>NC_089229.1:87277286-87896572 GCF_963924675.1 Phocoena phocoena
AAACTCAGTCAGAAAACCAAAACCCAGCACTTATTTGAGCTATAACATGGCTCTCTAGTAGCAATTGCTTAGAACAGATTTCTCTACATTTGCTAAATAATTTGTGATTTTACAAACTGCTAAATAGATTTTTTAAAGGAATCTCAGGGAATAGGATTGGGTCTTGTATATGGCTTACTAGGACATTTTTCAGGATATGAATTTATGGTTTCAAATACAAAAATGCTTTTGGAAATTTCAAATGTAACTTGAAGTAGGGTAGGGTGTATCCAAACTACTTATATGCAACCCACACATGCACATACATGGCTAAAATCTCAGCTGTTAACATGTCAGAGTCCATATTACCTTGGCCGTCTGTCTCTGCATGCTAGACAGCACATAACAATGTCTAGATTCTGTTATAGCTTCTATATTATTTATAACTCGTAACATATTTTTATATTTCACATTTGAAAAAAAAAACTTTTGGCTAACCTACAGAAACAAACTGACAGGGATTTCAAGAAATCCCTACAAAAGAAGGGAAGGACTAGTTTTTAGGAAGCAAATAAATTCTGGAGAAAAAGAAGGGAAGGGGAGAGGGGAGGTGGGGAGGGGAGGGGAGGGGATGAAAAGAAAAGAAAAGAAAAGAAAAAAAAGAAAAAAAAATGCTTGCTTTCAAATAAAAGGCAGCATCTATCTACCCGTGCAGATTGATGTGATTAACAATTCCTGGTTTCCAGCTTCAGATTTAACACCACTTGGCAGGCAACTTTTTTTTTTTTTTTTTCGCGGTACGCTGGCCTCTCACTGCCGTGGCCTCTCGCGTTGCGGAGCACAGGCTCCGTACGCGCAGGCTCCGCGGCATGTGGGATCTGCCCGGACCGGAGCACGATCCCGTGTTCCCTGCACCGACAGGTGGACTCTCAACCACTGCGCCACCAGGGAAGCCTGGCAGGCAACTTTTAAACCTGCTTTTACTTCAGCAGCCACTCTAAAACTTTTTGTCACTCTCCTTAAGCTACCTACCTAATCCTTCCTGTGCCCCCTAGTAAACATTGGTTGCCCTACAGCTCAAATCTTAACTGTAAGTTACGTCCATTCTTATTTCTTCCTTCAAGTCTTCAGAAGATGAGATGCCTGCCCCCCATTTTATATTCTTGACCTGTTTTCTTCCCATGTTCCCTGGGACCTCGTTCTAACAATGTTTCTTCTCTTTCCTGCATCTTCAATCTCCTCTCTCCTGGCTCCTACTTTACCAGCTAAAAATCACACTTTAGCCATTCCCATTCTTTAACGCATCTTGTCAATGAATTTCTCTTTTCTTTCTCAGCCCAAAGACTAGTTCACACTGGTTGCGTGCACTCCCCCTGCCCGCCTTCACTCCTCCACTGACTGTCACCCCACTTCCATCCTCTCCCTCAGTGAAGGTCGCTGATGTCTTCCTAACGGACAAAGTCAAAGGCCGCTTCTTGGCCATCACCTCAGAGGACTGATGTGCAGCACTTGATATGGTTAATGGTCCTGGTTTTCCTAACCTCACTCCTCTGCTTCTCTCCTGCTGATGATCTCCTCCAGGTCTCCTCTGCCCCCCCACAGACATGCGGTTTCCTTTCAGGTTCTATCTTCAATCCCCCTTCATTTACACTCTCCATCCTTAAGTGATGTAATTCAGTCTTTATTTAACGACTCCAGTAATCACACAATAACAATATTGGTGTTTTCATTAAACCTATACATTCTGATCTACATCTCTTGGCTGGTATTATCCCCCCGCTCTGTGGGGCCCTATAACTAATTTGTGCTCTCTCGGCAAAAGGAATATCCTACCCATGTTTCAAACTCAAAATGTCCAAACCTCTTTATTCCCAGCTAAACCTGTTTCTCTCCTAAATTTCTCATCTCAAATATAATCCAAATGCCGGATTTCCCCACCCCTTTGTTCTCCCCTTTCCCAGCTCATCGAACCCTAAGATTCTGCCACCTTAACATCCACTGCACCAATCCTCTCTCCCTTTCTCCTGCCAGAGTTTGAAATCCTGGTCTCACTTTCAAACATTAAGGAATCCAGGCCCAGCCTCCTCCTCCTCCAAAGTATCCTCCACACCGTGGCAGGTTTATCTTTCTAATACACAAATTTGTCCTGCTCTGCTCTCCTACTTAAACCCTTACAAATGGCCCACCAGTGCTACAGGGACCTGCCCTCCTCACCTCCTGAGCTCCCTGACCCCAAGTTCCTCGCCCCCAATACCCTAGCAGCCCTGGAATAACTGCTCCTTGAAGAGATCTACAAGCCTTTTAGTCTTGCTGGTCACTCTGTTTTGACTGCAACCCATCCCCTGCTCTTCTGCCTAGCAAATTCTGAATCATCATTCAACACCCAGCACAGACATCATGTCCTCTGGGGAGCCACCCACACTCTCAGGTCCCTGGCAGCAGGGATCACCTCCTCCGCTGTGCCATCTCCCTCTCTGCACACTTCTCTCCCTGTCCTAAGTACTCACCCCAGAAGGATCCCTCGCCCCTCTTTGGAGCTTCAGGTCACCTGGTCTGGAATGTGTAAATGTTTATTTAATTATTTGACAGAAATTATCTTTTTAGACCCTGTTCCCCTCTACTGGTCAGATTCAGAGCTGTCTGAGGCTCGCCAGAATCTAGCACGGGGGTTGGAACAATATAAAAAACACAAGAGTTCTTCAGGTTGGAGATGAAGAATTCTGAAGTTACTTAAATCTGGGTTTACATCCTGGCTCCGCTACTTACCAGGCTCTGTGAACTTCAAAGAACCGCTCTCAACATGCTTTCCTGTTTCTGAAATGGGGATAATAATACCTTTCCCACAGACAGTTGTGAGGATTATATGAGATAACAGGCACTCAACAACTGCTAACATGAAGTACATGAAATATTTGGGGAATTTATGAGCTTCATAAATTGTTATGTTATGTTATGTTATGATCACATAACATTTCGAAAGTTATAAATACTTAAGACGAAAACTAAACATGTGAGCACAGATTAACTTTTCAAAACCTACTTATCAACACATTTACACAGAAGTAATAGTTTAACAGATGCTTTATATTTTTATTAAAACTAAAGGAATTCTTTCTCTTTTGATTTCGGTTGATGCTACTCCATATTTAAAATTTTTCTAATCCTTGTAATGGAAAGAAGCATAAAATCACTAATTTCATCTACTTTTTCAAACTCAGCATGACTGAGATTCAATTACTTCCTCTATCTTACTACTCAGTAACTCTGGTGCTTCAAAATGAAATTAAAAAGAAGGGACTGGGCTTCCCTGGTGGCGCACTGGTTGAGAGTCCGCCTGCCGATGCAGGGGACATGGGTTCGTGCCCCGGTCCGGGAAGATCCCACATGCCGTGGGAGCGGCTGGGCCTGTGAGCCATGAGCCGCTGAGCCTGCGCGTCCGGAGCCTGTGCTCCGCAACGGGAGAGGCCACAACAGTGAGAGGCCCGCATACCACAAAAAAAAAAAAAAAAAAAAAAGAAGGGACTGAAAGACAGACTGAGCTAACAGGCATTAGCTAATAAGGGGAAAAACCACATAAATTAGATATGGAAAAGTCATTTGAAGTTAAGACAGCCATTATTCAATACCGTCAGGTTAAAACTGAACATACAAAAATCAAGAGCCACCAGCAAAATATCAATATTAAAACAGGATCATGAATGATTTTCTTTTTTACTTGTTCATTTTTAAAAACATTTTCTACAATAAGCATGTATCACTTTTTACAATAAAATTATTTTAAAAATCTTTTGGAAAATGCTCAAAATAAACTGTTAGTGAAAAGGTAGAATTATAACATTGTATATTCCAGATGGTACCCATTACGAAAGAAAATGTGTATACACTGGGGGCGGGGGGGGGGTTACACATATGGGGACAAAAACCAGAAGGCAATATGTAAATAATGTTCTTGGTTTCTCTGTTGGTGAAATTACCAGTAGTTTTTATGGCCTTTACAGTTTTCTGTGTTTTCTAATTTATTTACAATGATCTAGCATTACTTTAAAAAATAACAGCTTTTTGGATTCATATACCATAGAATTCAATCATTTAAATTGTACAATTGGTTTTTTTAAAAAATTTATTTATCTATTTATTTTTGGCTGTGTTGGGTCTTCGTTTCTGTGCAAGGGCTTTCTCCAGTTGCGGCGAGCGGGGGCCACTCTACATCGTGGTGCACGGGCCTCTCACTGTCGTGGCCTCTCCCGCTGCGGAGCACAGGCTCCAGACGCGCAGGCTCAGTAGTTGTGGCTCACGGGCTTAGCTGCTCCGCAGCATGTGGGATCTTCCCAGACCAGGGCTCGAACCCGCGTCCCCTGCATTGGCAGGCAGATTCCCAACCACTGTGCCACCAGGGAAGCCCTAAATTGTACAACTGTTTTTAGATAGCCATAAAATTAGGCAACTATCACCATAATCAATTTTAGAACATTTTCATCACCCCAAAAGAAAACCTGTACCCGTGAGTAGTCACTCATTACCTTCTCTCCCCAGCTCCTGGAAACCTCCAATCTATTTTCTGTCTCCACAGATTTGCCTATGCTGGATATTTCATATAAATGGAATCATATAATATGTGGTCCTTTGTGAATGACTTCTTTTATTTGGCATAATGTTTTCAAGGCTCACTCACGTTATAGCATGTATTAGTACTTCGTATCTTTTTGTCACCAAGCAGTATTCCATTGTATGGAGAGAGTGCATTTTATTTATCCATTTACGAGCTGTCATAAGTTGTTTCCATTTTGAGGCTATTCTGAATAACGCTAGGAGGAATGTTCACGTACATGTTTTGTATACACATATGTATTCAGCTCTCTTGGATATACAACAAGGAGTGGAACTACCCGGTCATCTGGTAACTCCATGTTTAGCTTTTTGACGAACTATCAAACTGCTTTTCAAAGCAGCTGCATCATTTTATATTCCCACCAACAATGGAGGAGAGCTGTAATTTTTCCACACCATTGCTAACACGTGTTATTGCCCATCTTTTTGATTAGAGCTATCCTAGTGGGTCTGAAGTGATAGCTCATTATGGATTTGATTTGCATTTCTGTGATGGCTAATGATGTCTAGCATCTTTGCAGGTACTTACTCTTCTTTGGCGAAATGTTCACTCAGATCTTTTGCCCATTTTTAAATTGGGGTATTTATCTTTTTATGATTGAGCTGTGGGAATTTAAAAAAATTTATTCTAGATACAAGTCTCTTATCAGATATATGATTTGCAAAATGTTTTGTGTTAACGTACAAAGAGGAAAAAGAACTCCATCTCTTCCAATAATTCAATCAGCAAACACTGTGGTCATGGGGTAAAACATGGTAATGACAATTATAAAACACCTTAATACATTAGCAGCATTTTATAATTTTCAACCTAATCCTCACATGGATGGTAATAACAGGCCTATTTCTGAAGTTGAGAATCAAAGGCCAGCAGAGGTAAAGTGACTTATTCAAAGTCTCTCTCCTGACTTCATTATTTTTCTATCATTATTTTTCTATGTGTCATCTTTCTTATTTGTTTTAAATTAAAGTTCTCTCCCTGTGTTGCTTTCAAATGTGTGAGCAAGCTGTCTCAATCCTTTTTAGAGCAAGGCAGGTATGTTTACACAGGAATTCCTCAAAGTCTCAGAGCTAAGTAGGATTAATAATACCCAAGTCTTTGGGTACCTCGTTCAGGCTGTGAGAGTATACCTACACACGGATAGTGTGACAGATCTCACAGAAGGAACTGTGCAGCCTGGCAGAGATTTGTGAAGGCTGACATGACACAGGTGGAAGGTGAGTGTCCCAATGAACCCAGTTTGGTGGTGTTCTATTAGTTTCTTAGGACTATTACCACAACATTGGCAGCTTAAAACAATAGAAATTTATTCTCTCACAGTTCTGGAGACCAGAAATCAGGCTGAAATTAGGTTCACTGCATCAAAATCAAGGTGTTGGCAGGGCCACGATTCCTCAGGGAGGCTCTAGAGGAGAATCAGTTCCTTGCTTCTTCCAGGTGCTGGTGGCTGCTGGCATTCCTTGGCTTGCGGCCCCAACATTCCATCTTTGGGGTCACACTGACTTCTCCTCTTATGCCTGAAACCTCCCCTTGCCCACCTCCCCTTATAAGGACACTCGTGATTGTATTTAGTCCCACCTCCCATGATCCAGGATAATGTCCCCATCTCAAGGTACAAAATCTTTGCCATATAAGGTGACCTTCCAGGTTCCAGGGACTAGAACATGATCAGTACACATCCAGGGACCATTACTTAGCCAGGGGAGGGGGGTCTTACAAGACCCAAGAACAAAGTCCCAAAGTTGTGAAGGCGCAACTTCCACTACCTTCCTTTCTTTATACTCACAGTCCAGCTGTTTTACAAAAACTGCTCCTACAGCTATGGTCTTTCTAGTCCAGCCCTAACACGATCCCCCAATACTGCTGAAAGTCACCATCTTAGTTACCTGACCAAGTAGCTTCAGTTACTCTTGAGAACAATTTTATACAGAGGAAAACACTATCGAAGATTCAAATCTGTTGTACAAAGAACAGGAGGAAAAAAGAGAAACTGAACAATATATTGTTGTCTCTTAAAATTATTTACAAATATATGATAGAAATCTAACATTAAATAAGGAATTATACATTTAATATTAAATCACGTCTCAGCTATGCCAAAATAATTGAAATGTGCAATGCAGTCGTAAATGGTACACATGCAGTACACGGTTTAAAATGCACTGGCAATTTCTTTCCTCTTATACTAGATAGTGAGTATATGGGTATTTTTACCCCTATCCTTTGTAGGCCTATAATACCTTTACAGTATTTTTAAGGTAATTTTTAAGTATTAAAAAAGAAAAAGGTACAACGTAATCTTCCTCCATAAGTCCTAAAAAGCATCCAATGTGCTAAGCTTCAGGTTGATGTCTAGAATTACATCAGTAACTGTCTCAAATGCCACTGCTAAAATCTACAAACCGGTCAACTCCTTGGTTATGGAAAAAAACTCTTGCTTCATTATTAACTCTTTAGGGAAGTAGAGGAAAAAAGGTAGTGAAAATGAGAACGTCTCTGACCGACCAGGAAACAGACATGCTGATTAAGTTTCCCGATCTTCACATCCTTTGCCCTACAATTTCTATTTTTTGACACAGAAAGATTTTTGCACTATTTACTAAGATTAAATTATCCATCTCCCAGATGGATTTTGTTGGCTAGACGTTAACTGCCACAGTTCTCCCTTTCTTGCCATAAGCAACTTGGCCTCAAAGGAAAGATATGCTTTTCTGAAACACTTAAAAAGTTGTTTTTAGTCGAGAAAAATCATACTTTCTCATTGACTTAAACTGCAATTTCAGAGATTTATTCTTAAGGAAAAAGTATAGCTCCAAGAAAAATTTATTCTTATATCCAAAGCATACTTTCCTTTCTGACAGACAGGAAAAAAATTTCTATCATAGTTCATCAGAACCATTCAAAAAAACCTCAGAGATGTGTGCTAGACAGCAGACAAGCTATCTACCAGACATGAAGAAGGCTGGAGAAGATCCCTATCCTTAATTCTGAACCTCTTCCATTGGAAATCATCCATGCTAAATGATGGCTTTGGGCAGGGGAAATTCCATCTGTATTAAATAAGTCACAGATCCTCTGTTCTCGACTTGTGATTTTTCTATCTTTGCGAAGTAGATTTTAAACTTATACGTGAAAAATGTCAGAAATAAAAATCTCAGAATATTTGCAGGATTTTAGTAAGACACGTATTTTTCATTAAAGGTTCTCTAAACTGCATATTCAATGTCTAGTCCTTTACAGTGGAGTAAATATGGCTACTAAACCACCAAAATACCAATTCTATGCTAGGCTTAATAAGAAACTTGGTCTATCCACTCTCAGAAACCAACCAAGACCGAAATTCAATCTGCAGAGCGTCCTGGGGTAAAGCAACCAAGCCCATCTCAGGCTCCCAAGTAGCTCAGGGTAGGAGTCCTTGCCCCCAGATCCAGTACCATTTGGACCCGCCCTTCTCAGAATACAATAGTATTTGAGAACTCGTACACTTATTAGGTTAAAGCAAGAAAAAACACAGTTTAGATTAATTTCAAATTTAACAGAGGTGCCAGAATAAGAGCCCCAACTGCTAACCAAATCAAACTATCAATTTTTCAAAGCAAAATTAAAACAAAGAGCCCCTCAAGTGAGTGGGTGGGCCAGTGGACCAGCCAACAGGTATTTCACCTCCACGTGAGTCTGATGTGTTTCACTGAAGAGGCAGAAGGCTTGAGACTCAAGTAAACTGAAGGCCATTCTGTAACTTCCCTGGCAGCATTCAGGATAATGGGGAAGAACTAGCACCTCGTCATGAGGGAAGAGAAAATGTTTAAAATTCAGTTCGGGGCCAATGGGCTAAAGAGCTGCTGAGAAGTCATTCTGAGGTTATTACAGTACATTGTAGTTCAAACCGTTTTAAGGCTTAAAACCCCTAAGAAAAATGTGTGGCAGATTTGGCTAGGAGAGCATGCCCATAGCTGGTCAATCAAACGTAACAAAGACATTCTAGAAACTGTAGAGCCTGAGACGGTTTGTTTGCATTCGAACATTAAGCTTAACATGGGTGGGAGGAAGATATTTTTTTTGGAAATGATGTAAGGCTATTGTTTTTGTTTTTGTTTTTCACCGGGCCATGCAGCATGCGGGATCTTAGTTCCCCCACCAGGGATCCAACCCATGCCCCCTGCATTGGGAGCATGGAGTCCCAACCACTGGACCACCAGGGAATTCCTGTAAGGCTATTGTTATTGTTGCTGTTATTATTTTTAACGTTTATTCTGACCTGTAGTTCTTACTTTTTATTGTTCAAACTGATGACACCTGCGGAAATACAGGTTACACAAAACTGAAAATGTTTAGAGTAAGTTAGGCAAGACGGACCCCGTGCATGTGGCTAACTGAAAGTCCCTTTCTTCTCTGCTAGGTGCGAGCAAAGATCTGGATGAGTGCATCCTGGGAACTCCCTGGCGGTCCAGTGGTTAGGACTCTGCGCTTCCACTGCAGGGGGCCTGGGTTTGATCCCTGGTCGGGGAACTACGATCCCCGCAATCCGCACGATGGCCAGAAAAAAAAGGCTTATGCATGAGCGAATCCAAGATTAACAGAGAGAAAGAGCAAAACGAACCTAAGACACAAATACTGAAATGTGATTCCTGGACTAAATGTCTGCACTATAAATGCAAGCAAGTACTTGGTAAAAGGTTGCTAAGAAGGATCTAGATGAGAAAAAAGAACCAGGAAGCCACTAAGTCAGGAAGTGCAACCAAGAGAGGCTGACAACCTGAAATGGAGCAGGTAATCTGGGCACCATCAACAAAACATCAAGGAAACAACAGACTGAGGGGGAACTCACATGAATTTGCTGAGGGTTTAGTGACCATCTATTAAGAGCCTATTTAAAGAGTTATGTCACGTTAGGTTAAGCAAGGGGATTACATATACGTATATTTTGACACACATATCTTAAATCATCCATGCCCCTGAGCTCTCATTAAAAGTTTAATATCGAGTTAGTTAACTGACCTTGAATTAGCCAAAAAGCCAGTGTTAGAGGAAATGTACTAGAGAGAAGCTAGTGTACAATGGCTATGGCCCCAAAGACAAAACATTTGAGGTATTCTTCCAGTGCCAACCCACACACCCATTCAGTCTCTGATAGCTGAACAACTTTGCTCTCTATAAGGACTATGTTGGGCCAGATTTAACCAAATTTTCAATGGATGGGCCACAGAGGTCCAGGCTTCTTGGCTACAAGTAATTGTAAAATTCTATCAAGGTCAACAAAGAATTGTTTACAGTTAAAAAAAAAAAGTCCCGGGCTTCCCTGGTGGCACAGTGGTTGAGAGTCCACCTGCTGATGCAGGCGACACGGGTTCGTGCCCCGGTTCGGAAAGATCCCACATGCCGCGGAGCGGCTGGGCCGGTGAGCCATGGTTGCTGAGCCTGCGCGTCCGGAGCCTGTGCTCCGCAACAGGAGAGGCCACAACAGTGAGAGGCCCGCGTACCGGGGAAAAAAAAAAAAAAAAAAAAAAAAAATGTCCCTATCTATTCTTATTATTGGCTCATATGGTGATTACATAACAGAGTCTGATAATTTTAATGTGTTTCTTAAACAATAGTAGTGTGAAAAGGTCTTTGTTTTTAAAAAAACAAGTTTCACAAAAGAACCAAAAAGAACCGAAAATATAAGCTCTTAAATAGGTTATTCATTGATATGGATTGAAAAATATGAGATGGAAAATGTTTTAATTCAATAAACATTTAGTAAGTGCCAACTGTGTACCAGGTACAGTTGGGTTTCCACTAATTTAAGAGTTCACACTTCAATAAGTGTGATTTTATTTATCTAACATTGTTTATATACTAATAGAAACAAATCTGAGGTATTTTTTTAGCTAAAATATTTATCACTTTGTCTACCAGGTCAAACACAGCTGGAACATAACAGGTATCTAGCAGTTACTCTATTTATAGAAGTTGGCTAAGCAAATGAGACCCTTTTAACATTTGATCATGTATGCATTCAGGTTTAAAAGATATATTATTATAAAGAGGTTCCAAGTACATTATTATTTACAAATCAGTATACTTCTATGAATCTGGTATTTCAGACAGCTGATAAGTAATATTTTGAAAAAACTTTAATACAGAAAATATACAATTGTTTGGAGAGGAAATTAAGGAGACAGACATTTATTCGACACCTACTTTTTGACTAACATCATCCTTGGGTTATTTTTATAAAATTCAATTCCTATAAATCTAAAAGAAAAGTACTGACATTTCTGTTTACTACTGAAAACACAGAAAATAGAGAAATGCAGATACTTGCCTACAGTTACAAGTGGCAAAAGCTAGATTAGAACCCAGGCCCAACAGATTATAAATATGTTATTTCCCATTACAAATCATATTTTAAAAATTAATTTGTTTCTCCATGGGATTAATCTAGGCATAATTTTAAGAGTATGAATTAGAACTTGTGAGAATTATCAAAATCTTTACTTGGTCATATTGTGCCCCAAATCCTCCACAGGGTATTCACTGCCTACACTTCTAGCATTTGGGGCTTTTAAGAATGTAATTTTAGCTTATATCACCATTTCTATCACCAAATTTAATCATACCCTCTAAAACCCATTTACATTGTAATTCTAAGACGGTTCTTCTAAATACAGAATGAGAAAAGAACTGAGGTAATTTTCTGGAAGATATATGCAAACCCATAATTCTTCCTTCACTTTTCCATATATTTCAATATAAGAAATACATATTCAGAATTACTAAAACGTTTGCTAAATGTTTAATACCACGTATTGGTTTTTCTTTTCAAAAGTAAACCATATTCCAGAGGAAAAAGTTCTGAACAAGATGTTAAAGGCCAAGAAGTTGTGCTATAAACAAGCCCTCCTGGCCCATTATTATCCAGACTTATTTGACCACTGCCCCCATTTTCAAGTAACACCACTCAGGATCTCTAAGCACTACTGAACTCCATAAAAGCTATGGAAATAAATGCTCCTTAATTGGTAGATGCTAAGTTTAATAAGTGAGTACCTGAACTTAATGATTTGGAAATGAACAAAATATACAGGTATACACTTAATCTTTAGAAACCTGGCAAAGAAATCCTTGTCATCAGTAATTTTTCTTTTCATAGTCCCGTCTTTTCATTTTCCCAGTATTCCTTAATATTTTTCTTTAATAAATCTTCTGATTATCCATTTCTCTTCTACTGAAGATCTATGATTAGAGGTAAATGGGACTAAATACGTAAGAGAAAACAGTGTAAAGTATCATTTTGCCATGCAAATTTCATGATTATTTCATGAGTAAATATGAGGGAAAAAGTTAAAATCTGTAATCTTCTACTTATATAATAGACATGGAATGTGTATTTCTGAAGACCACAGAGAACTTACACATTTGAAATATTTTTGATTAAAAAAGAAAACAGCTGATAGGCCTCCGTAAAAGCAATACTTGCTTCTTTCCCCACAGTAGCTATCTGTGAATGACTTACAGCCCTCATGAATCTTTGCAACAGTCCAAGAAATCATCTTATTACCTTAGAAACCTTAAATGAACCTCCTATTACCATGGTAAAATATTATATTAAAAATAAGTGTAAATAAACAGGGTGTAGCTGCCACCCAAGGGCATACAAGTGAGTCAGTATTTAGAAGTGGGGATAGAGTTTTTGAGTATTGTCATGCAGTGCTCATCTCTGACTGCTAACCCTCCCTTTTCCACGAATATACAAGCTTAAGTATACACCCACCTCCTTCACATGTGCCAATCCTGGAAAATGGCATAGTGGGGGCAGCTCTCAAAATAAAGATATTTTAGGAAAGCATCACATAATTGCCTGGCGTTTGAAGGCACCGGGCTTTTAGTATTCTTTTCCTATTCCTCCCACCCCCTCATCGTTTTTCTAGAGCTCTTTAATGCACCTTCTATACCTCAAATTCCCTACCTGACATTTCCGTTTACTCACAAACATGATTTTCCCCCAAGGAAATAAATATGGTAATTTTATGCTTTTTCTTCAAATCTTCAAAAAATACAACGATTTATCTCGAGCAGAGTATGCAATTTTAATTTCTAGGAGAATACCCTGAAGATTTGCTTGCCAAGTTTATCTATTATAAATATATAATAAAAATCATGTTCATTATGAAATAATAATTTACAGATTTTAAATGTTGCTTGATATTATGAGACGATAACATGACAAAAAATTGGAGAAAAAGATTTCCCCCCTTTAACTTCATGGTAAAACACGGAACACGTTGGATAACAGAAAATAATCACAAAGCACTTAAGTAAGATTATCTGCCTAGCAATCACCATATATGAGCTCAAGGGAAGTGAGAAGAGTTCCAAATGGCAAAACTATTATTGTACTCCCAACACTTCTGTAGCTAATTCAACAGCTAAAAACAGAACAAATTCCAAATATGAATCCTGAATAACTGTAACGTATTTCACAAAGTGTTGTCAATCTCATTTTATTTTAGAGTATTTTAAATGACCAATTATATTATAAAGCCAATTTATTTTTGAACCACCTATGTAACATACATGGACATATTATCACAATGGAGCCTCTCAATCTCTTTAAAAAAGAGTTCTTGCTCTTATGCTATTACTTTATTACATACGGTTTAAAAATTCTTGCTCTTAGGCTAAATTCTTGCTCTTAGGCTAAATTCTTGCTCTTAGGCCACTACTTTATTAGATACAGTTTAAAAGTGTGAAAGCACAAATTACAATTTAATTAAAATACAATAACAAAAATGTTAAACTGTTCACATAGACAAATCCTGAAATCCCTCAGCACACAATTCTGCAGCGTTATTCAGCACCAGTGAGCAAATGAAACTTGTGGAGAATACGGAGGAATATCATCATAGCAATTTACAAACTTGTCACCTGAGAAATATACTGAAAATGTTTCAAAAGATTGAGATTTGGACAGCAGAAACAATTTTCTCCCAGTCTCAGCTAAGTTACTTGCTACATAAAGCTTCAGCTTAGTACAAAACAAGCAGCAGATATAAGTAAAGACAGAGCCTTGCTAGGAATTACAGAATAGAATAAAACAGCTAATTAACTCACCAAATAGCCTTTGGCTAAAAGCTGCATTCTTCTCTTTGTCTCAGGCCTCTGGCTTCCAAAGACAAATTACACGCTCTCTGACAGAATGATGACAAAAGGGCACACCGTGATCTCTTTTCTGCTATTTCCGCTAGAAGAAAACTGAACCACACTGCAGCCTCCAAGAATAAGTACTTCATATGAGCATGCTCGGTATCTAATTTAAATGACTTGGTATTTCATGTCAGCATGTGATGGCCTACTTCCAAACTCCGAGAGCTGCAAATTCGGTCGAAGATCATTTACTGCAATAAACTAAACAGAACCACCCAATGATAACTGATTTGTTTTTAACTTCATGATTTTTGTGGTTCATTTAACGTGATGTGACTGGAAATGATTATTTCTATACCCTTATTCAAACAAGTACTTAGGCTTCATTAACTATGTCCACATAAGCATCCAAAATGCTGGAATGGGGCTTCCCTGGTGGAGCAGTGGTTGAGAGTCTGCCTGCCGATGCAGGGGACACGGGTTCGTGCCCCAGTCCGGGAAGATCCCACATGCCGCGGAGCGGCTGGGCCCGTGAGCCATGGCCGCTGAGCCTGCGCGTCCGGAGCCTGTGCTCTGCAACGGGAGAGTCCACAACAGTGAGAGGCCCGCGTACCGCAAAAAAACAAAAACAAACAAAATGCTGGAATGAACTGGAAATTTCAAGATATCCAGGATGTGATCCTCAAAAATAAATCTGACCACTGATAAATTAAGCAAACTATAATACTTTCATATTTCACTTTTTAACCTCTTCTTCTGTCCTCCTGCCTATTCACTAAATAAAACCATCTACAAACTATCTAGTAGTATTTTAATTTCTCCTTTGGAAATATAAGTAAATATCAGTAAACTAGAATGTTCAGTGTGTTTATTAAAAATGTCTGCTCTCTTCAAACTATAGCAAATAGGATCTTTCTCACCTATAGATTATACATTATATAACAGATTACATGCTTATATAAAACAGACCTCACCCAAATGTTGATAAAGCTTTAAATAGGACTTAATTTTTTTTGTTTGCATTTTCAAGAACAATTTTTACCAAAATGCCACACACACACAAATCAACCAAATAGTTTGTGTATGCATGTTTCTGTCACCAAGTAACTAATTTGCCTGGTTTGTTGAGTAACTTGCTGCAAAGACCATACAGTTTTATATGATGGAAATATGGTCAAGAAGCTTATCCTCTGCTCACCATGACCAGTTCAGTCTTCCAGAAGCAGAAACCTAGCACAGCAGATACAGCCAGCCCCACCAAACCAACCAGACAATTCTCAAATGTCCACTTCCCATTTTCACCTTGGGCAGACAAGCAAACTAGGAAGTGTCCGTGCACTCAACACACACCCAGCCTGGGACAGCAAACCACTGACAGAGTGGGGCTGCCCTTTAAATGGGCCCATGTGCTAATTTATGATTTTCCTTTCTTCACAACCCTTCTTGGTTACTTCTACCACTTCCCTATTGTAAACTACGTATACCCCGCCCTGCTACAGATGTCTCATTTTGTGAACTCTCTCCCTCCTCCCCCAACCCCCAAATTAACAATGGAAGGCCTGGGAAAGTAAGAAGGCATAGGAAATAGACAAACTCCATGGTAGCAGCCAGGATAAGGTCCCTCATAAATGGCGGGACAAGATCCTTAAAGGTTCAGAGAGGTTGTAAAAAATAAAATGTTAAAGCTTTAAAACAGAGAACCATTTATGGAACCATATCTAATTCCAATACCCTCCTAGAAAATAGAAGTGTTACGTTCAAAGAAACGTACCAACACACTAGTTTCTTTAGCATTCTACCAAAGCAACTTGTTCTACCAAAGAAAAATTCGTAAGTTCAACTACAAGATCTATGGGTGCTGTGTGCTACATAAATCTTTAACGAAAAAGCACAGGAAGTGAAGGAACACAGAATAAAAGCAAATTATCAAAAACGGTCAATATGCATATGTTTCGTGTACTGTTAAGTCTAGTAAGTTTTGTGTACTGTACATGTCAGGGTGAGGATTCTGTAAAAAGAGTAAGTTACCTAAAGTACTCAGGAAAGCTCTATGATTCCTGAATGAGAAAGGAAAAGTTCTTCACTGAAAACTAGCAAACAAACAAAAAAATCTATATATGACACATGGTACAAGGCAATGTGGGTGGAGTGGAAGTAAAAAACGAGAAAGACTGTCTCCAGCAGAGCTTACAGACGATGAGGCAAGAGGACAAATAACTAAGGTGAGATCACCACAGCAGAAGAGAGGTTCCTCTGTGTTCTGGAGAGTTTGGAGGGAAGACAGAAAGCATGCTATGAGGGGAATTTAGAAAAGGTTTTGCGAGGGGGTGAACTTTTTGAAATGCCTAGATGAATAGTGAGGATCTGGTCCAGAAAGGAGAGGGAAGGAAGAGGAAACAGCCAGGTCAGGGACTGGGAGGGAGGACAGCAGAGGACCTGAGAACTGGTATGGGGACCAGAAAGTGTCAACACTGGGAGGAGGGAAAAGAGGACAAAGAAGCTCATTATTCTGGGATGGTACTTGGAAGCAGATGGCAAGAAGCATTTTATACCCTGAATAATGGGAGAGTTAGGGTCATGTGTTAAAAAGCAGAATGGAAGAGTCAACTTTGGAAAGACAGGCAGATACAAAAACAGGGGAAAGAGGCATTTATTTATTCCAGCACATGGCATAGTAAATCCCTTGTCCAAAGCACTTTTTTGAATTCTTCCGTATCACTTAACAGCTCTTCAAACTGAACTTCCTCTTTCCTAAAAATCTGACCTCAGCTGTCTGATTCAAATTTGAGGTCATCTTGTAATTACATGTATCCTTTGATTTTACCTAGACGTCCTGTTTTTTTTTTCTCTTCTTTTAAATCTTTCTCTCTCATCACTCATTCTTTAATTTACTTGCTTACGCTTTCTCTACCCACAAAACCTGATAAAAAGTTTCCCAAATGCTACCCTGATAAGAATGGATGAATCTGTAAAAATTCAACAGAAGATATAACCTATGTCTATGAAGAGTGAGCAACCTCTGAAGACGGTACACAGTTCTAGTGCATTTCACTGCATGTACACATGCGAGGTTGGGTGGATCTCTCTGTGTAATAAACATACCTGGCATTCATTCCCCACTACAGGAAGCATGAGGGGAGGAGGGAGAATAGAAATGAACATACGAGCCTTATATTGCAATTTGTTGTTTTGTTTTTTACCAGAGGGTCACAGCAGAATCATTTGGGTAGCAAAAACACACTCAAGCACACGCGTTCGGGGTCCAGAAATCTTTCAGTCTGCACACTCGTTGTGGGGGGCCAGACGTTATGAAGAAGCTCCCTACATAATTTTGAGGTTCCTCTGATTAAGAGCCGCTGTTTGAGGTACCCATCAGTTTACAGAGCGAGATGGACACATAAATAATTGAAAAACAATGACAGAGACAGGGAAGGGAGGATGTTAAAGATACAATAATTTTGCATGATTTACAGATCAGTTAAATTTGAGCAGGATTGGCAGGAAGAAAGAAGATGTTCTGGTACAAAAAGGCAGCTGGATACCTCAGAGGACCTTTCAGAGCAAACAAAGGAACAACACGGGTAAGGCAGAAAGCCAGGGCAGATGCACACGGGTGGGGAAAGGTGGGAAGCGTGTGCATGGTATGGGGGCAGCAAAGCAGAAAGAGGCCAGCAAGGCACAGTTTATGAAAGACTTTATAAGTAATTCTAGAATGCACTAAACACATGAATGAACACACTTATCACTGCTAGCTCTTCAGAGACACAATTTTTTTTTTTTGGCTGCGCCATGCGGCCTCCAGGACCTTAGTTCCCCAACCAGGGATTGAACCTGGGCCCTCGGCACTGAAAGTGCAGAGTCCTAACCACTGGATCGCCAGGGAATTCCCACGAAATAATTTTAAATAGTGCACTGACATGGCCCTATTTATGTTTTTAAATATATTGTTGATGGCAACTCGTCCGCAGAAAATGGATGAGGGAAGGGAGATTAATGGCTGGAGACTGATCGTTGATATGAGAATTAGAGGGAGAGTCAAAAGTAGTAAGTAAGAGGAAGACTGGAGAGGAAATAATAAATTTGACAGATTTTAAGGACAGAATCAATAGGATATGGTGCTGGACTGGATGGAGGGGTCAAACAGATGTAAAACTAGAGTACAACTATAAGGATTCTGGTTGGGGCAAGTGGGTGCAGTGAGGCGACTAATTAAGCCAGAGAAGACAGATGCAAAAGACGGATGTAAGGGTTGCATCTCAGGGAGAGTGATTCAGCACAAGGAGAGAGGACAGGAAGGAGAGCTAGCTCAGTTGGAAACAGGTGGAGTTTAGCTTCCTGACAGCTCCCTGGTGATATCTACTATTGGCTGAAGGAAATATACATCTGGGGTTCAACACTACAGACCCTGGGAACACTTTTTTAATAGCATTGTGGGGTTGAAAATCAGCTTAGGAAAGGCTCAGGTGGGACTGAGTCCTCAAGAGACTTAATAACAAGTATATTTACTGAGGGCTTACTTTTTGTCAGACACTGTGCTACAAACTTTACAAGGGTTGCATCATTTGCCCCTGCAACAACGTTACGTGATAACTTTATTTAAAATCTCAAATAGAGGTGAGAAGATGAAGGCAAAGAGCTTTTTAACTGTCTTTCCCAAGTTCACACAGCTGGCAAGTGGTACAGCTATGCTATGATTCCCTAGTTGGTGTGTTCACCAGGAACTTGCTACACTAACTCAACTGTTAGGATGTTTAAAAAAAAAAAAAAAAGCAATCAATAACACTTACAGAATGTTAAAAACATATGGGTTCATTTAATATTAGCAACATCCCTATGCAATAGATCTGATTATTATTCTACCTATTTTACAGATCTGGAGACTGAGGCTCAAGAGGCTTACCCAGTGTCACTGATAATCAGTACAGGAATGTGGATCCAAAATTCTGGACCCCAAAACCCATGGTCTGAATGAGATCTAAAGGGCAGTAAGCTTACGAAGGAGGCAGAATTATCAAAAAAAAAAAAAAAAAAAAAAAAAGGATTTTCAATAGCTGAGACAATGTGGAAAAGAGGCGGGGTAAGAGATGAGAGTAACTGTGAAGAGAAGAACTGATAGTTAAGGGAGAAGTAATGAACATGAGGCAAGGAGGACCAAACCGGTTTCTATTTAGCTTTATTGAAGTTAAATTTACATTCATGAAACTCATACCTGGTAAGTGCACGATTCAGTGACTTTTCGTAAATTTATAGGTCGTGCAACCATTACCGCATCCACTTCAAGAACATTTCCATCACCTCTAGAAGTTCCCTTATGCCCCGTTTGCAGTCAGTCTCCACTTCCACTCCCAGCCCCAAGCAACAGGCTCTTGAAGAGGAGAAATAAGCCACAAGTTAGAAGCAGCCACAGCCACCACTGTCACCACTTCCTTCCTTGGGACAGACGGATGACATTCCTCGGTACAACACAGTAACAATCAGTCATTAGTACTCACGCTATACATCTTGTTGGTAAAAGAGTCCTATTCAGATTTTACTGCTTTCCAATTCAAAGATCTTCAGAGCGTATCAACGAGAAAAAAAAGTAGAAGCCCTGTGACTTTTTAAAATATGCAATCTTAATAACTAATACAACTGGGATTTTTTTCCAAATATATAGCAATAAAGTGAGCCCAGGCAATGAACAATAAAAAATAAATAAATAAATAACAGGAAGAGT
This sequence comes from Phocoena phocoena, assembly GCF_963924675.1. NCBI lineage: Eukaryota > Metazoa > Chordata > Mammalia > Artiodactyla > Phocoenidae > Phocoena > Phocoena phocoena. The sequence goes on from NC_089229.1 coordinate 87,296,720, forward strand.
CTCTGCAAAATCCAGGGCATATATTTGCAAAAGTCTTTGGTAAAGGAATACCTTCTGCACAATAATTTGTTACTGTCCGACAAAAGGAGAACTGTAAATTTTAAAACATATTTTCATAAAGTAAACCTAAATATCCCAATGACTTTTATTGCAGTGACAAACCCTTAGCATCTACTTAGCGTGTGGCAAGATAATGAATAGATGTAATTATACATTATTTTGGAATTCAAGCTGTCTCTTGCTATAGACAATGCTTAAGGCTATAAGAAAATCTCTTGCACTTTGTGAGAAAAACCAAAGCGAATGCAAAATTTTGCTTCCAAATAAAGACATAAGAGAAAAATATTTTTAAAAATATTGTATTGTGTAAGTGAAAAGAAAAAATGAGGGTGGGGCAGAACTATTTTCTACTTTCTACTGAGAGACAGAACGTATTTCTTAGTGTCTCTTTCCCAAAACCAGAATAGTCAATTTCTTTCCGTTCTAAGGATTCTTAGTCAATTGGTTAAAATATTATCATAAGTATCACAGAAATTTATAACCTAAAAAAAGCAATTTCTTCCCTTTGTTCATTCATTCATTCTACAAATATTTATTTATTTATTTATTGGCTGCGCTGCATATGGGATTTTAGTTCGCCAGCCAGGGATCGAGCCCGCACCCCCTACAGTGGAAACACAGAGTCTTACCCTCTGGACTGCCAGGGAAGTCCCCACAAATATTTATTTTTACTTAAATTTTTTATTTGATAAATGTGACATGTAACATTTTGTAAATTTAAGGTGTACATGTTACTTTGATACACTTGTATATTGTACTATGATTGCCACTGAAGCAATATTTATCACATTACATCATCATAGTGCAATATTATCGTCTATATTCATGACACTCGCAAATAGTGACTGAGCATCAACTCTGTGCCAGATACTGTTCTACATACTAGGGAGAGAGCAGCACACGGGTCTGTGCTCTCACGGAGCTCACTTTCCCTTGGGGAAGAAGCTCGATAAACAAAGAATGTACCATATTCCCTCAGGATCCACGGGGGACTGGTTCCAGGATCCCCCCAAGGACACTAAAATCTGCAGAGGCTCAAGCACCTTATATAAAATGGTGCAGTATTTGCATATAACCTAGCCCGTATACTTTAAATCATCTCCAGATTAGTTATAATACTTAATAGAATGTAAATGCTACATAAATAGTTGCTGGTGCGAGACAAATTCCAGTGTTGTGTTTTGGAACTTTCTGGAATTTTTTTTCTAAGTATCTTCGATATGTGGTTGGTTGAATCCGAGGATGCAGGACCGTGGATATGGAGGGCCGACTACAAGTCAGCGGGAGAGGGTTATGCTAAGATAAATGACTGAATGAAGGCTGGATGGCCAAGAAAAGTCCTGAGGAGGTAACATTTAAGCACTGGCTTGAACAACCGCAGAGAAGGCAGAAAAGAAACCCAGACAGAGTGGGCAGTGTAAAGGCTCCAAGGCCGCCATATATAAAGAGAAGAAAGAAGGCCCAGGGACTAGAGTGTGGTGGGCGAGAGAAAGAGCTGAGAGATGAGGTGTGAGAGGTCGCAGGTCCACTGGTGTTGGATTTATGAGCCAGAGAAGGAGCTCTGGATTTTATTCTAAGTGCTATGGAAAGCAGCTCAAAGGCTGTAATGTGATGTGATTTGTACATCTGTACATTTTAAAAAGATTCCTTTGGCTACAGCATGGAGAATGGGTTGTAAAGGGTCAAGAAGAGAAGTGAAAACAGTTGAGAGGCCACTGGAATTGTCTGGGTGAGAAGTGATGGTGGCACAGCTGTGAGGTACGGCAGAGAGAGAGAGAGAGAGAAGCGGGCAGATCTAGGATGCTTTCTGGGCAGAGGAAGGGTCAACAGAGCCTGCTGATTGGAGGTTGCGAGTAGGTGGGTAAGTGAAGGTAAGAGAGAAATTAAGGATGGTGCAAAGATTTTATTGTTCTTCTGATTAGATCCATGAGACACTATGTGGTGAGGTCAGTAGGTGGAGAAGGGGGACAAGGTCTGGCTGGAGATGTGGGTTTATGGGTGACTGGCAAATGGTGTGCAAAGCGCCTTGGAAGTGAATGACGTGACGGAAAAGGGAACACAGGACAGATGCTGTGCCTTCATCAATCCACAACACCTATTACAGGTGCTCGGAATATGGGTGAAAAACTCAGACCCTTGCCCTCATGGAGTTTACACTCTCTCAGAGAAGACAAATACAACATAACAAATAAGTAAACTGTGTTGTATGACAGGGTGGGTAAGTGCTATGAAAATAAGAAAAAATAGAGGAATCAAGGGTGTGGCTAGGGTGGTGGAGCTAAATGGGGGTCTGGGTGAGCTCATTCAAAAGATGAGATGTGGGGCTTCCCTGGTGGCGCAGTGGTTGAGAGTCCGCCTACCGATGCAGGGGACACGGGTTCGTTCCCCGGTCCGGGAAGATCCCACATGCCGCGGAGCGGCTGGGCCCGTGAGCCATGGCCGCTAAGCCTGCACGGGAGAGGCTGTGCTCCGCAGCGGGAGAGGCCACAGCGGTGAGGCCCGCGTACTGCAAAAACAAACAAACAAACAAACAAAAGATGAGATGTGCATGAAGGGCCAGGCTGAGGGAAAGGGCAGTGCTAAGTCCCTGAGGTAGGAATAAGTAAGATCACTGGCATATCTGAAGAATGGCAGGGAAACCAATGTGGCTGGAGCAGAAGAAGAGCCAGCAAGGAGTGCCCAGAAAAGCAGCATGAAACCCAAAAGTACATGATGTCACGGAAGCCAAGGGGCAAAGGGTGTCAAGGACCAACTATGCTGAACGCTGCCAGGAGTATGAGTAAGACCAGAACAAAGAGGTTCTTAAAGCTGGAAGTGCAGTGTGGAGACAGTAGAGAAGAAAGCCATCTCTACGGAAGGGCAGGGAAGGAGGTCCAGCTGGCAGGCGGTATATTCACTTCTAAATGTAATAAGAAGACAGGTTCTCAGGACTTAACGATCTGCCACAGCCATCATATAAGGATTTAAAAATTTTAATAATGTCAACATCATCAATCAATTCTGGAATCCAAAAAGCCCATTTTGCTTATTTTCTCATTCTATTAATTACAAACCAGTCAAAAATCACTACTCTATTTCTCAAAAAAAAAAAAAAAAAAGATAACAGTACAGGTGAACCGGTTTGCAGGGCAGAAACCAAGACACAGATGTAGAGAACAAATGTATAGACACTAAGGGGGGAAAGAAGCCGGGGGTAGGGGGTGGTGGTGGGATGAATTGGGAGATTGGGATTGACATGTATCCACTGATGTGTATAAAACGGATGACTAATAAGAACCTGCTGTATGTGTATATATATGTATGTATATATATATATATATATATATAAGCATGCCACAACAAAATCCATGGAACCTAATTTCTAATCCAGCAGTTAGTGTGAATAATTTATCTATGTGTTCTTTCCATAGCCCATCTAACTCCCTATCAAATAACTACAGTTGACCCTTGACCACAGAAGGTGGTAGAGGCACCCACCCTCTACACAGTCAAAAATCTGCATATAATTTTACAGTCAGCCCTCCATATCTGCAGTTCTGCATCTATGGATTCAACCAACTGCTGATCGTGTAGTACTATAGTAGTATATATTTACTGAAAAAAAAATCCATGTATAATTGGACCCATGCAGTTTAAACCTGTGTTGTTCAAGGATCAACTGTACATCATGAACCTTATTATTCCTTTAAGTTTGACGTAAATGTGGTAAATCCTTTAAAATGCATTTACATATCTTTGTTCACTATATCACTCACATTTAGTCTTAAAAATTGAACATAATAAAGGTCACTTTATTCTGTGCTATTAAAAAAAAAAAAAAGAAAGAAAGAAAATAGAGAAAAAGAGCTAAAAACTCATAAGCCAGAGAAGCAGCTTCAACAGCAATATGGTACCAACCTGTTGAGAATCATTGCAGGTATTGTGGATATATGACCGATCTTTCATTTGCACAAGAATACTGTCAGATAACTACCATATGACCCAGCAATCCCACTACTGGGCATATACCCTGAGAAAACCATAATTCAAAAAGATACATGTACCACAATGTTCACTGTAGCACTATTTACAATAGCCAGGACATGGAAGCAACCTAAGTGTCCATCATCGGATGAATGGATAAAGAAGATGTGGCACATATATACAATGGAATATTACTCAGCCATAAAAGTAAACAAAATTGAGTTATCTGTAATGAGGTGGATGGACCTAGAGTCTGTCATACAGAGTGAAGTAAGTCAGAAAGAGAAAAACAAATACTGTATGCTACCACATATATATGGAATCCAAAAAAAAAGGTTCTGAAGAACCTAGGGGCAGGACAGGAATAAAGACACAGACATGGAGAATGGACTTGAGGACATGGGGAGGGGGAAGGGGAAGCTGGGACGAAGTGAGAGAGTGGCATGAACATATATATACTACAAATGTAAAATAGATAGCTAGTGGGAAGCAGCCGCATAGCACAGGGAGATCAGCTTGGTGCTTTGTGACCACCTAGAGTGGTGGGATAGGGAGGGTGGCAGGGAGCCACTAGAGGGAGGAGATATGGGGATATATGTATATGTATAGCTGATTCACTTTGTTATAAAGCAGAAACAAACATACCATTATAACGCAATTATACTCCAGTAAAGATGTTAAAAAAAAAAGAATACTGTCAGATAGATTTACTACACATCCTATACGAGGAAAAAGGTGAAACAGACAGAGGTTGCCCACAGTCTCACTGCTAGGAAATTGAGGGAAGGGGTTAGAAGGAGTTCATGTTTTCTCTTCTCTGCCACCTCGTGTCTCTCTGCTATTTATATGTACCTAAAACAAGAGGCAGACAGGGTAGGTTTTCTTCTTGCTTTGTAAGACACTCTTGCTAGATAGACATGATAAGTTTTTAATTTTCATTTTATTTTTTCCCCTTCCACCCTCCTACCCATCTATCCATCCACCCCCTCTTCTATCATTTATAAATATGTACCAGTGTCTGCTATATACAAATAGCCACTCTGCACACGAAGTCCTATTGCATTTTAGAAAAGTTGATTTTCTAAAAAAAAAAAAGACCTTCCAAAGTAAGAAAAACTGCTGTATAAAAAATATAATTAACCAATATATCAACAATGATGGTAAATTGTGATCTTCATTTAAATAAATTACTAAAATGACACCAGAAATTAGGTTATCTTAATGTTCTTTTGGAAAAATTACTTCCTGACAGTTTGTGGCTCAAATTTTTTCACTACATAGATTTAACAATATATACGATTTTACAGCTTAATGACCTATGACAAATCAACTCTAAAAATTACTTTTCTGTGGTAATTTAAAACAGCTGCTTGAAATAGCAGATCCCTGAAAAACTTTAAATCAGAATTGACATACAAAACGTAATCTGTTGACAAATGAGCAAAGAAGGACACTTCTCAAGGAGTTTAAGAAAGGGTTACTTCATGACACAGAAACAAAATCCTATTCAAGAAATTAGACTCAATAAAATACCATTTAAGGTCATAGAAGAACGTAACTATGGCTTTTCAAAGATCATCTAGACTCACAGATACACTTCAGTCGTCTCAATTAGTGTAAGTAAGGCAAACACCAGAAGCTCAATAGGCAAAGTTACATAAACAGCACCAAAGAGGGAAAACAAGATGCCAAGAGTCGAAAGGATACTCAACAGGAATGGCTGCATAAATTAAAGTATCTGTACTATGGAACAGGTCGTGCACCTGTCAAAAAGAACAGGGCAGAACTGTGTGTCCCATCCTGGCAGGTGTCTCTGGTGCGTGTACATCATCCCAGAAGCAGGTGAGAGAACAGTGACTGTTGGCAGCCTGGGTGAAGTGACTTTCATGTTTTATTGATAGTTTGTACCCTTTTGGGCTTTATAAATTGTTTTCCACAGCATTTATCAGTTATGCAATTAACTGATAAAAAGGGAAAAAAGGAAATGAGAAAGGGAAAAAGAGATGGGAGGAAGGGAAAACAGAAAGGAAACCAACAGGAGCCAGAAGCAAGGTGACAGGTGCCCAGGTGAGCAGCGTGGTGTGGAGAGACCTGAGCGAGATGCCCCCACATTCAAGCCCTAGTCCTGCTACTAATGTGGGCAACTTAAACTCTCTGAGCTTCAGTTTACTCATGTGCTGAGTGAAGATAACGTCATTTCTTACCCTACGGAGTTACTGTGAGCATTAAAGGAGCTAATTTTTGAAATGTACCTGACACAATGCCTGGCCCAGTGTAAGTACCCAATAAATGGTAGCTGTTAGCTTCAGGGAATACTAATAACTTCATCTCTAAATCTTTTCTTCTTTATACCATAATCTTAAAGTATATTATATTTGGTATAAATTCTTTTCACTAGTTTAGAAAAGTAGTTTTTAATAATGACCATAAAACCAATCCAGTTGGAGAATATATGCTGCTGGTACTATCAGAAATATATTGTAACCCTTACACATAAGTACCTGGCATCTTGTCCTCACTCGTCTGACCCTGAGCCCTAAACTTTGTGCTTCTTACCCAGAAATTTCATTCTTGTTTGTCTGCAGCATATTATAAGACTGATGAGTACCTGTATCTCTTCAAGTCATCCCACTGTACATGGGTAGAAATTGGGTATTACTCAGGGGCATGTTCTTAAGACTATATTTTCATGTTAAAAAGAAAAAAAAGGAAATCAAAACTCTAATCATAAACCAGAATAAATTTCCAAGTAAATAATAACACTCCTCACTTCCAATTCAGAGTAAGAAACTGATTAAAAATTTTAAATTGCTTTTTCACAATAACCTAATTCAGTCAACATTTGTTTTTCAAATGTTGGCCTCATGTGTTCCCCTACAAGCCCCATGTGAAGCTCATCAATTATCCTAATTAAAGTCTTCCCTAATGAAGCATTATTCTTGTGAATCTCACTATATTCTACCCCTCTTCTAATTATTAAGACTTTTTTTCTAAAAAAAATTAAAAACACTTAACACTGCACCTTCTTTTGTGTTTATAAGTCCACTTACATGCTACAGTCCTTGGATTTATGCATCTCATCAACACTACAAAACCTAACCTTGTATTTAAAAGTCTAAAATCTAAATCTAGAGCAGGGGTCGACAAACTTATTCTGCAAAGGATAGCAAATATTTTAGGCTTTGTGGACCAAACAGTCTTGGTCACAGTGATCACCTCTGCTCTTGTAGTGAGAAAGCCGTCACAGACAACATGTAAACAAATGGATGTGGCTGCATTCCAATAAAACTTTATTTACAAAAAAAGGCAGCAGGCTGGCTTTGGTCCACAGGCCACTGTTTCCAACGCCTAATCTAGAGCAGCAATTAAGTGAAATGTGTATGACAGTCTTCTGTCTACTCTGTAAAAATTTAGTGACACATGTCTCTGACCAATCAGTTGATGGGTCATTTTACTTATTTAATGATTAGCATTACTAATTTTACTAAACTATTTTCTATCCTTATTAATTCCATTTAGATTCTTCCCAATATTTAACTAATTTTTCATAATTCTGCACTTTAAATATTACTTGCTTAATGATTCAGTATTTCCTCATGAACCCCATTTTCTAAATTTTATCATTGCGGTACGCAGGCCTCTCACTGTTGTGGCCTCTCCCGTTGCGGAGCACAGGCTCCAGACGCGCAGGCTCAGCGGCCATGGCTCACGGGCCCAGCTGCTCCGCGGCATGTGGGATCTTCCTGGACTGGGGCACGAACCCGTGTCCCCTGCATCGGCAGGCGGACTCTCAACCACTGCACCACCAGGGATGACCAATAAAGATATTCTTTTAAGGAATGGTAGCCAGCCTCTAAGATAGCCAAGGATCCTCACCTCCTGGTACGCACACCTATGTATCGCACCTCCTTGGGTTTCCATCTTGGTCTTTAGGATGGCTCGCTCTGGACAAAGCCAGCTGCCATGTCGAGAGGCACATAACCCGGTGGAGGGGTCCATGTGGAGAGAAACCAACTGGCCAGTCCCAACTTGCTAGCCATGTGACCCTCCATCCCCAGTTCCCAAGCCCCAGCCAACATCAAACTAAAAGCTCATAAGACACCCTGAGCCAGAACTGCCCTACTGAGCAGCTCAATTCCTGCCCTGCAGGAACTGTGGATCACAAGAAATGGTTATTGTACAAAGTTCTGGAGTGATTTGAAGTCACAGGGGATCCTCCTCGTCTGATTAAGTTACAGTTTAGCTTATGTTGTATAGCTGTTTTGGTCAGTGGCAGCTGCAGTTGATCAACAAGCATCTCCTGTCTTGCAACAGGATGAGTTTAGGGGACGAGACTGATATAAGCAACAACTGATTTGGCTGTACAGTAGTAATGACTGCTGTGCTGTGTTTCTTCAACAGTAACTTGACACTTGCTGGGTGGAAAGCTGTGTGTCAGACGATCAAAGTAGTTGGATTTCTACAAACTGGCAGATAACCCACAATAACAGTTACATCCAAAAAAACAAGCCTTACTTCACTTCTGTTCTTGCCCATGTGAATCTCACTGTTTCCCAAGGCAGAATTTTTAACCCCTGGTCTGGTCCATTAGAGGATAATGAAATGCAATTAATGGGATGCTTTCTGCCAGCACTTTAAAATAATGACACAGAAGAGAAGGTACAGGTAGTAAGGGGAAAATAATTTTTCATTTCAGTTTTATATAAAGAAACGTATTTGTATGTGAACACTAAGTCATGTAATAATATGTATTTCTTTTTTTTTAAATGAGTTGATTAAATGATCTTTAAGGTCCTATTCAGCTTTTTTTTCCTTCTTTTTTAAACTTTTATTTATTTATTTATTTTATTTAGTTATTTTTGGCTGTGTTGGGTCTTTGTTTCTGTGAGAGGGCTTTCTCCAGTTGCGGCGAGCGGGGGCCACTCCTCATCGCGGTGTGCGGGCCTCTCACTGTCGCGGCCTCTCTTGTTCCAGAGCACAAGCTCCAGATGCGCAGGCTCAGTAATTGTGGCTCACGGGCCTAGCTGCTCCGTGGCGTGTGGGATCTTCCCAGACCAGGGTTCGAACCCGAGTCCCCTGCATTGGCAGGCAGATTCTCAACCACTGCGCCACAAGGGAAGCCCAATAATATTTCTTGTTGCAGATAGTGGTCAAAAAAGTTTAACACCAGTGACATAAAATGCCAAATACATTAACATCCTAGAAAACTAACGAGTCACCAGACTCTCCCAATTCTCACCATCTTGCTCTCCTTTTCCGACTTCTCTTCTGACCGTCTGTTAAAAACCTGGGCTTCACTGCTGATTTTGTTTTCACATTGATATTTTAAAATCCACGTGGAAATCGGCTTTTTCCTAACTTCAGTTCTGTCCATCTTGAGGGTTGGGAATAGGGGAGTCCCTTTTCCTTGGGGACATCCCTTTTGAAACACACTCAGTGGCTGTCTCGAAAGAGTAAGGCAAGCAAGCAGAGGAAGATCACATAGAGAACCTGAAATGACCCTGAGATCACTGGGACTTCTGACCAAATGAATCACCTTCACTTTCCCAACATGCTAGAAATAATCAGATACACTGGGCTTATAAGTTGATTTTTAACTCTGTAATGTGAACGTTCTTGTTATTATTACTAATATGCAGTAGGTAAAAGCTCTCTGCTTTTATGACAAGTGCTGCAGACAGAGGACGTATCTTCCGTGCAGAACTATCTTCCAGTTCTCTCTTCTGTAGTGCCTGGTACAGGCTTTGCATTAAGCTGATCAAAGAATGAATGTTTTTTTAAAAGGCATTTATTTTGGTAAATAAAAAATAAATTTATCCAATCAATGGATAATTCACTTACTAATTTGTAATGCTTCAAGAGGAAGACATTATCCATGAGGAAGTTTTCCTAGCATTAAGGCAGTATTTCTACCACTGAAAATATAAATAACTAGAGCCAAACATTTCTTAAAACTGTCTAATAGGAGGGAAGATTTCAAGATTACTCCAAAATGAGAGAGGATGAACAAAAACAGCTCAAGGTGATGATGGTTGTATTGTGAACGGATGATTTTCTTTCTATGAAAAAGGCACAGTGAAGCTTCAGAAAAGCTCTGGAAAAAATGATACTAAGAGTAAGACTGAGGAGACCTTCAAGATGGCGGAAGAGTAAGACGCGGAGATCACCTTCCTCCCCACAAATACATCAGAAATACATCTACATGTGGAACACCTCTTACAGAACATCTACTGAATGCTGGCAGAAGACCTCAGACCTCCCAAAAGGCAAGAAACTCCCCACGTACCTGGGTAGGGCAAAAGAAAAAAGAAAAAACAGAGACAAAAGAATAGGGACGGAACCTGCACCAGTGGGAGGGAAGGTTTCCACACACTAGAAGCCCCACTGCGGGTGGCGGAGGGGGGAAACTTCGGAGCCGCAGAGGAGAGCGCAGCAACAGGGGTGCAGAGGGCAAAGCGGAGAGATTCCCACAGAGAATCGGTGCCGACCGGCACTCACCAGCCCGAGAGGCTTGTCTGCTCACCCGCCAGGGCGGGCGGGGCTGGGAGCTGAGGCTCGGGCTTCGGAGGTCGTATCCCAGGGAGAGGACTGGGGTTGGCTGCGTGAACACAGCCTGAAGGGGGCTAGTGTGCCACAGCTAGCTGGGAGGGAGTCCGGGATTACAGTCTGGAGCTGCTGAAGAGGCAAGAGACCATTGTTTCGGGGTGCGTGAGGAGAGGGGATTCAGAGCACAGCCTAAACGAGCTCCACAGACGGGTGCGAGCTGTGGCGATCAGTGCGGACCTCAGAGATGGGGATGGACCACTAACGCTGCCGCCAAAAAGCCTGTGTGCAAGCACAGGTCACTATCCACACACACACCCCTGGAAGCCTGTGCAGCCCACCACTACCAGGGTCCCATGATTCAGGGACAATTTTCCTGGGAGAACACACAGCACACCTCAGGCTGTTGCAATGTCATGCTGGCCTCTGCTGCTGCAGGCTCGCCCCGCATTCCAATTATGACTACTGTACCCCTCCCTCCCCCTAGCCTGAGTGAGCAAGAGAGCCCTAATCAGCCTCTGCTTTAACCCTCTCCTGTCTGGGTGGGGAACAGATGCCCTCAGGTGACCTACACACAGAGGCGGGGCCAAAACCAAAGCTGAACCCCAGGAGCTGTGCGAACAAAGAAGAGAAAGGGAAATCTCTCCCAGCAGCCTCAGGAGCAGCGGATTAAAGCTCCACAATCAACTTGATGTACCTGCATCTGTGGAATACATGAATACACAACGAATCATCCCAAAACTGAGGCGGTGGACTTTGGGAGCAACTGTAGACTTGGGGTTTGCTGTCTCTGCGTCTGATTTGTTTCTGGTTTTATGTTTATCTTAGTTTAGCTCTTAGTGCTTGTTATCATCGGTGGATTTGTTTATTGGTTTGGTTGCTCTATTCCTTTTTTAAAAAATTTTTTCCCCTTTTTTCTCTTTTTGTGAGTGTGTGTGTGGGGGGGTGTATGTTTCTTTGTGTGATTTTGTCTATTTAGGTTTGCTTTTACCATTTGTAATAGGGTTCTGTCTGGTTTTTTTTTTAAGGTTTTGTTCTTGGTGTTTGTTTTTTTCTTCTTTTTACAAGTGTGTGTGTGTACGTCTCTTTGTGTGACTTTGGCTGTTTAGTTTTGCTTTTACCATTTGGTTTGAGGTTGTATCTGTCCATTTTTATGTTTGTTTTTTTCTTCCTTTTCTTCTGAGCTGTGCAGCTGGCAGGGTCTCGGTGCTCTGGCCTGGTGTCGAGACTCAGCCTCCAAGGTGGGAGAGTCGAGTCCAGGACACTTGACCATCAGAGACCTCCCAGCCCCACATAATATCAATCAGCAAGAGCTCTTCCAGAGATCTCCGTCTCAACACTAAGACCCAGCTCCAACCAGTGGCTAGCAAACTCCAGTGCTGGATGCCCCATGCAAAACAACGAGCAGCTAGACAGGAACACAACCCCACCCATTAGCAGCGAGGTTGTCTACAAGTCATACTAAGTTCACAGACACCCCAAAACATACCGCCGGACACGGCCCTGACCACCAGAAGGTCAACATCCAGCCCCACCCACCAGAACACAGGCACCAGTCCCTTCCACCAGGAAGCCTACACAAGCCACTGAACCAACCTCACCCACTGGGGGCAGACACCAAAAACAACGGGAACTATGAACCTGCAGCCTGCGAAAAGGAGACCTCAAACACAGTAACTTAAACAAAATGAGAAGACAGAGAAATATGCAGCAGATGAAGGAGCAAGGTAAAAACCCACCAGACCAAACAAATGAAGAGGAAATAGGCAGTCTACCTGAAAAAGAATTCAGAGTAATGACAGTAAAGATGATCCAGAATCTTGGAAATAGATTGGAGAAAATATAAGAAATGTTTAACAAGGACCTATAACAACTAAAGAGAAAAACAAACAATGATGACAACACAATAAATGAAATTAAAAATTCTCTAGAAGGAATCAATAGAAGAATAACTGAGGCAGAAGAACAGATAAGTGACCGGGAAGACGAAATAGTGGAAATAACTACTGCAGAGCAGAATAAAGAAAAAAGAATGAAAAGAATTGAGGACAGTCTCAGAGACCTCTGGGACAACATTAAATGCACCAACATTCGAATTATAAGGGTCCCAGAAGAAAAATAGAAGAAGAAAGGGTCTGAGAAAATATTTGAAGAGATTATAGTTGAAAACGTCCCTAACTTGGGAAAGGAAAGTCAATCAAGTCCAGGAAGCACAGAGGGTCCCATATGGGATAAATCCAAGGAGAAACACATCAAGACACATATTAATCAAACTATCAAAAATTAAATACAAAGAAAAAATATTAAAAGCAGCAAGGGAAAAACAACAAATAACACATAAGGGAATCCCCATAAGGTTAACAGCTGATTTTTCAGCAGAAACTTTGCAAGCCAGAAGGGAGTGGCAGGACATATTTAAAGTGATGAAAGGGAAAAACCTACAACCAAGATTACTCTACCCAGCAAGGATCTCATTTAGATTTGATGGAGAAATTAAAACCTTTACAGACAAGCAAAAGCTAAGAGAATTCAGCACCACCAAACCAGCTTTACAACAAATGCTAAAGGAACTTCTCTAGGCAGGAAATACAAGAGAAGGAAAACACCTACAAAAACACACTCAAAACAATTAAGATAATGGTAATAGGAACATACATGTCAATAATTACCTTACATGTAAATGGATTAAATGCTCCAACCAAAAGACATAGACTGGCTGAATGGATACAAAAACAAGACCTGTATATATGCTGCCCACAAGAGACCCACTTCAGACCTAGGGACACATACAGAATGAAAGTGACAGGATTGGAAAAGATATCCCATGCAAATGGAAATCAAAAGTTGGAGCAGCAATACTCACATCAGACAAAACAGACTTTAAAATAAAGACTATTAAAAAAGACAAAGAAGGACACTACATAATGATCAGGGGCTCAATCCAAGAAGAAGATATAAAACTTGTAAATATTTATGCACCCAACATAGGAGCACTTCAATACATAAGACAAATGCTAACAGCCATAAAAGGGGAAACTGACAGTAACACAATAATAGTGGGGGACTTTTAACACCCCTCCTTCACCAATGGACAGATCATCTAAAATGAAAATAAATAAGGAAATACAAGCTTTAAATGACACATTAGACCAGGTGAACTTAATTGATATTTATAGGACAGTCCCCATCCAAAAACCACAGCATACACTTTCTTCTTAAGTGCACATGGAACATTCTCCAGGATAGATCATATCTTGGGTCACAAATCAAGCCCTGGTAAATTTAAGAAAGGTGAAATCATATCATGTATCTTTTCCAACCACGATTCTCTGAGACTAGATATCAATTACAGGAAAAAAACTGTAAAAAATACAAACATATGGAGGCTAAACAGTATGCTACTAAATAACCAAGAGATCCCTGAAGAAATCAAAGAGGAAATCAAAAAATACCTACAGGGCTTCCCTGGTGGCGCAGTGGTTGAGAGTCCGCCTGCCAATGCAGGGGACACGGGTTCATGCCCTGGTCCGGGAAGATCCCACATGCTGCGGGGCGGCTGGGCCCGTGAGCCATGGCCGCTGAGCCTGCGCGTCCAGAGCCTGTGTTCCGCAAAGGGAGAGGCCACAACAGTGAGAGGCCTGCGAACCGCAAAAAAAACAAAAACAAAAACCCCAAAAAACCTACAGACAAATGACAATGAAAACACAGCGACCCAAAACAGAAAAAGCAGTTCTAAGAGGGAAGTTTATAGCAATACAATCCTACCTCAAGAAAAGTGCTTGCCTCGGCAGCACATACACTAAAATTGGAATGATATAGAGAAGATTAGCATGGCCCCTGTGCAAGGATGACACGCAAATTCATAAAGCGTTCCACAGTTTTGATATATGGAAAATGTAAGAATTTAATATAGTCCCTTGATAATGTTTATTAAAAACTAACAGTAAAGTCAAGTATAAAGATTCCTTTACAAGTATATGATTGTTTTATAAAACAAAAAGTTAAAAACAGAAAAAGAAAAAAAGAAACAAGAAAAATCTCAAAAAACAACTTAAACTTACACCTAAAGCAATCAGAGAAAGAAGAACAAAAAACCCCAAAGTCAGCAGAAGGAAAGAAATCATAAAGATAAGATCAGAAATAAATGAAAAAGAAATGAAGGAAACAATAGCAAAGATCAATAAAACTAAAAGCTGGTTCTTTGAGAAGATAAACAAGTTTATAAACCTTTAGCCAGACTCATCAAGAAAGAAAAGAAGACTCAAATCAACAGAATTAGCAATGAAAAAGGAGAAGTAACAACTGACACTGCAGAAATACAAAGGATCTTGAGAGATTACTACAAGCAACTGTATGCTAATAAAATGGACAACCTGGAAGAAATGGACAAATTCTTAGAAAGTACAACCTTCCAAGGCTGAACCAGGAAGAAACAGAAAATATAAACAGACCAATCACAAGCACTGAAATTGAAACTGATTAAAAAATCTTCCAACAAACTAAAGCCCAGGATGAGATGGCTTCACAGGTAAATTCTATCCAACAGTTAGAGAAGAGCTAACACCCATCCTTCTCAAACTCTTCCAAAATATAGCAGAGGGAGGAATACTCCCAAACTCATTCTAGGAGGCCACCATCACCCTGATACCAAAACCAGACAAAGATGTCACAAAAAAAGAAAACTACAGGCCAATATCACTGGTGAACATAGATGTAAAAATCCTCAACAAAATACTAGCAAACAGAATCCAACAGCACATTAAAAGGATCACACACCATGATCAAGTGGGGTTTATCCCAGGGATGCAAGGATTCTTCAATATATGCAAATCAATGAATGTGATACAATATGGTCAATGAAATAAGTTCTAAAGGAAATAATCTCAATGTATAATATATTATCATCTATCCTTTTGCCGTTGGGGATTACAAACTTATTAATATTAATTTCATGAGTCATATCTGCAAAATAAGACCTTAAAGATAAACATTATAGGCTATTATAATTATTCCATGGAAACATGTATTCTAGGTTGGCTATTACCAGAAGCATCAATAAAATTGCATAGCTACAAATATCATTTCTAATATGATTTGTTTCTACAATGGTATTGAAACCATGACATGAAAACCAGATCAATAGAATTCTAATATTTTAAATCGTTTATATCCTCCCATATTTTCCTTTCCCATCCATTTACAATGCTGAAAGTAGCACTGCTGTACTCTCAAAATGAACACACCAACCTGAAAACAGATTTTACTTATGAAAACATGTGTTAAGATGGGATGGAAAACAGGGAGGAAAATTACTTGGGGGGAAGGTAGGAGAGAGGAGAGGCAACTTTAATTTTCCTTTCTAATTTTACTTCAAAGACCCGATGTTCTTAATACTAAAGTAAGATTCTGTTCTAGCACTTTACTCTCAGCTCTGCTCACATCCGTGCTTAGTAACCTAGCAATGTTTAAACCTGCATATGCATGAGGTGGCCACACTTTCCTTACCACCCGATCATCTGTATATCTGCCATTTTTCATCACAACCTTGTTGGGGCTAGCAGCGTTCTGACAGACCGTAGACCCAAAATGGTGTTCACTGCTCAAATTAAAACATGTAAGTAATTTGACAAAGAATCTTTGAGAAACAAGCAGCCATCACTAAGCATCCTCTCTGCAGAAATACTTCTCACCACTGAGTGGCACAGAAACAGAAACAGATCACAGATTTAAAAAATGAAAATGTTCGTCTCACATTCATAAAAATTTGTTCTCATGAGACTCATTTCTAAGTGCTCCGTTTAAAAGCATGCGATTGGGAGCACTGAGGACTTATCAGCATTCTCCCAGGGGAATGAAGAATGAAATTAAAGTGAAGATGAGCTGGTCTAATTTTTCAACCCTTTATTTCACTCTAAAATACTTCCATTTGAAGATTTACTAGTGTCTTCTTCATATGGGCCCAAATTCACTGACAGAGGCTCACAAACATGGCATTGTAACACGTGGTAGCCAGCAGACAAGGTGGCCCCTAGTGATTCTCACCTCCTGGCAGTCAAGCCCTTCGCAGTCCTCTTGCCTCACCTGTAAGGCGAGGTCATTGAAGACACTGAGGCCCCCCTCTTGTTCTCTCTTGAATCACTCTCTCCGGGGGAAGCCAAGCACCATGACCTGAAGAGCTGTGGCCTCCCACCGATCAGGATCAACTTGGAAGCATATCCTAGCCTTAGCCAAGCGTTCAGGCGACTACAGCCCCAACCAACACCTTGACCGCATTCCCCTAAGAGACAGAGCCAGACCACCCAGCTAGGTCACTTCCGTAATTCCTGACCCTCAGAAACTCTGAGATATTAAATGCTTACTGTTTTAAGCTGCTAAGTTTCGACGTAATTTGTCAGGCAGCAAGAGAAAACTAAGGTACAATACTTCTTTATTTTTCATCCATCACATGTACAACCAATTTGAAGCTCAGTAGGCCTAGAAATGTTAGATGCAGATAGGAAAACACTTTGCAACCCAAATAGGGAGGCAGAAAGTCAGATCTAGACACATGGAGAGCATGCCTTTGTAATTCCATTTGAAAGACCTCACATGTGTAAACTGTTGCTACTGAAGCCCAGAATGCTGCTACACCAGACAAGGCACCATTAGAGTACTGATAAAGGCTGTCATACAGAAGATGCTCATTACATGACTGACCAATCAGTGAATGAATAAACGCAGCAGGAATGAAAGAAACGGATGATGCCAAGGCTGATGAAGAGTCATAGCCCACAGATCTTTATAATCACTTGTTTGCAATGTTTCTTTCAACCACCAGAGGGCAGGAGTGGCACATTGTTCTTCTTTGACCCACTAGCACTTACAATGCCTAAAGCATGTAGTAGGAAAAAAAAATATAAAGTCTGCACAAATGGCGGGACAGAGAAAGGGAGGATGCTTGTTCATAAGTGGGAAGATGCCTCAAAAAGCTTCTTGGAGTGTGAGCTGCATTAGAGTACAGGACTTCATATACTAATGCTAATTAGTGCTAATTCATAAATTACATAATTTAAAACTAAATCATAAATAGTATTTTAGATAGAGAGTAAGATAAAAAAGCATGGAGGCTGAGAACATCAGACCAATATCAAGGAACACATGACCAGAGCATAGGGAATGGGGTCTGGGACTCAATTTCAATCCAACCTTTTTACTCTTACTCCTTTTCTTCTACCTACTAACTAGAAATGAGTTGGTGTTATTCTCTTAGGGAATGTCTCTTTCTACGGAAAACAAGAAATTTAGTAGACTGAATTCAGGCACAGTCTCAGCTCTCCACAGGTGATTATAATCCAACTTTTTTGTTCTATGTAACCCAAACAAGCATCAGTGTGTGCCTGGGAGAAGCTCCATCCATGGCACGTGCAGTGCCCAGAAAGAAATAATCACCCTCTCTGTGGCCAGCCTCACTAACTCAACCCAGAGGGCAGATGTCACAGTGCCCTTGGAAATCTTTGTATCAGAGCAAGTACTTTCCAACTGCCCTAGTATTTTTTTTTTTTTTTTTTTTTTTTTTTTGCGGTACGCGGGCCTCTCACTGTTGCGGCCTCTCCCGTTGCGGAGCACAGGCTCCGGACGCGCAGGCTCACTGGCCATGGCTCACGGGCCCAGCCGCTCCGCGGCATGTGGGATCTTCCCGGACCGGGGCACGAACCTGTGTCCCCTGCATCGGCAGGCGGACTCTCAACCACTGCGCCACCAGGGAAGCCCCTGCCCTAGTATTTTTAATGTTGCCTTCTAGTAAATAGTTTTTATTGAATTAAAATTTAAAATATCCATCATTTTCTACTGAATTGGAAGCCTACTCCTAATGACAAAATTAGCAAAACCATTTTCCTTTTTCTTCAAGTTACCTAACTTAGCTAGAGCCAGGGACGACTTCATATTTTATTTTATGCGGCCTTTGGCAAGTTATGTTGCTTTTATGGTTCATGGGCTTGATTCCTAGATCTAAGATTTATGGTTGGCAAGAATATTTATAAGCCTATAGAGACAGATAACGAGTAAAATGGAATCCCAACATGTCCAAAAGGATATCCTTACTGAAAGAAGCTGAAGGAGATAAATGGGTTAACCCTCGATTAATCTAAAAGGCATTAATAAAAATGTCCCATTCCCCTCATCCACAATAAAAAAAACAAAATGTTACACGTATGTTTGTAATAAAGATCAAACTGTCCCAAGAATGACCGTTATAAATTAGTTAATGATAACCATACTGAATCTACATTTGTGGGGTAAATCTTACTGATAATAATTGAACAGAGTAAAGCATTTAATTCTGTTCAGTGGGCCTCTACTCATCTGTAAACCCCTGAATCATTTGCAGGATTTAAAATACGTAAGTACATAGTATTCTTCAGAGGAATGAGAGACTCTTAGAGCCTCAAATGACAGAAAATCCAATTCAAAAGAACTTAAACAAGGGAAACTTATTGGCTTAAAAAATTGAAAAGTCCAGGAATCGATCCAGAGACTCAACTCACACGATAAAGGGGGGTGTGTCTGTCCGTCTCAGCCCCTCACCCCGCTCCCTCCCCGAGTCTCCTGTCCCATGAGGACAGCTCTAGGCTTACACCTTTACAGCTTCAAATCTGACTAAAGAGATTCTTTTCCTCCAGAGCTTAAGCAAAGTCCCAGGGTCAAGTCTCACTGGTCCAGTCACATCACGTGCACATTCCTAAGGTCAGGTGTGCGTCAAATACAGGGCAACACCAGGCCTGAGAGCCAGCAGGGAGTTATTTCCCAAAGAAAATGCAGGTTCGATTGTCAGGAGAAAGAGGATGATGGGCAGGGAACAAAATAAAGAGACACTATCGACGTCTGTACACGGCTTCAAAGAGGCCCCTGGATGCCCTCTCCAAAGTCAAGCACCAGTGTAAAAAAGGCTTAGAGAAGAACAGGCACATTTCTAAAACGTTACCTGAAATCTAAGCTTGCACGACACTGACTGGCGGCCTAACCACAGCCGGTGCCTTCCTCGTCCGCCTCCACGTGAGGGCTCTGCACACCCTCCGCAGACGCCACGTCACCTCTTCCCGAAGCAAGGGTCTGGCTTCTGACTCTGAGGTTCCGGGCACCTCTCGGACTTTCTCAGGCATTCACTCCCCAGTTTCCTCCCCTCTTTTTCTACCTTATTCTATCACTAATCTATCTTTTCTGTCACTTCTATTCAAACGAGTCTCAAATATTCACCTCCGGACCAAAAAAAAAAAAAAAAAACCTTATAAAAATTCCACTCCCACATTTAAAAAACCAAATATACACCTCAGAACCTAAGTACCGCTCCCCAAATATCCAAAACAAACACCTCCCCTTTAAAACCCAGCCCTTCCTCTCTCTCAGTTATCTGTGTGAGAAATACTCTGATCACCTGTGCTTCAGGATTCAGCTCAAACATCACATCTTCCTTCCGTGACGCCGTCCCTCCCCGCTCCTGCCCAGGCTGGGGTACTGCTTTCAGGGCACCCCGCCCGCTGTCACAGTATTTATCCCATTTCACCGTAATGACTGGTGTACTTCCTGAGTTCCCACCCCAGACTATAAACCAACAGCAAGGGCACAGCTGTCTTACATCTGTATCCAACAGGCCAAGTAGGGCGGCTGGTACATAGAAGGCTCCCAATGAATGTTTTTGTTTTTTTGTGTTTTTCTTTGTTTTGTTTTTTTTGTGGTACGCGGGCCTCTCACTGTTGTGGCCTCTCCCGTTGCGGAGCACAGGCTCTGGACGTGCAGGCTCAATGGCCATGGCTCACGGGCCCAGCCGCTCTGCAGCAGGTGGGATCCTCCTGGACCGGGACACGAACCCGTGTCCCCTGCATCGGCAGGTGGACTCTCAACCACTGCGCCACCAGGGAAGCCCCCCAATGAATGTTTAATGAAAGGGAGAGAAAAGTTGAATTCTTATTAAAGATCTACACTTTTCCTGGTTTAAAATATTTACTACTTGCTAAAAAGGATCGTCAGAAAGAAAAAAATGTTTGGCTTTACTATTCCAACAGTCTGTGTCTTGGTAAGGTCTAGGCAAAAGACCACTACCAAAATTTATAAAACAAAAAGTCAGGGAACAGAAACAGAATTAAGGTGAAAAGCCACTACTGTCTTCTTTTCTTTTTCTTAGTAAACCCCTAGGTTAAAAAAATAATAATGTTGGTAGATATTAAACACTAGGATACTCTGTTTTTTCTCTCCGAGGGACTAACAGGAACAGTCCATTGATAGGCCGAAGATGTGCGTGCTGCTGAGGCCATAACAAATCTTTCCTCGTAGGTACCAAGCAGCTCAGATGGCCTTCTGAGGCAGACAGAGCTGACTGGGAGAACTCCATCCTTTCAACCCGAAGCCCTTGCTTCTTGGTGACATTCCTCCTATCTTTAAAGTGTCTTTAATTCTTATGACATGAATTTTGGCCTGAGAATACATTACTTTCTAGTTTTTGTGGCACTGAACGCATTGCTTTATGTCTCTGAGCCTAAATGTCCTCATCTTTAAAATGGGAATAATAATACGTGTCTCACAGGGACGCTAACGAGACTAGGTGCAGGAGAAGCCCCTGCAGCACAGCTAGTGCCCATAGTAAGGGCTGTGATGACGGCGATCACAGCGCGGCCTGGCAGTCACAGGGGACACTAAGGTCGGCTGGCGCACTAAGCTGATGCCCCTACCCGCTTCCAGAGTTACTGGAGAGCAGCTTGCTTGACTCTACTCCAGGGAGGTATTCTTTATCCTCATCTTGCTATATGTATATCTTAAAACTAATTCATTCCTTCTCATGACTTTTAAACTTGTGCACAATTTTAAACAAACTTGCTCTTTGGACTCATTCATGGTGGTTTCTCCCCTTTTTAATCTCCTTCCAGTCAATCAAGTTTCGATGACATTTATTTTCATTAGTGTTTTTTAAACTTGAATAAGCAAGTTCCCTGTTTCATTGCTGTTCAGAAACTTAACTTTCAAAAGAAGTCGTAAACGTGTTTTATCTGCGGTGAGATGACAAGAGCTTTGTGACGGGGGCCTTTTAATATAATCCTCAACATGACTCTGTCTTTGGTTTTCTCCTTAGATTATTCACATCAACACGAAGCAACGGCAGTCTGTACTGTTTTTAGTACCATCACACGTAACCCCAGAAACCTTATCCTACTCAACTCACCCTAGCCCTTGACAGCCAGCACTACAAATAAAAAAGTTAAACATGCTACATCTATCTAACCTTTGGTCTATCTAACTTTTCTATTTATTTATTTTTGGTTTTGGGTGTTTTTTTTTTTTTTTTTTTTTCCGGTACGCGGGCCTCTCACTGTTGTGGCCTCTCCCGTTGCGGAGCACAGGCTCCGGACGAGCAGGCTCAGCGGCCATGGCTCACGGGCCCAGCCGTTCCGCGGCATGTGGGATCTTCCCAGACCGGGGCACGAACCCGTGTCCTCTGCATCGGCAGGCGGACTCTCATCCACTGCGCCACCAGGGAAGCCCTGGAGTTTGTTTTTAAGACAAAATATTTCTGGTATTTTATTTCTTCTTCATTACTTGGATTTTGATGGAGATACAAAGTGACACTGATTCGATGTAAAGTAGGCATAAGAAGTTTGATGAGGAAACGAAGAGTCCGTCTAATTCCACTTCATCTTGCTATGGACAGAGTACTCGAATTAGGATAAAAGTAAATTTCAACTGCTATTACTAATTATAAGCAAAACTACAAATCACGTATACATGTATTTCTTAAAACTACGCTGTACCACAGAAATTGTCATTCATTTTAAAGTTCCCATATATAAAAATTTTGCAAGAAGCTGAAGCTTCTTCCTTTTGGGGAAAGATCAACCTCTAAGAATACAACACAATCAAAACATTAAAAATGTCAGAACTATTTCTCTCACTGGCAATAATAACAGAAAGTAAGTAACAGCTTGGATGGAGAAAAACAAATCTGCTTCAGAGCTCAAACTCCAGAAATGTAAAGAAAAAGTGCCCTCATCTGGCCAAACAAAAAACTTAACATTTTAGATGCTCATATTAACGCCTGTTCAAGTGTAATTTACAGGGCTTTAATTGGTGTATAAATAAATCTGAAGATTTAAAAAAATAAGTAGCAAGCCAACAGCATAAAATTTTTTTCTGCTTTTTACAAATATAACTATTTGCTGTTCAAAAACAACTATTTAAACCATAAAATATAAAGCAAATTATATAATATGTAGTCTTTCACCAACCAGATATATTAGAAATGTATTAGGAAGAAAATAGTTACCAGTCCTCTTATTTGCAAATCATTAATAATAAAATGGCACACATAACTTTACATTCTGATGACAAGGCTGATTAATGACTGCCATATGCTATTATCTGGGAAAAAATATCTTTGCACAACTTAAGAGTTCAGAATTTTCCTTCCTGAGTACTTCTAAAAACTAACATGCCACCTCAAGTTAAACTACTTATATAATCAGATTGATATCTCTGCCAAACAGATCCAGTAGAGCCAAACAGATCCATCTCTGCCAAACAGATCCAACAGATCCAGCAAATGAAAATAAAGCTTTCAGCTGTGCTGTGACACTAACGTTACCAATGAAATGCTAGCGGCGAGTAATCCTGTCATTAACAGTAATGATGATGACAATAATAATACTAATAGTACTAGAAATTGCTTAAATGGTAGCAATTTGCAGGCACGGTGGCACTGCAGGGGTAACAGGGTACACCCCCCCACCAAGATATCCACGTCCTGATCACCAGAACCCGCGATTCGGTTACTTCACTACCTTACATGGCAAAAGGGGCTTTGAAGACATGGTTAAAATGGGGAGACAAGATGGAGAGATTGTTCTGGAGTAGCCGGGTGGCCCGATGGAATCACCAGGGCCCTTAAACATGGAAGAGGGAGGCAGAAGAGTCAGAGGGGGGGTGGGGCCATGCAAGAAGGCTGGGAGAGATGCAACACTGCTGGCTAATTTTTACAACAGTAAAGTGTGTCTAATTTTTACAACAGCAACAAAAAACTAATACACTGAGCTAAACTCAGTTACTCCTCACGCTAGTGAGGGTGGTACTACTACTAATCCTACTTTAGCAGAAGGAACTTGAGACTTAAAAAGACAGACCAGGGGCTACCCTGGTGGCGCGGTGGTTGAGAGTCCGCCTGCCGATGCAGGGGACACAGGTTCGTGCCCCAGTCCGGGAAGATCCCACATGCCGCGGAGCGGCTGGGCCCGTGAGCCATGGCTGCTGAGCCTGCGCGTCCGGAGCCTGTGCTCCGCAACGGGAGAGGCCACAACAGTGAGAGGCCCGTGTACCGCAAAAAAAAAAAAAGACAGACCAATTAACTTGTCTGGGGTCACACAGCTAAATAATCTTCAGACTTGGGTTTGTCTATCTGATATCAGCATCACGTAAGGATGATGTCCATCTCGATCATTGCCTTCAATCTGTAAGCACAGTACTTGGGGCCTCTCGGTGCCGAATGGGCTCCACGAATTTCTCCCACCCTCACTCTCCCAAGGGAAAGTGATGATGTAAATAGTTTCAAACAACAGTAAGTGGAAGCGACATCTTCCTCCCACTTACTGTTGTTTGAAACTATTTACATCGTCACTCTCCCTGTTCAACCAACCTTTGATTCATTCTATCTTCTACCTTCGACATCCACTGTGACCACGCTGAAGCAGAACAAATCCCTTGGATAAAAATAATACTCTAACTCACATCCTATTATCAGCTTCAGTCATGTAATGTCTCACTTGAAAGCTTTCAGTTCTCCAGAATATAATCAAGTAAAACCTAAGTTCCTTTTTAAGAATCTTTTTTTTTTTTTTTTTTTTTTTTTTAAAGAATCTGACTTTAGGAATCCTTTCCGGATCTCAAAAAGATCCCATCTTACCTTTCCACCTTGTACTACTGCCTCAAAACACTGCAAGACCCATTCAAATGCAGTCTTTGGGCCCATATTTTGCCGCTGCCTCACTTCCATATCCTTTGTTCTTCCAGGATATTCATCTAGACTGTGCATCTATCAAAAACCATGCCCCCCCCCCGCAAAAAAAAAATAGTACACCAGCCACAAAGTCCTCAAAAATTCTGCTTGTACCGGTCATCAGTCCCTGCCTTGCCCAGCTCCATTTGGCTTTGGATACTAACGATCCACTTAGGCTAAAGGAGGTGGTAACGTCATCTCTTAGGTCAGACACCTTGGATCCAAAATCCTGGCTCTACCACCTCCCAGCCTTGTGATTTAGGGCAGTTGTTCACTTCTTTGGACTAAGCTTCCTTAACTGAAAAGTGGGGAACATAATAGTATCCTCCTCATAGGGCCGTTCCAAGGATTAAATGGCACAAGTAGCTGGCAGCATAGCTGGTATATAGAGTCTTGATTTTTACTGCAGTTCCCTTCAATAAGTGGCATCCTCCTTCAATCTTAGTTCACTTGGCCGACACAAGTAATACGGCTAATCATTACCTTCCCCTCTCCCAGAAGGTCGGACCTTGTGCCCTATTCCACAGTGCCAACCTATGCCTCTATTTCCACCAGATGGACCCCAACTCCCAATCCCCGGTACTGCAATACAGAGATCACCACGAAGCAGTACCTCCTTTTACCATCTTCCCCCTTTCCCCTCCTGGCCGATCCCCCCACTCCCAGATCAGATCCTTAACATATTTTCTTAAGCAACATTTTATTTATCCACTTAAATACTATGACTTTAACAACTGACGGTACATGAGTTAACCCTTCTAGCACTGGCTTCTCCAGTAAACAAACCCCTTTTCCCACTATTGTATCAATGAAAAAAGTCAACACGCTGTTATTGTTGTTACTGGTATATGTTCTATTCACCTACACACCTATATTATCTTATTTACCTACAGGTTTCTTGAGAGCAAGGACTATATAGTAATCATCTTTGAATTCCTCCAGATCTAAACACACTCAGTTTTACTGATTAAGCTAATAGATGAAATGAGTCACATCCGACCCGCAGTTGCATGACCAGTCAGCAAAAATATCTTTCTATTTACCACCCCTCCCCAACCACTGGTACAAAAACACAAACCCAGGCAAATTTATCCTTGCTTGTAATTATAAATGCCTGATGCCATTTCACTTTCCTCAGGTTTCCAGTGAATTTCTTTACACAACCTTACCTTAATTATATTAATGTACTCACCTGTTCCATGCATCGCATTTTAAAATACCAAAGTAATAATCAACATAGACACATTCACGCTTTCCAGCATTTCCACTTTTAATTACAGTGAGCCACTGTACCTTAAACCTTCAGAGTCTATAACTTCAGTTCTATGAAATTACTATGCTTCATTCAACCAGAGATTTCAAACTTCTTTAAAAGGTAACACAGTACTACTGTTCTACTTCATTTACTCACATGCCTCCCCCCTTTAACCTCAGCTTGGTGCTGAAGCTAACTTGCTTGATAATCTAAGCCTAGTTCAAGTCTAACTCATGCCAGTGTTGGTCTGCAGCTATCAGCTGTTCTGCCATCTTCTATTTGGTTATGTTGAGTTCCGGGCATCTCAGGTAAGGAATGAAATTATTTCTTAGAGAGGGAGGTATTCTTTTTAATCTGATATTTTCCAGAATATTAAAGAACTAAACCGATTTTTCTTTTTACAATTACTACAAGGTAACTAAAAGATTTCTTTCAACTATGTGCCTTTCCATGTGAAACACACAGGACTTTAGAACAGTGGCCCGGAAGCCTGGCTGTGCCCTGTAATCATCTGAGGGGTTCTTGAAAAGTAGACCCCCAGGCGCCACACCGGAGGGGTCTGACTTGGTTGGTCTCTGATAAGCCCAAGTTTGAATGCTGTTGCGGATGTCTGTTGAGGAACCAGTGAATAAGAAGCACAGCCTGCAGAACCTTTCTTCTCTTTAAAAGAAAATACTGTATTTCAGAGATCTATATAAATATAGATATATATTTTAAAATATGTATATTGCATCCAGTCATTTAATTTAAAAATCTCACGTAACCAACATATTTTACATCATCAATGTACTGCATGTATCCTTGAAAATATAATTGCAATAATCACTGTCAAATTTTTTCCCCAACTGATCAGCCTTCATATTGGTGAGTTCCTAAAACAAACTTTCAGGTGTAAAAATTTCTTGCACATCAAACGTAATAACACAATATACATTCTAAATACCTTTAATCCTCGCTATCTGGACCAATTGTTTCCTATCTGCGCGCTGCCAATTTAAAACCCACTTGCTGGATCAGTCTACAGAACAAATCCCCCTGTGCTGTATTATTTTTGTGTGTGAAATACCCCAGATTAGTATGCCTCAGCCCGGAGAATGACGCCCCTCGTGGGCTGATGGAGGAGCTTTCTGCTGGGCCTGCAAAACAGTCTTGAGAATGAAAATGCCCTTGACTACTGTCAAATGACCTAGTCTTTCGGAGTAAAAATTTAAATCCCAACAGTGATTTAAAAATCTATATTCAGCTGTTAAGCCCTTTTGGACTCAAACAGCAGACACACATAATAAATCTCAAAGCCGACAGTTTGAGATTTGCTTACTACCTCTGGCACTCCCAAGCTCTAAAAAAATCACTGGTATACTGCACTCTGGTACAAAGCATAAAACTAAGTATAACATTAATTATATAGGAGAGGAGGGAGGCTCTGAAAGACTTTTGCTTAAATAAATGCCATTTTTTCATATAAATTTATCAGGTTACCTTCTACCTCATTCTAACTTTTTTTTTTTTCTGTACCTCCTTCACAAAAAAAAGTTATATTACTATTCTGTTACAAACAAGAGGCTAAATCTCAACTACCCTGAAATTAACTTACTTGTTAACTACTGGAAAAGCCCATTTCTCCCCCATGCACCAGGGAAAAACCTATATCCCCAAAATCTATATGTAACTAACACTTCATCCTTTTGCAATTGTTTTTCAGGCTCCCCTCCAGTCCTTAGCAGTATGCATAAATTTATAAAATTGTGATCCCAGAGTATCACACTTGTTTCTTCTGTTTCAATACAAATAATATTGCTATGCTGAGGTCTTTAACAATAATGCATGGAATCAAAAAAAAAAAAAAGAAAAGAAAAAGGAATGGAAAAGTATTCAAGAATAGTTATAAAAGAGTCAATTTCACACTTAAAAAAATTGTACCCCCAAAACTGATTTCCCAGTGCCAAGGAATTAAATGCCTTGCTTTAAAATGTAATGTAATCATTAGTCATAAGAAGAGTCCTAAGAATTTCTGAAACAGGCAATGTGTGTTTGCAATTAAAACAACACAAAGATAAGATTTTCCCTGCTTTCTCCAGAGCATTTGGTTTCTATTCCCAAACAGAATAAACCAAGTAAGATATACATGGCTTTCTAGATTTCAACTAATTAGGCTAACATACCACCACTCACTATAAATAATTCTACTTCTTCTTCTTTTCTCCTTTTTAAAGAAAGCAATTAACAGACATCATCACGTGATAGCCCACACCTCCTCTGTAGAGATGAAGAAACTAACACCCGGTGAGAGAGATGGGAAGTGAAACGGAGGAAGCCGAAGTTCTACCACTTTCTGCTCAGGACAGACGCACATCAACCAGGAAAACCCTGTCAGTATCTCACCAAACAGAGGTAAGCAGGCTCCATACTACCTCTGTGCACATCAGCACAATCTGTTTCATTATGTGGATTTTGTAACTTCAATCATGAAAATTAAGAATAAAATTAACTACCCCCTTGGAAAGCATGGTCAAGCATCCTACCGCACAGCCTATTTCATGGAAGCCCCACGGTTGCAATCTGTCTCTCAGGTCTTTTTTTTTTTTTTCTTGGATTAAAATTTTTTTTTAATTTCATATTGGAATATAGTTGATTTACAATGCTATGTTAGTTTCAGGTGTACAGCAAAGTGACTCAGTTATATATTCTTTTTCAGATTCTTTTCCCATTTGTTATTACAGAAGATTTAGTAGAGTTCCCTGTGCTATACAGTAGGTCCTTGTTGATTATCTTTTATATATAGTAGTGTGTATATGTTAATCCCAAACTCCTAATTTATCCCTCCCCCTGCACCTTTCCCTTTGATAACCATAAGTTTGTTTTCTAAGTCTGTGAGTCTGTTTCTGTTCTGTAAATAAGTTCATTTGTATCATTTTTTTAGATTCCACATATAAGCGATACCATATGATATTTGTCTTTCTCTGACTTACTTCACCTAGTATGATAATCTCTAGATTCATCCATGTGGCCACAAATGGCACTATTTCATTCTTTTTTATGGCCGAGTAATATTCCATTGTGTATATGTACCACATCTTCTTTATTCATTCATCTGTCAATGGGCATTTAGGTTGCTTCCATATCTCGGCTATTGTAAACACTGCTGCAATGAACATTCAGGTGCATGTGTCTTTTGGAATTATGGTTTTCTCCAGATATATGCCCAGGACTGGGACAGCTAGATCATATGGTAGCTCTATTTTTAGTTTTTTAAGGAACCTCCATACCGTTCTCCATAGTGGCTGTACAAATTTACATTCCCATCAACAGTGCAAGAGGGTTCCCTTTTCTCCACACACTCTCCAGCATCTGTTATCTGTAGACTTTTTAATGATGGCCATTCTGACTGATGTGAGGTGGTACCTCACTGTAGCTTTGATTTGCATTTCTCTAATAATTAGCGATGTTCAGCATCTTTTCATGTGCTTTTTGGCCATCTGTATGCCTTCTTTGGAGAAATGTCTATTTAGATCTTCTGCCCATTTTTTGATTGGGTTGTTTGTTTTCTCCAGGTCTTGATTTCCCTGTTTTTCTAGAAATTAAGTATGCTGGCCTAGAATTCAAAAATCCCTGAATATGTCTTTAACTAATGATGAGATTACTTTGACATTTCATCTCTCTCTCTGCAGCTTTCACCTGAGGAATAATGAATTCTGAACAAAATGGAAGGTACGAGTGAAAATCAAACCGATATCTGCGTTACACTTTTATAAACGTGTTTTGCTAGCAGTGCTTCCTCCACTTCTTTCATGTCACAGATGCACAAAGGAAACGATAATACTTGAGCAGCACACAGGAGTAACGGACCAAGGGGACTGATAGAGTGGGGGCTGGGGGTCGGTTCCAGCCCTGAAGGCTGCGGGGGAGGGTGGGGTGTGGTGCTCAGAGGCCTCTGGAACCTGATCACTGCAGACCAGGAGCAGCAGAAGCTGTAAACTGGAGTATGGAAATTATGGGGACACCATCACAGGCTCACCTCCATAATGAATGATTTGCTCATTTTCAAAGCTAGGACCTATATACCTCTAGAGTTAACTCACAAAGGTATGCACACAGAAACTGATCATCCGTGTTGCCTAAATCATAGAAAATTAACAATGGCAGCAAGTACTCCTGCTTGCTGGAAAGACAAATCAAGCATTTTTGAGCAGGAAAATCATTTATTATGAATTATCCTTCAAATTACAAATCTACCTATAAATTATAATTATAGAAGTACACAGAGGTCATAGTACAGGTCTGATTATTCTCAGCTATAAATTGGAAATGAGATATGGAGGGAACCACCACTTGGGCGTCCCAGAGTTCAAAGAGGCTCCAGATCTACTCTTGGTGTGCTTTAAAATCATTATGACTGATTATTTATTTAAGCAATATTTCCAAAAGATGAGTGCAGAACTTCTTCCTGAGGGACAGCGTGCGCTCTGAGTGTATGGATGGATTGGAGTGGGAGCTGATGGGCTTTGACATTGGGGTTTCAAAACAAAGCTCATCTACATGACAACTGCTGAACTCCCCTCACCCTTAGTTTCCTTTTCTATCAAACAGAGGCAATGTCTAGATTTAATATAATAGGAAACATGGTTTCTACCATGCATGTCTGGTACTCAAAAAGCATTATTTTAACCACTGGTACTATTTTGTATGCATACCTTATCTGTGTTCAGTATTTGTAAAGACAACATAACATTCCGTCTTATCTCATGGTTTGGTCAACGGGAGTCAATTGCTAGACATTTGTATTACAGTCATTTTCTACTATGATGAAGATTTAAAATGTTTATTTCTTTAGCACCTAGACCCAGAAATGGAATTACAGAGTCAAAGAATAAAATTACCTCTATGACTTTTGATATATGTACTTCTTAGAAACCTATCTTCCTGAACGAAGACTGGGGTATAGGACGTGAGTGGGGTAGAATTCTACTGATTTTGAAACTTTTCTGGTTGACTCTCAATAACTTTAATTAAATGTTGGAACTAAATATGCTTTTTCTTTAAGAGAAATTAACTTATAAAGAAATCAAGAACAAGTTTTTCAAAATTACTTCAAAATAAGGGAAGATTTCCTGACTTGCAGTTAATAAGCAAAAGCATTTTAACAATGAACACACCTTACTGTTTAAAAAAATTTAACAAAACCAACATATGTGTAGAGAGTACATATATATGTGTATGTATATATATCTCCTCTGCTCTATCCTCAATATTCCTCATCAAAACCCAATAAAACCCAGAAGACATACATTATTACTAACATTTTCATTTGTATCTTACCAGAATTTTTAAATAGAAAGAACATAAATATGTATATCTTTATTAGTATACAAACATCTCTAAAACTTGCTTGTTTTTTCCTCTTAATCAATCTTGGACTTCAACACATACCAATCTACTGCTACATATAATTTCTATTATTTTCTACAGTTCTATAATTTATATAACTAGTTCATTATTAAAAGATACTTGAGCAATTACCAGTTTTTGCTTCAAAACTTCAATAACCATCCTTGCACATCATTATAAACTATATGAAAAGTTTAACTTCATACTATTACTATTATATTTGTAGGACAAAGCTGCAGCCATAGAATTTACAGATCAAAGGTTATGAGCATATTATATTTGACTATTCCCACAGGCAGTAAAAGAGAATGACTACTTCCCTATGCCTTCACTAATACGAGGCATTACCACACTTAATTCTTGGCCAATCTGATAGGTGAATAGGATAGCTCATTCCAGCTGGCGTTGTTTTTAGTGGCTATTTGTATTTGTTTTAGTGTGAGTTGACTTTCATTGTTCCCATCTTTTACCCACATTGTCTACTAGTCTGCTCATTATTTTCTTACTGGGAATCAAGTATTTTAAAGTGCTACATATTCAAGGTCACTCGATAAAATTTCCTTCATTACAAAAATAATTATGAAAACTGGCTGTAGTTTTCTTGTCATTTGAATTGCTTGTTAAGAATTCTTGGGCTTCCCTGGTGGCGCAGTGGTTGAGAGTCCGCCTGCCGATGCAGGGGACACGGGTTCGTGCCCCGGTCCAGGAAGGTCCCATATGCCGCGGAGCGGCTGGGCCCGTGAGCCATGGCCGCTGAGCCTGCGCGTCCGGAGCCTGTACTCCGCAACGGGAGAGGCCACAGCAGTGAGAGGCCCGCGTACGGGGGGGAAAAAAAAAAAAAAAGAATTCTTGTACTTACTTCTGTCCAAGTCCAACAGAAATGATCACATGTAGATTTGTTTTTATATGTATAAATCTATTGTAAAGATCAACAAAAATGCAACCAAGTGGCACTCTAGTGTGGAAGGAACTAACAGGGACACAGCATCATGCAGGGGAACAGCCAAGAGGCCAGGGTCCATCTAATTCCGGTCTCAGCTCTGCTCCAATAAGCTGAATAACCCATAGGTGTCACCTCAGCCTCAAAGAATCAGCTCCTCATTCAATAAAATGAAAAAGTTGGGCAGAATGATCCCTAAGACTGCTTCCAGGTATAAATCCCATAAATCTAAGAGCTTTCAACATTTTCTTCACAGATTCATAGAACCATGAAATACCTATAGAAGGACATAATGAAATAACTTGATCATTACAGAGTAAAAAATAAATAATAAATAATGAAAAATATGTGTATTTAAAAAAATAAAACTAACTCATAACAAGATTATCAACATTGTAATATCTCACTTCCTAGACGTTTCATTTTTTTAAAGTACTCAATATTTTAGGAACTTGGGAAAACACACATATACTGAATATATTCAAAGCATTAACTTACCACCTTCAAATTTTCTCTATAATCATTTTATGAGTAGTTTAGCAGGAATAAAAAATAAGCCTATTTAAGAGTTCACTGCTATTAAAAGCTTCTTGTTGCTGGAATAATATCATGCCACTCACTGGCATCTATGTTATTTTAATTTTTTCAACTGTTGTTTTAAATGAGATATATCACATTTAACTAGACTTGTATTCGACTTTATGTTCCTACCCATAAAATCAATTGAGATTTGTGATCAAGTTTTCATGTTTCCACTCATAAAATTATTAAACACAAATCACCTTTCTCCCATTTGAATAATTATGTCAAGACTATGATGCCTATGCTTATTCATTTTATAGTTTTAAAAACTGTGTTTTAAAAAAAGTCTCAAACACAAATTTTATGTAGGTGGAAAATCACTGCTATAGCAACAGTAGCTTTAGTTTATGAGAATCGAAAGGTGAAAATTTCACATTTCCAACACTTGAAACTTAACTATTTGATTTTTGAGGGCTGAGGGCACAGGGTGTAGCCCCTGACCTTTCCGCACTACTAACATGAATTGGATCCCAGTAAGACTTGGCCAAACCCAAGCCTTAAAAGATAAAAATACATGGTGCTTCCTCTGATGAGATGGTTAATTACTATAAATCAAACATGACACTTTAGGCCATCCCCAGGCTATTCACTCCTGACTCGGTTCCAGGGAGTCAAAGGGGTTAGTTAGTAGGATAGTGACAGTTTCGAATGGTGAGTGATTTGTGCATCCCGAGATCTTTTTGCTAATAAAAAGCACTAGCATCATGTCATGGCTTTGTCTTGGGGGGAAAAAGTGCTGGTCCCAGCTAGAACTGGTGTCTCCACCCTCAACTGTAGCTGGCTCCAAGAATGGAGCCAGTCTTTTTCTGAGGATCCTTTCCTTACTATTCTGATGGGCAAAGGTTGAAAATTAGCAACAAAAAGAAATTAAAACAGTATTTTCCCATAAACAGATGGCACAATTTTGTGTGCCTGAGTCTATATAAATAAGAAAGGAAAATCAGGGGCGATTTTCCTTTAAAAAAAAAAAAAAATCTTCCCATTCTATTGCCCAGGTGCAAAACACAGTCCCAGCCGGCACAAGGCCAACAATCACTACCACGAACTTCAGAACCCAGCAGCACATGACTGACCCAC
The DNA here is from genome assembly GCF_963924675.1 of Phocoena phocoena. Taxonomy (NCBI): domain Eukaryota; kingdom Metazoa; phylum Chordata; class Mammalia; order Artiodactyla; family Phocoenidae; genus Phocoena; species Phocoena phocoena. Next base: position 87,330,536 of record NC_089229.1, read on the forward strand.
TGAATATGGTAGAGAATATAGTGTTCATGATATCACAAAGAGTATCTCCTATGTTTTCTTCTAGAAGTTTTATAGTTTTAAAATTTAGATCTATGATCCATTTGGATTTTTATACAAAGCGTAAGATACAGGTTGAAGTTCTCTCTCTTTTTTTTTTGCATATGAATTCCTAGTGGTCCCAGCACTGCCTGTTAAAAAGACTAACCTTTCTCCACTGCAATACCTTTGCACCTTTGTAAAAATAAAAATAAATAGACCATATTTCTATGGGTCTCCTAGACTATTTTATCCCACTGCTATATTATTATTCTATAGACGTTCCCTGAGATCATACTGTCCTGATTACTGAGGCTTTAGAGTAAGCCTTGAAAACAAGTAGTATGAGTTCTCCTACTTTGTTCTTTTAAAACATTTTTCTGGCTTAAATTAAATAAATATATAAATAAATCCACATAAATTTCAGAAGAGCTAATTCAGCTGTCTTAAGTAGGGTAAATCTATACTTACAAGCAGCTATTCTTACAGGGTGTTGTTGGAACTCACAGCCAATATCAAGTGTTTCTTTATCCTCATATTAAAAGAAATATTAAAATCTTCCCAGGTGCAGTTAAAGGAGCTGATCGTCTCTATGTTTCCCAGACCTTTTATCAAAGTCTGTGACAGAATTTAAATGCTCACCCCCTCAACTGATTTCTTCTTAATAATCTCAGTTTTGGGGGACATAACTTGGCATTACAGTTCTCAAGCTATAAAAAAAAGCTGTTTTTCTCTAGCACCTCCCCACCCCCGCCCCATTAAGTCAAGCCAGGCTGCTTGGGGTTTCTCTCTGGAGTAGGGGAAAAAAAGAGACTAGAAGAAATATCTCTATCTCTACTGTAGCTATGATTCTCATTTTACATCTTAAACTGCAGAAAAATTTTCACTTAAGATTTTATGAACTTTGTGCAATTGTCTTATTGGACAAATTCCCAAAGACAATCAGAAATTAGCAACAGTAACAGATGACAACTATAAACAAGAGTTTTACAACTGTGGTTTTTGAAGTATATGAGTTGTGGCACAGTCACCCTCCCAAGTAATTCAACTACCCTCCCAGCCAGTCAGGCTGCTCACTTTTAACTGAAGTATACAAGGAAAGACAGCCAAGTTTCAAAAAGTCATGTGGACTCTAAAAATGAAGGATGATAAACTACCTCTAAAATAATTACAGGGAGATTTCAGTCATATTTTGTGCAGAAATTTATTGATCTCCATTAACTGGGTTTAAATGCCCAACAAAACCTTAGATAATCATAGTCACTGATGCCCTTTTCTTCCCCCTTACAGTTTGTTTACAGGGGAAAAAAAAACACTCTGTAAACACAGAGTGTAAATATGGTAAATCAAAACTTAAAACACAAAAGAAAGCCATTAAATTATTCACTGAATGTCTTTAAGGCCAGGTTGAAAATGAACCTCTATAAATAAAACACCATCCCACCTACCACAAGTCAGATGGGTGATCCATATTCCACTCCAAAGGTTAAGAAGAAACCTTTCCAATTGAAGAGTGTGACTCTTCAGTTTATGACCCGAGTTTCCCACAATTTAATTAGGCTAAAGTCAAGGACCAAGATAAAAATGGCGTCATTAAGATTCTTCTGAATTGCTACCTTACCAGTGTCCCTCATACAATTAAACGTTTTTTGTTTTTTTGTGTTTTTTTTGCGGTACACGGGCCTCTCACTGTTGTGGCCTCTCCCGTTGCGGAGCACAGGCTTCAGACGCGTAGGCTCAGCGGCCACGGCTCACAGGCCCAGCCGCTCTGCGGCATATGGGATCTTCCCAGACCAGGGCACGAACCCGTGTCCCCTGCATCGGCAAGCGGACTCTCAACCACTGCGCCACCAGGGAAGCCCCAATTAAACGTTTTTACCTCACTCATTCTTATACTTCCAACTTTTTTGTTTAGAAACAAAATACTCGCAGAAACTTCAATACCCAAGTATAGGTTTGGTACAGGGTTTATTTTTAAATTTAAGGGGGAAAAAGAGAAACATTCCAGATAAGCCAACCACAAAAAGATTTTTTTTTTGATCATACAGCAAAGGTCACACACTTGTGTTTTACCAATAAATGAAAACTAGCAAGAGATGGAGTTCACTGGGATCTCGGTTTCTACCTGACCTTGTTTTACATTTTAATGCAGGATTCATATGCAGCCTACTTCCTAGAGTGGTTCACGTAGGGCTAGGGCTAGCTAGGCAGTTCTAGAACAGACAGAACACACACAATCAACAATACATAGTAAACACTGATAAATATTCATTTCTTTTGCATATTGCTTTCTCTCTACACATGGTGCTTAACATTTATGTCTTACCTCACACGGCTGCGTGAGGAATGAGAAGAGAATGAATGACAAACAGTTTACAAAAAAGAGTGGACTCCGGTGAGGAGTGTTGATAATGGGGAGGCTATGCACATGTAGGGGCAGGGGGCATAGGGGAGATCTCCTTCCTCTTTACTTCGCTGTGAACCTAAAATTGCTCTAGAAAATAGAGCGGAGAAAAAGGTACACAAAGTAGAAGAACTGCAGGTTATCAGTAACAGCCCAACAGATGCCCAGTCCAAGCTCTGTCTAAGAGACTGTGGCCCAATTAAACCTTAACCTGGTTTTCACCTAAGCCCTTTCACGGGAGCCACCGATGATCCTGAGGGATGCAGAAGACAGGTTTGGGAGACCCTAATTGTATAAACACATGCAAGGTCACAAAAAAGACTCGCTAATGGGTTCTTCAATTTATATATTTCCTGGATGTATATATATTTTTAAATTGAATGAAAGATGCTTTAAATTCTATAGTGCTTTACACTTTTTAAAAGTTTCACACAAATGATTTCATATAAGCCCATAATAACCCTCTTCTCTCCCACTACCCCTATATTGCCCCTCCCCGCCTTCCCTCTCCCCGTTGGTGACCACTGGTTTGTTCTCTGTGTCTGTGGGTCTGCTTCTTTTTTGTTTTATTCACTAGTTTGTTGTGTTTTTAGATTCCACATGTAAGTGCTGTCACACAGCATTTGACTTTCTCTGTCTGACTTCACGTAGCGTAATGCCCTCCAAGTCCTGGAGGCATATACATTCTGTTTCACATTTTAATGTTTATGAAATTGGGTTCATCTTAGATTCAATGTTTGAATTTAATGCAGTAGTTTGTTTGTTTTTTTCCCTAGAAAAGTAGGTATCAAACCACTGGCTAATCTTTCAAAGTGTCTCAGAAGTCAGTGTGAAACTCGAGTCTACCACTGCTAGACAGAGGCAGTCAACTCAGCACTGTCATACGAATCACTGTAAACTGGATGGGTAAAGGCCAGAAGGTGTTTGAGGCCCTCCCAGTACTGCACAGGAAGAGAGGGCTCTGATTCCCTTCCATGTAGTATCAGTGGAAACCAACTAGGCAAGCAACACTAACACCATTCATTAGTGGTGGCTTTAGCTTACAACCACTTCCCCCCAACCCTTTTTTTTTTTTTTTAACTTGATAATCTGTAAATAGACCTTTACTTAGGTCCAAAGATAAAGCTGAAAATTGGTCTAAGTTAACCACTGGGTCTAAACTAGTTGTATGACATCAGCCAAGCTGCTAAACCCATTATGGATAACCCAATTTTTCTTTAAGCGTAAAAAGAAGAGAAAGATGACACATACTTCCTAGGACTACTATCAGAATAAAATAAACCAAGCAATTTGTTTTATCTTTCATAAGTTATTTTGAAATAATAACTATTGCATCTCATTATTTGCATGTCTACTATGTACCAGGAACTCAAAGTATGTTACTTTAATCCTGTGTGACAGCAGTTAATCTCACTTTGCAGAAAAAGAAACAAGAGACTCAAAGGGGTTATATGGCTTAGAATCTGGTCTGGGATTCGAAGCCAAGTCTGGCTGATTCCAAAGCCCAGCTTTTTCCATTTCATCAAGTTGACTCCAGAATATTGATTTACTATTTCACCATAATTGATTTACTATCTCACCATCATTCACTTACCTTTAACTGTATTTCTGAATATAACACATTTTTAAAAGAAATCTCAAAATTTGGCATTACCCACTACTATTACACCCTTCCCCTTATAAGGGAAAGAAGAGCTCTTTCTTATTGATGTTATTTGTAGTAAAGCATTATGAAAATCAGAACGTGTGCAGGTGTGTGTACGGGGGAAGAGGAATACGTGGGAAGATACAGAATTTTAAGTAAATTTAACATTCAAACAAAGGCCAAGATATTGGTACCAAATTTTTATTTTTCCTACCCAAGAGAAATTGCTAGATAGCTATTAGTTTGTAAATCACAGCAATAAACTGCGTCCACTTCAGAGTCTTGTGGTTTCCACAAATGTACTTGCCAGAGTTGATTTGTTTCATCTATGGCGTAAATAAGGTATAACTCACTGTGGCTGTACAAACTCTGAAGTTTACTTTGTATTATGATAGCCTATTTACACATAAAGCAGAAAAAAATTTTTTTCCACTGATGGAATCCAAATACATGATTTCAGTGAAAAGTAAATCTCAAAAACCATTAAGTCAGCCAAGAAGAATACTTCAAAACAAATGAAGCAAAATGGCAGCCAGGAGTTGGCTCCTTCTGTTTATCTGCAACAGCTTATATCCTGAAGCCAATCTGAAGGCTGTCTCTATTCAAAACACAAGGCTTTAACGGATTGAACTCTACGGTTCAAAAGTAATCAAGATCTCCTTCAGGGGCTGGGTGTTGGGGGAGACAACATATAGAAGCTTAAAGAACCCAAGAACTACCAAGGATGCCTTACAGAAGGATGACGCCTAGGAAGATCTCCAGCATCCAACGACAAGCGGAAGAGGGCCATCTCAAGGGTTGTCATTTTCCCCAGCAGTATTTAGCTTCCCTGCATAGGGAAGCTGATCTAGGGTTAAGAGTTTTTCTTGGTGTTTATAGCAAAATGGAAAAGAACATGAGGAAATCAGATGAGTTGAGAAGATCAAAGGAATATGTCATAGACAATAGTTGGGAAGGCTCACCACCCCACAGTTCTCCTGACACTTACAAGAGCCCTAAAGGCCACGTCTATACTGTTAAAGTTGAAGCATAAAAAAATCCTTTTTTGGTTCAAGAACAGCCCAATAACAGCAAATTATTATGATTCAATCTATTGATACCACATATGGCTCTGTCTCCCATCCACCAAGCAAATCTGATTCTCTCTCTTGGGAATTTGAGGCTTCAGTGAAGAGATGGTCAGAGCTGAGTCACCTTACTGAAAGCGCTCCAGAGGCTTCAGAAGCTCCTACTGCTAGGGCCCTTGATTCCTGCCCCGCACAAAATCTGCCTGTGCAACAATTCATTCAAGACTGCAAGCTCCCCAAGAATCCTTTCAATGACCCATTTTAACAAATAAGTTCTTTTGATGAGGTTAGACTTGAGTTTCTGTCCTGACAGCACAAGGAACCTTAACAAATACTAACTGTGAGCCTGGGAGGCTGGACAGGTGGTTCCAGCTGACCCTTGAGTCACCAGTCCAGGAACCAAATTTTGTTTCTCTTTCTGTTGCTCACAGAAGCTGGGCGTGACTGCTGAGTAAGCAAAATACAGCAAGCAAGCAAGGTTTCCTCTTTCTTCTTCCAGAGACCTTACAGTTGTTGCACATATACAGACTTGCTCAAAGCATGTTACGTAAACCGAAGGAGAGGGTTGTTAATATAATGTCTAGAGAGGCTCAAGAACTTCGGTTATTTTTAATAGTAACTTGAATAGTCACACAGGTTAAGGAAATTAAAGTAATATAAAGTGCTCATTAAAAACACAGTCCCTCATGGAAGCAACCTAAGTGTCCATTGACAGGAATAGATAAAGAAGATATGGCACATATATACAATGGAATATTACTCAGCCATAAAAAGAAATGAAATTGAGTTATTTGTAGTCGGGTGGATGGACCTAGAGTCTGTCACACAGAGTGAAGTAAGTCAGAAAGAGAAAAACAAATACTGTACACTAACACATATATATGGAATCTAAAAAAAAAAAATGTCATGAAGAACTTAGGAGTAAGACAGGAATAAAGACACAGACCTACTAGAGAATGGACTTGAGGATATGGGGAGGGGGAAGGGTAAGCTGGGATGAAGTGAGAGAATGGCACGGACATATATACACTACCGAACGTAAAACAGATAGCTAGTGGGAAGCAGCCACATAGCACATGGAGATCAGCTCAGTGCTTGTGACCACCTAGAGGGGTGGGATAGGGAGGGTGGGAGGGAGATGCAAGAGGGAGGAGATATGGGGATGTATGTATATGTATAGCTGATTCACTTCGTTGTACAGCAGAAACTAACACACCATTGTAAAGTAATTATACTCCAATAAAGATGTTAAAAAAAAGAACAAAGTTGAAAAAAAAAAAACCCACAGTCGCTAAAGTTATCATGATCCCAATTTCCACTAAAAAGAATCTATTTTAACTTCACTCAGCACACAGCCTCGCAGGTATACCCGCCTCCCCCATGACTCGGTGTGAGATGGCATGAAGAGCACAGGAAATGGCAGCCAAGTAGAGCCTCATGTAATTAGATGATAAACCTATAACTGGGGACCAACTTGGAGTATGGAGAAGATTTCCTAAATCTCAGGGCATACCATACCCTCTGAGCCAACGAAAGGGACTTCACCTTCTCCACGATACAGTGTTTAATGCTTAGTGATGCTGCCTTATGTTTGAGGCAATGTGGCTCTCTCTGCTTCAAACGGCCCAGAGAACTGAAAACTTTCTCCCGTACTCCATCCTAGTCATTAATTAGAAGGATAATTTAAAATACTTCATAATAGTTTTATATGTGTTCATACAATCCTATACATTTTAAAAAGTTAATTCTACTGCGACTAGTAACCAACTACTTGGCAAAAACAGATTAGACTCTATGCAAAACCGTTTCCAGGTGGACTAGAAATGTAAATATGAAGAATAAAAACACAAACATATAGAAGGAAATAGAGCTACTTTTAAAAGCCAAGAATAAATCCAAGCATGACGCCAAAAACAGAAATCAAAAAAGGAAAAGACTGATAGATTTCACTACAACAGAACAAAAACTTCTCCGGCAATAAAGAAATGACAATCAAAATACAAATGAAAAACATATTAAAAATCGAAAGAAAATGACTAATTTATCAAACAAAAATAGATACCGAAGACAATCAATTTGGAGACCAATACAGGAATGTGTAACGGAACCTTAAAAATGGGCTTACCTTTTGACCCATCAAATTCTACTTCTAATAACTTACTCTTTGAAAACACTTCTTATCAAGGATTTGCTTTAGCATTGTTAATGCTTGGCAAAAATAAATCAAACAAAAACTGCCAATACGAGCATGTTAAATTATAATCATCCCATTCGTTCAATGAAATAATCTACTACCATTAAAAAACAGAGTGAGATATATCTCTATTCATTGACGTGAAAAGATCGTCACAATGTACTACTAGTAAGTGGGGGGGGGGTGGGAAACAGATCAAAAAACGATAAAAATGGGGCTTCCCTGGTGGCGCAGTGGTTGAGAGTCCGCCTGCCGATGCAGGGAACACGGGTTCGTGCCCCGGTCCAGGAGGATCCCACATGCCGCGGAGCGGCTGGGCCCGTGAGCCATGGCCGCTGAGCCTGCGCGTCCGGAGCCTGTGCTCCGCAATGGGAGAGGCCACAACAGTGAGAGGCCCGCGTACCGCAAAAAAACCCACAAAAGAACAATAAAAATGAGGTGCACGGCAAAGACTATGGACTATTCAAGTACATTCTTCCTGGGCACACAGTAGACTACATTTCCGCCCCCATCCTTCCTCCTGACACACTCAGTCTGCTGTGCCTTGTGAGTACGTTCTCTGCAACACAACATGAGCCGAGCTGTAACCTCGGAGCTACATGCTAAAGGTGGCAGAGACACCAAGTTCCTGAAACACTGCGAGGAGTGGAAACAGCCCCACCCTACCCCCAGCTGGAGCATCTACCCTGGGCTGCTGTGTGGGAGAAAAATAAACTGCTGTGTCTGTGCCATGACATTTCAGGCCTACATGGCTTCGTCTACCCTGACTAGTAGAGTAGAATACCAGCAGTTTCACTTTTTAAGGAAATCTATATGTGCACGTAACTATTTAAAAAGATCTAGAAAGATATGCATAAAAACGTATCTTTATGCTATTTAACCCTATGGTTGCATGCAGTTTTAAACTCTTTTTCTCATTGCTGTACAGCACTTCATTGTGTGAATATGCCTGAATTTGTTTACCTACTACTGACGGGCATTTGAGTAGTTTCCAGGGTTTTTTTGCTGTTATTATACATGCCTTTTAGTGAACATATATTCATATTTCTGTTGTGTACTTACATAAGAGAGGAATTACTGGGTCACAGGATATGCATATGTTCGGCTTTAGTAAATACGACCAAACTAAACATGGCAAAGTGATGGCGCCAATTTGCACTCCCACCATCAGCACAGGAGAGTCCTAGCTGCTCCAACATCCTTGTCAACACTTCTTTTTCATTGTCCCCCTTCTGGTGGGTAAGTACCACATGCTTTTAATTATTCTCAACATAAAATAACTTATTATCTAAAATTAAAGGAAGTTTAATTACAGTGCACCTCTACAATGACATGTGATTTCAAAGCTATATATGTGTTCTCAATGATGTAAAATAATGTTTAGAAAACAGTAAAAAAAATCGGCCGCCACTCTGTAAAGTGAGTTAGTTGTAGACACTTGCAACCTGACCTTCTTTGACTTACAGAAAACTATTCTCTCCATGCTCGTAATTCACTTGGAAATATCACGTGGGCTCTGACATCAGAGTGCCTGGGCTGGAGTCCTGCATCCACGACACACTGTGCAGTGTGACCTCGGGCTCTAACCTCACTAACTGGCCACTTCTGACCTTTCACCACTTAAAGGAAAGGTTAAGAGCTTGGCTCCTACAAGTAAGCTGCCTGAGTTCAAACCCTGCTCTGCAATTTCATAAATCTCTCTGGGCCTCATCCTCATCTATAAGTAGAGGGAAAAAAAGGTCAAACATCACATGAGACTGTGTAAGAAATAAATGGATGTTTATATGCACAGCACCCAGGACGCTGTCTGACATACTGTACATTTGCAACTATCACTACTGCTGCTAGCACCACCGTCACCACCACCAGTCACATATCTAATAGACAAATAAATAAGAAGCCAATGAAATCATCAGAAGGCAAGATAGCACCTGGACCTCAAAACACCTGAGCTTATTCTCTAAGACTGACAGTTAATCATCTGCGATCACGTGGCCAGATAGTGAGGGGTCTCAAGTAACCTTCCCCTTTACCTACTTCCAAGTAGATTCAAAGTCCTTTGCAAGTCAGGTGGAAAGACAAGCTTCCACCAGGGAAATCCCAACACAAAGCACAAAGATAGTGAAATATGGGCACCATGTTGTATCTGAAAATTCGTAGCAATGATATTTGCAATAGCCTCCTAACTCATTTTTCTACATCTATCCTGGCCTCTCTAACCTCATCTCACTGGATGAGGTTTTCAAAACAGAAATGTGATGCTGGCACTCTTCTGCTCTGAGGACAAACACAAAAATCCTTAACATGGCCTTCTTGATCCTGTTTGGTAATGATTCCGTGCCTACTTCCCCTGCCTCAGCTTGCCCCAGACTTCTCCATCTACAAAAACCCACCACACTTCCTCCCTCCAGAGGGCTTTTGGGCAAACGTTTCCCTGTGCCTACAATGAGCTGCCTTTCTGTCTTTGCCTGGATAATTCCCGTTTATCCTGTGGATCTCTGTCTGATTCAGTCAGCTCCCTGCAGACTAGGTCTTAGGACACTGTGAGCCCCTCCTTCACCAAGCTTATCACACTTGCAATTTGACCTTGATCTGTGTGACAGCTGATGTACTACTGACTGTCTCCCCCCCACCAAAACAAAGGCTCCATGAGGACACCTGTGCTCACCACAGTAACCCTGGTGAAGAACACACAACCTAGGGCAAAGTAGAGGCTGAATTCACATCTTCTGGTCGATCAAGTGAATAAAGAAAATGGAAGAAATGAAAGACCGTGGCATGAAAGTATCTCGGGTCAAACCTACAGGGAAATGACAGGATTTCAAAACCTGAAGCTGTCAGCATAGCTAAGGACTATAAAAACATTACCTCTGCAAGAACGAATCTGCCCACAGCCATTTCCAAAGTGGAAAAAAAAAAGAAGCCTCAGAAGACCTGCAGAGTCTCACGTAAGCGTGATGCCAACACCAAAATCAAGAATTCTTTTTGCGGTTTCCTGAATCAAATAAGCGACTGCATCTACTGCCACTTTTATCCGTCTTCTGCGTAAGGAAGCTACATTCAGTTCACCCCTTTTGAATGACACATTTTAGCTCTCCTTGGTTCCCAGAAGAATCTGAGATCAGATTACGGCTCCAAGGTTACCCTGGAGAGACTGCTTTCATCACTGGTCTATGGGCAAAGCCTGGACTGCAAAAAGGGAAACCATCCTGAACAGATACAACAACTGGGTAAGTATGGGGTAAGGTAAGGTGGGGCCTGGGTGTGTGAACAGTTATCATCCTGTTTATGAAAACAGAGAGTAGGGATTATCTATCTGGATGAATATGTACAACAACTTCCTTCACTTTTTATTTTTTCGTAGTGGAAAGAGAATGTATAGAAGTTTTTTGTTTGTTTTTAGTTGCAGCTTGCAAACTCTTAGTCGTGGCACGCATGCGGAATCTAGTTCCCCAACCAGGGATCGAACCCTCACCCCCTCCACTGGGAGCGTGGAGTCTTACCCACTGGACCACCAGGGAAGGCCCTACGTATAGAAGTTTTAAAGCTGGCTTATTTGATAAATTTGCTAACTCAATTTAAACAAAATATAAGGTGGACTGCACAGTAACAGACACAAGGGTCACGAAGAGTGACAAATCACAGGTCAAATGGTCTACATAATTAGGAAAGACTAAATTGACGTTGCCATGATCACTACTACTTTCAAAAGTAAGAAAGGGAGAAAAGGTGAAATACACAGAGTTTTAATTTTTAAGTTGTTTATCGTTACATATAATAGCTACCAACACAGAAACCTGACACTTAACTGGTAAACTGCATGATCTGGAACTTCTCCTGGACAGCTGACAGTCTTTGAGTAGGTGCCAGGGACGCAAGTTCCTGGCTCACAGTCACTAGTCAGCTGAGGTACAAAAGGACAAATTTGGGATGTGGCAGACCATTTAGGGGTGATAATCAACAGTGTGCGAAAGTTGAGTACAGACACAAAGATCCCACCCAGGAGAAGATAGCCAGACACTCAAATGAAAAACGGAGGCAAAAGCAGACATAATTAGGTAACACTGGTATCTTTGGCCATTTAGGTATAAAACATCAGGAACAAGACATTTAGTACCATGATGTATTTGCATGGCTGCAGTACGTTTCAACGAGGTCAATATTACCTGGAATAAGCTAGATAATATTAAATCAAGTATTAAATTTAGATTAAATTTTCTTCAACCCTGTCCTAACCTGGGACTTCTTTTATGTTTTGGCATTAGAAAAGAACTGTTACTGTTTTTTTTTAAAGCCCACACACAATTTATAGAAAAAAAAAAAAGTGCACTAGGAGAGGCTGTATAGTGTCACATTAAGAGCAAGCACTTTGGGACCAGATATCACCTGTGTGACCTTGGGAAGTCACTCATCTCCTTTTGCCCCAGTTTCCTTCTGTAACATGTCGAAAATAATAGTATCTACTTCCTAGTTACAAGGATTAACTGTATTAATATTTATAAAAGTACAAAGACCTGGAACATAGCATGCTTTATGTAAGTATCTGTTGAAAACACACTCTTAACATTCTTTGCTTCCTTTAGTTAAGTCGATTTCTAAAATTCCATGTCATAAAACACCTGAAAGAGTTTAAGTATATATATATATATATATATATTTTTTTTTTTTTGCGGTACACGGGCCTCTGACTGCCATGGCCTCTCCCGTCGCAGAGCACAGGCTCCGGACGCGCAGGCTCAGCAGCCATGGCTCACGGGCCCAGTCGCTCCGCGGCATGTGGCATCCTCCCGGACCGGGGCACAAACCCGCGCCCCCTGCATCGGCAGGCAGACTCTCAACTGCGCCACCAGGGAAGCCCTAAGTATATATTTTAAGAGATCTAATTGCTCATACCTTCTACTCATGCTATAAATACCTTCTGTTCATGCAACAAATTCTATTAAAAGAAAAGTGCCCATCTTTTACTTTTATTCAACTTACATAAAGGAATGGCCAGAAAAAAACAGCCATCGCTTATTGAGAACTTACTTCGTACTATTCATACTTTACGTCACTTGGCCCTTACAACAATCCTATAAATTAGATGTTATTAACCCTGTTTCATAGATGAGGAAACTGAGATGCAGAGGTTAAATGACTTGCCCAAGGACACAGCTAATAAGGTTAAAACACAGCTAATAAGGTTAAAGCTGGAATTCAAACTGGGTTTTTCTGATTCCAAAGTCTATCTTCTTAATCACAAAATACCTTGCTTCTAAAAATAGTTTTGTCATCTACTAGGTAAAATGGTCTTTAAATACGTAGCTTAAACGTAGGTAGACCTAAAAAAAAAAAATCAGATCTTAATAAAAACTAGGTTTTTAAATAGTAAATGGGTATTCCAGAGCACTTGGTAATAAACATAGTAGTTTCTCATAATTACTTCTAAAATCAAACTGACCAACTGAAAAATCGTTGTACTAACAAGTATCACAACAGTTAGCTGAAAATGCTGGGCACCATAATTTCAGAATATTATTTATTTCTGAAAAGAGTGAAAGGGAATTCTTTTTTTTTTTTTTAAGGAGTGAGATGCTGAGGCTTGGGATGTGGACATCTGTGTCCGTCCACTAATGATTCTGAATTCCCAGATGCCCTGGAACTCTCTGGCCCCACTTCTCCCCAAGAAAGGCTAGTGCTGACCCCTTGCTTGAAGATGATGCAGAAGCCTCTGCCTTGCAAGGCAGCAGGATAAGCAGGGGCCCCGACTGGTTTCCTCCTAAGAGCTGAATAAGAGGAGTCCTTTGGTCCAGGATAAATATTAATATAGCTGATGTCAATACAAAGCAAAGAGCTGGAGTTAAAATGCCTAATTTCTAAATCATATTTTTAAGTTCAAATGAGTCACTCATGAAAGTAAAATGTGAAAATAAGTATAATGGGAACACTAAATGCAATTGCCAATATTCCACTCCTTTTTTTTTTGTGGTACGCAGGCCTCTCACTGTTGTGGCCTCTCCCATTGCCGAGCACAGGCTCCGGATGCACAGGCTCAGTGGCCATGGCTCACGGGCCCAGCCGCTCCACGGCATGTGGGATCCTCCCGGACCGGGGCACGAACCCGTGTCCCCTGCATCGGCAGGCGGACTCTCAACCACTGCACCACCAGGGAAGCCCTCCATTCCTTTTTTACAGGAAGTAAGGGAGGGGTGGGAGGAGCAACATAAAAGCCAGTGAGCCTGGTGTCCAGTGAAGAACGGGCAGCTACCTTCGGATTTACATCACAACACCCTGTTCACTACTTGTTCAAGATGAAATAAAGAGTTTCTTAGTGAAATCCAATTTCCTAGTCTGTAAACCTGTCTACACATGCATATCCCCTTAGGAATGGGATCTCTTCCCAATGTTGTATTCCCTAAGGGTCCAATCATGGTGCCTCCAGAGTTAACCTTCAATAAATCTTTGCTACTGAAAAGTTACTAAATCTTCCACACTTCTATATATTTTACAACTTGAAAGGGCAGGCAAATAATGGTACCTGGGACTATACTAATTACTTTCCCTTTTGGGAACCCTCTTTATAACTGTAACTGTAACTTTATAACTGTTAACAGTATAACTAGGATGTCGCCACACCCGCTAATGTGGTCTGTGTTTAAATAGTCTGACCAAAACATACAGAAGTTCGAGAGAATACAAGACATTATAAATCACTAAGCGTAGGAAGTTCCCTAGAGTAGATGCTGCAGAGAACCTGCCCTGTCTTGGTTACCGCACAAGCTGAACAGGTATTACAGGTTTCTAGTTTGAGCTCTTTTCTATACTCTATGCTTCAGACCTTATCTCTGAATGTCAAAGATTCCATCACTGCCTATGTAAAACTGATTAAGGATGTGAGCTAAACACTAAACACTCTCCCAAAATCTGTAAAAATGATGTCTAAGATGCTAATATAAAAGGTTCCTATTCAGAAATAAGATGCTTTTGATTGAAGCTTTACTATATGATTGAAAGGAAACAAGGGTTAAACAACAAAGGAGTGAGGCACTCACATCCTACGTTTCTAAATAAAACAACAAACGTGTGCCAAGCATCAGGGATGGACCAGGTATAAGGATGCATGCATGTAAGCCTGACTTAATGGTATAAGAGTTCATACTCCTTACAAAGCCACTTACAGAATACTAAATAAGAAAACCAAACTTCACATGATACTTCCTAGAAGACAAGGTAATCTGTCCACCTGTGGGAACATCATCCTCACCCTACCAGGAGAAAATTTTTCAGCAGCTCCAAAACCATAACCTTTAAGGTATTTTGCACATTCTGAGTGGCTGCGTGTGTCCCCCAAACCAGAGTCTTCATGGAGGAAAGAGCAAGGTTGTTTTCGTTTTTGTTTTTACCTCCTAGCAGGAGGTTCTTTAATTGGCTGTTTTTGAGGAGAAGAGCTTCATCTGGGGCTCCCCATCGCTTGCATTACCTCCTGAACCATCCCCCCTCCCCAACTGGTGTGTAGAAATATTCTCTTCCACGAAACCAGTCCCTGGTGCCAAAAAGGTTGGGGGCTGCTGATATAAGCAACACTTGAGACTTTGGGGTTGCAACGGGATCAACAACAGAAAGGGAAGAAGAGTTTCTCTTGGAAGAAAAGAATAAAGGTCACTCCTTTAAACAGACAGAATGGAAGCAAAGATGGGATAAAACTGTGTATCTTGGTTTGGGTGGTGAAAGAAAACAAAATTCTTATCAGGCAGCCTTACTCTTCTCTAGAGAAAGAAGGGACAGGGGTTGCTGGATAACCTCTGAAGAGGTATTAGAAACCATTTAAAGGGTCACTGAGTATTACTGAGGACCAAAGTGAGACTCAGAAATTAGAAATTTATAACGGCCCCAAATGCCAGAGTTATTTGCCCCAAAGAGCGGATAAGAAGACCTGGGTGAGTACCCACACTGAAAAACTTAGAATGGAAAACATGAACAAGAAGTCAGCCACAGTTTTCCAGAGGACACTGGAACTCACCAGCAACAGACAGCAGACGTAACATTTGGGGGCATAAACACCTCCACCCCAGACAGGATGGCGGAAAGACAAACATAGGTGGGTTCAAACTCTTGTGCCTAGTTAGCTAGCTATGATGTTGGTCAAGCTAACTTACCTCTGATTTCATTTGTATCGTATTTTGCATTGTGCTTTGTCAATCATTTCATGTCTTTTGTTTGTTTTTGTTTCCCTTGTTAAGGGAAAGGTCTTGTGACTTTTTTTTTGCCTTTATTTCTTTATTCTTTATATAGCAGGTTCTTATTAGTCATCAATTTTATACACATCAGTATATACATGTCAATCCCAATCGCCCAATTTAGCACACCACCATCCTCACCTCACCGCGGTTTTCCCCCCTTGGTGTCCATATGTTTGTTCTCTACATCTGTGTCTCAACTTCTGCTCTGCAAACCAGTTCATCTGTACCCTTTTTCTAGGTTCCACATACATGCATTAATATACATTTGTTTTTCTATTTCTGACTTACTTCACTCTGTATGACAGTCTCTAGATCTATCCACGTCTCTACAGATGACCCAATTTCATTCCTTTTTATGGCTGAGTAATATTCCATTGTATATGTACCACATCTTCTTTATCCCTTCGTCTGTCGATGGGCATTTAGGTTGCTTCCATGACCTGGCTATTGTAAATAGTGCTGCAATGAACAGTGGGGTGCATGTGTCTTTTTTTTTTTTTAAACATCTTTATTGGAATATAATTGCTTAACAATGGTGTGTTAGTTTCTGCTTTATAACAAAGTGATTCAGTTATACATATACATATGTTCCCATATCTCTTCCCTCTTGCATCTCCCTCCCTCCCACCCTAACTATCACACCCCTCTAGGTGGTCACAAACCACCTAGCTGACCTCCCCGTGCTATGCGGCTACTTCCCACTAGCTATCTATTTTACGTTTGGTAGTGTATATATGTCCATGCCACTCTCACTTTGTCACAGCTTACCCTTCCGCCTCCCCATATCCTCAAGTCCATGCTTTTTTCTTTTTTTTCTTAGATTCCATATATATGTGTTAGCATACGGTATTTGTTTTTCTCTTTCTGACTTACTTCACTCTGTATGACAGACTCTAGGTCCATCCACCTCACTACAAATATCTCAGTTTCATTTCTTTTTATGGCTGAGTAATATTCCATTGTATATATGTGCCAAATCTTCTTTATCCATTCATCCGATGATAGACACTTAGACTGCTTCCATGTCCTGGCTATTGTAAATAGAGCTGCAATGAACATTTTTGTACATGACTCTTTTTGAATTATGGTTTTCTCAGGGTATATGCCCAGTAGTGGGATTGCTGGGTCCTACGGTAGTTCTGTTTTTAGTTTTTTAAGGAAGCTCCATACTGTTCTCCATAGTGGCTGTATCAATTTACATTCCCACCAACAGTGCAAGAGGGTTCCCTTTTCTCCACACCCTCTCCAGCATTTGTTGTTTGTAGATTTTCTGATGATGCCCATTCTAACTGGTGTGAGGTGATACCTCATTGCAGCTTTGATTTGCATTTCTCTAATAATTAGTGATGTTGAGCAGATTTTCATATGCCTCTTGGCCATCTGTATGTCTTCTCTGGAGAAATGTCTATTTAGGTCTTCTGCCCATTCTTCAATTGGGTTGTTTGCTTTTTTAATATTGAGCTGCATGAGCTATTTATATATTTTAGAGATTAATCCTTTGTCCATTGATTCATTTGCAAATATTTTTTCCCATTCTGAGGGCTGTCTTTTCGTCTGGTTTATACTTTCCTTTGATGTGCAAAAGCTGTTAAGTTTCATTAGATCCCATTTATTTTTGTTTTCATTTCCATTACTCTAGGAGGTGGGTCAAAAAAGATCTTGCTGTGATTTATGTCAAAGAGTGTTCTTCCTATGTTCTCCTCTAAGAGTTTTATAGTGTCCGGTCTTACATTTAGGTATTTAATTCATTTTGAGTTTATTTTTGTGTATGGTGTTAGGTAGTGTTCTAATTTCATTCTTTTACATGGAGCTGTCCAGTTTTCCCAGCACCACTTATTGAAGAGACTGTCTGCTCCATTGTATATCCTTGCCTCCTTTGTCATGGATTAGTTGACCATAGGTGCGTGGGTTTATCTCTGGGCTGTTTATCCTGTTCCATTGATCTGTATTTCAGTTTTCGTGCCAGTACCATATTGTCCTGATTACTGTAGCTTTGTAGTATAGTCTGAAGTCAGGGAGTCTGATTCCTCCAGCTCCATTTTCTTCTCTCAAGATTGCTTTGGCTATTCGAGGTCTTTTGTGTCTCCATGCAAGTTTTAAGATTTTTTGTTCTAGTTCAGTGAGAAATGCCACTGATAATTTGATAGGGATTGCATTGATTTGGAGATCGCTTTGGGTACTATAGTCATTTTCCAAATATCGATTCTTCCAATCCAAGAACATGGTATATCTCTCCATCTCTTTGTGTCATCTTTGATTTCTTTCATCAGTGTCTTATAGTTTTCTGAGTACAGGTCTTTTACCTCCTTCAGTAGGTTTATTCCTAGGTATTTTATTCTTTTTGTTGCAATGGGGAATGGGATTGTTCCCTTAATTTCTCTTTCTGATGTTTTGTGGTTAGTGTATAGGAATGCAAGAGATTTCTGTGCATTAATTTTGTACCCGGTAACTTTACCCATTCATTGATTAGCTCTAGTATTTTTCTGGTGACATCTTTAGGATTTTCTATGTATAGCAGTATCATGTCATCTGCAAACTTCTTTTCCAATTTGGATTCCTTTTATTTCCTTTTCTCCTCTGATTGCCATGGCTAGGACTTCCATAACTATGTTGAATAATAGTGGAGAGAGTGGACATCCTTCTCTTGTTCCTGACCTTAGAGGAAATGCTTTCAGTTTTTTACCACTGAGAATGATGTTTGCTGTGGGTTTGTCGTATATGGCCTTTATTATGTTGAGGTAGGTTCCCTCTACGCTCACTTTCTGGAGAGTTTTTGTCATAAATTGGTGTTGAATCTTGTCAAAAGTTTTTTCTGCATCTATTGAGATGATCATATTTTTTTTGTTTGCTTTTTTTTCACACACACACACACACACACACACACACACACACACTGTATTTTATTTTTACAAGAGATAAATAAACTGACACCAAGCATTGTAAGTGGATGAACACAACAAAAGCAACGATGATTGCAATTACCAAACACGAAACACACTCATACTATGTCATAATATTGACATTCAGTCCAGCAATCCTCCACCGTAATGGCTCCTTTATTTTGCAGTGAAAATTGATTTGTGTATTTTTTGCCTCTGAGTCCCTGTGGGATTTTTTATTATTATTATTCAAACAGAAACTCACAAAAATTATAATCATCCCCATCAGCTCACTGACTCCCATGTAATTAATTTTTTTTCATCTTGATCTTTTGTTAGCACTTTTATGAATTCATCAGTTTTCCATTAGAGTTCTGAAAATGCTTATTCATTCAGTTCAGCAGTATCGTCAGTTACCAGAAACCTGTACTTGTCAGTCTTTTCCATGGATTCCTTAAAGATGAAACCCTTTTATAGGAACATTTTTGCAAAAGCATCAGAGTACACCCAGAACTGTCTGTAAATGACAAAAGACTTAAAAATGACCACAGTTAAAGATTTGATGAAAGTTCATAATAATGCAATTGACAAGGAATTTAAGTTATTTCTGAGATATATATTTTAAAGTAACAACTAGAATTATGACTTGTAACATTATACCAGAATATATAAGATTTTTAGAAATTTCACGTAATGTCTGAACATCTATATTAACGTATTTCCATACAAATAACCCAAGGAAAGTTTAGTTGTTTGTTTGTTTGTTTTCTTATACTGCAAGTTCTTATTACTCATCAATTTTTTTTTTTTTTTTTTTTTTTTTGCGGTACGTGGGCCTCTCACTGTTGTAGTCTCTCCCGTTGCGGAGCAACAGGCTCCGGACGCACAGGCTCAGCGGCCATGGCTCATGGGCACAGCCGCTCCGCGGCACGTGGGATCCTTCCGGACCGGGGCATGAACCCGTGTCCCCTGCATTGGCAGGCGGACTCTCAACCACTGCGCCACCAGGGAAGCCCTACTCATCAATTTTATACACATCAGTGTATACATGTCAATCCCAATCGCCCAATTTAGCACACCACCATCCTCACCTCACCGCTGTTTTCCCCCCTTGGTGTCCATACGTTTGTTCTCTACATCTGTGTCTCAACTTCTGCTCTGCAAACTGGTTCATCTGTACCATTTTTCTAGGTTCCACATACATGCATTAACATATGGTATTTGTTTTTCTCTTTCTGACTTACTTCACTCTGTATGACAGTCTCTAGATCCACCCACGTCTCAACAAATGACTCAGTTTCGTTCCTTTTTAGGGCTGAGTAATATTCCATTGTGTATATGTACCACATCTTCTTTATCGATTCGTCTGTCGATGGGCATTTAGGTTGCTTCCATGACCTGGCTATTGTAAATAGTGCTGCAATGAACATAGGGGTGCATGTGTCTTTTTGAATTATGGTTTTCTCTGGGTTTATGCCCAGTAGTGGGATTGCTGGATCTTGTTCCTTCATCTGGTATGTAGCCCCTCTGCCTTTTCATCTTGTCTATCTTTCTGTGAATGTGTTTTTTGTTCCACATGCTGCAGGATTGTAGTTCTTCTTGTTTCTGCTGTCCGCCCTCTGGTGGATGAAGCTATCTAGGAGGTTTGTGCAAGCTTCCTGATGGAAGGGACTGGTGGTGGGTAGAGCTGGGTGTTGGTCTGGTGGGCAGAGCTCAGTAAAACTTTAATCCGCTTGTCTGCTGATGGTTGGGGCTGGGTTCCCTTCCTGTTGGTTGTTTGGCCTGAGGCAACCCAACACTGGAGCCTACCTGGGCTCTTTGGTGGAGCTAATGACAGACTCTGGGAGGGCTCACGCCAAGGAGTACTTCCCAGAACTTCTGCTGCCAGTGTCCTTGTCTCCACAGTGAGCCACAGCCACCCCCCACCTCTGCAGGAGACCCTCCAAGACTAGCAGGTAGGTGTGGTTCAGTCTCATATGGGGTCACTGCTTGTAGGTCCCGATGAGCACACTACATCGTGTGTGTCCTCCAAGAGTGGAGTCTCTGTTTCCCCCAGTCCTGTCGAAGTCCTGAAATCAAATCCCTCTAGCCTTCTAAAGTTTGATTCTCTAGGAATTCTTCCTCCCACTGCCAGACCCCCAGGTTGGGAAGCCTGACGTGGGGCTCAAAACCTTCACTCCAGTGGGTGGACTTCTGTGGTATAAGTGTTGTCTAGTTTGTGAGTCACCCACCCAGCAGTTATGAGATTTGATTTTATTGTGATTGCAACCCTCCTACCGTCTCACCGCAGCTTCTCCTTTGTCTTTGGATGTGGGGTATCTTTTTTGGTGAGTACCAGTGTCTTCCAGTCAATGATTGTTCAGCAGTTAGTTGTGATTCTGGTGCTCTCGCAAGAGGGAATCTCACGTTTTTTTTATAAATGTATTTATTTTTGTCTGCATTGGGTCTTTGTTGCTGCGCGTGGGCTTTCTCTAGTTGCAGTGAGCAGGGGATATCCTTCATTACGTTGTGTGGGCTTCCCATTGCGGTGGCTTCTCTTGTTGCAGGGCACGGGCTCTAGGTGCGTGGGCTTCAGTAGTGGCTCGCAGGCTCAGTAGTTGTGGCTCGCAGGCTGTAGAGTGCAGGCTCATTAGCTGTGGCACACAGACTTAGTTGCTCCGCGGCATGTGGGATCTTCCCAGACCACAGCTCGAATCCGTGTCCCCTGCATTGGCAGGCAGATTCTTAACCACTGCACCACCAGGGAAACCCCCCACATGTCTTTTTAAAAAGGCACATGTTAAATGCTACCCATAAATAAGAGAAAATATACAAAATCAGATAAATTATCTAAAAGTACCTAGATCGGTGCCTGGCTTCGCGGGCACTCAGTAGATGTTTGTTGATATGCAAAACAGCTTCTGATGGAAGATTACAAATTCCTTAATAATTTATTACATATGACAATCGTTCCCTGCGTTTTATATTTACAGGTATAATTTATTTCATTGGGAAGGGGCTACAAGGTGAAGATAGACTCCAATTTGCTCTTTTGCCTACATACAAATAGTACCCCAAGGTATCGGGGGAATACAGAGATCTAGGGATGGAATTCAGAAAATCCACTAAGTTAGGCAAGAAAAAAATTATTCTTTGCCATCACTGATCTCTAACTGAAATTTAACATTTCCTTTAATTATGAATATAGACAACAGGCCACACTTGTATTAGCGGCACCTCTGATTTTTATCAACAAGAAAATTCAGATATTTTATATAGTATTATATTCACTGCAGATATCCTGAAATATCATTTACACTCATTGCCACTCCAAAATTACCAGTTATCGGACTCACTTTCAGACTTTATTTAATGTGATATAGATATTACTGCATCACAAGTATGTTTGAAAATTGTCCTACCTGTATTTCCATATAATCGGCCTGCTCTACAATCATACAGCTGGGCGCGTGTGTGTAATACAGATTTTAAAAAGGTTAAGAACTTCTGTTTCAAAGGACGGTTAAGACCCTGCAGACTTTGCTCTATTCCAAGAGGTTCCCCCCCTCTTTCTCTCCTCTTTCCCAGTCTGTCCTCCTCATGCCCCTCTTCCATCCTGCCTGGCTTCAAATGCAAGGAACTTGGGAAGAGAAAGAGGGCAAAGAGGAAAACCTATGGCCAATTCTGCATCCCTTTTCTCCTCTCCCCTCAAATATGATTATTATTTATATTCACATTCACAGCCTCTAAATACATTTCCTCTCCTAAACTCTGAAGTGTCTTTTGTGACTCTTTGCTCCTTAAACCCTAACACCAATATCAGTGATAAAATGTCTAGGGTAGTCAGCGTGTCACTCTCAATTGGACAAATCATAGCTTTTTAATGCCCAAAGACCCATAACCTGTGTGGCTACAACTGATAGAAGGGGGTCTATCAAACAACAAGGAGACAGTCGGATAGGGAGAGGTGGGCAGTGGAGGGAATGGGCTGGGAAGGGAGGTGGGCTGCAGAAAGAGTTTTGATTTCTCATCTTCCTAGTGTTGGAAGGAAAGAAGGAATGAATAAAGGGAAACACATACACACACACTCATACTTGGAGAAACCAGCACATGGGCTATGAAACTGCTCCAGGAAAGGAAGAAGAAAGAGTAAGACTGTGTCCCCATTGGAAGTGGGCCAGGAAGAAAAGAAGCACTGGGTGAATAGAGAACAGTGAAGATAGAGGACCTGCTGGTTAGTCCTTGATACTAACTTGGTTAGTTCTCAAGCACCTAGTTCAGACTAAGAAGTGTCCAAATGGGAAGCCCAGGTTTGTTCATATTCACATGGTTCTTCTCCCCAGATTCCATGTACCCAGAACAAAACTCCACTGGAGACCCTACAGGAAGCCCAGGAGCCATCTGCTGAAGCTTAGAGCTAGAGAAAAAGGTTTCCATCACACTTGATTAAGAAGGGAGGGGGAAGGCAAAGGAGAATCCTTACAATGTTACAGTAGAGGGATGTATCTGCCCCCAAAAATACCGCAGATGAATTAAGTTTTCCAGTACTATCAGTATTACACATCACAAGTTGGCTGATTTATCTACAAATTATTTCTATGAGACAATGCACTTGTGCAAGTTCTAAACAAATGATTCATATAAAGTCTGAACATGACTCGTGACAAAGAACTACTTTTATTAATTATGCCCCAAAGCACCAAACAAATGTAGGAACAGAACATAAGAAAGTAAAAGTTTAAGAAATGATGAAAATATTAAGACAGTGGTAAACATCTTTTAAAAAAAAATAACAAGGAGTTATTTTGATATTTTGTACAAATTTTAGTTGATTACACTTTATTATTAAAACCAGATACACATAGTGAAGCCAAGCTTAAATTCAGTGTATAAATTCAATGCTTTAACATAAATTTTAAAACACACACAAATTGGTTATTTTTCTACGCTATACCTCTATAAAAACATTTTTCAATGAAATACCTTTTTTGTTTTTCATACACAAAACACATTCTCAATTAACCAGAAAATCAACATGAGGAATAGTATTTACATGATACAATGTTACTCTTTTAAAAGATGAAGCAAAAATTGTGTAGTTACAAGACATATAGAAAAATAAAACTAGAATTTCTTTGCTTCTGATGTATGAGTAAAATAGCTTTAGAAAAACATTTTGTTATTCTAGCAATTAATGTTCAAATAAGAATATTTTAAGCTCAAGGTGATGTAACAGCATCCTACTGCTACTTGAAAATACTGGGATGCGATGACACACCAAGACTGTAAACACTCAAAGGAAATGAAAAAGCCAGCTACGTTTTTCCAAAGTAACTGTGAATGCTGACCCTTCCGTACTTACTACAGTACTCGTCTAATTACACCGCCTAGTTTTTCCCCCTATAATTTCAAGTACTATTTCATCACTACCTTGCTAATATAATACTTGGAACAAAATTTCTATCTAAATTTATTCACGAGGCCTACAATTCTTACAAGATGAAATGTTTAAGTGCTTTATTCTTTAAATTCACAAAGCAATCTGACAAGGAATATATCCTAAAACTGAAAGGTCGAATTAGAAAGTGCATAGAGAGATGGTGCCTTATAATTTTGGTTCCTTTAAATCTTAAAACATTGCAAGAAAAAAAAATATTGTCTTCACGGAAATGACTTGAAGGGATGAATTACGTCCAGCAATTTCATGTTCAAGAAAAATCTGTTTTACCCATAACTTACCCATTTTCTTTGCCTCAACAGAAAACATTTTCCCAAAAGGTTCAATATAACACTCTTATACGGAAGGAGAGTTAAAATTAAATAGAAACCCATTTCTTATGGAAGAATAATGCATAAATTAGTGGTTATCACTTTAAAATCATCTACCAAGATGCTGGCAGAAAAAAATCAGAGCTTGCCTAGCACATAGTAGGAGCTCACTAAGTATTTGTTAAGTAAAGCAATTTAATGTTTAAAAACTTTCCAGTGGGAGTAAATTGAAAGTTGGAGTAACAACCTGTCCTGTCCTCTCATTCAAATTACTTAAGTGTAAGTTCTGTAATAAGGAAAAACATTAAACTAAGGTAAATGTATAATAATTCCGTTTTATATTAAAACAAACTTGCATTTCAACATAAATACAAAGCAATTGCTAAAGCAATAAACCTAATTGTGAACTTCCTGCACTTTCCCAGAAATGATTGCATCATAGTACAATTGCTTTTAAAAGATCTCTGATGTACATCAGATGACTAATTTTTTTTGGGGGGGGGGCATTTACTTAAATGGAAGTGTGCAAATTCATAATATGGGGACAAAAGTAAGACTACTTTTTGACCCCAGAAAAATCTACTCATTCTGTTCTTAAAAGGGATATCTAATTTGAATAATCAAGATTACATTTCTTTCCTTTGCCCTGAAGGAAAGTACATTCTCAGTGCTGTTTTGAAGCTGGCACACACATAACTCAATCTTGGTTAATTTCCAAAAGCACATATGTTATAGTAAATCCTCTTCTTTCAATGCCAAAAAGTTTTTGCTCCTAGAAATTGTTTCCCTGGCATATTCTCAACATATCAGTATCTCAATACCTGCTAATCCTAGAGAAGGAAGAGGAGCCAACACACTTTAGAAAGTAAAGGTTCCATTTTGAATCTATAAAAGATTGATTTTCACTTTGTGCAAGACCCTATCTGTTAAATCTGAGAGTTTAAAATAGTAACCTTTGGTACACATTGGAATCACAGAGTGGGAAAGGGGTATTGGCTGTGTGTTTTAATATGTAGCTAACTATTAAACTGTCTGCTCGAAACACATTAAGGATTTTCTTAAAATGAGGTTAACAATTCAGTCTTTGGAAAGACAGAGAAACATATTTTGGCAAATTCAGATGGAAGTTTTATGACATTTACTGAAGTGTTTTCCCAGTGAAAATCCAATGATTAACTCAAAATAAGCTATGAGAGAGAGAGAGAGAGAGAGAGAGAGAGAGAGAAATTTTTGCTTTTCTCTTCCTTTCAAAAAATGATGGTAAAACTGAAGAGTGAAAGAAAAAAATTCCATAAAAAATACTTAAGTTTTCCTATATTCTTTCTTTAGGGAATATTCTGAACACTTCTAATATAAAATATCAATATGTGTTTCTATAACAAATCCTTTGATTTAAATGAAAGCAAAAACCTCACTGCTTTCTTTTATAAATTATAAGCTATAATTATTATTAACACTATTATTACTATTGATTTTATTTTAGTATTTAGCCATAGAATATTCAAGTAGCAAAAAAATTATTTCTTAGGACAACATTAAAATTATAAAGACTTTGCACCCTCCCACTAAATTTAATCTAAAAATACCTTACTATAAAATGTCAAAAATTAAAAATTCAAACTCACTGACCCAGCAATACAACTGTGAACTTATCTAAAAACAAAATGTCCTAAGGAATTCATGTTCAAGGATGTTTATCATAGAATTAAATTATTTTAACAAAAAGGATTAGAAAACTAACCACTGAAAATAGGAAATTAATGAAATATATTATGATACACCTATATAATACAATACTGTGTAGTCATTATAGAATAAGAAATTGTCACTCGTGGGGCTGAAAGCATAGGAACTTTTTCAGTCCTCTTACGCCCCTTTATAAAAACTGCCTGAATTTATCATCAGCATGTATTGCTTTTCCAGTAATTACTAGAAAGATGTAGAAGACAATTTATTTAATAGAAAAAGTGCAGACATATTAATGGAATCAAGTTATGAATGTGCATACTATGATCCCAATTCCCTTACGTGTATAAATGTATAAGTAGAAAACTAAAAATATGTCAACAGTTTGTATATGTGGATGGTAGAGTATAGGTATTTTTTTTGGTATTAATTTTCTGTATTTCCCAGTAGGAGCATTTCTTTTATACTCAGAAACAAAATTTTAGTTCACATAATATACTGTTATGCCCCATTTGGCTGCCATATAATAACTAAAGTTAAAAATTCTTTGGCTTAAAAGAAAAGGAATAATTTATGATTTGGCCTACAAAATCGTACAAGGTAAATCATGATAATGATGACAGGAATGGGTAGGAGGTGATTATCCAAGTGTCCAATATCAAGGACTTTATCTGAAAAAAATGAACAACACTTGGATTATAGTATATCTCTATGTCATACAATAAATAAAGTTAGAAGAAAGCACTATATTACAAAAAGTTGTTTATAATATACACTAAAAAATAGATTTAACAGAGTGAAAATAAGTCCATGGATGACAGATACATAATATGTTATGTATAAGAGATATGTGGGGACCTATCACTAAACAAATCACAGAAGCCAACTATGCCCAATTGGTAAAATCACCTCAATCCCACTACAGACGGATTATCAGCTGAAGGAGTCACATCAACTTGCTATAATCAACAGCCTTCTACTACCAGCTACACAAAAATTGCTATGTATGAACACTGCTACATATACACTACATAAAAAGTGAACTCACCAAGGCTTCTGACACATCCCTCAAGGCCTTGCGTAGATCTGAGACTAAGAAATACTTCAAATACTTTGAGTAGTAATTTCAACTGTTCAAATTAAAAGTTTTCATTTACTCATACCTGACTTTCTTTGAACTGAAACTTTTAACCTATGCTAAGTTGCACAACATTAATGGCTTTAAGAGAATACTAATATTTAACTAGTACAATGTGCAGAAAAGACATTTGAACAGTAAGCTTAAAATGGATGTTATTCATTACTGAAAGTAATGTTATTTTGGAACTAAGTGAACTGCATAGAGTTTTAAATGAAACGTTGAACAATGGAATACTATGCAGAGGTTAACATTTTATAGACTCTACAGAAGTGTAAGAAAATGTTACAGCAACCATCTAGTGAAAACAGAAGATTACTAAAGGATACAAAGATTATGGCTATAGCTAGATGAAAATGGGTGATGGTGAAATTGTAGGTAAATCTACTTCAAAAAAATTTTTTAACATTATGGATAAATCATTGTTTCAACTGAAAAAGATAAGGCAATTTTTCTAAGCCTAAATGCCCAGTTTGCTTCTTTTGAGATCCAGATTTTAAGTAAAGGAATAAAGAATAAAATTGAATGCACAGCTGTTTGCTTCTAGGAATACAAACAGGAGGAAACAAACAGAAGGAGGCTAATGTCTGTGAGACTGGGCTAACTACTTCATTCCCAGCTGTGTTTTAATTTGTATTACTAAACAGTAACAACCCCTTTTTATGACAGTCAGAGGCTGCGAATTTCCATTTGTGCCCAGCAAAAGTTAAAGGCACACTAGAAAATACTTGGAGGGATTTCCCTGGTTGCGCAGAGGTTAAGAATCCACCTGCCAATGCAGGGGACATGGGTTCGAGCCCTGGTCTGGGAAGATCCCACATGCCACGGAGCAACTGAGCCCGTGTGCCACCACTACTGAGCCCGCACGCCACAACTACTGAAACCTGTGCACCTAGAGCCCATGCTCTGCAACAAGAGAAGTTGCAGCAATGAGAAGCCCACGCACTGCAACGAAGAGTAGCCCCCGTTCACCGCAACTAGAGAAAGCCCACACACAGCAACGAAGACACAACGCAGCCAAAATTGATTGATTGATTAATTTAAAAAAGAGATTACTTGGAATGTTAGCTTCAGTAATCTGTTGTCTGGTTTATATTCTAAGTTGTACAACATCAGTTGAATTACTCAGGAGTTAATTCTAATTTAATGCCATTTAAAATCAGAAATGACAAAAGAGATGCCTCATCACTTACAAGTAACCTAAAATACAAGAAAGATGGGCAAGTTAAAAATCACACCTGATTTGCTGTGGTAAGATAATTAGGGAAATAATAAAGCAAGTCAGTACAGACTAAGGTCAGTTAATGCCATGGATCACAACTACAAATGGCCCTGTTCTCTACCCTTCAAAAACGATACAAGATTTCTACTCTAGCCAGAGAAATCAGGGAGGCAGGGATATGTTCAGATGGAGACAAGGCAACACTACAGCAGGTGAATGTCTTCGTTAGAGCTACTTTAGCACTACTCTCTCTGTTAGTCTCTTTTTTTTCAGTACGCGGGCCTCTCACTGTTGTGGCCTCTCCCGCTGCGGAGCACAGGGTCTGGACGCGCAGGCTCAGCGGCCATGGCTCACGGGCCCAGCCGCGCAGCGGCATGTGGGATCTTCCCGGACCGGAGCACGAACCCGCGTCCCCTGCATCGGCAGGCGACTCTCAACCACTGTACCACCAGGGAAGCCCTCTGTTAGTCTCTTAAATGGAGAACTGTAAGGTCAATGGAAGCCTAGAACCTATAAGAAATTCAAAACTTTACTAAAAAAGACATTCTTCAAGGTACCAGTTTTTTTTTTTTTGCCGTTTGCAGGCCTCTCACTGTTGTGGCCTCTCCCGTTGCGGAGCACAGGCTCCAGACGCGCAGGCTCAGCAGCCATGGCTCATGGGCCTAGCTGCTCCGCGGCATGTGGGATCCTCCCGTACCGGGGCACGAACCCGGGTCCCCTGCATCGGCAGGCGGACTCCCAACCACTGCACCACCAGGGAAACCCCCGACTGCCTCTTTTTTGATCTGGTGAATTTTAATAATCTGATCATCTATTACTTATACTGTAAATGGAAGTTTTACCACAAAACTCAACTGCTAAAAGATCTTTTTGGGTAGGGTACAGCCCCACAACTGCCAACCCATCCCAAGTTTGAATTCCAACTCTGCCAGTTCTTTAAGGTTTGAGGTCCTCATTTTAAGGTTTTTGAATATATAAATGCTCAAAAACCGGTGGATAGGTCCGTAAAATGTATGCAGTAAATGACGTAAGGCAGTTTTTAAAACACTCACCAGAGTACCTGGATGTAGTAAGTGTTCCATAAACAGCAGATATTACATAAAACAAATAGACAAAAAGTTAAAATACAAGTAAAAGTTGTCTCTGATTCAAATAACTGTTTTCTCAAAATTTGAAAAAACAAAAAGCAAACCAAAATATCCCCTCCCATTATTATCATGCAATGTCTTATCCCTAGCATCTGGCACCATACCTAGCAAACAGTAGGTATTAGATAAATATTATTACATTACTAAATAATAACTATCAAAATCTATTACGAAATTCCGAGAATTTCTAGTTTGGAGACCTTGCCTATTTCACCTCTGCATCCCAGGGCCTGGCAGATTATGTAACATATTCAGTTAATTTCACCTTTTCTCATGAAATTAAAAATTAATTTGAATTCGTAAAACTTCTGACTTGTAATTTAACTCAATGTAAGGGCTTTTGTGTTTGGACTACAACATATGTAAGGGTAATGGCCAAGTCTGTCTGGTTAATTATTCCCAATAGATGTTCAATGTTTGACAGAAATTAGGGGCTCAAATATTTAAATAAAGGCATGAATTTTCACATTCTGTAAAACAGGGGAACAGAACCATAATTCCTAACCAGAGGTCAGACCAAACAAATGTGTGAGACGGCTATATTGAAAATATTACTGCTGGGAGCTCTGTTTTAAGAAAAAGTCTTAGACTATGTCAATTATTTATCAATAAAGCTAGAAAAAAGAAAAGAAAAAGTCTTAGAAGCTGATCACCTTAAGGAACTAACAGCAGTGTCATCATTTTAGATCCAAGAAGCATTTACTCTAAATGGCATACTGGATTTTTGGGTGCCTTCTTACCAAGACCGAAAGAAACATAAGAATTCAGTGTCATATATAGTTTCACCAATAACACATGGTTTTTACCTGAGAAACTCCATACAACCAACTTTCTAAAGTAAAGAGCCAGCTTTCCACACTGCTCTATAAAAATCTCCAATTACTTCCTGTTCTATTTCACAGAAGTTGTAATGACTGGCTTGGCTCCATTCCCTAAAGGAAAGAAAACAAAGCAAGGAAACGCTCCTATCTAACCTTTTGATCCCTCTGCCAATTAGAGAACACGCTGCCAGGGAGGTCCCTGGAATACTAACCTTGAGAGACAATAACTGATATAGGAAACCTCAAAAAGCAAGATTCTAAAATGGAAAGTACTTCCTAATACAAATATTCCTCTCAAAAAGCAAACAAAAGTACTAATTATAAAAATTACCTTCTCTGGACACCTGGGTCTGCCTATATCAACTATTACAGAGAGAAGGATGGTTCATTCAGTGTACACTTTTCAGGAATGTCTCTGAAGATAAAGATCTTCAATCAGAGATGAGTTAGCTTCAGAGAGCCATGTGAGTTGTTTCAGGGCGTATTAGGATATTTGGGTCAGTAGGTGTTATCACGCTCAGTGCCACAGAAGCCAGAAACTGTCAGAATTTTTCCCCATGTGTTTGATTTATTATGAGGATTAGGAGAAGTAATTCTACCTCTGATAGAATCTTGTCACCTAAGTACATGAACCCTTTGCAATCTTGTGTGCAGAGCACTAACAAATTTTAAAGATTAATGATATTGTATGCCCAAGACTATGATTCACTCTTTTAAACTGTTATCTTCTTTTGCGGAAGAAAACATATTCCACTTGATTCTAAGTAGGTTACATTTGAAGTCCTGATACGGGGGATTCCAAAGTTTACTAAAAAATCTACAGATCCTCAACCTTCAATAATCAGGTAGATGTTTGACTGAAGACTAACAGAACAGTACACAAATGGGACCTGAAGAAAAACTAAGGTTTAAGGACTTAATAAGAAAGAATCTTGCTTTCTTCCATTCCTGGCAGGGGCTCTCTTACTAGATGGAGTTGGGTTCATTATTCAGAAGCATCTAATAAAAAGCATTTTTATTTAATCTCATGATCAAAACAAGTTCAGAACTGTCTGGACTTCCATCTTACCAGGTAAAAAGTTGATAATATAAAAACACACTTCAGTTATTTCACACAGGGCTTCTGAGATCTTCCCAGTATGGGACAACGAGCTTTCAGATAAGTACCAAGAGTTCCTATGCACATCTTTAAAATAATCTGTTTAAAGACAGGCAATTCTGTCCACTAGCATACCTCCAGTAGTATTCCTTCCTGCTTTTCTGACTGGTCCTTTACTGCTTCTCCCCTCTTTGCTTCATTTTCCACTCTATGCTTCAGCCATGCTTGTATGAACCCAGAGGGTTAGCCCAATACTGACATACAAAGAAAGGGGTTTCTCACTCTTACCTGACATTGATTTAACATCAATATATAATGTTGGGGCATACGAACCCCTCAGGACAAAGCCTATCATTTCTCTGTGCCCACAAAGTACAGACCTTAGAACAGAATTCACTTGATGTTGCCTGGTATCCTGATAAAAAATGACATTTTATTTTAAATCACTGAAAGCCAGTATAAATATCAGACTATTAACAGAAGATTCTAGTGTTTAAGTCTAAAAAACACACCACTCTGCTTCCATCAATAAGTACAAACAAAAAAAAGTGAAAAGCATTAAACCAACATATTTAACTCCTCCCACTAAACAAAGATCAGTACTCTTCTTTAGAATAACTTCTTCCAAAATTATGAAGGGATTTTACGAGGCTTTTCCTCTAATAACCTCTTACTGAACTTGTGGTGCATACTGAAATCTATCTTTCTTGTAAAGTCAACTACTGAGGGGAAAATTTGTTATCTACTAACTAAGTATTTTGGGTCTAATGTAAAAGACAATATATGTATTACCCTTTTAAACACCCCCCTTTAAAAAAAAAAGGCAAAAGTAGAAAGTATAAAAGAGGAAAGCACAAAATAAGAAGGCAGAAATAATTTTAAATATACCAGTAATCACAACAAATATAGACTAAATTTCCAGATTAAAAAAATTTTGTTAAAGCTGGTATGATATATTAAAATCAGACAAATAGGCAAGACCATAAGTGTAAATGGAGGTAGAGGTCAACTCCCCAGGATAAAATGTTGACTTCATTCTGATGACATAGTCTACACTTAACAAAACATAACAATTCTACACTTAAATGCATCCTGATAATGTAATTTCAAAACTTAAAAAAAACACAAACAAACAGAACTTCACAGAGAAAATGAAAAGTCAACACAACAGTTGAAAATTATTAATATACCTTTCTCAGCAACTGATTCCAATCTCACGCAAACTTTTCCAGGACACAAAAAGTGGAATACCTTCCAACTCATTTTCTGAGGCTAGAACAACCTTGATTTCAAAGCCAGACAATGACAGTACAGAGAGGGAGTTTACAAGGCAATTTCACTTATTATCGCAAATGGCAAAGCCCTAAACAAAATATCAACAGGCCCAATGGAGCAATGTGTAAAAGAGAAGGTACATCATGACCAAGTTGGGTTTACTCCAAGAATGAAAGGTTGGCTTACCATTAACAAGTGTAGTAAACACAATTCACAGTAATTTGCTGAGTTAGCAAATTTTTAAAAATTCATCTAAATGGATACAGAAAAAATATTTGACAAAATTTAACACTCACTCCTAATAAAAGTTCTTATCAAACTAGGAATAGCAGAGATTTTTCTTAACCTAGAAAGAATACCCTCTAAAAATCTTCATTAAATATCATTCTTAATGGTAAAATAAGAAGGAGGTTTTTTTTTGGGGTTTTTTTTGCAGTACATGGGCCTCTCACTGTTGTGGCCTCTCCCGTTGCGGAGCACAGGCTCCGGACGCGCAGGCTCAGCGGCCATGGCTCACAGGCCCAGCCGCTCCGCAGCATGTGGGATCTTCCCAGACCGGGGCACGAACCCGTGTCCCCTGCATCAGCAGGCGGACTCTCAACCACTGTGCCGCCAGGGAAGCCCCAGAAGCAGTTATTTTTAAGTCAGAGCTGTAGTTGCTTCTATTAATACTTATCATTGTACTGGAGGTACTAACCAGAAACATAAAGAAATACAAAGGGTAAAATGGAAAAGGATAAAAGGACTGGAAAGAAAAAAATCTGCCATGACTTACAGAAGATTGATAAACAATTATATATTCATCAAAAGATCCCTTAAAAAAAGTGAAGGCAGGGCTTCCCTGGTGGCACAGTGGTTAAGAATCCGCCTGCCAATGCAGGGGACATGGGTTCGAGCCGTGGTCTGGGAAGATCCCACATGCCATGGAGCAACTAAGCCCATGTGCCACAACTATTGAGCCTGCGCTCTACAGCCCGCGAGCCACAACTACTGAGCTCACACACCATAACTACTGAAGCCCGTGCGCCTAGAGCCCGTGCTCTGCAAAAAGAAGTTATGGCAATGAGAAGCCCACGCACCACAATGAAGAGTAGCCCCCACTTGCTGCAACTAGAGAAAGCCTGCACGCAGCGATGAAGACCCAACACAGCCAAAAATAAATAAATAAAATAAATAAAATTTATCAAAAAAAAAGTGAAGGCAACAAAAGCACTAATTGAAAAAGATACATGCACCCCAATGTTCATAGCAGCAATAGCAGCATTATTTACAACTGCCAAGATATGAAAGCAACCTAAGTGTTCATCAACAGATGAATGGATAAAGAAGATGTGATTTTATACACACACACACACACACACACACGCACACACACACATACACAATGGAATACAACTCAGCCATAAAAAAAGAATAAAATTCTGTCATTTACAACAACATGGATGGACCTGGAAGGTATTATGCTAAGTGACATAAGTCAGACAGAAAGACAAGTACTGTATGATATGACTTACATGTGGAATCTAAAAAATAAAACAAACTAGTGAATATAACAAAAAAGAAAACAGATTCAGAGATAGAGAAAAAACTAGTAGTTACCAGTGGTAAGAGGAAAGTGGAGAGGGACAAGATACGTGTAGATTAAGAGATATGAACTATTATGTATAAATATAAGCTACAAGGATATACTGTACAACACAGGGGATATAGCCAATATTTTATAATAACTATAAAGGGAGTATAACCTTTAAAAAAAGTGAAGGCAAGATACAAACCCAAAGAGTAGATTTGCAAAAGATTACTATCTATGTTTAATAAAGAAAAAAAATTCCTCAAAATCCAAAGAAAAAAGACACAAAGAAAAGTAGACAAAAGATATAAGCACATGTCACAGAGGAAGAAACATGAATATACAATGAACCTAATAAAAGATGCTTAATTTCATTAACCTGGGAAATTCAAAGTAAAAGCCATAATTAGGAAACATCTGACAACCACCAGACTGGCAAAAATGTAAAAGTTGGACAATATGAAGTGCTGACAAAGATATGAAGCAATAAGAACCCATATACTGCTGGAGGGAGTACAATAGTACAACCACTTCGGAAAATAATTTAGATTTATTCAAAGAAGTCGAAATGCACCTTACCACCTCGATTATACTCATAGTTATATGTTTGAGAGAAACTTGCAAATGTGCATGAGGAGACATATGATAATGCTCACATAAAGCCATAAAAAAAAGAGCAAACACATGTCCACCAATGGGTAATGTTTATACTGTAGTATAATCATACACTGAACACAGTCATAAAAATGAACCACATCAATTTGGGATGAATCTCACAAATAATTATGTTTAACAAAATAAGCAAATCACATACAGAATGTCTTCACTTTTATGAAGTTATAAGAAGCTGGGGAAATTAAACCATGGATTGTATATGGACTCAAACATATGTGGTTAAAATTTAAAGAAAACCATTGGAATGTTATAAACACTCAGGATGGTGGTTGCCCATGGAGGCAAGGGGTAGGGGGAACGACAGAGAAATGGCATCAAGGAGGGGCAAGAGGGGGCTCCAAAGGTCTGAGACATGTTCTCTTTTTAAAGCTGAGTATCTGGTGCAGTGATCAACCATCGTATTTTTCTTTATGTCGGACAAATGTTATACTCATTTGGTATGAATCAAATTTTTCATAATAAAATAAAACACATACTCAAAAAAGAAGTTTAAAAAAGTACTGAGCATCAGACACAAGTAGTAGTAAAATAAACATTTGTTTATTGTCTAAACCCACAGAGTTTAGACAATTTGTTGCTGTGTAATATAAACTCACCTGTATTGCACAAGCAGACAATTTAAATTCTGTAGATTATTTTAACCTGCCTTGCTCGTTTCAATGGAACAAGTCTGACCAAAGGGTTCAAAGGCAAGAAACTAATTACTATTAATTATTCTTTATGTTACAGAGTCTCTATTTATGAGCTTATAGTCAAAAGTTTTTCCTAAAATTATTGCCAGGTGGTTCTGGGACTTTGTAAAATCTTCCACTACTGTCATTTCTACTTTGTTGCCTATTAGGCAACTTTGTGGTTTAAAGATTATGAAATTCTGCTCTGGTTCACCACACAGTTTGGACTTCCAAAATGACTAACAGCAAAAAGAAGAGATTAAATATTTACATTTAAAATATCTACTTTGATTAATACCTATGTAAAAAACTTTATGACCAAAAGATAGATTAAAATACTAATCTGAAAATCCTAATCCTTGGATTTTAGATGATAAATAGCGCTACACAAATTGATTAAATCATTGTCCTTTAGCATTTGCATATATCATTGTTTCACATTTTTTAATAGTTTACATTTAGAAAATGCCATTTCTAATTTAAAAAGATACTTAAAATATTCTGAAAAACCTACAATGAAAATACTGAAGTAATAAATGAGAACACATCTGTTTAGAACTCATGTAAACTCCCATGAGTTCCACCTAAAATCCCTCCACACAGGCAGAGCTCAGAACTTCCAGGCTGACCACTACCCTCGGCCAAATGAGTCACGGCCTCTTGTCTGGTTAGTCCCAGGGTCACTTTTCTCTAAGATTCTACTGAAACTAAATCCATCAAGCCTCTCAATGCCCAAGTTCATACGATCTCCAGTCCCTTTCCCAATCCATCCCTTGACCCATTTGCTGGGTCTGTCCAGGCTTTGCTCAGTCTGTCCCTGATTTAGCTGCCACTCCGCCTCTGTCTTGTAAAGAAACTTCCTGTGGAAGCGGTGCTCCGTTGTTAGCAAACCTCTCCTCAAAGCATTACCCCCAATATCTTGGCTGTTAAGGACTTTCCCCTAAGGACACCAGCTGTCCTGCTGCACCCTCTCAAACAACAGCTGTCAATTCCCCCCTCCTCAAGGTCCTTCAACCACTTGAGCCATTCATTTCCTTAATCCCAGGACCCCATCATGCCCATAACCTGGCACATAATCTGAAATTACCAGCACATCAGCGATCATAGTGCATCAACACGACCCCCGACCTCCAGCATGCATGTCTAACTACTCTCCCTCTGTGGGGTCTCTGGTCTTGGGAGAATCTCTGTTCATCAGACTCCTTCTTGCTCCACTTCCTTCCTTCCCAGCCTGAAATCCAACAGTCTAACATTTCAACAAATCTATCATACTCTAAACTCTCCTGCTCATCTGTCTTTCATCGTATTCATCTGGAAAAACCCTTGGTGGCTCCAACTATTCATTTTCTCTGAGCTCCCACTGCCCACGACCCTCCCTAAAGGTTCCATAAACACTTAATGAGTGTCTACAATGTACCAGAGACATAGCACATGACACGCTGTGTTTTAATGAGCTGTGGACTTGCTTAATCACAAAATTTTTATTATAAATATTCAACAAATCTCTATTGAGCATCTCCTAAGGAGAGAAAGGCACTCTTCTAAGCTCTGGGAATTCAGTAGTGAACAGGTCAGAGGAAGTCCCTGCTCTTGGGAAGCTTATATCTCAGTGAGGGGAGACAAATAAGCAAAAAGTATATGAACAAGAATTTGAGCCAGTGCTAAGTACCAGGAGGAAAATAAAACATGGGAGGTAAAAAAAAAACAAAACAAAACAAAAAAACAAACATGGGAGGTAATATGACAGCAAGTGCCTGGTCGATGGATTCTGGGTATGGTAGGACAGGGGAGGTTATATATACTTGAGAGCTTTCTTAAATACACTGAAACCTACAATATCTTCCCCACACCCCACAACTGAGGCACTAGGACCCATTCTGAACCTTAAAATGACAAAGCCCAGGGAGACTATCAAATCAACTAAACACATCATGAATGGGGGAAAAAAAAATAACCCTGCTCTACAGGAGTTAGGAACTAACTGATTTAATAAAGAAGAGACTTATACACACAGGTGCACTTAATTTTCTACATAGCTGAAGTACATGATCAGCAGTGTGACCAGGATCAAGTGTGATCCCCTATTTGAGACAGAGGAACCATGAACTTCAAATGGGTTCAGTAACTTTAGGGGCACATGATCTGTACAGATTACAAAAAGGTTCCAACTCTCCACCTCTCCCTATATCCACAACCTTTGTTTTTCTTGTCTGTTTGTTAAGTTTTTTATTAAAGTATAGTTGATTTACAATGTTGTGTTAACTACTGCTGTACAGCAAAGTGACTCAGTTATACATATATACATTCTTTTTCATATTCTTTTCCATTATAGTTTATCACAGGATATATATATATATATATATATATCTTTTCTTGTGGTACGCGGGCCTCTCACTGCTGTGGCCTCTCCCGTTGCAGAGCAGAGGCTTTGGACGCGCAGGCTCAGCGGCCATGGCTCACGGGCCCAGCCGCTCCGCAGCATGTGGGATCTTCCCGGACCGGGGCACGAACCCGTGTCCCCTGCATCAGCAGGCGGACTCTCAACCACTGTGCCACCAGGGAAGCCCTATCACAGGATACTGAATGTAGTTTCCTGTGCTATACAGTAGGACCTTGCTGTTTATCCATTCTATATATACCAGTTTGCATCTGCTAATCCCGAACTCCCACTCCATCCCTCTCCCCCCGCAACCCCTCCACCTCTGGGCAACCACCAGTCTATTCCCTATGTCCATGGTTCTGTTTCTATTTCATAGATAGGTTCACTTGTGTCATATTTTAGGTTCCACATATAAGTGATATCATATGGCATTTATCTTTCTCTTTCTGATTTACTTAGTATGATAATCTCTAGCTGCATCCATGTTGCTGCAAATGGCATTACTTCATTCTTTATGGCTGAGTAGTAGTCTACTGTATATATATACCACATCTTCTTTATCTATTTGTCTGTCGATCGACATTTAGGTTGTTTCCATGTCTTGGCTATTGTGAACAGTGCTGCTACGAACATAGGGTGCATGTATTTTTGAATTATAGTTTTGTCTGGATATATGCCCAGGAGTGGGATTGCTGGATCATATGGTAATTCTACTTTTAGTTTTCTGAGGAACCTCCACACTGTTTTCCACAGTGGCTGCACCAACTTACATTCCCACCAACAGTGTGGGAGGTTCCCTTTTCACCACACCCTCTCCAGCATCTGTTATTTGTAGACTTTTTAATGATGGCCATTCTGACAACATTTGCAATGTGATTTTCCAACTTCCCTCAAAAGACGGAGTCTATCTCTCCACTCCTTGAATTCAAGCTGGCCTTGAGACTTTCTTTGGCCAATGGAAAGCAGTGCATGATGCTGCCCCAATTCTGAGCCCAGGCCTCAAGAGACCTGGAGCACTAAGGCTCACTTGCTTGGACACCTGCCTTCACCACAAGAGCAAGCCTGGGCAAGCCTACTGGGAATGAGACCATAGAAGAGAGCCCAGTCATTCCCACAATCTCAGAAAAGACCATCTTAGACCAGCCAAGATCAGCAGAGCCTCCTGCTTGACCCACAGCTGATCTCAGACAAGAATAAATGCAACAGAAACTAGAGGAATTGCCCAGCCAACCCAGGGACCTGTGCTCAGTAATATACAGTGATTATTTTAAGCCTTGGAGTGTGAGGACGGTTTGTTATACAGCAGTAACTGACACAGCAAGATTAATGATATCTATTCAACCTGAATAATCTATTACATTTCTCCTGTAATGTCTTTGAGGATTCGAAGCCAAAAATTGTGAAATATTTTAATCTCAGGGTCTTCTGCAAGAAGGCTTTAATAGCAGGCTGGGTAGATACAGAAAGGATGTAGAACCCCATCAAAAGACTTTATTTCTCTTACCAATAAAACTGCTGTTTCCAATTCAGAGTTTCTTTTGCAGCTCCACTGAGAAAGGAACAGCAGCTGGACTGAAAATCATTCACATAAGAATAAAGGGGGGGCTTCCCTGGTGGTGCACTAGTTGAGAATCTGCCTGCTAATGCAGGGGACACGGGTTCGAGCCCTGGTCTGGGAGGATCCCACATGGCATGGAGCAACTGGGCCCGTGAGCCACAACTACTGAGCCCGTGCGTCTGGAGCCTGTGCTCCGCAACAAGAGAGGCCACCATAGTGAGAGGCCCGTGCACCACGATGAAGAGTGACCCCTGCTTGCCACAACTAGAGAAAGTCCTTGCACAGAAACGAAGACGCAACACAGCAAAAATAAATAAATTAATAAACTCCTACCCCCAACATCTTCTTTAAAAAAAAGAATAAAGGGGGTGGGGGTGGGGGCCTGACTTGACATAGTAGAAATCTAGATTATTAGGTAAATGTTCAAAATGGACATGGAATTCCTCTGTGTAAGAAAAAAAAAATGTCCTTTTATCATTCTTTTCTGAAATACAGAAATTCCTCAGTGTGAACTATTTCTGAGAAATACATCTATTCTTCCAAATATACAAAGGATTTCGTTTGGTTTTTGCACACTGTCTTCTACCCCTCCAAGAGTTTTAAATAAGTTTTTGAAAGTAGATATAATAAGTAAGCATGCCACCGCCCCTTCCCACTCATCTGGGTGAGCATAAAAGGTTTAGTGAGTTGAACTGGACTAGGCCTGTCCTGCCTTCTACCCCACGGGGTTGTTCTGAGAATCAAAGGAGAGGGAAGGAGGGGAGAGTATTCAGAAGGAATGTGACCTCGCCTGGCCCACTGCCCACAGCTCAGTCCCAGCCTACTCAGGCCACTACTGGTCATGGGCCGGCCTGGCCAGCCAGCAGCATGGGCCTGAGAGCGCCTGTTTTCCAGCACCGTTGCA
Source organism: Phocoena phocoena (assembly GCF_963924675.1). Classification (NCBI taxonomy): domain Eukaryota; kingdom Metazoa; phylum Chordata; class Mammalia; order Artiodactyla; family Phocoenidae; genus Phocoena; species Phocoena phocoena. The sequence goes on from NC_089229.1 coordinate 87,370,875, forward strand.
GAGCCTGAGTGTCAATACTTGTAAAATATGCAATCCCAATTTTCTTATTCTTTTTTATTAATGATAAGGGGTTCAGTTCTTTTATTTCTCCTCCCTCCATCCACTATCTTCTACAGAAAATAATTATTTATTTTACAGTTAAATTCATTTATTTTTTCAAAAAATTATAAAACACATTTCTTAAAAACAGCATTATCCACGTTCAAAACTGCCTTTTCATCATCACTCCTGGGTACGCTGTATCATACACTGCCTTCCTCATAATTCAGGTCCACTGCTTACATGAGAGACCCTACCATTACAATGCCTTGAGTTCTTCACTATCTTGGAGAACATATTCATGCCAGGCCCTGCCTTTTCTCTGCAGCCCTGGACAATAGCTACTTTACTCTTTCAAGAAAGTCTTCCTTAGTGTCACTGGGTATTTCACAAATAAGCTGATTTTTAATTCCTAAATCACAGGGCTTTCTTAAATAGAAAACATTTTAAAAACCAAATATGTATATTATTAAATGTACATACACCATCAACAACAAAATTTATTGAACATCACGTGTAATAGTTTCTACCTTCAAGAGGTTTAAAATCTGCACACGATGAAAACTTAAAATATTTGTGAACCACAATTAGTAGGCCAGCCATTTTCAACTGTTTTCCAGCATAAATGATCTTGAAGTATGTTGTCTTACATACCCAACGTTATGACCTTGCAAAATAAGTACCCAGGTATTTCATATGTACCCCATGTTTTACAGTTTTTCAAAGTTTATTCACATAGATTAACTCACATCATAAGCCTATAAAGTAGGCAAGACAAGGACTACCCTCTCCATTTTACACATGAAGAAACTGGTTCTTAGTGAGAGTAAGCAATTTTCTCCAAGTTGTATGGTTAATAAAGGTAACGGAGCCAAGGTTTGACCACTGTGGTCACAGAACAGAGAGCATGTTCTTCTTGGCCAACCTAACTGGCCCGTAAAGGGCCTAAATCATATTTCGCTCACAACTCCTAATTTCCTAGGTGAATGCACACTAGACTCTACACTGGGCTGTGGACAGGTTAGCACCCCTATTTGTTTTTTTTTTTTTTTGGAATAATATTTAATGAGAGGTTATTTACAAATAAAGGAAATCATACCAAAAGACTGAAGATTCACAGTGAAATAAGTTGGTTTTGGTTTTTTTTTTTTCTTTTACATCTAGGAAGAAGTTTAAAAGAATAATTTCTGCAAAATCATTCAGTCACCATTTATAATAAAGAAAAATTTTAAATCTCAAATTACAGTAGAATAAAATGAATCATGAAATATGTAGAATTTTTTTACAGAATTCCAAGTTTAAACAAAGACTAATATTAACACCTTTTTTTTACATCTTTATTGGAGTATAATTGCTTTCTAATGGTGTGTTAGTTTCTGCTTTATAACAAAGTGAATCAGTTATACATATACATATGTTCCCATATCTCTTCCCTTTTGCGTCTCCCTCCCTCCCACCCTCCCTATCCCACCCCTCTAGGTGGTCACAAAGCACTGAGCTGATCTCCCTGTGCTATGCTGCTGCTTCCCACTAGCTATCTACCTTACGTTTGGTAGTGTATATATGTCCATGCCACTCTCTCACTTTGTCACACCTTACCCTTCCCCCTCCCCATATCCTCAAGTCCATTCTCTAGCAGGTCTGTGCCTTTATTCCTGTCTTACCCCTAGGCTCTTCGTGACATTTTTTTTTCTTAAATTCCATATATGTGTCAGCATACGGTATTTGTCTTTCTCTTTCTGACTTACTTCACTCTGTATGACAGACTCTAGGTCCATCCACCTCACTACGAATAACTCAGTTTCGTTTCTTTTTATGGCTGAGTAATATTCCATTGTATATATGTGCCACATCTTCTTTATCCATTCATCTGTTGACGGACATTTGGGTTGCTTCCATGTCCTGGCTATTGTAAATAGAGCTGCAATGAATATTTTGGTACATGACTCTTTTGAATTACGGTTTTCTCAGGGTATATGCCCAGTAGTGGGATTGCTGGGTCATATGGTAGTTCTATTTGTAGTTTTTTAAGGAACCTCCATACTGTCCTCCATAGTGGCTATACCAACTCACATTCCCACCAGCAGTGCAAGAGTGTTCCCTTTTCTCTACACCCTCTCCAGCATTTATTGTTTCTAGATTTTTTGATGGTGGCCATTCTGACTGGTGTGAGATGATATCTCATTGTAGTTTTGATTTGCATTTCTCTAATGATTAATGATGTTGAGCATTCTTTCATGTGTTTGTTGGCAGTCTGTATATCTTCTTTGGAGAAATGTCTATTTACGTCTTCTCCCCATTTTTGGATTGGGTTGTTTGTTTTTTTGTTATTGAGCTGCATGAGCTGCTTGTAAATTTTGGAGATTAATCCTTTGTCAGTTGCTTCATTTGCAAATATTTCCTCCCATTCTGAGGGTTGTCTTTTGGTCTTGTTTATAGTTTCCTTTACTGTAGGACCCCTATTTACATTTATTTTTAAAACACAATAAAACAGGGAAAAAATAAGCTTTACTAAGATGTAAGACACAGGGGCTTCCCTGGTGGCGCAGTGGTTGAGAGTCCGCCTGCCGATGTAGGTGACACGGGTTCGTGCCCTGGTCCGGGAAGATCCCACATGCTGCGGAGCAGCTGGGCCCGTAAGTCATGGCCGCTGAGCCTGCACGTCTGGAGCCTGTGCTCCACAACGGGAGAGGCCACAACAGTGAGAGGCCCACGTACCGCAAAAAAAAAAAAAAAAAGTATGACACAGACTGACAACAATACATGTATATAATCTCTAAATAAATAGACATATAATGAGAGTATATAACCAAAAATGTTCTACTTATCAGGGTGCACAGCAAAAATACCTTGGAGAGCTCTAATAAGCTAACTGGCTCAGATATCAAAAATACAAAAAAGTACATAATGACATAAATCATTAAGAAAAATAGCAATAGAAAAATAGAGAAAATATATGGAAAAGGCAATTTGTAGAAGAGACTCAAATAGGCAACAAATAGAGGGAAAGATGACAAGCATGGCCAAAACCAACAACGCGCAAATTCAAACAAGATACCATTTTTGTCCATTAGATTACTCAAAACTTAAGGCTGGTAACACCAAGTGCTGGCAAGGACACAGGAGACAATAATCCTACACACTGCATCATGCGAGGATAAGATGGTAAAGATTTTTTGGAAGTTGGCCTAACTGTAAACCACAAATAGCAAAACCACAAATTAATCTGAACGTGACTGTCGAAGGGCTCCAATAGTTGGACCAACTCCAATTCCAAAAGGAATTTAGGGGTGAATGCCCTGTTTTCATTTGGGGCTTTCTGATTCATTATGTAGTTTTGCACAATGTGTCACTTTCTACCACTTTCCTATTTTTTGTGTGTGACTCCATGAACTTAATGAAAAATACTGCTTTTCATTAATTTTATAATTATGCATTTTAATCACTTCAATATTTTCAGACCCTATTTATGGTGTTTAGCAGGATTTTACTACGTTTATCAAAAGCTAAAATACGTATACAGCCTAACTCAGCAATTTCCACATCTATTTTATAAAAACATTTGCATACGGCCACAGTTTATGTATAAGTACGTTCATGACAACATTGTTAGAAACTGAGAAAAAAAATGGAAACACACTAAATGTCCAACTAATTAATGTCCAGCTAAATAATTAATGAATATTTTGTAGCTACTGAAAGAACGGTGTTGACTTCTAAGTACTAATACGAAAAGATCTAAGGTATTAAATAAAAAGGAAAAGTCAAAGAATTGTACATATAGGACAAGCTCATTTTGGTAAAAATAAATGAATAAATGAATGTATGCATGTATAGGTATGCAAAGAAGGGGGAGGAGGACACACACCAAACTGCTGACATGCACAGAACCTCCTCTGGGGGAGCAGAGTGTGGGGTGAGAGGGAAAAGCATAAAAGAGACTCCGCACTACTGTATCAGGAGGAATAGTAACATTTTCCTATAAGTCTCCCTCAGAATGCCTGTTAGGAACCGGGCCGCACAGCAGGAGGTGAGTGGCGGGAGAGCGAGTGAAGCTTCATCTGCCGCTCCCCATCGCTCCCCATTGCTCCCTGCCGCTCCCCATCGCTCGCGTTACTGCCTGAACCACACCCCCACCCCGTCCGTGGAAAGACTGTCTTCCATGAAAGCGGTCCCTAGTGCCAAAGAGGCTGGGGACCATTGGCATAGGCCACAGTGCCTACTCTTAAATACTGCCACTGATAATACTGGTTAAATCACATGAGTAAATCCAAGGGTCGAGTTCACAACTCAGTCAAGCTCTTAAAATCACACACTCACACATGCAAATACGTATATATGTGACATTATGTCTCCATCCATCTAGCCATCCACCCACCCATACTCTGACCCTGGGCACTAGTATAGGTACTTGCTCCTCATCTGTGAACTCTGCTACAGCTTTTTCACTCAGCAATGGGAAAGAGCAGTCCTGGTGTGAAATATGGGTATCTTGCAAACTAATCTAGCACAAGATGCCAATTATTGATATCTTTTTTTTTTTTTTTTGCGGTACGCGGGCCTCTCACTGTTGTGGCCTCTCCCATTGCGGAGCACAGGCTCCGGACGCGCAGGCTCAGCGGCCATGGCTCACGGGCCCAGCCGCTCCGCGGCATGTGGGACCTTCCCGGACCGGGGCACGAACCCGTGTCCCCTGCATCGGCAGGTGGACCCTCAACCACTGCACCACCAGGGAAGCCCAATTATTGATACCTTATACTACCAGTTGTATTAATTGTCAGTACGAAACCAGGATGAATAAAAGCTTAAGGCTCACTTTACTCAAGTACTCCAATGTTTTTAAAGTATTTGGGCTTACATGTAAGCTCTTGAATTGCCTTTCATGTTTATGTTTGTGGCTTTATGATATAAATTCAGATATTAAATTAAGGATGGTAAATACACCATTATACCAACCTCCTCACCTAAGCCCTTGCAAACATCATTGACTTGTCACAATACGCTTTCCTACTGATCCAGAAGTTGATCTCCAAATTTTTCTAAACACAGTGCTCCAAAGTGCTATTGCTCATCAATCAGACTTGCAATGCTAGTTGAAACTTATTTACTATTTCTGGTAATCCATTACATCAACGGCCTGCAATGAACCACATCTCCTGGTATTCACAGGCTTGTGTAGTTCTCTCCCACTTTTGATTTTGGCCTTGGTCATGTGACTTGCTTTGACCAACAGGACATGAGCAAGCATAATGCAAGCAGAGGTTTGATAAACGCTTGCACCCAGGGGCTTGTCTTCTTGGAACGTTCCCTCTTAGAAGCCAGCTGCGTTGTTAGCAAGAAACTCTAGATAGACTACTAAGTGATGAGAGGCCACGAGGAGAGAAGACACGGGATATTCCAGCCAAGTTGCAGCTGAATGTATCTGCAGGAGGGCCCTCAGTTATATTACAGGAAATAGAACAGCATAGCTGAGCCCAGTCAACCCAAAGAAAGGTGAGAAATTATAAATCATTGTTGTTTTAAGCCACTAAGTGTTGGGATAGTTGGTTATGTAGCAACAGATAAAGACTAATCCCTGTTCCAAACTCTCCGAATCACTAATGACAACCCACACAGATTCTCCATCAGTTACCTTCAAATTTCATCTGTCCGGAGTATTTACTGTAGGTATGGAGAAACAGGGGCACTTTTATACACTTCATATACTAAGGGGAGAACATAACTTTGTACAAATCTCTTAGAGGGCAATTTGGCAAAATGTTAAGTAATGAACCTTTTAAAAAGCTCATACCCTATCCCAATAATTCCAAGTCTAGGAAACAGACATGCATATGTTATATAAGGATTTTTCTCACAGCAAAAAGTTCGAAACAACATAGCCATCTAAAAATAGAGGGATGATTAAACTATTATATATTCATAAGATAAAACATCAGTTATTAAAAAATCTTCCATTGAATATATAATGACATAAGGACACACGATATAACTTTAATGAAAACAGCATTCGACACAGTACTAGCAATAAGATCCAAATCTTTAAAAATATTTTTGCATATATACAGAAATATTAATAGAAATTCTCTCTGCATAATGAGACCAGGTGATTTTATTTTCTCCTTCTTTATACTCTTCAGTTTTTTCCAAATGTTTTACTTCTATAATCAGAAAGAAACACTTAACATTATAAAACAGGTTGGAAAAAAGGACACACACTAAACACAGATTTGGAATCATTCTCTGACATTTCTTTACTAAATTTTTTTAAATGCCATCATTATTAGATGCATCTATATTCTGTGATAGATTAAATTTTTCAAAATAAAACTGGAACAGATGAATTTTCAAACAGAGAAAAAAAACTGACACTAAGATTAACAAGTTACTTTCTCTCCACCATTGCTTTGTATACTATGAAAAATAGGCAAGGAGTAATTCCTTGTTTCTTCTGAAGACTCTGCTATTCTGTCCTATTTTACTAAGTTTTAAATTTTAGGTTAAACAGCTTCATTGTAAATATTTAATAAAATGGGCATTATATGCACCTTCAACCAAGTTCAGCAAAAGCTGATGGAATTCACTCAATATGAAGTCTAAAACTATTTTTCATCTCAGAGGCAAATTCTCTTTTGAAGACCATGTCTATTCCAAAGAAATAATATGTGTAAAGAATCTTAGTCACTTGGAAGGGACGGGGGCGGCGGTGGGGGGGGGGTGGTGGTGGTGGTGGTGGAAAGCATGTAGAACATCCCCGAGAGGCATGTAGCAAGCAAGTTTGGGTAGCATTACTCAAGCACTGACACTGTGTGGGAATTATTTTCTGAAGTGGCCAGTGATTTCAGAAGAACCAGAGGGAATCCCTGGCCCACTGTAGCAGGGTGGAGGTTTTGATCACAGTGAGGCTGTACTGTCACTTGTACCAAATCAAAGTTGGTTTCCTCAATCCCCCTTGCTCAAGGCAGCCAGTATAGGATTGGTTTCTATTGCTTCTTCCTCAGAATTTAACTCTTCCTCTTCATTCTCCAGGGTCCAGGCCTGAACCACCCTGCATGTATCTTCAACCACTACTTCTTCAATGGAAGGCAGAAAGCATCCTTGAAAATCACTGATAATATCACTTCTTAGGAAGTCTGCAGATGCTCAGGTTCACGGCCGTCCTGGCCTTTAGCACTGTGCACTGTATACAAGGGAGAAGCAGGAGATCTCTGATCATGCAGCCTTTCACACCCTGACTTCCTACGTGACCAGGCCTTCCTCTCTCATCACACAGTTTCTTGGAAGGCTGGTTGATAATAATCTTGGCTTCAGCCAAGGACAGAAAATTACTGAAGACCAGAGGGCCAGTCTTCACTCCAGCAATGGGCATGTAATACAAGGTGGTCAAAGTCCTTGTCTAAGATTTTTTTTTATTGAGGAATAGAGAAGAAACCTTATCTTTTGGGTTAAAAAGCTAAAAGGGTGTAATTTGGGGCCATGGGCAAACATTTTTATGGTTAAGTGGAGAAAAGCTTTCTAAAGTGAAAAAAGGTGAGCGAGGAAGGGTCTTGAAGGATTCACTTGTGTCACTCCTGGAACTAATGTGGGAAAAGAGTTTGCTTTTGCTTGTAATAGTTGGCTTTGGGTCACTGACATTTACAACAATATGAATCCTGACTAGATGACAAGTGAGAAGCAGAAAAGTGACCTGGGATGTTCAGATTTGGGCAATGACTTGTTTTTCTTACAATCTGTAATAGGTCTTCATTTCAAACATCTCATTGCCTATTATGTGTCAAGTGCTGGAAACATAAAGATGATATGACACAATCTCTGCCTTCAAGGAGTTAACAGTCCAGAGAGATTCTCTTGGGTGTTTCTGAAAATACTGGCCACTTCAGAGAATAATTCCCAAATAGCTAGGAGGCTACTTCTAAGTAACCAAGGAATTCTCTGCGTGGCTCTGAAATGTCTGTCACCTGTACCTCGTGAGGACTAATTTCTATTTCTCTCAGGCCTCTCTAGGACCCACTGAGTTCAGTGGTCTACACTTGCTTTACTCATACTAATGATGATAGTATATCTCCCCCGTTCTCCAAACCACAGCAGCCTGAACTGTGAACATTTCTAAATGGAAATGGCATGGTCAGTGGCAAGGTCTGGGATTCAGCTGTCTCCCAACAGCCCTCACAGGTCCCTGCATTATCTTGGCTTGATCCTGGATCTGGTCCCACAATCAGGCCTCTGAGCAGATCCTATCTGTCTCCTGGAGGAGAATCGCATAAGCCAAACTCGAGAAACAGCTGACTTCCTAATTCATATTGGGACAGACAGATGTCACATAAAGAGAATATTTAAATTTCACAAAGAGCCACATTACAAGGTTTCTGAATAGCATGGAATGAAGTTGAGTGTCATCATCAAAATTCATCAATCAACAAATATTTACTGAGGAACTACTATGAGAAAAGTTTAAGCTGAGGGACTGAAAACACAGCAATGAACGAGCTGCTTTTCATGAAGCTTACCTACCATAAGGAGTGTAGGCAAACAGGTATTAAGCAAGCATTGACTTGATTTTAAAACATGCTTTTTCAATATACTGTTTCTGAATTAAGGATCAAGGGGTTTATTTAATATGGTTATGTCTCTCCCCTCTGAAAAGCTGTTACTATTATTAAATCAATGGCACTGATAATCGCTGGCAGCTTAAAAGAAATATGGGGTTACACAATTAAATATTTAATCATGATCCTGTTAAGTGTTAAAAGGAAATATAAGGAGAGAACCTGATGAGGGAGAGAACTTACACTGGAGGGGCTCCACTAGGCCCCCAAAGTCTCACCTTCACACAACAGTCAGACTGACCCTTTCAAAGGGCGAAGCCAGACCACGCATCTCCTCCTCTGCTCAGACCTGCGACGGCTCCACATCTCCTCGTGTAACAGCCAATTACATCAACCAAGGAGGCTGCCACGCAGCTGGGCTCTTCCTTCTCTGATTCCACTGTCTTTTTCTCCCACACCCATCCCTCTTCACTCCTCTCCTGATCCTACACACCTTGCTCTAATTTTTTTCCTACAGCACTTATATATTCTTACATACCATAAAAGTTATATTTTCTTTGTCTGATATTCTCTCCTCCACCATCCCAGTCCCCAGAAGGGTAAAGTTGTTTGGTCTATTTTGTTTAATGATTGTACCTAATTGCTAAGGCACATAATTATGAGTTCAAAATGTATTGAAGAGAAGTGAAGGGGAAAAATGCATCAGTGAAAGATTGAGTAATTGGAAGACCTTGCCACTGGGACTGGAATAACAGTCAAAATCAATTGGCTTAACCTTGCTCTCTACTAGATAGTAGAGAGTAACTTCTGCTGCAGCTTTTCTCCTTTTTCTAAATTTCCACATCACACCAAACCCACCCCAAGTCTTTCTTTAGCTATAGCAATGCTTTCACTCAGGTTATGGTCCAATCTCAAGCCCAAGATGCTATCAATTCATCTTTCAGGCGACTTTGCACTGCTCTGTTCTCATCACTCTGTGGGGTTTCACAGCTGAGCTTTCAGAGGAAGGGTTATTCCTTATGTTTGTGAGAAAGGCCTCTTCCACACTGGGCCGAGTCCTCACAATACATCTGCTCAAAGCATGATGTATACTTCATAGCATTTATCAGTCTACGATTGTATGTTTGTGATTATGATAATGCTGTCTCTCTCCTTAATTTAACTATAAGCTCCTTAAGAGCAAGGTCCATGTCTGTTTCGTTCATAAAACCTAAAGCACTTGGCACACAGTACTCAGTAAGTGTTTGTTGAATGAATAATTGGATGGATGAATATGACATTCCTGGCTTGGATCTACATACTGTTTGGAGATAATTAGGTAGCTGAGATAGCATTTTGTGGGGGCAGGGGGGAGGGGGGTGGTTTGTATTTCTTATTCATGAGGGAGGAATAGAAGATAATGTCGGGAGTCCTTTGGAAAGGCCAGATGTTAGCCACCTAAAATGCTATGCCCTCTCAAGATAAGCAGCTCAAAACCCAAACCATCATTAACACCTCCACCTAGCGCTCCCCCCAACCACCTATTCCCTTATTCTGGTCAAGGGTACCAATCATTCTTGTAGCCACTCAGACACAAAGGCTTCTGTGTAACTTTTGACCTCTCTTTCTCTGACAACCTCCCAGCTCAGCAAGACTCCCAAGGCCTGTCAACTCCTCTTCAGTATCTTTGATCAATGGCCTCCTTCCTTTCCATTCCCACTGCTACCAAGTTGGTTCCAGCAACTAACTCCCAGGTTACAGCGACAGACCCAGGATGGGACTCCTCGATTCCAGGTTTGCCCCTTTCTAACCGAAGCTGCCTATATTAAAATCTCCCTTAAAACCTTCACTTTAAGCTATGAATGCTATACCCAAAAACACCTGCAGTGGGCTTGCCTAGAAATAAAAATCTCAGGCTTTTATTCAAAGACCAGACACAACAACAAACAGTACTCCTAACAGCATTCCTCGTCTGACTTCCCATTATCCTAGCATTTTCTAATCACCAGCAGGGCAGTTATCACTACTCATCACACATATTATACATGTCCCCACCCCCATGAATTTATGTTATCAGTCATCTGTCTCAACCCATCTGAATTCCATCCATGCCCTTAAGGCTTAGCTCAACTCCTGCCTCTTCCTTCAAGGCTTTCCACGTCAGCCCGGCCTAAGTAAGCTCCTTCCTCCTCTGACTTCTTAAGACACCGTCTGACGGACAACCAGCATCAATTTTTTTTTTTTTTTGCGGTACGCGGGTCTCTCACTGTTGTGGCCTCTCCGGTTGCGGAGCACAGGCTCCGGACGCGCAGGCTCAGCGGCCATGGCTCACGGGCCAGCCGCTCCGCGGCATGTGGGATCTTCCCGGAAAGGGGCACGAACCCGCGTCCCCTACATCGGCAGGCGGACTCTCAACCACTGCGCCACCAGGGAAGCACCAGCATCATTTTTTATATTAACTCTAGTTTACGCATACACATCTATACAAGTAAATTTTCACCATTAACCCCAACTTCTACATTATCTGTTACAGAAAAATGAAAAGGTCCCAGGAGAGAGTATTGGCCCACAAGTGCTGAGAAACCCCTTGTCTTTGTAGAACAGACAGAGGTGCCTAGACAGGGATGTTTACATCCTACCAGTTTTCAAGGCCTCCAACTCTGACTCTTCCAACCAATTCTTTCTCTACTCCCCATTTCTTCCCCCTTCCTAAACTACACCAGCTTTGAGAATAAGAAGAAAACAAAGAAAGAGGTCTATCAACATTAGGGGAAAATCATTTAAGAAATCCAGAAAGGGCTCTCCAAATGCAATCACTTGAGTTGTGGGGACTCCTCTGTTCTACCCCGATTAACTCCTCGGGAGGGTGGAGGCCAGCATCATCAGTACAGACACCATTTACTCAGAGGCTCATTGGATGCTGGCATTAAGCTATAGGCAGGCACTACAAGAAGGCACTGAGCGGGCCTGGTCCCCGAGCAACCGTCCTGGGGCTAAAAAGGACAATGAGATTCCAGATAAAATTCACTGAGGTTGGAAATCCTGTCACCCCACCCTTGAAACTTAAACACATTTTATCACTGAAACACTGTTCTTTATGGTAAACTTTCCTAATCTGCCACAAAACACTCTGCTTTTCTTTTATGAAGACGCCATTTTAAAATCACATGTTTGTTCCATGTTTTGTTTTAACGTCTCTTTTTCCTACTAGATTGTAGGATCCAGGAAGGCCGGGTCTCAGTTGTATCACCAAACACCTAGAACAGTGTTTAGCACTCTTCAGTGGATGTAAAGGAAGGACCAAATTCCAAGATTCTACTAAAATAATACTAGTCAACAGGTTTTTAGGGGGTGAAACAAGCTTCTGTTTGTAGGTTGGCCTACTAACCTAACCATTGTACTTATTTCTCTGAAATGATATTTCTGTCCCCAAGCAACCTACTTATGGAGAGACACATACTATAGGATCTGTTTATACTGCCCTGTATTTTTAGGTCTAGAAGGGTTTCAGCCCAGGGACCTTAATTTGAATGCTAGTGACTCACAGTGAAACTATATGACCTACAACAGGCCCTTAACCTCGTTAAGCTTCAGTTTCATCCTGAAACAGGGGTAGTGGCGGGGAGAAAAAGAAAACTAGGGGCTACTGTGAGGATTAAATTCACTGAATGCTGTGTTGAAGTGCCTCACACTAACCAAGTTCATGGGGCCCACACCATCGCCCTTTTTTAATACGCTGCATGCTTTTCTCTATACTACAAACTCCTTGAAGGTTGAAGTCATAGTTCAATTGTTATGCTGTACCTATCGAATCAGCATGAAGTGCTTTACATATGTAAGGATTACTTATTCTGGGACTTCCCTGGTGGCCCAGTGGTTAAGACTCCAGGCTCCCAATGCAGGGGGCCTGGGTTCGATCCCTGGTCAGGGAACTAGATCACACACGCATGCCACAACTAAGAGTTCGCATACCACAACTAAGGAGCCCGCCTGCTGACCCAGCACAACAAAATAAATTTTAAAATTTTTAAAAAAAGGATTACTTATTCCAAAAACTCTGTTATGAATACAAAAAAGATGTACAACATCCAGGAATTGTTCTGAAACATTGTGTTGCTATGTCTAATTATAATATTATAGCACTACTATACCAAACAATTTAAAATATCAAATATATTGCAATATATTCTCACATTCTCGTGGCAGCTACGTTCCGTCTTCACTCATAGTTTGAATTGTGATAATCTGTGAAGAAACAGATTTTCCTCTCACTTGCAACCTTAAATGGCTATTTCATACTAGAATTCCCATCATTGCAGATTAGTTTGAAATTCTAAGCACACATTAGACCCAACTATAGCAGATACTGAAATGAAACTTTATTAGTCAAAAATCAAACACTGCTCTATTTGCATATCTAAGAAAAAGTTCAATTTTCAGAACTTAAAATTTTAAATCAAGAAAAAAGCAATATGGGGGCTTCCCTGGTGGCTCAGTGGTTGAGAACCCGCCTGCCGATGCAGGGGACACGGGTTCGTGCCCCGGTCCAGGAAGATCCCACATGCTGCGTAGCAGCTGGGCCCGTGAGCCATGGCCACTGAGCCTGCACGTCCGGAGCCTGTGCTCCGCAACGGGAGAGGCCACAACAGTGAGAGGACCGCGTACCGCAAAAAAAAAAAAAAAAAAGAAAGAAAGAAAAAAGCAATATGAAAATATAACCTCACAAAATTTACATACTACTTTATTACCCTGCAAAGACATTTTTTGATCCCCAAACCTGCCACATAAGACAATGACCTCTAAATAATTAGAACAAAGTTTCTCACTATTAGGAGAGCACTGTTTTAAGATTTACTTAGCCCTTTAAATTAACCATCTTAAAGCTTTGAAGCACAAAGTAATAGTCAATGACACATCCATTTTAAGCTACCATGACCTGTCATTACAGAGTCATTAAGTAATATTTCAAGGAGTAAGCAGAAAGTTTTATAACCTTCAAATATATAAGATTATCTTCTGTATTTTACGAGCTAAGTTATTTGAATATTTAAAGCTACACTTTATAAATTATAAAAATCACTGGCAGTTTTCAGCATTCTTCCTAAAGATAAAAAGCATGAATTAAGTGTTAAAAAGCAATCTGGAAACAATAATCAAATTCAAACTCTGTGTATATGTATTTACACACACACACACAAGTAATAAAATAATTTAGAGGCTGGTTAGCTTAAAGCAAGCTTTTCTCATAAAAATTTAAAGCTAAATATTTATCTTTATAATACAGAATTTTCAAATTTTGATATTTTCTGGCCAAACTGATTTAAAGTAAAACACCTTCTCTATATTATATATTCTGTTTCCAAACTGTAGACTTTTATGAAAGAACCAATTTCAAAAACTGTATAAAGTAAACTGATTATCCAGCTCAAATCTATACAACTCAACTCTGATCAGCTCCTCTGTTGACATTAGTTAGCACTGTTAACTGCGTGCACACAGCTCTCCCTGGAAGATAAGTACACAAAACACAAAATGCAGCAACAGAAAGACAGCAAGCACAACACAGCTCTGGCTCTGCTTAGACTTATCTACGGTTATCTGCACAAAGCTTAAAGAGGGAGATTAAACAGTTAACCGGGATAGGAAAGCTAAGTAACTTTCCACATTTCCTACATTATCTCTTCTTGGCACTGTGAGTTCATTATTTTGTAGAATACTGTAAATTCCCAGAATAGTATAAAATTCAAAGAAATTTCAAAGTGGGCTGGAATTGAGAAGTTATCTTTTCCAGCCAGCCAAATTTAAAGACAGGAAGACTGAGCTCCAACGTGTTAGAGGGTCAAGGCCTGCCTTCCAACTCTTCCCCACAAGAGTGTTCTTCTCCTTAATGCCCACAGGGATGCAGTCGTTGATACCAAAATACTTTGCAAAGATAAATTCTTCTTCTGCCATTTTGAATAAACACCAACACTTGTTCAGGAGAGAAATAATCTGAGCGTTAAATGTACTTCACTTGGGAACTAAAGTAGAAACAACTCAAGTTCTTTCAGTCTCTTTCAGTTCTTGCTCTGGGAGCCTCCCAGGAACGCAGGATTAGGAATAACAAGATGGTCAATGTGTCTTTTATTGGCCTTTCATCTTCCCTCTTCCCCTGTGAATAAAATCCACCCTGCTCACTATATCACCTGCTTTTCTTATAATTTGAGCAGTAACCTCCTTCCTTCATCTAAAAAAGAACCAACAATGAGAAATATATCCACCAACAGGCATCACTTTCCTACTGAAGACTCCTATCCTTTCTCCTACTCTGAACATTCTAAATATAGTTCATGTTCCTGCTGTTTCTCATCTTGCTGTCTTTGCAGACCATAAATTCCAAAGGCATGTTTCTGTTGTTTTATTGTGTGGTGTGACAATGGAAAGAGTAATTCTTCTGACTACATCCACGATTAAAATGAGATTCAGACGTGGTAACATATGTGAAAGCACTCTGTAAATTGTGAAGTTTAAGATAAAAGTAGTGCCCCTATTATATTAGAATGATCAGGCATCCGTAATTGCTCATAACAACACAAGTAAGTAAAAAATTTCTAGGAAATTACAGCCCACATTAGAGATTTAACTAATCTTAAAAGAAATTAGTCTTCTGATATAACCCAGAAAGGAAAGGTAGTAGCACCCAACATCCAGCAAATCATGTATTTGTCAATGGTTGTTTTACTTGAAGTTTAATGAGTGTATATTTCTAAAATATGCTCAATTTTAGAACAAATTACCTTCATAATATAAATTCTTTATTGCTACTTTTGGACACAATGATTGGCTGTCTATCAATACCACATGATTAAAACCCACTAGTTTAAAAATGTATCCTGAGTTAAAGTAAAATTATTACCACTTTCTTAATATTGTTCTCATTTGCCTGAGAAACTTACTTAGGCATGACACTCAAGAAACTCTAATCAAAATGGCTAGTAAAACAAAAGAAAACTCAGTCTTTCTAACAGCCTACTTCTAAATTAAAACACACATATTTGGCCCACACAGAATAATAACATTTTGTACTGTCAAACATTCATCTAAGAACGTACACATTCACCGACATTTAAATAATATTGAGAATTGTAATGTTACTCCTATTCTGTAGATCAGCTAGGCTTAAGGTACAGTAGTTAAAATCATACTGGATAAAAATAAATGAACTCCACCAAAAAAACTGTCTTTCTTCAGAAATATCAATACTTTGTCCAGAAAAAAAAAGAAGCATCCCTTTTCATGGCAATACAAACTCACTTTAATTCAGGATAAAAATAACCACTAGAAAAAATACTTGGTGACTCTGCACTTTACTCATGCCTTTATTTTTTAGGCCATCTAACAATGCACAGCACAATCTCCAAATAAAAGATGTAAATTAAACATATCCAGAGAAGGACCACATCCTGAAACTATACTCCATTCCTGTATCTTAGTTCTGCTTTCTCTATTTCTATATCCAAAAAAGCAAGCATAGCTAATACTATACATATCCCTTAACATTTTATGTAAATATCATTCTAAAAAATGTTAAAACCACGTAGGTAATTATAATTTAGTGAAGTGCAACATCATCTTTAAAATGGCACTCAGCAAAATACCTTACTGGGCCCAACGTAACAGAGGTGCCTTTAGCTAGGTACCTGTTATTATTATTAAACCACTGACATCTCAACCAAATCTTGTATTTAAGCATTCTCTTTCAAGCCTCAGTTCCTTAAAATTAAACAAAAAATTTTAAAACAACAAAAACAGGCTCTTAAGTAAACAGTTTCTAATTTAAAATGAAGATAAAACCACCTTTATTTTCCCTTGAGGGATAAAAAATTTTCCTATATAATATTGCCCTCAAACATTGTATTTGTCTCCAAGTACTATCAAGTTAACTCTGAACAGAAAATTATTTCAATATTCTATAGAATTAATTTAACTTTAGGACTGGTCATTTGTCCCTTGTAAGTGCTATTGAAAGCCTTTTATTCAAATACAATTACCAGTAAAATATTTCGATATGTATTTTTAAAACTTAGATGTATTTAAATAAACTGAGGCAAATTACAAACAATGCTCCAACAGATGTTTGTGAAATACTCCTTATTTATTTACTTTTATTTTCAGTCCTGTTATTGTCCATCAAACGGTAATCTAGCTTTACATCACTTTTGCTACTTATAGTTCTGGTCAAAATACACATGAACAGAATTCACTTAAAAAGAAAAAAAAAAGGTAACGTACTAAAGACAAAATACTGTAATGCGCTATCACTCAAAAATATATACAGAGGCACCAAAAATGTAACCGTGGCCATAAATGATCTAGCTCCCAAATCAATGAAGGTCCAGGCAAACAACATAAGAAAACTAAGAGTGTCATCTTTTACCTCAAAATTCCAACACTCATAAAGCATAAAGTCAATATAATACAATAAACCTTAAGAAATCATGATCATACCTAGACATACAACCAAAGGTTAATCACAACATTTGAATTACCAAGGAAAAAAATCATAATTAAAAAAACTCACTTTATATAGTATCTTGCACCTTCAAAAGTATATGCTTCTTCCCAGCCAGTAGGCAAATCTAAAAAAACATACATTTCACCATTAGTATTACATCGATAGAACAGCACAGTAAGTTTCAAACCATTTTAATTATTCCTTTTCATGATCAGCTATTTTCATTTATTAAGTAGGTTTGTAACCCCCCCCAAAAGCATTAGACTGGTAATAAAACTCAAGATATAATATCATTTTTGGGAAAATGGCAATTCAAATGTAAAGCCACCAGAAAAGTATCAACAACATTAGAGGTTATCTGACATAATTATACACTTTGATCAGAGTATTGAGGAACTACGCCCTGGCAGCCGAAAAAGCAAAGGGATGCCTTGTAATCCTAGGTAAGTACCCTTGAACGGTAGGCCAAAAACTCCCCCAAAACCAAAGAAAAAGACTATACGTAAAAGGTAACACCCACTTCTTCCTAGGTATGTTGTGTCTATGTAAGACCATATCTTTCAGCTACATAAGTGAATCCATCCAGGAAGTGTCACTGATGAGAAAGAACTTCCTAAGTACTTAATTAGGGGGAAAGAAATCTGAAATCACATACTTATACGTACATGTGTGTTTCTACAGACTTGACTTTAAGAGATGTGAAATTTCAAGTAATAAACCTGGCAATAATGCAGGTGAACGATGGCACCATTCTGTGCTACATATTACTTACAAACCACCAGTGTCTTGGATTTAACCATAATACCGCTCTGAAATAAAAAACCGATGATGTGTGTACAAAGTCAAAGTAAACCAAACCAGAGAAAAATCAAGATCATCTCTCAAAAATAAAATTAACCTGAAATCATATAATAAAATTTTCTGAGGTGTGAATGTTATCAAATCCTTGGGGGTAAATAGGATAAAGATTTATATTTCACATAGCCAAAATAATCATGGAATAATTCCACGAGACAATTAGGCTAAATAAATATCATATTATCTCTTGTGACACAAACCTGTTACTATCCATAAGGCAAAGAGGCCATCAAAGTTGACTTACGTATGCAAAACACTGAAACGTACATTCAAGTCAAAGATGACATCGGGGAGTTAAGAAATATGACGCCGCATTAGTCAGAAATGCCTTAAAAATGTAACCTCATCATGCTTGCTATACCAGCTTTCCCCTTCCTCCTCCACCTTTTTGCAAATTTAGAGATATTAGTCACTTCGCTGAACTCCAGAATTTAATAGAGAAGGCAGGCTTGTTCAATATCCTGGCAACTTTAAGAGAATCTCAGAGTTGGAAAAGTATCCCGGAGGGCAAGCTCTACAGACTTCTGAAGCCGGCCTCACCTTCCACCCAAACTGTTCTCAAGCCTTTCCAATCACCCGAAACAGAGGCAGGCCAGGAAGAGAACACATGTTACGTTTCAAAGACAAACAAGTTTCAAGAATGTACACAAAGAATGACAAAAGAAAGCCAGACCAGCACTGAAGCTCAAATCAGCTCTCCTCCAGCTCAACTCACATGCAGCATTCAAACAAGCTACCCAAGGCACCAGGAAGGTATGCTTCGCCGGCGACCCTCTCCTATTAGGGCACCAGTGCCCACACGCAGGACACCTCCCAGCACGCCCACCGCCTCCTGGCAGTGTGTGCGACCTCGGTGCCGCCGCCGGGGACTTCGAATCTGGCTGGCCAGCAACTGCAGCTGCAAATGCCTGCCCCGGCCCCGGCTGCTCCTCCGGGGGCACGAGGGAAAGCGTGCAGATTTCCCAAGCCGCTCTGTCGCGGAGAGGATCGAAGCACCCCCAAACTCGTCTCCTCCTCCTCCAACAGCCACCTACCCACAAGTCCCACCTCGGAGGAGGAAGCCGCACAGGAGGAGGGAGGCAGCTCCCGGGGAGGAGGAGGAGGATGTGGACACATTCTCCCCGCGGACGAGAGGCAGGGTTT
The DNA here is from genome assembly GCF_963924675.1 of Phocoena phocoena. Classification (NCBI taxonomy): domain Eukaryota; kingdom Metazoa; phylum Chordata; class Mammalia; order Artiodactyla; family Phocoenidae; genus Phocoena; species Phocoena phocoena. Next base: position 87,389,931 of record NC_089229.1, read on the forward strand.
CGGGCTGCAGGAGGGGAGTGGGAAAAGATTTCCTAAAGGTTGAAAGAGGGGTGAGGTGGGGGGCCCGGGGGGCGCTCGGAGGACTCAGGAGTGGCCGCGGGAGGAAAAACTCAGGATCCCAGGTTTCCCGGGGGAGGGGAGTGGGCCACCCAGGGGCGTGGGGGAAGAGCAGGTTGGGATGGGGCAGAGGGCGCCGTGGGCTAGTGGCAATCAAAGACGGAGGAGAGGGGCGTCCGGAGACTCGAGGGAAGTCCCCCGGCCCCTCTACCTGCGGCCGCCCCCGCCCGCCGGCCTCCGCCCCACCTCGCCGCCTCCCGGGTACGGCGGCTCGGGGCAGGTTGCCGGCAGGAGGTGGGCGGCCAGGGCTCCGCAGCCTCCTCCCGGCGAAAGCCAACTCCGCTCGGGCCCGGCCGGGCTCGGCGTTACCTGTGCTCTGCCGCCGGTGCCCGGTGACCACGGCCTCGCCGGTGACGGGGTGCAGCCAGGTGGTGCTCTTCGCCTCCTCGCTGCAGGGGTGAGAGAAGGGGCCGAGACGGGGCTTGAGTGGGGGCGCGGGAGGAGCCGAGGGGGCCGGAGAGGCACCGACCCGGCTCGCTCCCCTCTGTCGCCAGCCTCCCGCCCCCTCCGGGCCCCCGCGCCGTCCCCAGCTCTTTACTTGATGAAGAAGACTCGGCCGCCCCGGGTGATCCCGTAAGTCCAGGAGCGGGGCAGGGAGCAGATCCACTCCAGGTTCAGATCCGCCGCCATGTCTGATTCCCCAGCCGCCGCCGCCGCCTTCTCCTGCTGCCGCCGCGGCTGCCGAGGGAGGAGGGAGCGAGCGAGCGAACCAGCTGAGGGAGCGCGGAGCGAGCGCGGCCGGAGCGCGCCTCCCCGGCCCGGCGCGCCCCCGCGCGCGCCCTACCCCCTCGGGCGGCGCCCGCCCCGCCGCCCGGGCTGGGTAGGGCCCGCGCCGCCGCCCCTCCGCATCTTCCGCGGCCGCCGGCCGGCCGCCCAGCCGCGCGCACGGGGGGGATGGGTGAGCGGCGCCGCGCCCCGCGGCCAGACCCCTCCCACCCGCGCCCCCCCGCCCCCGCCGCCTGAGCGAAGGTTCGGAGATCGATTAAAAAAAAAAAAAAAAGCGTCCTGCCCCCCGGGCTTTGCCTGAAGGCTTCCCAGCCCCCAGGGAGATTCAAAGGGAGCTAATCCGCGCTCCTCTGATTGCTCTCTCTTTAAAACAACAGAAACACAGCATCCGAGCTTTGTTTTAAAAGAGCTATTGGGTATCCAAGAGATTTTTCAAACAAAAAAAAATATATATATAAATATATATAGGTGGCTTTAGCATGTAAAGCTGTTTTTGTTGAAGCACACGGAAGGTTTTTCCTGTTTGTGTTTTGTGTGCGAGATATCATAGGTTTGACGGGTTGCGGTAGACTCATGAGAGGGGTGGATTCAGACTTGACAAAACAAGTTTGCCTCTTCCTAGACCCCTTGAATCACATAATGTTTTATAAAATACAAACTTGTCTTTTTCTTACTTTTTTTTAAAGATTCACTTATTTATCAATCTGAATTTCTACTTTCTTCTATCTCCTATAAATTACAATAATAGCTAACTTTCTTGAGTCCTTGTAACCCTGTACGTTTTTAAGTCCCTGCAATAGCCCTATAGATGCTATTATACAGATGGGAAAAATGAAGTTTAAAGAAACTTGCCCAAGGTCATAGTACTAAGTGGCAAACCATGGATTCAAACTGGCTTTAATATTTTGAAAGTCTATTTGTATAATCACATTGCTATACTTATTTTAAAAGTGTCCCCCTGCTTTGGTTTTTTTGAACGAGTAAAGGGCAGATTTCAATGCAACTAAAATCTACCTTAACACCGGCTAAGTGCACTGGCCTCCTTCTAATTGTCTCTGATGCTTAGCCACACTTGGAATTGCTTCTGTGTCTTTGCAGCAAGATGACTCATGCCAACAGGATACACAGCTCAATAATAATAGTACTACTTGGTTTTCTCATAGCACCTTCTTCTGACCACTTTTTGGGCCCCCTAAAGAATTATCTTCCCAATCACTAAAGAGGCAAATAATCTTTTTCAAAGAGTCATGTACCACTATGTTCATTACAGCTCTATTTACAATAGCCAGGACATGGAAGCAACCTAAGTGTCCATAGACAGATAAATGGATACAGAATATGTGGCACATATATACAATGGAATATTACTCAGCCATAAAAAGAAATGAAATTGAGTTATTTGTAGTGAGGTGGATGGACCTAGAGTCTGTCATACCGAGTGAAGTAAGCCAGAAAGAGAAAAACAAATACCATATGCTAACACATATATATGGAATCCAAAAAAAAAAAAAAAAAGGTTCTTAAGAACCTAGGGGCAGACAGGAATAAAGACACAAACGTAGAGAATGGACTTGAGGACATGGGGAGGGGGATGGGTAAACTGGGACGAAGTGAGAGAGTGACATGGACATATATACATTACCAAACATAAAACAGCTAGTGGGAAACAGCCACATAGCACAGGGAGATCAGCTCGGTGCTTTGTGACTACCTAGAGGGGTGGAGTAGGGAGGGTGGGAGGGAGATGCAAGAGGGAGGAGATATGGGGATATATGTATATGTATAGCTGATTCACTTTGTTATAAAGCAGAAACTAACATACCATTGTAAAGCAATTATACTCCAATAAAGATGTTAAAAATAAATATATTTATACAACCAACAAGGACCTACTGTATAGCACAACACTGCTCAGTGTTCTGTAATAACCTAGATGGGAAAACATTTTGAAAAGGAATAGATACATGTATATGAATCACTTTGTATATACATGTATATGAATCACAAACTGAATCACTTTGCTGTACTCCTGCAACTAATGCAACATTGTTAATCAACTGATTCAATATAATTTTTTTTTTAAAAAAGGAGTGAGAAATAAAGAAAATAAATTTCTGTTATTTAAAAAAAAAACAATCTTTTTCAACAGTTATAGAAACTAAGGCACAGAAGGGTAAATGACCTTGGCCAAATCTAGCAACTCAGGTGCAGCCTGGATGAGAATGTAGTTTCACTGGACTTTTTCTCTCATACCCTAATTCCCCAAGGCCATTCTGTCTTTGGTGAAAAGGAGTCTGCAATTACTGCTATAATTTTCCTGTCCATCTGCATACACAGGGGAAAAAAATAACATCGCTTTAATGTTTTTCTCTTTTCGGTTCCTTTGCATTATCCTCTTTCATTTCATTACTTCTTGACCTCTTATCTCCTGCCCAGTCTCTGGAAAAATGTGGGTTTTTTTAATCAGTGAATAGCAGGAAATGTTTCACATTACCATCAGTGGTCAGTATGTAACACAGCAAGAAAATCAAGAGTATTGACTTTATATTGTACTATCATTACAGATTGAAAAATCTAAAGTGACTCTTTAATATCATAATAACTTTAGAAATCTAGTACCTGTTAGTCCAGTGATAGCATTTGACTTTTTGACAAATACTGCTGAGAAGTCGTTAAGTGGACCATATGTTGTCTGGAGATTCCTTTTAGTTGTGAATCTTTGATTTACAAGATCCATTAATGCAAGGCATATTTCAAAAAGTGATAGGGATTCACTTAACAAAAATGTGTATCTTATAAAATCACATTTGCTGTGCTTAAATAGTAACCTAAAATCTTAAGTACAATTCCATGTGTCCCAAAATTTAGGAAAGGCAGTAAATAAAAAACTTAGTGACAATGTACAAAATGAGGCGTATACAAAGTGCTCCTGATTTGGGAAAATAATAGCCCTCGTGACTTCCGGGAACCAATAAAACCAGCTTCATACATTAGAATGTGAGGCACTCTGAATAATTTTCACCCTTAATGAGTAAAGCTGTATTGTTCTTTAAATTTTCCTAGAATGTCCTTTCTTTGTATCTTTGTTGCCTTATGCAGGTCCGCTTTGCTTTCTAGTTGTGTGTACATGTGTGTTTTCTTCACTGCAGGAGGCGAAGAATCATGTCTTCCTCATCACTGAATCCTTCCCAACCTTGAGTCAGTACTCAGATGGTTATTGAATTTCATTTTCTTCCCAGTGCTTTGACCTCCCAACAGAGTTATTTCCCAGTAACATATTCCCTTTTTATCACTCTGTACCTTTTCAATAACTGATTCAGACCTAAACTCATATCTAATCTCTGCATTTTATTGTATTTTTTTATTTTCTGTCTTATGAAACTATTCCATTTCATACATCATGATCTACCTTTTTGAGGTGTATTAGCCTATGATTAGTGCCCCTTCTCTGAAGAAAAGAAGAGGTTTAAATACTGAGCACTAAAAGTAAACATCGCTCTGTCCACATATAGAGGACAATCCTTGTCCTAACGAGCTTCCAGTTCAAATATAACAGAAAAAATACATACTGTGACAAGAAAAACTCAAAGGGAAGTTTCTTAAAATATGTGAAAGGAAAGAGAACAAAGTGACATCTTAGAAAACAGCAAATCAAGTTTTTCCCCCTTTTAAAGGAAATGATAAAAGCGTAAGCTCTGGAAAGTAGAGAAAGAGGCTCTAGAGAGAAATTTCTTCTTTACTATCAAGAAACATTTCTCATTCATGCACATTACTGTTTGTTAAAATCTACCAACAAAGTTTTGTGACTTTGGTTAGGTTGTCTTTCCAACTTTATTTGTGTTACCTTATATATTTTGTTACATTATTATTTCACAAAATAAAGAATATTGTAAACAGTTCCTTTAACTGGTCAACTATAGAGTGTCATGTATCAGGAAAAGTTGCGAGGAAGGGCAAAATAGAGGTTACAATTAGCTTAGTGGAAATCTAGGTAGAAAAGATGGAGATTGAGGGTCTAAGGGAAGAAAAATAATATTCAGAAGTCAATTTATTAGGGATTCTTCTTCTGTTAAGGAATAAACTGATAAGAGAGTTATGGATGAAACTATTTCACTCATTCATTCAATAACCATCTATAGGATCCCTACTATATATGGTGTGCCAGCCATTCTGCTGGGTGAGAGGAATCAAAATTCTTGGCCTGCTCTGGGTGGCTTAGAAAGGAAGACGGAGATGTAAATATTTAAGTATAGCGTGGAAGTAGCATCTCTATCCTTCTGATAGAAACAAACCTTCTCTAGCATTTGCTTTCTAAGGGTGTCCCATGAACCACTCAAGGCCTATCTCAAACTGCAGTCTTTTAATGTTAATGTTTTGGAGAGCTCTTCAATTATAAATGGGGATTAATTGAAAGAAATATGTAGCAGCACTAATAACCCTGCTGCTGGCTGGTCCCTCTACTACAGCTGGGATTCTAGACTAAGTTGGCATCTGCTTCGAGGCTTGGAGACTCAGAGGGATGGATATCAAAAATGTATTCAAGGAACTCACCTTTGAACCTCTGGACTTGGTCAAATTAAACACCTCTTCCTTTATCCCGGTCAGCAAAGCTTCAATCACCTTCTTCTCTCTTTGCTGTAAAAGAGAAAGACCAAAATTTAAATGGTGGAGAATTAAAAGAAGTATGTTATTATGCAGGTGGAGGGGGCTGGCTAGAGTGAGTCAGGAGTCTGGCTGAATTTATGCCCGTCTTTGCCATGAATTAGTGTATGACTTTGAATAAATCATTTCACCTCCATTCCTGTCTCACACCTCTGGATTCTCATCTGTAAAGTAAGGGCATTGGTCTATTTAGGACATTACGTATGATTCTTTTTTGCTCTAAAGTCCTCTGCTTTCATGGGGTGAACACTCCAACAGCTGAAGGTGGGGATGTTTTGTCACAGTGGACAGACACAAGTAAGATGTCTGCTGTATATAACTGTTTAGGATTTTCTGCTACTCAGATGGTTTGCTAATAGAAAAATTTGGAAGGGCAATTTGCAAAGTTCTTTCACATGCAGTATCATATTTAACTTGTACATATGGCTCTGTACATAGACATTATTAACATAGTATAAATAAGAAAATGGGCTCCATGAAGATATTATATAATCTAGCCATTAAGTGGCAAACTTAGGGCTTGAATCTGGTCCTTTGGACATTAGATTTCAAATTCTGTCCATGAGGGATTCCCTTCCTAGCCAAGCTTCATTCACTAGGTCTCTTCCTTACCTGCAGTTACTCTCTACCTACTGCAGCCAATGTTTGCTTTCACCACGTCACTGCACCTGCTCTTCTGAGTCACCAGTGTCTCCCCTAAAGGCTGCCAAGTTGAGTGGATGCTTTCAGCTCCAACATTTCTTTTTTTTTTTTTTTTCCGGTACGCGGGCCTCTCACTCTTGTGGCCTCTCCTTTTGCGGAGCACAGGCTCCGGACGCGCAGGCTCAGCGGCCATGGCTCACGGGCCCAGCCGCTCCGCGGCATGTGGGACCTTCCCGGACCGGGGCACGAACCCGCGTCCCCTGCATCGGCAGGGGGACTCTCAACCACTGCGCCACCAGGGAAGCCCTCAGCTCCAACACTTCTTGACCTCTCTGTTGTATTCATGTCACCACCTCCACTCCTTGAAACTTTCCACTTTGGGGGTTCTTGATGCCACTTCCATGTAGTTCTCTTCCCGCTCTTTGCTCTAGACCATCTGCAGCACAGTCGCCAGGAAGCTTATTTCAGTATTGATTCCTGGGCCTCTCCTAGACCATTCAACCAGAACCTCTGAAGATTAGACCAAGGAATTGGCATCTAACAGCCACTTCAGTGATTTTATATACACTAATGTCTGAGAACCACTGCCTGATAGGGTAATAATTCCTAAATCTTATTTCCAGCCTAGACCTCTTTCCTTACCATATATCAAATTTCCTTCTAGACATGTTCCTTCTGGAATATTCCTCCTGGGTGGTCCTCCAGTACTCAAGCTCAACATTCCCAAACAAGTCACTTTTCCTCCAAATACTTGCACCACCCCGTGTGTTCCCCTCTTAGTGAATGGTACCAGCATTCATTAAGAAATTCATCAGAAACTTCATTTATCAGAAACTTCAGACTCATCCTCCCACAGCCAGTCAGTTAATAAATTTTATTAATTATTCATTAAATATATCACCAAGTTACCCTCTTCCTCATTCCTCATATCCTAATATGAACATTCATCACCGTTACCAGAATGATCTTTTTGAAAATGCAGATCTGATTATGTTCCTTCCTTGCAGAAAATCCTCTCGTGGCTCAAAAAACTTAGAAGACAAATCCAAAGGCTGTTGCCTGGCATTGGAGACCCCTCTTGATCTGAGCCCTGCCCACCTACGTGGTCACCATATAGGGCAGCCTACTGTTCTCTGAACAAGCCAAGCTCTTTCAAGTCTCTGTACACACTACTCTCTCTCCCTAGAATGTCTTCTTCTCTGTTTACCTAACAAACCCCTACTTACGTTTATGTTCTTAGCTCAAGACTTCCTTTCACTAGGAAACCATCCCTGATTCTTTAGGGCCAACCTAGCTGCTCCTTCCGTCATGTTGCCATATCTTCTCTACTGAATTGTTCTCGTAGTCGACATCTCTTTCTCCTCCCTAACTTCCTAAATGAAAACATTTTATTTATCTTTATCACCTAGCATTCAATAAACTTTACTTACGTGACTGAATAATGGTACTGATATTTACATAGTGCCCTATATTTTATGAAGCACTCCTTATTTGATACTTAATTCTGTGTTTTATTACTGCAACTTGCCAGTGAGTCATGTTTCTTTCCTTTCTTAGGTTTAACATTCTCTTTAGCTTTTTATAGAATATCCCATATAGAAGAGAAAAAAATGGCATGGGCCCAAGACCAGCATAGCAATGTATGAAAATAGCTGCTTTCTATAGAGCTGTCTACCTGGCTTACAGAATACTAAGATTTGAGTTCTATTGAGTGAGATATTGAAGGACAGAAAGGATTCAGCATTGTCTGTAATTTGTTAAAGGGCCCTATGGAACCTTCTTTTGAATATAAGTTCTTCCTAGAAAAAGTAATATTGATAAAAAATAATACGTAGTACTTAGAAAATCAGATAGCTGAATGAACTGGAGGAAAAAACTAATAAACTTACAATCACTAATTATGTGTATAGCTATAAGTGATAAAAGTTATCAGATCTCATGCTTAAGCCCAAGGAGTAAACAAAGAAAAAGGGGAGTCATTTCCTTCCTCATCATTAGTGTTTTACTCTCTGAATAATTTTTCTTTAATATTTTGAGTCACTACTTGCTTAAAGCAAGAAAATTTTCCCCAACAACTCATATTTTATTATAGAAAATTATGTACACATACATGTATATGTATATATTTGAATTTTAACCAATTTTCCTCAGTTTTCAACTTATTGTCTATGTTTCAGTTACATGTAGAATTATATAAATTGTAACCTAAAATAGAATACCTGTAGCTAATTGTAACGTATTGTATAGTCCCAATTAAGGAAAATGTAATGTGAATGCAAATTTTTGTATTATCATAGGTACTGCCTTGTATATAGTTAGTATTCAACAAATGTTTAGTAATTGAATGAATCATAACATAACAGTGTACAGTGCGATGGGGAAAAAAAACTGGAAACTTTTAAACAAAGCTCTTCTATTTTGGATACATTTATCTTAAAACAAAGCAATTGTAAATTCAGAAGTATCCCAACAGTTGAATTTCTGATTTGAAGAACATGCATTTTTTTCTCAGAACATGCATGTTTGACCTAAGAAAATCAAGAATAAATTATGAATAATTACATAGGAGATGAATAGGTCTGAAATGAAAAAGGCTTTAAAAAAATCGTATCAGCTGAAATTTCTGTTTTTTCAAAGTTGTGTATGGGTAACAGAGGGAAGGAGAGACTGAGCCATCGAACGCATTTTGACAACAGTCTTGTCCACTGGAGGTCTGCCCCGCTAGAATTGTATAGGGTATAAACCTAAGAAGCAATGTTGGTTAGAGGCATGTGTGTTAGTCTATTTCCACTTGTGTCATTCTGAGCCCAGCTTTATCATTTGTATAGAGAAGATAGAAATAGTTCTTCATGTTTTCTACTAAAGTATTTTAAGAGAGTTTTTTGGGGGGACAATCTTGATAATAGGGTGATTTTTAAATTTTTGTAATTGTCATAACATTCATCATCAACAAAATGCAATGAGTTCTAAGTTTGTCAACAATATTTAACATGCTCAGATGATTAGATGATATTCTAAATATTGATGAAAATAAAAGTATCACTTCTGTTCGTAAGCAAAAAGTTTGGTGCTATTATACTATTACTCTATGGTAACTAGCTTTATTATATTTGATTAGAGAGCCTCTATCTGAAGTTCATTTATTTATCCAATTTAAGTAATAGACACTTTTCTTGAATCTAATAATGTATGTCACATCCTAGGCTAGGGATACTTGGGAATAGAAAGAATACAAATTCAGGTTATGGCCCTCAAGGCATTACAATCAACTTGGGGTGGGAGGGAGTGGAGAAGAGATAAACAAATATTATATTGGTAATAAATGTTATGGTAGATACTGCATAAGATGGAAGAGAGCTTGTAAAAAGGACATCCATCTTGCAACCATGGGTGGAGGTGGCCTTCCTGGAGAAAGTGTTACCTGAGTTATGTTGTTAAATAACACTACCTCTACAAAGATTTCTTTTTTTTAATAATTCTTTAAACTGAAGTATAGTTGATTTACAATGTTGTGTTAATTACTGCTGTATAGCAAAGTGACTCAGTTATACATACATATATACTTTCTTTTTCATATTCTTTTCCATTATGGTTTATCACAGGATATTGAATATAGTTCCTTGTGCTATACAGTAGGATCTGTTGTTTATCCATTCTATATATGCCAGTTTGCATCTGCTAATCCCAAACTCCGAATCCATCCCTCTCCCACCCCTCTCCCGCTTGGCAACCACCAGTCTATTCTTTATGTCCCTGATTCTGTTTCTGCTTCATAGATAGGTTCATTTGTGTCATATTTTAGATTCCACATATAAGTGGTATTTGTCTTTCTCTTTCTGACTTACTTCACTTAGTATGATAACCTCTAGCTGCATCCAAGTTGGTGTAAATGGCATTATTTCATTCTTTTTATGGCTGAGTAGTATTCCATTGTATATACGTACCACATCTTCTTTATGCATTCATCGGCCAATGGACATTTAGGTTGTTTCCATGTCTTGGCTATTGTAAATAGTGCTGCTGTGAACATAGGGGTGCATGTATCTTTTTGAATTATAGTTTTGTCTGGATATATGCCCAGGAGTGGGATTGCTGGATCATATGGTAATTCTATTTTTTGTTTTCTGAGGAACCTCCATACTGTTTTCCACAGTGGCTGCACCAACTTACATTCCCACCAACAGTGCAAGAGGGTTCCCTTTTCTCCACACCCTTTCCAGCATTTGTTATTTGTAAACTTTTTAATGACGGCCATTCTGACCAGCGTGAGGTGGTACCTTATTGTAGTTTTGATTTGCATTTCTCTAATAATTAGTGATGTTGAGCATCTTTTCATGTGCCTATTGGCCATCTGTATTTCTTCTTTGTAGAAATGTCCCTTTAGGTCTTCTGCCCATTTTTTGATTGGGTTGTTTGGTTTTTTGTTATTGACTTGTATGAGCTGTGTGTATATTTTGGTAATTAAGCCCTTGTCAGTTGCATTGTTTGCAAATATTTTCTCCCATTCTGTAGGTTGACTTTTTGTTTTGTTTATGGTTTCCTTTGCTGTGCAAAAGCTTGTAAGTTTCATTAGGTCCCATTTGTTTATTTTTGTTTTTATTTCTATTGCCTTGGGAAAAGAGTATCTTGAAATTGGTAAATTTTAGTGTAAGCTGACTCTGCCCTCCTTCCTCCCTCCTTTAGCTCCATTAGAGAATTAGGTACAAGAGGTTTGGGGCCATGCATGGCAGAAATTGATAATTTCCCCAACATCTCTTCTCCCCTCTTAGATACCCCCTGACTTTTTTTGTTGGGTACATGGATGCATGAACTAAAGACATATTTCCCAAGCACCCTTTAACTTAGATATGAGCTCTTTGGTTGGGTTTTGGTGAGTAGGATGTAAAAAGAGAAATGTATGGTAGATTATGGGAAATTTCCTTAAAAGACGGTTGGCAAATACTTGGTTCTGCTTATTTCCTCTTCTTCAATCTGTTGCTTGGGATGTGGATGGGATGGCCATACCTCTACCTGGAAGGAAGTAGAGAAAGGCCACACCCAAGGGATGCAGAGCAGACACCTGGATGTAGCCTGGGTCCCTAAGGACTTCAGGCAGTAGTGCCAACATAACAACTCTAAACTGCTTCCTTCAGACTTACAAGTGTGGGAGAAATTAAATTCTATCTTGATTAAGCTAATGAAGTTTTGGGGGAGGGGGAAATCTGCTGCTGCTCACAGCTCAACCTAATCTTATCTGATGTATCATCAGATAAGCAGTAGTATGTGTATCTACCTTATCACACACTGCCTAGTACATGTCAGATAATAACTTTTTGAAAGAATGAATGTGTGAATCTCCACACACACATCAACATTACTTATACAAAGTTTGCCTTATGCCTGAATAACACCTAATTACTTTTTTAGATGAATCAGGTGGTCTCTTTGCTCACCTTGTTATTTCCTGAGAGTGAGGCAGGCCCTTACAGAAGCCAGTTTAATTCATTCTGGGAATTAGACAATTTCTTTAAAATCTTAATTTGAACTATAACAGTTAAAAGTTAGTTGACCTTTCAAATAGTCATGCTACTTTACTCCCTATGACTACACATTGCCAATGTGTTTTCACATTATTGCAAACAAAGAGCAAAACTGACAGAAAACTTGGACCAAAATAGGTGTCTTTGTGAACTCTGCATTGATGGACATGTGTTACATTGTGTTTGTGTTCTGTCTACCCAGGTCTCAGGGAGAGGCTCAGAACACCAACCATGCCAGTATCATCAGCATTCTCCTAAACACATGCTTTGTAGAAAAGTACTACTTACTGGGGGCAAGACCAGGTTGTCAAGTAGATTTATATCATCTAGTTTGTTTTACATATAATGAAGTCTTAAGAGTAAACATTTTAGGAAACATTAAAAAAACCGCTTCCAAATGTTTCCAGTTCATTAACGGGAGTGTGCTTTATTAAACATTTTGAGAAGCAGCAAAGAACATTAGGCTCAGAGATCTCAGCCTTGTGTCACTTTGGGCCGGTTGTTTTCACTTTCCATCTCTCTGTAAAATGGCGGAATATTTACCCACCACATTTCATTATGCGTGTTGAAACAGATAACATCTTGAAATAGCTTGAACTGCTCAGATATAAATGTTTTAAAATAAACATGGCATTTTTCTAGAGTGGAGAAGAAAGGAAGGTAATTTAAATTAGTAGTAATTTGCATGCTGTTCCCATCTCTGGGCAACTTGCAGTGAGTTTTCCTCTATAGTCCATCACTTAGTTTCAAAATGACTACTCCAAAATAAAACTGGAGCAGGAGATTTTGTTCCCTTCTGAAAGAGTTGTATATGAGAATTTTCGTCTGTGACATGATACTTAATTTGGGGGTGGAGATGAATTGCTTTTAGAAATAGAAGGGAGGAAAGAAGAAAGGAGGGAGGGAGGGAGGGAGGAATAAAGGAAAGAAGGCAGAAGGGAAGAAAGAAAGAAAGGAACCATACTATTCCATGATTTGGATTATCTGCGAGTTAAAGTTTTGAAGCTCAAATTCATTTTTCAAAGTTTTTCTTTTTTTTCTGCTCAATACCCTCATCATAGAAAATTATATTGGATAATTCTTTCTTTTCGCACCAGAGGAATTTATCATCAGGAGTAACTTTCTCTTTCCCAGTCCCTTCATCCTAAAATTTAATGGCTGCAGTACTGCAGGTGTAAATACAGTATAATCCAGTGCGATAATGAAGCTGATTCAGAAGAGAGAGGCTGGAGGAAATCACTGACAGAGATGGGTTAGAGAAAAGGGCTGAGTGATTCACAGAACAAAGGATCTCCATCAAGCAATCAGAATGACTCTCAAAATAGTTTCAAGATATTTACATACCTCAACAGTAGCCACGTGGGTAGTATTCAGGAAGAACTCATTGCATCACAATTGCTGTGGCTTGAATGCGCCTCATTTTTTTTTTTATCATGTTTTACAGATGAGGAAGTAGAGGCAGGACCAGCTACACAGTTCGCATAAATGAAAACGTTGGGCCCTTGTTAAAAAATTTTTAGGCGTTTCAAGATGGTGACAGCAGAGCATTAAACAAATCAGAAGCTCTCTCTGAGGGCAGGCCCCTATGTGACTGTAAGCGTTGCATGTCCACGAAGCCAGTCCTGAGAAGAGGTTGGACATGTTAAATTATTTGCCTGATGTGATGAAACTGGTTAAGCGCAGAACTAGCCTCCTGATTCCTTATTTAGTTTTTCTTTTTTTCCTCTACATTCTATTATTTTTCCATATTCACCTCATGTTTAGCTTAGAATCGTATATATTGATTCATTCTTTCTTTTTTTTTTTTTTTTTTTTTTTGCGGTACGCGGGCCTCTCTCTGCTGTGGCCCCTCCCATTGCGGAGCACAGGCTCAGCGGCCATGGCTCACGGGCCCAGCCGCTCCGCGGCATGCGGGATCCTCCCGGACCGGGGCACGAACCCATGCCCCCCGCATCGGCAGGCAGACTCTCAACCACTGCGCCACCAGGGAAGCCCAATTCATTCTTTCTTTAATTTAATAAATATTTCTTGAATGCAGACTATATGGCAGGCACTGTATTGAGAATCAAGGAAACAATTATAAGACAATTTCTTTCCTTAAGTACTACTTAACACTGGGTGCAGAAAAAGAATTTAAGGGGGAAAAATCCATTTTTACAGAGGTTGTGGGGAAGGTGGAATGCTCATATACTACCACTGAGAGGTGAATAGGTATTAATTTTCTGGAGGGCAACTTGGTCATATTTGACAAATGTCTTAAAATGGGTATACTCTTTGGCCCAGAAATAATACTTCTTGGAATTTATCCTAAGACAATAATAAGAAATGTGGGCAAAGTTATATGTACAGAGTTCTTCATCACAGTGATTTTTTTTCTCATAAATGCCCAAGAATTTGGATTTTGTTAGGCACATTTTGGTATACCTATGCTGTTAATACATGGTCTTTAAAAACATGGTTTTAGAGGACTATTAACATGGGAAATGTTTGTAATATATAACTGGCTGTCTGTTTATAACTAGAGAAGCAGGGAAGGACACATACTTAAATGTTAGCAGTGATTAACTTTTAGTAATTAGATTTCTTTTAGAAACTCATTTCATTGTATTTGCTAATAGTTCTTTATTGAGTATATTTTATTTTTATAATAAAACAAATTTTTTTCACCTGTTTTTAACTATGAAAATCTACATTTTCTTACATGCCTAGAGAAGTGTAGCAATTCCATATTTTACCATTGGGAAAAATTAATAATTAAGGTTCATATATAAACCTCATGATAGACTAAACTAAATGTCCATCATAAACTTGGGTGAATTGAAATATTTCCCTTACAGTTGAAAGAATTCTTACAGGTCATATAATCTAATCTCCCAACTAAAGTATAAATTAACTCTACAATACCCTTGATAAATTATCTAAACGTAGAATTTAGAGACAGATTTGTTTTATTCATGCAAAACTGGATTTTAGCTAAATTATAACAAATAGAAGTCAATTTGGAATCAGAATACCAGTATTCTGTAACTACACTAAAGATATTTATGTATAATTGTGTATGGTAAAGGAAGGAGTGGGTGTATTGCTGGATAGATGCTCTTTGAAAAATTCATCCAAATGGAATAATTGACTTTTGGCTATTGTACTTGTTATTTAGTGTGTCCATTTGCCAAAGACTATGTTTTTGTTTTTTTTTTTTTGGAGCAGAGAAAGGTTTATTACAGGGCCACGCAAGGAGATGGGTGGCTTGTGCACAAAAAACCCCAAACTTCCCAAAGGGTTTCCACAAAGCATCTTTAGAGGCCAGGTGAGGGAGTGACGTGGTTAGTTGTTGCAAACTTCTTGTTGTTGGAATCCTTTGTTCTTGCAGCTGTCCATGTAGGTCAGGTCACGATGCTCCTGTAAACCTCCAACAGGACAAATGTTAGGGCTTCCCTGGTGGCGCAGTTGTTGAGAGTGCGCCTGCCGATGCAGGGGACACGGGTTCGTGCCCTGGTCCGGGAAGATCCCACATGCCGCGGAGCGGCTAGGCCCGTGAGCCATGGCCACTGAGCCTGCGCGTCCGGAGCCTGTGCTCCACAACGGGAGAGGCCACGGCAGTGAGAGGCCCGCGTACCGCAAAAAAAAAAAAAAAAGTTAAAATAGTAAATTTTATGTTCTGTATATTTTACCATAATAAAAATATGTTAAACATAAAAATTAAAACAGCATTTAACTACCACAGAAATTTTGAAAAATGGCACAGCTTCAGACCAGAAATGGCTCTTGTTTTTGAATGTGAATTATACTTAATCTTTCGAGCCTATAATTCAATTTTAGCTTTATGTGTTTCTCAAACTTTGAGATTATTCAGTTCTTCAAATTTCTCAGCAATCAGAGCCAGACGACTGAACACGCTACAGAGGAAACACGTTCCATGCTATTAACCACACAAAGCTAAACAAAGTCCTTAATAAGCTAATGCTCATTTTTAAAAATCTCCATAGTATAGTTTGCTGCCTTTTTCAAATGTAAATGATTATGGACCTTTCAGCATGTCCCTGACCCAGTGTTCCTTGGGACACGGTTTGGAAGATACCGCTAGCCAGTCACCTACATGGTGTAGGTTGTGGATTGGCCCCCGCAACTGATTGATTGATTTATTCCCTTTTCATTCTTTCATTATTTTATTCTTTCCGTCATTTGTGGATCAATGCAACACTTATTTATTGAGTACCAACACTGTGCCAATCAGTATGCTAAATGCCATTCAGTGTCCCTGGTGAACTTCCTACATGTAGATATGACTAATCTGAAATACCTCTGTTTAGCATTTACAATTATCCCTGAGTCCATCCAATTAAAGACTTGCCCAGTTTCACGAGGGTCCATCTCACTTTATTATATGAAGGAGATGAGAGAGAAGAGGAGCTTCTCAATGGAGATTAGTCACAGTTTAGGATGTGAAAGGAAGATCTTCGTCTCCTATCCAAGGACATTTTCTCCTTTGCCCTCAGACTCTGGTGAGTTTGCTTTCTCCTTCAGCTCCACAGGTTCACGCCCTCTGCCCATCTCCACTTTTGCATCTCTACTTTTCATGTAAGTGGATCTGGGGTTTCCAGGCCAGAAACACAGGATACAGTATTCTTTGGGGCCTCTCTCCCTCTGCAACACTGTTTTCCCAAGGGAGGAATCTCCTTGGCCTCCAAGTGCTAGAGGCTTATTCATTTAGTCATCAAAAATATACCGAATAGGGGCTTCCCTGGTGGCGCAGTGGTTGAGAATCTGCCTGCTAATGCAGGGGACACGGGTTCGAGCCCTGGTCTGGGAGGATCCCACATGCCATAGAGCAACTAAGCCCGTGAGCCACAACTACTGAGCCTGCGTGTCTGGAGCCTGTGCTCCACAACAGGAGAGGCCGTGATAGTGAGAGGCCTGTGCACCGCGATGAAGAGTGGCCCCCGCTTGCCACAACTAGAGAAAGCCCTCACACAGAAACGAAGACCCAACACAGCAAAAATAAATTAATTAATAAACTCCTACCCCCAACATCTTCTTAAAATATATATATATATATATATATATATATATATATATATATATATATATATATACTGAGTAGCTTCTTGCCTGTATTTTGCCAGGCACTATGGATTCAAAAATGAATAAAATTTGTTTCTTGAACGGAAAAACTAGACTCATGCAAATCTAACAAAAATGTAATGGGCCAAATGATGTAGTATCCCGCATCAGCTGAGTTATAGAAATTCCAAATACCTATTAAATGTTCATTATGTACCTAACATTGTTTTAAGTGCTTACCATGTATTAACTTGCTATATATCCATAACAAACGTATGAGGTAGCTACTTACATTACCCTCATTTTATAGATAAAGGAACAGGCCAACAATTATGCAACTAATAAATGGCAGATCTGGGATTTAAACACTGGCAGTTTGACTTCAGCGTTGGTGTTGTTAGTCACTATCCCATGGTGCTTCTCTAGGGCTTGTATAAAGTAATAGAGGAGAAGCCTCTCCAGGGAAAATTGGAAATGGAAGTACTACTGAGCTGGATCTTGATGGATGAGTCACATTTCATTCAGTACTGTGTAGATGTGTGCAAGTGTCGATGTGGGCAGGAGAGCAGTGGGGAAGGAACTGTTGTACGTAAGGATGCATGAGCTGTGTACAAGATGCCCAGCTAAGAAAAAGGGAGGATGGGGCTGGAATTTATACCCCTTCTGCTCACTGAGCTGTGCACCCTGGGGTAGATCAGCACCCACTTGAGGTAAAGGTTGCAATGTGCATGAATGATCTGGTTTCTAGGAGTAGTTTTTTTGGGGACAGATCAACTATAGATGAAAATTTAAACTAAAATACTTGATTTAGAAGGCTTCCTTTGTGCTTGTCTTCCAGTTCTTGTCTTATAGCTCTAGCACTTCAGATATTGTTATCAATGCTGCCTTCTTATCACTGGGCCTGCCTGCCCTTCAAATTACCTCTATTCCAAAATTAATTATTCCTCCTCACTAGCCATAAGACATGTCTATATTTTATAATACATTTAAGAAGTGATTGGTTTCCTCATAGTTTACATTAAGTTGTTTTTAACATCTTTTTTGGCTTCTATTTTTATTTTTTTAATTATTATTTTTTAATTAAATTAAGTTATGAATGACCAATAATCCTCCTTAAAACTCTAACAAGAGATTGCTGATTAATGGAAAGAACATGCAATTACTAAATTTCAGGTAGGGGGTAGATGTTTTAGGGGGTAGATGTTTTTGCAGAGAGGGAACAATCTGATCACTTATGCGTAGAAGTAAGAAGTCTATTGGACTTCCCTGGTGGTGCAGTGGTTAAGAATCTGCCTGCCAGTGCAGGGGATATGGGTTCGAGCCCTGATCTGGGAAGATCCCACGTGCTGCAGAGCAACTAAGCCCGCGTGCCACAACTACTGAAGCCTGAGCGCCTAGAGCCCATGTTCTGCAACAAGAGAAGCCACCGCAATGAGAAGCCCACACACCACAACGCTGCAACTAGAGAAAACCCGGCGTGCAGCAATGAATACCCAACACAGCCAAAAATAAATAAATAAATAAAAAGGAAATGGGGTCTAACCATCTGTGTTCACTTTAAGATCAAGAATCTTACAGTAGTATTTACTCTTACTTGACCTCTCCATACTACCGACCCTAGAAGTGTACTATCAAGTGCATGTTTTAAATCCATCTCTTGTCCGTCCTTTAGGCCTGTGGTCAGCTCTGTTTCTTTGTTCTTCTGGGGGTTGGGCTGTTGCTCAGTTGACAACTGTCAGTGGCTTACATCCCGGTGGATCCTCTCCTCAGATCCACCCCACAAAGTCTTCTCCAGCCCGAGCCCCCGTCCCAGCTTGGGTAGATTGAACCAGAACAGGATGTTTTTCTTTCTTTCTTTTCTTTTTTTTTTTTTTTTTTTTTTGCGGTACACGGGCCTCTCAGTTGTGGCCTCTCCCGTTGCGGAGCACAGGCTCCAGACGCGCAGGCCCAGCAGCCATGGCTCACGGGCCCAGCCGCTCCACGGCATGTGGGATCTTCCCAGACCAGGGCACGAACCCGTGGTCCCCTGCATCGGCAGGCGGACTCTCAACCCCTGCACCACCAGGGAAGCCCCAGGATGTTTTTCTTGACCATTCAGCATGGTCTGTCCCCAATCCATTAACTCATGCTATTTAATGTAAACTCCACATTATGTAGAGTTGCCGCTCACAGCAAGCCCAGAAATGTTCTGTTGACTTCCCTCTCTGAAAGTCTTTTTTTAAAATGCAAATACTCCAAGTATGAATAACGGCTTTCGACTAATTTACAATGAAGTGTTAGGGATTTTTTTTTTTTTTGATGGTTTTTTTTTCCTCAGGAGGAACTTAGGGAGGGAGGTTAGAGAATGGGGGAGGGAGGATACGCAAAGAAAAGAGAGAAGGAAAGAGGTAAGGAAAGGGAATAGGAAGAATACGTATAATTGAAACCAGTAAAATACCTGAAGGCTTCATAATTTAGCCACTTCATAGTTTTTACTTTTAGCACAACATTTTAGAATAACATCTTGAGGAAGTCCATCAAATGAGTTTACTGACACTTCTAAGGAGCCCAAGAAGACCTATTTTGAATAGGTTTCTAAATACAGAATTTTTTACAAGTATTGATCCAGACCTTTCATGATATATATTACAGAGAGGCAAGATTTCCTACTATTGATAAATAAGAAACAAGTTTCCCGTTCACATATCTTATGGACCATGTGAATTCTTTAAAGTCTGTGAAAGGATAAGAACTTTCCCTCAAAGTGCGAGAACATTATACATGCCTTAGGACCTATTTGATATAAGGAACAGATTTTCTCTAAGCTATCTAAAGAAAAGAAAAATCTCTTATAAAGAGGCAAGGTATCTCAGAGAACTCAAGGGTAAGAAATACAGCCAAATCTCCTGAGGGACTGGAGCTGAGGACTGAAAAGTTGTCAGTGACCAAGGCAACACCTGATATGCTTTTTTCTTTCTCTCAGTCTCATCCCCTCCCCCACTGCACATTCACCATAGTCTTTAATTTCCCTTATCGTTATGTTTCCACTCTCTCTCTCTCTTTTCTTTTTAAAATATATTTATTTATTTGGCTGTGCCAGTCTTAGTTGTGGCATGCGGGATATTCGTTGCTGTGTGCGGGATCTTTGTTGTGGCACGTGGGATCTTTTAGTTGCGGCATGTGGAATCTTTAGTTGTGGCATGCAGGGACTTTAGTTGCGGCATGTGGGATCTAGTTCCCTGACCAGGGATGGAACCCCGGCACCCTGCATTGGGAGCGCAGAGTCTTAGCAACTGGTCCACCAGGGAAGTCCTCTACTCTCTTTTTACAGAGCAGCTTTCTTCACTTTACATGGCACGTGTCAGGTTGTCAAATTTAGCAAATAAAAATACAAGATGCCTATATTCTACCTGGCAACCCTAGCATCATGCCTAGCCAATCCATTGCCCTCATTTCCTGGGTGTACCTGACCTATAACCAGAGCTAATTTACAAGTTTCTGTGTCCTCGTTTGAAATTCAGGAGGGAAAATCTAATTAGTTCAGCTTGGGCCAGTGACCAGCCCTGGTGAGTAAGGCAGTCACAGGGCCCATCTCTATAAGTGGGAAGCATTGTCCAAAAAGGGGTAAGTGCTGATGAATCAGCCCAAAATATTATTTACTAAATACAAATTGAGGCTACAAGTAAATCTTGCTATTCATAGAGAAGTTGCTCTTGCATATTTCTTGAGTTCATAGACCAAGTTTAATTGGTCTCCATATTTCCTTGTGTCTGGCTTCTGGTGCTTCACACATGTTGAATGCTGTAAATTGAGTTAAACAAGAAGAATTTCAAAAATTATTCTATTTCTCTATTAATTTGAATATCCAAAGAAGTGGAGAGAAAACAGAGTAACTATCCAGAAGTGGTGTTCTAAGTTGCTAATGTGTTGCCTTTAGGGAATAGTATAATAAGGATCAAATGGAGAATAATGTTGACCTAATGTAGACAAGAGTCACTGAAAGGCTCAGTGATTTAAAAATAGCTTAAATATTTTCTCTGCAGCATGTTTTGTCAAATAGAGATTTTTAAAAAGTACACAAATTACCCCCAGGAAGGCTAATATATTAGCCAATCACTAAGAGAGGGATTTATTTTTTATT
Source organism: Phocoena phocoena (assembly GCF_963924675.1). Classification (NCBI taxonomy): domain Eukaryota; kingdom Metazoa; phylum Chordata; class Mammalia; order Artiodactyla; family Phocoenidae; genus Phocoena; species Phocoena phocoena. Next base: position 87,410,778 of record NC_089229.1, read on the forward strand.
TTATTTTTTTGCGGTACGCGGGCCTCTCACTGCTGTGGCCTCTCCCGTTGCGGAGCACAGGCTCAGCGGCCATGGCTCACGGGCCCAGCCGCTCCACAGCATGTGGGATCTTCCCGGACCGGGGCAGGAACCCGTGTCCTCTGCATCGGCAGGTGGACTCTCAACCACTGCACCACCAGGGAAGCCCGAGGAGGATTTATTTTATTAAACCTTTAGATTAAATGTTTTTCTCCTAATAAACAATTTAAAAAGTTACCTGTTATAATGGACATTGTTCTTTTATTTTCTTGGTTTTTTTGGTCATTCATAATACTTTTTCCATGATGACTTAATCACATTTTTCAGGTTGCTTTACGCACAGTGGTAGCTAGTGACTTTTAATCCCTATCACTTATATTATGCTAACTAAACATCAGATAAAATCATCTATATTATCAACATCTATAACACTGATGGCTAAAAGTCATGCTACCAATCAATCCACTTGGGGTCATAATACAGGAGGCAAAATATGGAGGAGAGGAAACTGAGCCTGGGCTTGAAGACACATGACCTAGGTTTAAAACCTACCTCTCCCTACTAGTTACTGTGATGCCTCAGGTGAGTTTCATAACCTCTCTAAGTCTCAGTTTCTTTAGAGCAGGGGTAAATATGTCTGCCCTGGCCACCTGCCAGGGTTTTTAATCAAATGAGATAACGTATGTGAAAGTGTCTGTAAACTATAAAACACTTCACAAACATAAGATTCTCCTTACTGTTGTTATCTGATAGAAGATGCTTGTAAATCACACTAATAATCTAAGAAAAATATCTACAAAAAATGTCATTACTCTATTGATGGTTACTATGAGCTAGAGGTACAAGCTATAGAGTTATTCAAAGGAAAATAATCATCCTGAAATGAATATTACTTTATGTACCATCTTTAAGGACAAAACTATTCTCATTCCTTATTATTATTTTTTAATGTATAATTTAAGAAGAACAGAAAGCACAAGGCTTGGGAGAAACATGAGCCATAACCAAAACCAGTACAGGTAACAAAGCGCTCATGGTTACCACACTGTTAAAAGGTAGACTGTTAGAGGCTCCCCTTCTTGATTCCCATGCCATGCCACTGTCTCATCCTTTGTCCTTATTCAGTTGGAATCCCCAGAGAGAAGGAAGAACCTAGTTGTTAGTGTATCCCCTTCCCCTGCCCTACCTAGAAACTTTACCATCATATATATTCTCATTTCATTTTCCTCCGTGATCTGAAGCCCCACCATGTAGTAGTAAAATGAGAAATACCTCCTTCTCACAAAATGGCAGAGGAGACTTGTGGGAAAGCAAAAATGTCTCTGCTGCAGAAGCTCCTTTTCTCTTGTAATGAGTTTGGGACATATTGCTCTTGTCTATGGTGATTTTCAGGCCCTAGCTGAGGGCTTCGTATACATAGGTCCCCAATAAATGACTATCGAAAGTATAAACTGATTGATTATAGGTTGGCTAAATTATCATAGTCTCAAGAAGAAAGATAAGTATCTTTTTGTTAATTAATCCATTTAACTGTATAAAAATGATATTACAAAGAATTTGGCCCTGAGATTGTCTATGGATGTTAATTCCCCAATATAAAGTAGTTGTAGAACAGACAAACTACTAAATACTATTAAATCAAACACTTGCAACTTGCCTTATTTGGGAACACTTGCAAATATCCATTTTGAATATTCATAAGGCAATGTCCCTATCCTCTTTTGTATTAATGATTTTATTATTTTTTGTCAGTTAAAATTTTAAAGTCAGTTGAATTTATGTCTAGCTAGACTGAATTGAATTTCAAGTTCATGTTGTTAACTTGGGAATGATTAACATTTACCAAGGAAAAACAAATAGGCTATTTCCAGGCAAGTTTTATGTTTACAAGTTGTAGAAAGATTGCTTATTTTAACCAGTGGGATGCGTCTGGAGTGGTGAACTTTTAAAACAAGATGGACTATAGCCAGTTTGACCTAGAGACACAGAAAATGAGTTATGAAAACAAAACAGGCAGTATAGCGTTACACTGAGGGGCAGTTTTGATATGAAATTTAAGCACTGGTTATTATTCTATTTCTTTTGTTAGATCCATAGATTCGATAGTTGGAACATTTCAACTAGCTAATATATCAGGTTTGCTCACATGCTTACTGCAGAGTCTGTAATTGCTTGTCATACCATGATGGTGCTGTTCACCATCTCCATCCAGGCTTATCAAATTCTGCCCCTTGTTTACACTGTCAGTTTTCTGTCCTTATGCCTGAAGAAATTATCTCCCCTTTGTTGCTTTCCTTTGTGACTTTTCTCGTGCTTAGGTCCCAAGTTTCTGCCTAACTGGTTGGAGGAATACTTCTGGGCTTGCCACTATAATTTGTTTAATCAGGTCCAGGTCATGGGAACAGAGTAATGATTCTGAGAATGGTTTGCCCTACGCTGAGGTCGGGCCACCCCAGAGAATAGAGTTAACATTATGGGAGTCACAGCATCCTGTCTCAAAGCAGGGGACATGGAGCCCTGAGAAACCATTCTGGGAAAAAAAAAATCTGGAAATTAACCTGAAAATGGGAGACACTAGTCGGTAGGCCAGGCCAAAATATCTGCCATGCTTGAATGGCAATTGCAATGGTCATACCTTGGCTTAACCGTCTTATCTTGGTTACAATGAATGTAATATGTTTTCTGCTTCTATTTCATAAGCAATTACGTTCGTATATCAGTCAAATCTTTCCTTTTGGATGCCACCAAAACTTTTTCTGTAAAATTTTACTAAACTGAGTTTTTGATTGCAATAATTAATTCATTTATCAAAACAGTATTTTTCTAGGAAAGAAATAGATACAACCTTTAAAGAAAAAAAACAAACCAATCATATATTATAATAAAGGGAATATTTTGACATTCTCCAAAGATGACTCTGGGTATTGGAAATGAAGACAAAACATTAGAATAATGCTATAGAAACATAATAGCTCTATCTTCACGCTTGCTCACATATACAATAGACTTAATAATTGCATAAATGTCTTTTGCTTCCCATACTTCAACATGCCACTGAGGTTATGTAAAGTTACATCTAAGAACCACTTTTGTCCCATTTGAAGAGAAACAAAATGTCCCATAGAGGGTCATTAAGGTGTCTCTTTTTTTTCCCACAAACTGTTTCTTAAGGAATGACTTGCTCATCCCAGAAGGATGGTGGAGGTGGTGGGGACAAGTTAATTACTAATAATAGACACTGTGGAGCATGCAAAGAAAGCCAAACTGTTGAAGTATGATTCTTCGGATAATGCGATTTTAAAGATGCTTCCTTATATTCAGTTCAAAATACTATTAAGATAAACCTTGCTATATGCAAAGGATTCCTAATAACTGCCTTATGACTGCTGTAAACTCAGCTAAAACATAATATTTGGAAAATCTGGTCTTTATTAGGCAATACAGTCAAGGATGGGGGCTGGTATGGTAAGAAAGGCGGTTCTCATAACATTCTCATGAAAGTTCAGTGGCCAGAGGAAAAAAAATGTCTTTCGTGTCCTTATCATGTTTGTGCAACATAAGAAAAAAAAAAGTTACTGCTCTAAAAATTGTGCAATAGAAAGTAGTCATGCTTGGAGCTTCATAAGGGTGTAACACATGCGCCACAGATGTCATTTAATTAAGTACTGATTTACCTGTTCAGACATGTCTTTGCTGTCCCTTGGTATTCAGCAGAAGTTCAGGTATAATTATAATTAAGATTTTAAGTACTTAGTAATGTACATATATAGCATTTGTGTAATTACTTCTTTTTGGTAAAAACAGAACAATAAAGTTTGTTTTAGAGTTAAAGACATGAGTACAAAACATGTCATTTCCCAAGGTTATGCTTCCTAAACATGAATTTTTAGCGGAAAGAAATTAATTTTGCCAGTAAAAATCAATTTTTTTCCACTAGTGCTGACATTTAAAATATATTCGGGGATCAAATTTTATCAGAAATATAGGCATATCAACTGTTGGTTAACTCAGGGTTACACAGAAACTGTTAGGCAGAATTTTAAATATGATAAACTTGTTAAGACAGTATACAAACCTTTTTGCCTTCATCTGGAGATATTTCAAGGAACACCACATGTATATTATATATCTGATATATGTATATATCAGATATATATATAGGTATCTATCTATATAGATAGCTTTATCTATCTAAGTATATATATATATATATATATATATATACACACATATATATATATATATATATATATATGTATTTAGTTCCCTCTCCTCTTTAAACTCTTACTGAATTAAAGTTCCTGATATTGGAGTATTTATAATACACAAAGAAAGCAAATATGAAAATTGAATACTACCCCTGTACTACAGAAACAACCAGAATTCCAGATAAGTGTGGAGAAACTGCCAGGATCCTTCTTTCTTTCTAACTAAACCTACCACACCCATCACAAGAGGACAAAGTTCAATGGGTAAAGCACAAGCTTCCCTTAAAGCAGTGACTCACAGATTTTTTTCAAAGTGACACTTTTACACTGTTGTTATGCAAATATACTCCAATAAAAATTAATTTAAAAAAATAAAAAGGGAAAAAAAGTGACAGTTTTGCCAAACAAAATGCCACATACTCCATTCCCTTCTTCCTCGTAAAAAGTGCTTTTCTGAAGTTTACTTAAGTGGTTCATAAGCCAGTCCCTTCCTCACTTAATATCCCCCAAAGCTAACAACACTTTCGTGCTCCAAGAGTGCAAATATGACGTTTCTTCGGAATTATCCAGTAAGCTGCACTGTGATAGGATAGTGTTAAATGTAAGAAAAGGGCGGAAATACACGTCTTTAAAGCTCTTCTGCATACGAAAAGGAAAAATCAAATAGAAGTAACTATGCTTAAGAAGAAGAGAGGGCTTCCCTGGTGGCGCAGCAGTTGAGAGTCCGCCTGCCAATGCAGGGGACACGGGTTCGTGCCCCGGTCTGGGAGGATCCCACATGCCGCGGAGTGGCTGGGCCCGTGAGCCATGGCTGCTGAGCCTGCGTGTCCGGAGCCTGTGTTCCGCAACGGGAGAGGCCACAGCAGTGAGAGGCCCGCGTACCGCAAGAAAAAAAAAAAAAAGAAGAGAGTTCATAATACTATTGTGGCAGTAATCTAGGACCAAGATCCTAATAGTTAAATTGTTGATGGTAAGAATGCAGGCAAGCATTCTTACCTGCAACTCCTTCATAAATGATGGAAGGTGGATTTGTTTTAGGGTATCGTCCTCCTTTGTTTTGGAAGGACTCATATTTCATGAGTTAGGTATTTGTAAATTAAGTAAATAATATTTCTTTTAGTTGAGTATTTGTAAATGAAGTACCCACCATTATCTTTGGGGAAGCCTATTGATAGGCATCCAAAAGTAGATTCCTTTGACATATACACACCACTATATATAAACGATATATATATATATATATATATATATATATATATATATGGCTGATTCACTTTGCTGTATAGCAGAAACTAACACAACATTGGAAATCAACTATACTCCAATAAAAATTAATTAAAACAAAACAAACAAATACACAAAACCCCAAAAATAGATCCCAAAGTCTGCTGACTTCTTTGGGAGGCTACATGCTTCTCAGAAGAGATTTTGATTATATGACATGGCTCTCCTTCCTCTAGCTGAATCTGAGACAGTGTTTGGGGATATGGTACTTGGGAAAGAAATGAGATCAAAAAGGGAACTTTGGCCAGAGGAGATGAAGTGGATTCTGTAAACATGCAAGTAGACCGGGGCCCAAAGAGACGATCCCCTAGGAGATTTATTCCCTGTGAAGAGGCATGTCAATAAACTCTGGGTTCTAGGATTAACTTTTCACATCAATGGTCAGATTTTTCTTTTCTTTTTTATAATCTCTTAGATCTTCTTCAAGCCTTAGTAAAATATCCTAAAATGTGTTAACTGTGTTTTCTAAATTCAAGGTCGGGGGAAATCCATTTCTATGCTTTGGGAAGAAACTGTGTCTACACTTTGGGGAGGTTAAGGAGCCTGGAGAACTCCAGCCAGGCATGAACAGTGGAGAATCTGAAGCAGCAGCCCAGAGGCAGTTGACACAAAACACTCAGGATGGATTTGTGAAACATGTGAGAACTTCCTGTGTATCTTCATAAAGTCTGGGGGAAGGACTGGGCTTTCTGCATTCCTTGGAGGGAGGCTCTGATCCTTCTTTAGATATTAAAGAGAAGAATGACGTTGGAAGGTTAGAGAAGTTGCGTTAAATAATTCATGCCATAAGAATGTAAGAAATGAAATCCTACGTCACACCGATACGCTAGTATCTGGCAGTAAAGTAACAAGATCATGCCAGCTGTAAACGAAAAATTAATCAGTCGACCTAAAAAGGAATTGGAAAATTTTACTTGAGCCAAATTTGAGGATTATTACCCAGGAAGAGTCTCTCAGAAAGCTGTGAGAATTGTTCTGCCTGTTAGAAGTCAAGACACAGTTTATATAAGTTTTTTGAGACAGAGGGCTCTACATTAAAAGACATATTATTGACAGTTTACATAATCCAGATTTAAGTGCCATCGTGGCGGGTCGTGTGACCCTTTACAAGATCCAGAAGGAATGTTATCTTCTAAGAAGTTGTCTTATTGATGCTGGGAGAATGTTGCTCTTTATGGCTGAGCAGGTATTCGTACTGATGGGGGAGGTCTGGTCAATGCATGATGTGGATACACAATGCACAGAGAGGAAGCCAGAGGGCAGAGAAGAATTTTTGTGTTTAAATTTTTCTTTCTTTGCCATAAATATGAATTCTGTTTCACACAGCCAGTTTCAGAATAACGTGGAAGGTAAAGAGAGAAAGGTTTAAATATAAAAGTCTTACTTCTCTACTAAATATGACACCTCTACTATTGTTTAAGAACATGTAGAAAAAAATACATAGGCATGCAAAGAAAAGAATCTTAAACCCACATTAACAAAAATTATAAAAGCCCTGCTGTTTACTCATCATGGTGAGAAATGCAAAAAAGTTTGAAAACACATCCCTGCCTTTGAGAAGTTTACCGTTATGATGTCTAATTTGCATACAAATGGAAAGACACATCTGAGAGACCAAAGAAAGATTGTGTAGAAATCCACAACTTTCTTCCTAGACAAGACACGCCTCCCTGGACAGTGATGTCTGGAAGACATAGGATGTGTTGGTTACACTTAAACCAATTTGGGATGAGGGAGCCAAGAGAGCCGTAGTAGTTCTACCAAATAAATGTCTAGAATCAGTGGGACGCAACTGGGCACCTAGCTTGTCAGATGTCAGCAGAGAAGGGGTGTCTCATTGCTGCTCCTCAGCAGGGAGAGGAATTGAGCAGTGTTTTATTTAAGAGAGGGACGGTGCAGTACAGAGGTCCAGAGCAGGAATTCTAGAGTCACACTACCTGAGTTCTAACTTAGACAATCCACTTCTTTTTCTTAAGAGGTCACCTTATTTTCAGCCTACAAGAATCAGTTTAGATGAATCACTAAAGAGGTGATGTTTTAAGACTTGAGTTGAATATTTCCATCTAGGTTTAGATGAGGTCTTACGTGATCAGGCTGGATGACAACGGGTTTCTGCTTACTCTCGATTCCTTTTGGAAGTAAAAATTAATCTTGGTTAAGAGCATGACTTCCCTGGTGGCCTAGTGGTTAGGATTCTGGGCTTTCACTGTCGTGATCTGGGTTCAATCCCTGGCCAGGGAGCTGAGATCCTGCAAGCCGCTCTGCGAGGCCAAAACCAAAAAAACAAAGTCTTAGTTAAGAGCAATGGAATTATGCCAAGGTGGATTCCTTCCTTTATGATTGAGGTTAGGTCTGTTACACTTTTTTTTCTTTATAAATGTATTTATTTTATTTTTGGCTGTGTTGGTTCTTCGTTGCTGTGCGCGGGCTTTTCTCTGGTTGCGGCGAGTGGGGGCTATTCTTCGTTGCAGTGTGCAGGCTTCTCATTGCAGTGGCTTCTCTTGTTGAGGAGCACGGGCTTTAGGCGTGTGAGCTTCAGTAGTTGTGGCACATGGGCTCAGGAGTTGTGGCGCATGGGCTTAGTTGCTCTGCGGCATGTGGGATCTTCCCAGACCAGGGTTCGAACCCGTGTCCCCTGCATTGGCAGGCGGATTCTTAACCGCTGCGCCACCAGGGAAGCCCAGGTCTGTTATACTTTAGACTTAGGGTGCAGATGGGCTTGGGGCCACTCTAGTATGATTAGCAGTAAATATGTTGTTTATAGACTAGTAGTGATTAGAAGAGTTTCTGTAGTCACCATGGTTTTTCTGCTTCAGTCTACCACCTGGTGACATGGTAGTCTTACGGAGTGAAGGAAGCAATGATTGAAAAAAAGCCAACAGATATTTCTTTGCTGACAGGTATAATGCATGAACTGTGCTGTCTGGTTAATTGAGATGCTCTATAGAAGCATAATGGTGTAATAATATCTGTAACAGCAATATTCTGTAAAACTAACTGAATTCACTTTTTAAAAAAAGTAATGTTTTATAAAAAATGTAGCATTTACATTGCATTTAATTTCCTCCTTTAAAAAAGAAAAGGTGTTATGATGGTAAAATCATTTTGTACTACATGTATTTTGTCTAACAATAGTCAGTTTTTTCTGTATATACTGTATTCTTTGAGCTCACATTAAAACATGAACTAAGGGCTTCCCTGGTGGCACAGTGGTTGAGAGTCCACCTGCCAATGCAGGGGACACGAGTTCATGGCCCGGTCTGGGAAGATCCCACACGCCGCAGAGCGGCTGGGCCTGTGAGCCATGGCCGCTGAGCCTGCGCGTCCGGAGCCTGTGCTCCGCAACGGGAGAGGCCGCAACAGTGAGAGGCCCGCGTACTGCGAAAAAAAAAAAAAAAACCATGAACTAAAAAAACATGAAAGAAAGCTAGGAGAAAGGGAGACAATAACGCAACCAGAGACAAACGAACAAACTACACTGCACAGGAAGGTGTTACTTATAGAAAGGGCACATATAAAAAGCATCTCCAAATACTTTATTGAAAATATAGTTCTCATAACAATGCAGACAGTTCATGACTTACTATGGTTCAACTTATGATTTTTTTTTGACTTGACCATGGTGCAAAAGTGACAAGCATTCAGTAGAAACCATACTTTGAATTTTGATCTTTTCTTGGGCTAGTGATATGCAGTATGATACTCTCTCATGATACTGGGCAGTGGCAGCCACTACAGCTCCCAGTCAGCCACGTGATCAGGAGGGTAAACAACCAATATACTCACAACAATTCTGTATCCAGACTATCATTCTCTTTTTTCACTTTCAGTACAGTAGTCAATAAATTACATAAGCTTTTCAACACTTCATCATAAACAGGCTTGGTGTTAGATGATTTTGCCCAACTGTAGATTAGTGTAAGTGTTCTAAACAGACTTAAGGTAGACTAAGCTAAGCTATGATGTTTAGTAGATTAGGTGTATTAAATGCATTTTGACTTATGATATTTTCGACTTATGATGGGTTCATAGGGATGTAACACATCTGTACTTGGAATATTCCAGATTAGAGTTCCAGGTACTGTACAAATAGTCAACCTGCCATTGTTCAAATTTTCTTAAAGATAAACCTAACTATCTTTAGTTTTATAATATAAACCAAGGATTAAGAAAAAAAAATCATTGAAGGAAACAAAGCCAGGTCTCCTGACTCTTGATTCCTGCTGGAGCCAGTAAGATATACTTCCATCATTCTCATCTGAAGAGTTCAAAATATCTGAAATGTTCATTCTAGAATCTTAATTGGGAGAAGCCTCTCAGAAAGAAGTTACCTTTAGCATTATGCGTTTACCATGGCTAGGGTAAAAACCTGCTTTTGCATTCTGCCTTTTTTTTTTTTTTTTTTTGAGATTGGCAGGTAAGACATCACAAAATTCAGAAATTTGCAGTGATGGCATTTTGGTCACCTGGTCTCATTTGGAGGGTCTTTCTTTCTCATACAATATATTCAAAACCTCTTAATTTCCATTTTTCCTTTGTGCCCATTAGGATGAAGAAACTTGTCTGCTGAGAAGTTTTTCCCTCATATGTAATTACCACGTACAGAGTCAACTTGAGATCATGCAGTGGGGGATGACTTAAACCCATGCACAAGCCACACAAGGTCAAGATTAGACACTGCACAGTTCCCTCCCTCCTCAGCCCCAATGCTAGACGGACTGTGGAGCAGCAGATTCCTAAAACTGGCAGTGAATCTTTGAAGTCAGAGTCATCTTAATGCTCAGGGCACACAGAGTATGTATCTGTCTAATTTAGTCTCAGGCCTGACTGAGAAACAAGGTAAAAACACCAAAACATATTACACCCTTTAATGTCTTAAAGGCCTGTGCACTGAAGCTCTTTCTCCTTAGTTAGATGTTCTCCTGGAAGGCATAAGGAAAGCTGTGTCTATGTAGTAAATTGTAGCAGTCTGCATCTTGCGGCTGCCCTTATCCTTGCTAAAACCTACTTGTCTGGCACATTTGTTTGCAAGACTAACATTCATGGGGCCTGTAAACCTTTGCAAAGCTCATTGGTCCCTGCCTTTTGCTCTGTGGTCCAAGTGGTCCAAGAGGTGTTTGCTGAAAGCTGCACTTAACTAGAGTGTTCTCCCACCTGACACCAATCCCCCCAACCCCATAAGCAGTCCTGCCTCTTACATTAACAGTTGCTCATCCTTGGACAAAGCTGCCATAAATTGTACTCATCATACTGTATGACCCCAAACTCAAAGCTTCACTTTCAGGCTGTAGCAGATAAAGCTACCTGTCCATCTGTTAAATCAACTTGGCTAATAAGCCTCTACAAACCATTGAGGTCAAAATGTCCTGCCCATACACTAAAGTGTAAAGCCCTTTGCCACCTGTCCTGACCCCTCTCGAGTATATATTTTTTCTATCTCTGATTCCACTTCTTTCGTTTTATTTCTCCATGTTAGTAGCCAATTCATCCAATTTGGGAGTCTTTGTGAAGATCCACCAAATAGTGCCTTTCTGCCTCTTCTGGATTCTGAACAAACTGAAAAATAATGTAGAAGAATAAGACAGATGGAATGTTCAAAAAGCACCATTATGACGAATAACGCTTTTATTCAAGAACAAAATGGACCTCTTCATACCGAATCCCACAATGAAAGTCACAGTGATGCTGGCCCCCCACAAGAAATTTTAACTTGCCCCATTTAGTGGAGGTGAAGAGAAGGCAGTAGTACTAGCTCTTCTCAAATATGTCAAATTAGCCCTCTCATCTTGCACTATTTATTTCATAATTCGGAGAAACTTCACTTGGTCCAGTAATCTGGAATTCAGCAGGAATTCAACAGTGCCCCTTGTCTAGAAAAAGAAGTCAATGGAATCTGTCCTTTACCTTTCTTATGAAGTTTAGGGTGTAATAACTACCTTTCGTTCATTACAGAAGCTTTATTTCACTTTTCCAGAAACACTGGTTAGGTCTGTTGTAAATCAGCAGCCAATCAGCTTAGCTACTCCTGGTAAACAAGGGCTTGTTCTGCTCCAGACCTGCCTAGACTTCCACAGGCTGTTGAGCAGCTTTTCAGCCTGGAAGATCTAGTTTTTATTGTTGCTGTTTTTGTTGTTGTTGTTGTTGCTGCTGGTGGTGGTGATATTGTGTGTGTGTGTGTGTGTGTGTGTGTAGGTGGGGCAGTGAAGAGGAAACAATTTTATGGGAAAGAGTCTTGTTTTTAAAAAATTGTGAGAACAAGGCATATGGAAATGTGCCTTTGGCTAGCAAACGTGAGATAAAATTAAATGCACTGGCTGAAGTTTTGCTGGGGAAACAAGGAAAGAATTAAAATACTGTAGGAAAATAATACTCTGACATAGAAAAACAAATGTCTAACGCTGAAAATTTGTGATTTGCTAAGAAAATGTGACCTAAATCTTTTCTAAATAGAGAGAAAAGGAACTAAGAAAGAGCAGAGATTTAGAAGTATGGTGTCATATTTAAGAAAAAAGCCTGCAAACAATAGGTCAATAAAAGCAGCACTCATCTTACATAAATGCTGAATGAGATTTTTTTTTTATGATGAATGGCCTAAGGGATTTTTAGTACAACCGTGTGATTTAAAAAGACAGCTTTTTTTTTGACTTGCAAAAAAACTTATGGTAGAGCATTTAAAGCTCATTATTATTATTTTTATTTTCAGTGAATCAAGACTTTTCTATCCAGATGGAAGACTTTATCTTACGTGAAGTCACAGTCATTTGCAATAAATAATTATGCCTAATAACAGAAAACCATATGGACTAAATGCAGTTAATTTATAATATGTTCTTCTAAAAAGCTATTCTTTGAAGCTGATTTTAGAATTAAAATAAGATTATAAAGGAAAGGCAAAGAAGAGATAAATTTTCCAAGTTGAAACTCATCAAAAATTGTCACCTCCATTGATAACACTTTTACAAAGAACTACTTTTAGAAGACTATTGGCAATTTGACTTTGTGGGAATTCATGTATTATGCACTTTGACATTATCAACTTTTCTAAAAACATGGTCACTACAAAGTCTGAATGATCTGTGAGAAATAAATGATAAATAATTGAATTATACGTGATCAAAACTAACAATTTGATTCTTCTTTCTTATGATATTTATTTATTTATTTTTGGCTGTCTTGGGTCTTCGTTTCTGTGTGAGGGCTTTCTCTAGTTGTGGCAAGCAGGGGCCACTCTTCATCACGGTGCGTGGGCCCCTCACTATCGTGGCCTCTCTTGTGGAGCACAGGCTCCAGATGCACAGGATCAGCAGTTGTGGCCCACGGGCCCAGTTGCTCCGCGGCATGTGGGATCCTCCCAGACCAGGGCTCGAACCCGTGTCCCCTGCATTAGCAGGCAGATTCTCAACCACTGCGCCACCAGGGAAGCCCCTACTCGGTATATTTTTGATGACTAAATGAATAAGCCTCTAGCACTTGGAGGCCAAGGAGATTCCTCCCTTGGGAAAACAGTGTTGCAGAGGGAGAGAGGCCCCAAAGAATACTGTATCCTATGTTTCTGGCCTGGAAACCCCAGATCCACTTACATGAAAAGTAGAGATGCAAAAGTGGAGATGGGTGGAGGGTGTGAACCTGTGGAGCTGAAGGAGGAAGCAAACTCACCAGAGTCTGAGGGCAAAGGAAAAAATGTCCTTGGATAGGAGACGAAGATCTTCCTTTCACATCCTAAACTGTGACTAATCTCCATTGAGAAGCTCCTCTTCTCTCTCATCTCCTTCATATAATAAAGTGAGATGGACCCTCGTGAAACTGGGCAAGTCTTTAATTGGATGGACTCAGGGATAATTGTAAATGCTAAACAGAGGTATTTCAGATTAGTCATATCTACATGTAGGAAGTTCACCAGGGACACTGAATGGCATTTAGCATACTGATTGGCACAGTGTTGGTACTCAATAAATAAGTGTTGCATTGATCCACAAATGACGGAAAGAATAAAATAATGAAAGAATGAAAAGGGAGTAAATCAATCAATCAGTTGCGGGGGCCAATCCACAACCTACACCATGTAGGTGACTGGCTAGCGGTATCTTCCAAACCGTGTCCCAAGGAACACTGGGTCAGGGACATGCTGAAAGGTCCATAATCATTTACATTTGAAAAAGGCAGCAAACTATACTATGGAGATTTTTAAAAATGAGCATTAGCTTATTAAGGACTCTGTTTAGCTTTGTGTGGTTAATAGCATGGAACGTGTTTCCTCTGTAGCGTGTTCAGTCGTCTGGCTCTGATTGCTGAGAAATTTGAAAAACTGAATAATCTCAAAGTTTGAGAAACACATAAAGCTAAAATTGAATTATAGGCTCGAAAGATTAAGTATAATGCACATTCAAAAACAAGAGCCATTTCTGGCCTGAAGCTGTGCCATTTTTCAAAATTTCTGTGGTAGTTAAATGCTGTTTTAATTTTTATGTTTAACATATTTTAACATAAAATTTACTATTTTAACTTTTTTTTTTTTTTGCGGTACACGGGCCTCTCACTGTTGTGGCCTCTCCCGCTGCGGAGCACAGGCTCCGGACGCGCAGGCTCAGCGGTCATGGCTCACGGGCCTAGCCGCTCTGCGGCATGTGGGATCTTCCCGGACTGGGGCTCGAACCCATGTCCCCTGCATCAGCAGGCGGACTCCCAACCACTGTGCCACTAGGGAAGCCCCTATGATATCTTTTTTTTTTAATATAAATTTATTTATTTATTTATTTATGGCTGTGTTGGGTCTTTGTTACTGTGTGCAGGCTTTCTCTAGTTGCTGAGAGCGGGGGCTACTCTTCATTGCAGTGTGCGGGCTTCTCATTGCTATGGCTTCTCTTTGTTGCGGAGCATGCGCACACAGGCTCCAGTAGTTGTGTCTTGCGGGCTCTACAGTGCAGGCTCAGTAGTTGTGGCGCATGGGCTTAGTTGCTCCGCAGCATGTGCGATCTTCCCCAACCAGGCTCAAACCCATGTCCCCTGAATTGGCAGGCAGATTCTTAACCATTGCACCACCAGGGAAGTCCCTCCTTATGACATCTTTTCAGAAACTATTAAGCAGATAAAACTCAATTGTAACACCTTATTTCTCACTCTGTAGGGTTGTAATAAAATTAAAAGAGGGCTAAGTGGCTTATTTGTGTTTTTTTGTTTTGTTTTGTTTTTGTTTTCTGTTTTGACTGCAACTCGCTTATTTGTTTGTTTTTGTTTGTTTGTTTTTGTTTTCTGTTTTGACTGCAACTCGAGGAATGTGGGATCTTAGTTTTTCAACAGCGGATCAAACCCGTGGCTCCTGCAGTGGAAGCTCAGAGTCCTAACCACTGCACTGCCAGGGAATTCCCAAAAAACTAAGTGGCTTAAACAACAGAAATTTATTGTCTTAGTTTTGAAGGGTAGAAATTCGAGATCAAGGTGTTAGCAGGGTTGGTCCTTCTGAAGTCTGTGAGGAAAAATCTATTACATGCTTCTCCCCTACCTTCTGCTGGTGGTTTTCTGGCAATCTTTGACATTCCTTGGCT
Organism: Phocoena phocoena; assembly: GCF_963924675.1. Classification (NCBI taxonomy): domain Eukaryota; kingdom Metazoa; phylum Chordata; class Mammalia; order Artiodactyla; family Phocoenidae; genus Phocoena; species Phocoena phocoena. Next base: position 87,425,830 of record NC_089229.1, read on the forward strand.
TGTAGAAACATCATCCCAATGGCTGCCTTCATCTCATATGGTGCTCTCCCTGTGTGTGTGCATTCTCCAAATTTCCCTATTTTATAAGGACACCAGTCATATTGGATTAGAAGCCCACCCTACTCCAGGATGACCTCATCTTAACTAATAACATCTGCAATGACCCTGTTTCCAAGTTAGGTCACATGCTGAGGTACTGGGGGTTTAAGACTTTAACATATGAATTTTGGGGGACATAATTCAACTCTTAACAGCACATATCAAAGAAGATTGTTTCTCCCATCGTACCTATTTGTCCCTGTTTTCTTTCTTTTGTGTGGCCTCTTACAGAAGTGTTTGCATGGCTTTTTTTTTCCCCCCCTAGACATTGAGCTTCTTAAAATCAGAGACTACACTATTTTAATCTGTTCAGCTTCTGGCACAGGACCTGTCACAAAGTAGAGTAGTCCTATCTCCCTTGAACTTGTAACTGCAACAGCCTTTTAATTTTATTCCCTGCTTCCTCCACTTTTGGTTGAGCCATTCTGATTCATCTTACACGATGCTGCTCCCTCATTAAAGAAGGCCCTTCACCAGGTGGTCTAACTGGCAAACTCCCATTCACTCTTCAAATCTCAGATCAAACATTCTCATCTCCAATGCTTCTGTGATATTCCTGGGCAAAGTTAGGTATACTAATTCCTCTTTACCCCCGTATAACATCGTGCATACCTATGGCAAGCATTTGGCACTCTATAAATATTTGAATGTGTATTTGAATTAACTACATGAAGTTTTTTTTGTTTGTTTGGTTTTTTTTTTTTTGCGGTACGCGGGCCTCTCACTGTTGTGGCCTCTCCCGTTGTGGAGCACAGGCTCCGGACGCGCAGGCTCAGCAGCCATGGCTCACGGGCCTAGCCGCTCCGTGGCATGTGGGATCTTCCCGGACCGGGGAACGAACCCGTGTCCCCTGCATTGGCAGGTGGACTTTCAACCACTGCGCCACCAGGGAAGCCCGACATGAATGATTTATAAAGCAAGTCCTATAAAGCAATTTTTTAAACATCTTTACTGGCATATAATTGCTTTACAATGTTGTGTTAGTTTCTGCTGTACAACAAAGTGAATCAGCTATATGTATACATATATCCCCATATCCCCTCTAAAAATTCTAAAAATTTTAGGGAATATTTTCCTATTTCTCTTTGCTCTGCTGAATTAAGTGGATCATGCTTTAGAAATGGTCTTCTCACACATACATCACTGTAAAAATTATTTTTTAAATGAGATATAATTGACTTATCCTACATCACTTTTAACTCTAAAGAACTACCTGTAAATATCAAAGAATGTAATTCAAAAATAACACAGTATCAATAGAAGATTTACAACTTTTTATCGAAGTAAAAATAAAACCTATAGGCCCTCAAATTTTCTTTTGAATAAAGATTAGTGTTCATAAAATAGCTAAAAGAATGGAGTACCATTATTAATGCAACTACCCAGAAATACCATTAGCACCACTTGACAAACCAGAACACTTCATCTCAAAAAGAAGGCCCTGGAATGTATCACTCCTTAAAAATCTGGGCCACGATGATCAGGCCGTCAACTGTTTGGGTAGGGCACGTGAAAGGAAGTTAACAAGTTAATAAAGTGGGCTAAGACAGTAAGTGGAACAATTCAATACTTTCTGAAGCAATTTTTCTGGGTTACCACTGACCCCTTAAGTGCAAAAACTTAGCATGCTTTCCTGTCTTTACCTTATGGGATCTTCTGCTGCCTTTCACATTGATGAAGAAGCCCTTCCTCTTGAAACTTTTTGTCTCTCGATTTTCCTTCTATTCCTTTACTGTCCTCTATTTCCATCAGAAACTCCTGTTTTTCTACCCATCCAGTAAATGTTGGTGGTCTCACAAAACCCAGTGGTCTCACTCTCACTCTCCTACTTTCTCCCTAAGTGGTTATATCAGAACTGATTTCTGCTACTACATCTGCGCATGTCTGCTCCAAGCCTTGGCGATGCGTATCCTGATGGCCATCTTTACCTTACGATCCTATGGGAAACCTCAAACTCAACTTACCGAAAACGAAACTCTGTATTCTCACCTATTATTTCCCTCAGCTGGTAACACTAATAATCTTACGGTAACCCACACCAAAGGTGTGGGAGTCATCGAGAACGACTCTTTTTTTCTTGCTCTCTACATCTGCTCATTCACCAATTCTACTGATTTTAATTTCCAAACTTCCTTGTATTTGTCCATACCTCTCTATGTCTGCCATCACCTACTTAGTTCAGGCCTTCATCCTCTCTTATCTGAAATTCTGAAAAGCCTTGAACCCCTCTCCTTGTTTCTGGGGTTTTTGTTATTGTTGTTGTTGTTGCTTTTAAAGATAAGCTTGGAAAATTTTGTAATATTTTCTTAAAATCTTTTTTCTTTGGAGTTTAATATAGCTTCTACTTTACACTATGTGGTAATTTTAAAGCATGATGAATACAGACCAGTTACAATTCTCAAAACAAAGGGGAAATGATGAGAAGCTTGGTATAATATTGATCATTGGTTAGTTTTTATTGCTCTGTCCTAATATTAAAAAAAAATCACTTCAGCTATTAAACTGGAGTTTAAATCATAAAAATCAGTTATTCAGGGGCTTCCCTGGTGGCACAGTGGTTGAGAGTCCGCCTGCCGATGCAGGGCACACGGGTTCGTGCCCCGGTCCGGGAAGATCTCACATGTCACGGAGGGGCTGGGCCCGTGAGCCATGGCCACTGAGCCTGCGCGTCCGGAGCCTGTGCTCCGCAGCGGGAGAGGCCACAACAGTGAGAGGCCCGCATACCGCAAAAAAAAAAAAAAAAAAATCAGTTATTCAATCATCTTGATATTAAAATTGCTTCTCTGCTTTTGTGGATGGGAGTGAAAGACTTGTAATTTTCTTGGTATTAAACGAAAAACTTATAAATACTATAATCACTGTTAGTGGTCTTGTTCTAGTTTTATTTATTTGAACAGTCCTTACAGAGAAAGCCAATTATCTACCTAAAACACACGTCCAAATACACTGTCTCCTGCTTCATGCCCACTGGGGACTTAAAACCTGGGGATCCTTGAGAACTGGGCAACCAGAGTATACGAGGGGGACTCATGGGCTTAAAGAATGGCTACCAGCAATTTCTGTAGTTTAGAAACCTGTGTAGCTGACTGGTGTGTACTAGCTACGCACACTATACTCTTTCCTATCTGTGCCTTTACTCCCGCCCTGCCCCTCAACCCAACCTGGCTAACTTCTATCATCCTTCAAAGTTATCTCAGATGTCTATTCCTCCAGGAAGTCTTCCTGTCATCTCCCTTAAATACCTTGTTGCTATGATTCCTAAATAGATGAAAATATTTCTCTTTGCATTTTCCACATTAGTATTATATAACCAAGACTGTGAACTCCTTGTAGATGGTGACCATGTCACAAAACCCAGTTACACAGGATCTGATATATACATGCATAGTGAAGGTTATTATTATGAAGAGGGTGGTCAGGTGCCTGGGAGGCCCTAGAACCTAGACAAGCAATTCTTTATTTTCATTCCTACAGTTCTCATTACTATTTTTACAAAGGTGAAATCAGGTCAAAATGTGTGTGTGTGTGTGTGTGTGTGTGTGTGTGTATGTGTGTGTGAAAATAGAAGGAAGAAAGACATCAAGGACAGCTTGAGGCACATGATTGTGAAGGGTTGAAGGGCAAATTCACATCTTTGCTTTGGGGAGACTGAGAACTGGAGCAAATGGGCCTTTGAAATGTGTATAAGCTTTTAGTTTCTTTAGCGTCTGTTGACAGGGCCACTGCTTTCTTCCCATCAAATTACATCCTGATTTACTGCCTCATGGGAGCATAATGAGTGAATGTCTCCATGCTCTCAGGGACTGTCTTATTTTTAAGAATCCTGCATTAAAAGTCTTGGGTAAAAGGTAAAGACCATAAGATTCAGCATGTGCAGTAGACATTTGTTTATTGATTTATTTATTTCCTGGCTCATTCTGCCAATGAATTGAGGCTGATTACGATAAGAATATATATATAAAAGAATAATAATGCTGGGATGATTATAGGGGTGCATGTATATTTTCTAATTAGTGTTTCTGTATTTTTTGGATGAACATCCAGAAGTCAAATAGCTGTATCACATGGTGGTTCTATTCTTAATTTTTGAGGAATCTCCATACTGTTTTCCACAGTGGCTGCACCAATTTACATTCCTGCCAACAGGCTATACGGGTTCCCTTTTCTTCATATCCTCACCAGGATTATGGAAACAACCTAAATGCCTATCAATGCATCAATGGATAAATAAGATGTAGTACAGGGTATACAGTGGAATACTACTCATCCATAAAAAGATGAAATTTTGCCATTTATAACAACATGGATGGACCTTGAGGGTATTCTGTTAAGTGAAATGAATCAGACAGAGAAAGAAAAATATCATATGGCTTCACTCATATGTGGAATATAAAAAACAAACAAAATAAATGAACTAACCAAACCAAACAAAAACAAACACGTAGATATAGAGAACAGAGTAGTGGTTACCAGAGGAGAAGGGATGTGGCAGGGTCGGGGTGGGGGAAGGCGGTGCAAAATGGGTAAAGGAGATCAACTCTACAGTGATAAATGGAAACTACATGTTTGGTGGTGAGTACACTGTATACTGTAGTGTATACAGAAGTAGAAATATAATGTTGTACACGTGAAACCTATATAATGTCATAAACCAAGGTTACCTCAATAAAAAAATAACATAAACAGATATAGGACTAAGGAAAATAATACAAATATGAAATCATACAGGCCAACATAGTTGTTTTACTCATTCATTCAATTATTCATTCTTTCACTTATCCACTAAATATTTAGTGGATATCTACTATTATGATCCATATATTAGGTTCAGGTTTGGCTTTGAGTTTCTTGGAAGCCAAGTCAACAAGGGAGATATGATCAATTACATAATTCTTATAGACAGAAGGAATTCTTATAGATAGAGGGAATAACATAGTTTCCTCTAGGGAAGTAAAGCTTTCTCTGGTATTAAATTCGAAAAAAAAAAAAAAGCTTATATAGCCTTTGGTGTAGTGGACAATGAGTCAGAAGACAATGTCTTCAACAACTTATAGAGGTGAATTTATATGTTCTGTTATGTGAAGTACATAGATAGAAGGGACTCTTTGAGCAGGTTTTAAGCAGACCAGAGACTGGGTCGCATATAACTTACATATATACTAACACATTTAGAGGTAGTTTAGAGGAGAGAACAGCAGACTTGAAATAAGGAGATCTAGGATCTGTCCCAGGCTCGCCAATAATTGAGTAAATTACTTATGTCTTTTTTTTTTTTAATAAAGCTATTTATTTATTTTTGGTTGAGTTGGGTCTTCTTTGCTGCGTGTGGGCTTTTCTCTGGTTGCGGCGAGCGGGGGCTACTCTTCGTTGCGGTGCCCAGGCTTCTCACTGTGGTGGCTTCTCTTGTTGCGGAGCACGGGCTCCAGGGGCGCAGGCTTCAGTAGTTGTGGCTCGCAGGCTCTAGAGCTCAGGCTCAGTAGTTGTGGTGCATACGCTTAGTTGCTCTGAGGCATGTGGGATCTTCCCAGACCAGGGCTCGAACCCGCGTCCCCTGTGCCACCAAGGAAGTCTACCTCTCTGTCTTAATTGATCATCACTATAATAATACTATCCTACCCCCTACAGTGTTGCTATGGGAATTAAAGGTATACATGCAAAGTGCTTTGTAAACTGCAATACAAATGTTATTTCTTTAAAATTATGAGCTCTTTGACGGTAAGAACTATATCTTATTTATTTCCGAGCTTCAACATCCCATCTCCTCACCACAATAAGCAACATGTGTTTATTTATAAAGTGGAAAAAAGGATGGGGGAGGGCAGAACAAAACCCTGCTTTTTGCCCCTGGAAATTATTTGATTATTCAAATTTTGTTAAATTATTGAACTATCAGGTTTCTGAGTATAAAAACAACTTGTCTGGCTATAGAATCAAACAGTAATAAAGAGATGAAAACCTGCAACTTGTGTTACACTGAGGTCGGAAGATGCCTCCACGGGTAGAGAGCAGTCCCATCCCACTAGGGACTCACGCGGTCTGAGGTCTGCTTTCCCCTCCTGTAAAAATGGAGATGAGAAAATGCAGTGGGCAGTTTAAGCAAGCTGATATGAAGGTTTTAAAATAGTGAGTATTTCCCCCTGCATATACATAAAATAAAAATTGTTTAATGTATAAAGTTTGGACTATATATGAAAAAAGAAAATTAAAATCATCCAGAATTTAGATATTTAGAGGTAGTAATTTTTAACATTTTGGCGATTACCTTCCAGCGGGGTTTTTTTGTCAGTGTAAGAATGAATACATGCATGAATTTGGCATCAAGATATACAATTTTGTAACTCTTACTCTCAGCATGACTAAAGATTCTTTTATAAAATGATGTTTAATGGGTCCCAAACAATTCAATTAAACCAATAATAATATTAGTTGCTAAGATCCACTGAGCACTTGCTGTATACTAGAGCTAGATATACTTTAAATACTTATTTAATACAATAACCCTGCAAGGTTATTTCAACATGAGGAAGCTGAGCCTTAGTAAATTTAAATAACTTACTGTCAGACAGGTAGTATGTGACTTGAACCCAGATTTGTATCACTCTAAATACGAAGATCTCAGTCACTATTGCCTACTGGCTCATGTATGGATATAACGCCATAAATTTATTTGAGCAACTAACAAATTTTGTATTATTTTGTATTTGTATATTTATTTAACCAATTTTGTATTCTTGGATATTTAGGTGGTTGCTAATTTGATGATATGAAAAGAAATACTGTGATTAACATATTTATAGGAAAATTTATATACATAGGGAGATTATTGTTTTAAGTTAAATTACTAGAAGAAAAATTGCTCAAAGGAACTGCACAATTTTAAAATGACTTTTTAATACTCATTGCCAAATTGCCCTCTAGAAATACCAAAACAATTTACAGTACCTAGTTTCCTAAAATCTCCTTAATACTACATATTGTCTTTTCTTCAGTTTTTGGCATAAAGTGTTCAAGGGGTGCCCAGGAAAGTAATAATTCTATAGTTTTGAGGGAGTCGAAATTGTCCTTTTGGAAAATTTGGCAAACTAGGTCTCTATCCCAGCCAGGTAGTATTGAATCTGAGCAATGAAATCAATAAATAGTTTGCTGAGGATTGGAGCCCTAAAATAAGAATAGACTTTGACAATTTATGTTAGCTAGAGCTCTTCACCCTGACTTATTTAAGAACTTAAAGTAAATGGAAACTAAAAAGAGGATTTATTTTGTCATGGCCTAAGGGGAACATAAGATGCATCTTCTTTGTGATATATTACATTATATACATCTACACAAACTTGATAGGAAAAGAGTGATTTTTCAATGTCATTTTTGGCTCTTGGAAATATGAATTACTGTGTTTTTGTGTGATCTTAACAAAACTTCTCTTCTCTTTCCAAACTTCTTTAGATATTCAGGGTCAAAGCACATAGAAGAACCAATGTTAGATAAAAATCAGAGCTAAAGGCCATTAGTGTAGTAAGATGATGGACTGGGAGTCTCATGACCTGGATTTTTGCCCTAGTTCCTTAATTTGTGGGCAAGATTCTTAACTTTGGGCTGTGTTGTCTACTTATAAAACACTTTTCAACCAGATCAGTGGTTTTCATGCTGCTACAGCCATTCTAAGGAATTTGATTCAAATTTCACATTTAAAAGGTAATTTTTGACTATTAAAAATTCAATTGGTACAGACTAAGGCTGTTAAATCCCAAATTTTAACATATCTGAGACCACCCACCCACTGTCACATCAACCTCTTTTTTTTGGTTAACCCTGGAATAAGGATTCCTGTGCTTATATTTAACTGCCTTATGTATGTGTCCTTGATCAAGAAGAATAGAGTTTTTCTAGGAAATTCTGAAATTTTCCTGAAAATTCAGGCCCAGGTCCTCTCAAATGCAATTATACAAGTGAATACAGAGACTGTCATCAAAGAAATGACAAGTCCGAAACGCACACTTCTGCCTGGCCTCCTCCAACTCACCATGTAATCATTAGTGAAATAGTCCAGAGTGACTACTTTCTGTATCTCTGCTTGAGAATGCAATTGGCAGTGTGTTTAAATGCTTATTTTTCATTTTGGATGCTTGTTATCTGAGCTTTATGATAAAGTTGCTACACGTTTTGGGGGGTTTGTATATTTGTTTTTGTTTGTTTATTTTAGGTGAGGTGGAAATATTCTCCTGCAACTAGAAATGGATTGCTAGTTAAAAGCAGGACATTTAAAAAGCAAATGTGATGAGGGAAATGATAATATCGACCAGGCACACATTTTAGGATAGACATGCAGTATTGATTAGGCTCAGAATAAAATGAGTCATACTATAAAGTACTGAATGCATCTTCCCATTTTATCGACCATACTGACAGCAGTGTGCAAAATGAAAGCAATGTGCAGAATATTCTCTTCAAAGTCACTATGATACAAGTTTGTATTTGTTTGGCCATTCAGGGTCTCAGTGAATTATAGTTACAGATTAAAGTATCAGTGAAAAATGAAAACTTCAAAGCATTGTTTTTTTAACCATTATTTATCTTTGGGACTTGCCTTTGTGGTAATAAGAATGCCCAAATCTTCAATGTGATATACATAGTGAACTTTTGCAAGATACCTTTACGTTCTATCAAGTTACAACATCATTTGAAATGCAATTTTGTGAATGTAAACATAGGGATTCCAGATCCTTTCATCAATATTGTACAGGTCCTCCCATCAAGAGGTAGAGTCTGTTTTTCCACCCCTTGAACCTGAACTTGCCTCTTGACTTGCTTTGACTAATAGAATGTTTCTGAAGTTATACTGTGCAGACGCTAGACCTCCAAAGCATGGAGCATTTGCCTCTCCCTCTTAGAATGTTCTGGCTACATGTCAAGAAGTCTAGCTATTGAATGATGAGAAACCACACAGAAAGAATTGTTTACACAACAGCAAGACCCAAGGCCCAAGACATATGAGTGAGACCATCTTGGACGTTCTGACCCAAGGCAAGTCAGCTGATCAACACAGCCACAGGAGTGAACCCAGTCAAGACCAGCAGAAGGGCAGACCAGTTAATTCACAGATTGGGAAAAAAATAATCAATTGTCTTTTTGAGTCACTGATCTTTGGGGTGGTTTGTTACATAGCAACAAATAACTGATACAACCTAGTAACAAATATGGGAGCAGATCTGTAACATTATCTGATAACATATTCTAGAGAGGATTTTAGAATGTATCTACTGAACTTGATATATTAGTAAGGAAGCCGAGATCATACAAATTCTTTACAATTCAACTGACGATACTGTAAATACTGTGGATTTTTCATTTTTGCTTAATTTATGATATGTTCTGGCATGCATATAAGAAGATGATTTAATGCTGTGTCAAACACATGATTCATAGGAACCAGAAAGAAATGGTAAGAGTTAAAATAATTTTTCAAATATTACTAATGTAGGAATGTCTTCAATGACTGTGTAAGAGCAGTGGTGGGGGGGAAAAGCACCAAGGGATTCATGCCTCAGAGAAAATGCGTTGCCAAAATGTACTTACTTAGTCATCATATGTTGTATGAGACAAACATTAGCTATCAAGAGGAGTCTAGCATCTTTGCCTACAGTGTTACATAGTGCCATACTAATCTCAATTTTATCAACTCAGATTTTCAGCTGCAGGTTTTTCAGGACTATTTGTATTGCTATGGGTAATCAGTTATAGAACACGAAGAAGCTCATGTTTTGTTTGGCAATTCAGGATCCCAATGAATTACAGCTACAGATTAGAGTGTCAGTAAAGAAATGAAAACAAACTTTAGGCTTGACACACAAAATAACACAATCTGATTATTTGGAGAATTTAAAGAAATATCTGACAAAATTATCTAAGAACCCAGGGTTTTGAAAAAGATGCCATTGAACATGTCATAATTTAACAATATATGTTTGAAAATTATTTTTCCGCCAAACAATGATAGTCTGAAGAATCCGTTCATTGATTCTCTCTACGTTGAACATTTACCAGTTAAGAAATGTTTGTAGCTATTTGTTACTTATTAAATATTAAAACTTCGCTTTTTTTTCAAATGCTTGGATTGGTTTTCCTGAATGTGGTAGCTGGTTTCTAAAAGGGCCTCCATCAATTCCTTCAGCTCTTTGTATGCATATGCCATTTCTCCACTGAGAGCTAGAGTCCATTCCTCCCTCCACTTGAACCTGGGCAGGCCTTAGTGACTGGCTTGATCAATAGAATATATTGGAAAGGATTTTCTAAAATTCTAGCTCACAAGAAGACTTGCAGCTTCTGCCCAGGCCTCTTGGAACTCACTCTTGGATTCTTGAGCTACTATGAAAGAAATTTGATTGCCTCGCTGGAATGACCACATGGAGAGGCCCCGAGTCTGCAGGGAAGGGGAAGGGCCTAGCTGTGCCCACCAAAAAGAATCAGATATGTGAGTGAAATAATTTTGATCACTCCAGAAGTGGTCATCTGTCAGCTAAGTACTGTTAAAGAATGACCTCAGTTAAAGCCACATGGAGCAGAAGAATCCACCATCCAAGTTCTGCCTGAATTCTGGAATTGCTATGATTTTCTAAGCCACTGCATTTTAGGATGGTTTATTACATTGCAATAGATAATTAGAACACTGAAGAATAATCTGAGATAACCAGATAAGCTATTAGAAAGTTCTGACCACTTCCAACTATTTATCTTGAGCAACAGAAATGGAGAATGCAAAATACAGAAATAAATTGAGCATCTTATCTGATTTAAGACCACGTGTCTGATTTAAGACTACAACTAACACCAATAATCTTCAATTTTCAATATCTTGGCATTTGCAAAATTGCTTTACTGTTTTCATTGGTTGTTTTCTTAATAAACACGTATTACAAATTTGAGTTAAGAAAAACATTTTGCTAGCATAATACCACTTTTATCTCTTGGGGTCTATTAATATTCTTTTTGGAATATTCTATCTAAGAAATAGTTTCTGAACTTAGAAATGTTTGAAAACCACTGACAAATATTCTTAGTATCTCTTTCTAGTTCTAATATTTATAAAATGTATCACAGTGGGCATGGTGGATTTTGAGTGGATTTTGGTTTGAACCACAATCTCGCTTGGTCAGGTGTATTGAAAAAATTCTTCTTCGTGTTTGGACAGATTTCTCTTAAAAAAGAAAGCAGAATCTCTTAAAAATGGTACCTGCCTTAATAGTGGTGAAATCACTTCCATTTTATATGCTTACATAGGTGTTATAGGTGTGCGTTTTTCATTTCTGTCTGAAATGAGGCCTTCAGGTCTGGCAGGGCTCTCAGTTACATCCACACGTTTCCAGGGCTTTTGAGAATCATATTGCTACTCCCAGGTCATGCTGGCACTCGTAAAGCTCTGGAGGCTGCGAAGACCCTCTCTTGCCAATACTTAGGGGACTAGTCATAAAATAGGGCTCAAGTTTCCTTTGCTTTAAGATCCCCAAAACTTATCTGGGAGTTCTGCTATCTCACAGTAGCTTGGTTCTAGGACAAGAGTGCTGGGTCCTGATTACCCCACCTCCCTGTGCCAAGGAGACCTGTAATAGTCAGGGGCCTTATTGAGGGAAAAGCCTTGCTCTTATTCTTTACGTTTTTTGCTAAACTGTTCCTATGCTGTGAGTCCTTACTAGTCTACAGAGGTTCCCCACCTTTCTAGGTTTATGGTGTCCTTAGTGTGTCAATAATTTTTTTCATGGCATCTGTAGGCTTAAACAAACAAACATATAAACAACAAGTAAACAAACAAATGAAATACTAAAATCCTAACAGTTCCATTTATTAAACGGTTAGGTCCAAACAACTTAATAGTAGTACTTTGTGCACTGTCTGACAGCTCAAAAATTTAAATATGCCACAATGGTCCTATAAATTCACCGTAGCACTTAAAGAACTGTGGGTGTAGGTTACTGAAACACAAAATCCAAGAAGACTCCCTCTTTGATTTTATATGCCTCTGTATGCACAGGAGCTCAAAAAGGACTGTTTGATTGGCAGTAGTGAGCAGTGGGGTTGTGGTCGGGAAGCAGGACATAGTAGGAAGCAAATGCTATGAAAACAAATGGGCACCTCCGGCACTGTTGGTGGGATGTAAACTGATACAGCTACTGTGGAGAACAGTATGGTGGTTTCTCAAAAAACTAAAACTAGAGTTACCATATGATCCAGCAATTCCACTACTGGGCATATATCCAGAGAAAGCTATAATTTGAAAAGATACATGCATCCCAATGTTCATTGCAGCACTATTTACAAGAGCCAAGGCATGGAAACAACCTAAATGTCCACTGACAGATGAATGGATAAAGAAGATGTGGGGTGTGTGTGTGTGTGTGTGTGTGTGTGTGTGTGTGTGTGTGTATAAAATGGAATACTATTCAGCCATAAAAAAGAATGAAATAATGCCATTTGCAGCAACATGGATGGATCTAGAGATTATCATATTAAATGAAGTAAGTCAGACAAAGACAAATATCATATATATCACTTATACGTGGACTCTTAAAAAAAAGGATACTAATGAATTTATTTGCAAAACAGAAATAAACTCACAGACATAGAAAACTTATGGTTACCAAAGGGGCTAGCAGGGGGTGGGGGGGAGATAAATTACGAGTTTGGGATTAACATATACACACTACTATATATAAAATAGGTAAACAACAAAGGTCTACTATATAGCACGGGAACTATACTCAATATCTTGTAATAACCTATAACGGAAAAGAATCTGAAAAAGAATATACACACACACATATATCTGAATCACTTTGCTGTACACTTGAAACGAACACAACACTATAAATTAACTATACTTCAATAAAAAACCATATCAAACCAAACCAAACCCCAAATGGGTTCAATCAGAAAATAAAAGCCATTATAAGTAGTATTAGAACAAGAGATTTATTATAGAAAAGGGAAGGAGGGAATGAGAGAAGGGAGAATCACTAACCAATCTACTGTATGGGTGAAAAGTCAAGGACTGCAGGAAAAGCCAAGAAGGAAAGCACACAGATCACAAAGGATGACTTCATAGAGAGGGGCTGTGGAAACCTGTTAGTCCTGTGGGTCCACAACCAAGTGTCTGGAGCCACTGTTGATAAGTCAGGACTCTAGAGGAGAAAGACGTCCACATATATTGTGATGGTGGCTAGGGAGAGCTAGGAGAGCTGAACAAATAAAGAAAAGTTTTATTTAAGAAGAGCAGGAGGGGACAGCCTCCTCAGATATCTGAGCAAATAGCTCCAGAATCCACACTGGATCCTGGGGGCTGAAAAGTTTTACAGACAGAGTAATAAAACTATAAAAGCTCTCTTGAGAAGGATTACCTATCTTGTGATAATTTGCACCTCTTTTGTTGTCATTACCTGTAGTAAAGTAGTTATTAATGTCCTCAACAAGAATGATTGTTGCATCAGTTGCTAAGAATGAGAGAAATCAGAAAGTAAATGGTGTGAGGTGATTTCTGTTTCCAGAAAGGCAGTTGGTTACTAAATTGTCACATTTCCAGACAAACTGGGTCTATGAGTTCTATTTGAAACTGTCACAATTGTAAAAGCCAACAGGCATAGAAAGGACTTGCCATCCCATATAACTCAGTTCTGACCTTAATTACATGGGGAGTACTATAGCGTAAATACGAATTAAATATTCATCCCTTTAAGTCACTTTACTGGCAATAAAAGGCTGGTAATACGCTGGTCTAATGCTGTAATGAATTGTAATGATGATTTTTGGGTGGTTGAAAACCACAGAGTGCAGTTCTCAATGCATAAAATCCTGACAAAATTGAACGGGAGAAGACGTCCATTAGTCCATTAATGCTGGATGATAAATAATCACAAAATCCAATGGCATAAAACAGCAAGCATTTATTTCTTGTTTACCCGTTTGGTGTCATCTGGAGTTCAGCTGCTCCAAGCTTTAGCTGAGGGCTGGGTTTAAGTCTCTTACATGAGTGTTTATTATAAGACTGGGGTCAAAGGGGTAATGGCTATCCAGTGGAAATTTTTTCCAGGGCAATGAGGAGAGCAAGCCCAGCCGCATAGGCACAGTTCAAGCCTTTACTCTTCTCATTGGTCAAAGCAAGTCACACGATCAAATCCAACATCACTGGGATATGGAAGCATATGCCTTGGATGGAAAGAGGAAGAGTGAACGTTTCCTTATCAGCAGTTTAACTTACCATAGGATGCTTTATATATTACTTACATTCTTTCTCAAACTTTGAATTACTTAAGTTCAGATTCAGTTTTAAGTGATAAAAACCACTAGATAATAGTAGCTTAAACAATATAGAATTTTTTTTTCCTGTACCCATAAATGAAGTCCACAGGAAAGCAATCTAAAGCGACATGGTATCTTCATAATCTTCTGGAGCCCAGTGTCTTCTCTCTCTCTCTGTTCCTATTTCTAGGCCACCTCCTGGTCCAAGATGCTGATCAAATTTCAGCCGTCAGGTCCACATTCCAGACGGCAAGATGGAGAATGGGATGAAGAAAGTCACATCTCCTGTCTTCCCAGAGGTTGCACACAATTCTTTTGCTTACATATTATTAGCCAGAAATTATTCACATAATTATACTAGCAAGGGAAGATGAAAATTTACACTTTATTTTTAAAAGTCTCCAGGTGACCATGTTTCCTGTGAAAAATATAGGTCTTATGAATGTTAATATACTATTAGGGAAGAACAGCTGTTTGTGTAAACAACTGGTCGTGTTTGCCACAAAATTACAAAGAAACTTATTCTTACCTACTCAGACATAAAAAGAAACGAAACTGAGTTGTTTGTAGTGAGGTGGATGGACTTAGAGTCTGTCATACAGAGTGAAGTAAGTCAGAAAGAGAAAAACAAATACTGTATGCTAACACATATATATGGAAAAAAAAAAAAGGTCATGAAGAACCTAGAGGCAGGACAGGAATAAAGACGCAGACCTACTGAAGAATGCACTTGAGGACATGGGGAGGGGGAAGGGTAAGCTGGGACAAAGTGAGAGAGTGGCATGGACATATATACACTAGCAAATGTAAAATCGGTAGCTAGTGGGAAGCAGCCGCATAGCACAGTGAGATCAGCTCAGTGCTTTGTGACCACCTAGAGGGGTGGGATAGGGAGGGTGGGAAGGAGGAAGACACAAGAGGGAAGAGACATGGGGATACATGTATATATATAGCTGATTCACTTTGTTATAAAGCAGAAACTAACACACCATTGTAAAGCAAGTATACTCCAATAAAGATGTTAAAAAAAAATCACAAAGAAACTGTGTTCTCAGCACTACCAAGCTTTTAAATCAGATAATTTCTTCTAAATTTTTGCAACAAAAATATGATTGTTAACAGAAAAGACACCATAGATATCATTCCTTAAATTAAATGTCTGAATTATTTTTAGAAAAAATAAGAAAAAGGTGGAAGGAACCAGGTTTCTGCTAAGAAAAAGGTGGAAGGAACCAGGTTTCTAACATGCATGTTTGTTTTCAACGGAGTTTATTCTCAGTGGTACCTCTACTATCTTTCAGGTTCATCCCAAAAATGAATTCCAGCTAGAACCAAACTTTTATCTTTTCCACCATAATATGTTAATTCCAGTACATGAGTTCTTGAGAGATTTTGGAGGAGAGAACATTTCCTGTTATGAATGAATGGTTAAGATTTGAATTAGCCCACAGACATTGATGGAACACTGCTTTTTATCATGATCATTAGCCTGTAATCAAGGTCATCCAAGATTTGTTCCCAATGTACCTTTCTAGGTCTATCTTACACAACTCTTTTTCATGTATCTTTAAAATTTATGACATGTTGCAAAATATGAAGTATTATATGACTTTCTCTAACAAACTAGATCGATTGTGCCACTCAAATATATCCTATACCTTTTTTTCTCTATGCCTGAGCCATCTCAGTAGAGCGACTCCCATCATATCCACTCTAAACCTATTCCTTTATTTAAGACTTAAAACAAAAAATTTACTTCCTTACAAAACCCTTTCTAGAACCCCACAATCAGAAGTGACTTCTCTCTAGATCAAGTATAACTGTATATTATATTCTTTCCTTTATTAATTTACAGTTGATTTTATTGAACACCTACTATGCATCTTTGTGAGGGACATTAAGAAAATAATATTTTTTACATACATACCACAACCTACCTCACATTTTACTTCTACTGCTCACCTTGCTTACCTTCACAAGGTTAAAAAAAAGTTGAAAAAGTGTCTTATCATCTATATACACTTTTGACACCTAGTACTGGCTTACACTGCTAAATATTCAGCAAAAATGTTTGATGAGTGAATATTCTTGGTTTGTTTCATTTACTGCCTTCCCCCTATCTCTAGGGGAGGCAATACAGAAGAGGTATGTTACATTATGTTAACTGCTATAGAAAAATTCATTTAAAATCGAAGCACACTCTAAAAAATATATGCGTGTCGACCGAAAAAAAAAATGCATAACCTAAAAGCTGAGAATTGTGCTTTATTTGGTGAACTTGTTGAGGACTTAAGCCTGGGAGGTAGCCTCTCAGATAGCTCTGAGGGACTGCTCCGAAGAGGTAAGGGATGAGCCCAGATATACAGAAGTTTTGCAGAAAACAAACCAGATATTGAACATCAAAAAATTTATTCTAATTGAAGGAAAAACAACTTAAATTAATGAATTTAGCACTTTTCTATGTATGGGAAGATGCGAGAGTCTGGGCTCATTGAAATCATTGATACACACCTTAACTATCTAGGGCCAGTATCCTATTTTTCTCCATCCTGAATCCCCTCAGGGTGCACAGTTGGGGGGTGGGGGGCTGCAGTGGTTGATGGCTTGATGGTCACAACATCCTTTGTTTACTGATACGGCAGGTGACATTTTCCGTCCACATACGTGTATCTTCATTACTGGAGTCGTGGGCATGGGTAAGAATCGACAAGATGCAAATCTAGCCTTTGTCTTACAAGAAATGCAAAGTGTTCCAATGTAAGATTGTGTGAATTTCAGGAAACTATGTATCAGGTGTCCAGTGTCCAGACTTGCAGAAACCACACAGATGAAAGCAAATTTCTGTCTAATCTTTATCTGCCTTCTGTGATTAAGACAGAAAGAGCAAACCATAAAGAAGTGATCTTCAGGCATTTCTGGGAATACTTTCTTCCTGCTACAACCACTCAAACACTAATATGATGTTTTCTGGCTCAGCAGCATTTTCCTTGTTTTCTATTTGTTCAGGCCTCAGATCTGTGGAGTGGATCATAATTAGCAATCTGGTCATCCTTTCCCCAGCTCAGATTCAATTAGCCATATGTTACAGGCAGCAAACACAGTGGCTGTCAAACTTCAGCAATTACCAGGGGGGAAAAAACATGGTGTGGTCAAAATTGTGGACTTAACAGCTCTTGAAGTAGAAGCAAACTCCTAATTACAGAGCATTAATCAGAATTTTGTCTGGTCATTTATCAGTCATCTCCACGGACAAGCTCTGGAAATAGCAGCCTCTAATCCACGTGGGACCTAAGTGAGGAGCTCTTGGAGCAAAGGTATCAGAAAATGAAATGAGTAAATATGCAATTCTGTTTACTTTCTCCATTTCAACAATGAAGAAAAATCAATGGGCTTACAGAATATGGCAATTGTACTTTTAAATGAAGGCTCTTTAGAAGGCAGGGTTTTTTTTGTTTGTTTTTTTTTTTGCGGTACTCGGGCCTCTCACTGTTGTGGCCTCTCCCGTTGCGGAGCACAGGCTCCAGACGCGCAGGCTCAGCAGCCATGGCTCATGGGCCTAGCTGCTCCGCGGCATGTGGGATCCTCCCGGACCGGGCACGAACCAGTGTCCCCTACATCGGCAGGCGGACTCTCAACCAATGCGCTACCAGGGAAGCCCGAAGGCAGGGTGTTTGTTTGTTTGTTTCTTTGTTTTTTTAACATATAAAGGCTGATTCCAAACAAGTGATGTACTCATTGTGGAAGGCTTTATTCTTAATTAGGGCTGTGATGGGTCAGCCCTGCAGTGGGAAAGCCTTAGCATGGAGGGTCACCATTAAATTCATTCTACTCAAAAACGGTGAGATTAAATTTCAGCATCTGACATTGAAAGCCGTGTGAATTCTGAACTTTTCTTCTCTGTTACACGCTGATTTGTTAGAGAAAGGGGCTGGAAGTCCTAGGGGTAGATAACATTAAAAAAATAGTTAAAAGAAAATGAGAATAGAAATGTGAGTTTCTTGAGGAAACACATAATTAGGAAGGCTTGGTGAAGAAATCTACCGCTTAAAAAAAAAACCTATTAATTTCTGTCTACCCTACCCATTCATGGTCTTCTCCAAAGAAGAAGGAATAGAGTTACAATACAGCCACACTCTATTAAAAATAGTATTTATTCAACAGCAGGTCTGCCTCCTGGGCTAATTCCTTCTTAGAAAAGGTCTATTATAAATCCCAGTAATTCTCCCATGAGCTCTACAAAGAGTGTTTCTTCGTGGCGGGTTTGAGTATTTTATCCACTATAATTTAAATGTCTCAAGGGATGTCACTCCAAATCATTTCCCTTGGGAGGTTGCTCTAGCCTGAAAAATACCTTCATTAAGAGATTTCTCTAGTATTTAACGTGGAATTTTTCTATTCTGTTTTATCTGGCATCAGAAATACATCCTTTTCTCCCCAGCCTTGACCACTGAACTTTATACAAGCAGCTAGTATGTTGGCATGAGAAGGGTGGTTCCCTTTTCTTCATAAAATAAGTGACTTTCAGATGTAGAGAACAAATGTATGGACACCAAGGGGAGAAAGCTGGAGGTGGGGGGGGATGAACTGGGAGATTGGGATTGACATGTATACACTGATGTGGATAAAATAGATAACTAATAAGAATCTGCTGTATAAAAAAAACCAAACCAAAAAAAGATAAAATAAGTGACTGAGTTCAATTGTACTCAGTACATGAAAATTCCTGTTTGAGTTCATCCACTCTAAGTATGTGTCTTTGTCTGTAGAAACCAGTTTTGAGAATTTGGTCAAGGAAGAGTTGACCTTTGGTTAGAGGAAGATGAAGGCCAGTGGAGAGAAGTTTTAAATGTAAATTTTAATTTTCTCATACAAACAGAGTTTTTGTGTTTTTAAACATTGAAAGGTTAAACATTTTTAAATAATTAATTTATTTTTTATTTATTTATTTTTGGCTGCATTGGGCCTTTGTTGCTGCGCGCAGGCTTTCTCTAGTTGCAGCGAGCTGGGGCTACTCTTCGTTGCAGTGCGTGGGCTTCTCATTGCAGTGGCTTCTTTTGTTGCGCAGCACGGGCTCTAGGCATGCGGGCTTCAGTAGTTGTGGCATGCAGGCTGAGTAGTTGTGGCTCGCAGGCTCTAGAGCTCAGGCTCAGTAGTTGTGGTGCACGGGCTTAGTTGAGAAGAGAAACTAGAGAAGAGAAAACCCACACACCACAACTAGAGAGAAGCCTGCACGCCACAGTGAAGAGCCCACGTGCCCGACGAAAGATCCTGCATGCCTCAATGGCAATCCTGCGTGCCGCAACTAAGACCCGACACAGCCAAAAATAAATAAAATAAACGAACAAAACAAAACAAAAAACCAAAAAAACCCCCCAAAAAACAAACTGGGGGAGTATCCTGCTAGGGAGTCAAGGCACAGATTTCTGACCCCTTTACGAACTTCTACCAAAAATCTTCAGCTTTAAACACTTTTACTTTAATTTTAATAACTTAGTTGGAATGACAAGGGGGGCGACGGTTGTGAAAGCCAATATATTAAAAGACTGTCGAGGAAGGCCTGGGAGCTCTGTGGTACAGGATAATTCAGTCAGCTCCATAGGGGTGAGGATCTTTATACCTGGCTCCCTCGTTTTTTTCAATGTGTGTGTACATTGACAGTTCTATGGGAAGCAGAGCACTCCAACGGAGGTCCTAGAGGGTCCATAGATGGAATAGTGCAAGAGAATATATATATATATTTTTTAACAAAGAGAGTTAAATTAAAGCTTACATGTGGTTTGAAATGGTTGCTGTTCTTTCTCTCTGACAACCTTACAATTCACCTTTTGTAAAAAGAAAACTCTAAAGTCCTTCATTTAAATCAGTGACATGATGGCTTTAGTAAGGATTGTTGTGTTGGGCTGTAATGTAAGATTATTCAAGGCACAATAAAAAAGACCAGGGCTGAATTTAACAGGACATTGGCTGCAAGTAGCAGTGTCACTGGACACCACCCACTGGTTCATGCTGAACGTTTCCTTAAGCTTTTAAATGTTGAAATTTAAAACACATATGAGGATTCATTGCAGCACTATTTACAATAACCAAGACATGGAAGCAACCTAAGTGTCCATCAACAGATGAATGGATAAAGAAGATGTGGCACACATATACAATATTACTCAGCCATAATAAAGAATGAAATAATGCCATTTGCAGCAACATGGATGGACCTACAGATTATCATACTAGGTGAAGTAAGCCAGACGAGAAAGACAAATATCATATGATATCACTTATATGTGGAATTTAAAAAAAAGGATACAAATGAACTTATATACAAAACAGAAATAGACGCACAGACATAGAAAACAAACTTACGGTTACCAAAGGGGGAAGTGGGTGGAAGGATAAATTAGGAGTTTGGGATTAACATATACACATTACTATTTATAAAACAGATAACCTTGTGCTACGGTATAGCACAAGGAACTATACTCAATATTTTGTAATGACCTAGAAGGGAAAAGAATCTGAAAAAGAATATATGTATATATATAACTGAATCACTTTCCTGTACACCTGAAACTAATACAACACTGTAAATCAACTATACTTCAATATAAAAAATTAAAAAAAAATACAAGGAGATCCTGTTATATACAACAACATGGACAGAACTTGAAGGCATTATGCTAAGTGAAATAAGTCAAATAGAGAAAGGCAAATACTGTATGATATCACTCATACGTGGAATCTTAAAAAAAAGCTGAACTCATAGATACAGAGGACAGACTGATGGTCCCAGAGGTTGGGGGAGGGCGTGGCAAAATAGGTGAAGGTGGTCAAAAGGTACAAGCTTTCAGTTTTAAGATAAATAAGTCCTGGGGATATATAGTATGGCAACTATACTTAACAATATGTATTGTATATTTGAAAGTTGCTAAGAGAGTAGATCTTAAAAGTTCTCATCACAGGACTTCCCTGGTGGTCCAGTGGCTAAGACTCTGCGCTCCCAAGGGAACTAGATCCCACGTGCTGCAACTAAGAGTTAGCATGCTGCAACTAAAGATAATGCACGTGTCATACTGCAACTAAGACCCAGCGCAGCCAAATAAATAAAGAAAGAAATATTAAAAAGAAAAAGCTCTCATCACAAGAAAAAAATTTGTTAATTGTTTGAGGTGAGGGATGTTAACTAAACTTATTGTGGCAATCATCTTGCAATATATACATGTATCAATCAAATCATTATGTTGTACACCTAAAATGAATACAATATTATATGAATTATATCTCAGTTAAAAACGCTATAATTGGGCTTCCCTGGTGGTGCAGTGGTTGAGAATCTGCCTGCTAATGCAGGGGACATGGGTTCGAGCCCTGGTCTGGGAGGAGCCCACATGCCGCGGAGCAACTAGGCCCGTGAGCCACAACTACTGAGCCTGCGCGTCTGGAGCCTGTGCTCCGCAACAAAAGAGGCCGCGATAGTGAGAGGCCCGCGCACCGTTATAAAGAGTGGCCCTCGCTTGCCACAACTAGAGAAAGCCCTCGCACAGAAACGAAGACGAACACAGCAAAAATAAATTACTAAACTCCTACCCCCAACATATTAAAAGAAAACTCCTATTATTATTAATATTAAATTATTTCATTATTATTAAATTGATTAAATTTCAAAAGATACAGTTTGAAAAAAGCATATATAAAATATATGGGGCTTCCCTGGTGGCGCAGTGGTTGAGAGTCTGCCTGCCGACGCGGGGGACACGGGTTTGTGCCCCGGTCCGGGAAGATCCCACATGCCGCGGAGCGGCTGGGCCCGTGAGCCATGGCCGCTGAGCCTGCGTGTCCGGAGGCTGTTCTCCGCAACGGGAGAGGCCACAACAGTGAGAGGTCCGCGTACCGCAAAAAAAAAAAAAAAAAAAAAAAAAAAATATATATATATATATATGTATATATATACATATATATATATATATATATGAAACAAAAATGTGTGCCCTAATGATTTATCACAAAGCAAACCCTCATGTAAACACCACTCAGATCAAGAAACAATCTTGCCGACACTTCCAAAGCCTCTCTCATGTCCCCTTCATCTCCTCCTGGCAATTATGGTAATCACTTCCTTGCCTGCTTTACAGTTCCAGTGTATCCCCAAACTCTGTAGCTCTGCTTTGAATTTTATAGTAAATGGAATCCTACAGTATAACTGCTTTCATGACCGGCTTTTTTCTGCTCAAGATATTTGTGAAATTTACCCAGGATCTGATTGTAGCTGTAGTTGGTTCATTTCCACTCTTTTATAGTCTTCGATTGTATATATCTAAAATTTATTTATATATTTTACTCTTAGTGTGCATTTGGGTATTTCCAGTTTGAGCCCCCCAAAAATAGTACTGTTAAGAACACTATTCTACTGTCTATTGGTGCACATGTACACACATTTCTCTTTTCTCTCTTCCTAGGAGTGGAAATGCTGGGTCCTAGGGTGTGCTTGTAGTCAGCTCTGCTGCCACTGCCAATCCCTTTTCTAAGGGGGCTGTACTAATACACTTGTCAAGCAGCAGTGAATGAGGGTTCCTGCTGCTCTCTACTTGCCTCAATGATTAGTATCATCAGTCTTTTGAATTTTAGCTGTTTTGATAGGTTTTCTAGTTAAAGGAAAATTTTCTCTACTCACAACTCCTCTAACACCAAATGTGTGGCTTTTCCAAACCAAGAAATTCTCTAATTCTCTGTGGACACCCACTGGATGTTATACAATTTAATTCAATTCTGACACTACTACCTGGATTTAGTACAGACCCTACAGCTTAAGGGCTCAGTCCCACAACACTGCCCCCACTTCGGATGCTAATTGCAAGTAGAAGGTCCCAGGTTATCCATACTTCATCCTACTCGGCTAAAAATTGGGGGTTCCAACAACCCCCCGATCAGGTTTGGTAATTTGCTATAGTGGCTCACAGAACCTAGGCAAACACTTTATTTACTATTACCAGTTCATTATAAAGGATGTTATAAAGGATACAATGAACAGCCAGATGAAGAGGTACGTAGGGCAAGGTGTGGGAAAGGGGTGTGGACCTTCCATGTCCTCTCTGGGTGTGCCACCTTCCCAGCACCGTCATTTGTCCACCAACCTGGGAGCTCTCTGAACCCTTCTGTTTAGGGTTTTTAATGGAAGTTTATTACATAGGCATCACTGATTAAATTACTGGCCATTGGTGATTAATTCAAACTCCAGTCTCTCTCCCCTCCCTGGAGGTCGGCGGAGGTGGGACTGAAATTTCTAAGTTTCTAATCATGCCTTGGTCTTTCTGGGGACTAGCTCCCATCATGAAGCTATCCAGGGACCCCAGTGACAGTCTTTTCATTAGCGTGTGATACAATGTTCCTATCACTCTGGAGATTCCAAGGGTCTTAGAAACTCTTGTGTCAGGAACCAGGGACTTAGTCCAAATATTATAACAAAAAATGCTCCTGTTATTCCTATTATTCAGGAAATTACAAGGGTTTTAGGAACTCTGTGTCAGGAACTGAGGGCAGAGACCAAATATATATTTCTTATCACAGTAGTGTTATCTCACTTAGTGTTAGTTTACGTTTCCCCTGAGTTGAGTTCCTTTCACATGTTCATATATTCATTGGCTATTGGCTCTCATATTCTGTGAAGTTGCTGTTCAAATCTCTTGCCCATTTTCCTTTTTGGTTGCCAGACTTTATTACTGTTGTTGTTGATCGCAGGATTGTTTAGGTGATTCAAAATATTGTCCCTCACTCTGTGGCTTACTTTGTACTTTCTTATTGGTGTCTTGATGAACTTAATACAGTAAAATTTATAAATCTTTCCTTTACGCTTTTGGTGTCTTGTTTATAAAGTCTTTTCCTACTGTAGGTCATGAAAATATTCTCCTATCTTATCTTCTAGAAGCTTCAGTGTTCTGTATTTCACATTTAAGCTTGCAATCCATCTGGAGCTGTTTTTTCTGAATCGTATGTAATTGAGTTCAAGGTCCATTTTCACCTGCCCCCACGCCCAGCAACCCCCTATTGGGATAGCCAATATTCTCAACAACATTTATTGTAAAGTTATGCTTTGCCTAAGGTTCGGAAGTGTCATCTTAGTCATTCAGGAATCTATATATGCACAGTCTTGATTTTATCCCATTATTTTATTTGTCTATCCTTTCATTAATATGATATCGTCTCAATTACTGTCACATCAGGGAAATTATCAATGTCTTGTAGAGTAAGTTCTCGCACCATGAACTTCTTCATGACTACACTCACTATTCTTAGTCCATTGCCTTTCCATTGATTTCCATTTTGGAATCAGGCTAGTCCACTGCATTTTAATATATTTTCTAGAATCAGCTTGCGAATTCCATAACAACAACAAAACAAATACACACACATAAACATCAACATACACTTAATATGATAAATACACACATAAACCAAATTTAAAAACTGATTGGGGTTTTACTCCGATAGCCCTGAATCTATAGAATTGTTTGAAGAAAACTGACATCGTTATATTAGCAAATCTTTATACTCATTGACATGGTATGTCTCTCCATTTAATTTGGTCTTCTTTAATGTCTTGCGGTAATGTTTTACAGATTTCTGTAGCTTTTTTGTTCGTTTGTTTATGCTTTTCCAACTGTATTTAGAAAAACAAATCCAGGTCCCAGTGCCCCCATGTCCTCCCCCACCCCAGCCATAATTTAAATAACTTAGAGACAGAGTTGGGGCCGGGGTGGGTGGGTGGGGGGTAGGGGGGGGTGGGTGGGACAGAGAGGGGGGAGGCGTGTGCTTCTTGGTTATGGGACCCTTGCCCCCTCCCAGGCCCCCAGGGGCCATGGGGTCGGCAGTGGAGGCCTCAGCCAGCCTGTGCCCTGAGGGATCTCTGTGAGCCATACTACTTCTCCTAATTTTCCAAGAGCAGGAGGCCAGCCTCCTCGCCGAGGGTGGACTCCGGGTCAGGGTGGATTGGCAGGCCCTCAATGGTCAGCAGCACATGCCGGATGCCCAGCTGGTGTCCAGTTCCTCTTGAGCATGTTGACGCAGGTCTCACCGTTGGCGTCCACCTTCGGATGGAAGATCTTGGTCAATGAGTACCCTTGGGTGGGGAGGCAGGATGGTCCTTCCCCAACAGGAGTTTCATATGGAATAGGCCTCCAGCGCTGGGGTCCCCTTGGGGTTCTCGATGGTGACTTGCAGGACTGCGAGGTCCTCCTCATTGGAAAAGACCTTGATGCCATCAGGTGGGTCAGCTGTCAGCGTCATCACCTCCCGTACACCAAATGGATGATGGAGGATGGGGGCAGGTTCCCCACCTTGGAGTTCATGACTGCCACTGGCAAGGGAAGGGTCTCCTGGCTCCCTTCCTGAGCTGGGGGCGGTCCCCAACTGCTGCCACTGCAGCCCTAGGGGCCCCAGCTCCCCTCCCCCCTGCCTCAACCCCCATGCACTGCACCTGCAGCTCCTCCTGCCCCAGGTGCTGGTCTTTTAATTTTTTTTCCATTTCAAAAGAAATCTATTTATTATTTTTCTATTACACATAGAGGCTTTGCTCATCTGGACCAAAAAAATTATTTTTTAAAAAAGGTTTTTTAGGTCTTTGTTTTTCAAGGCAAATGACCACTTATTAGATGTTTGATTTTGTCCTCAAATCCCAGTCAGGTCTACTACCCTGATGAACTAGAAAGGACTTTGTGGGCCCTCATGATGCCTTCTCTGTTCTCCAGCCTCTCAAAGCTCTTTGTAGATCGTCTCTTTGATGCGATACTCTGAAACCCCTGTAATCTGGGAGGGTATTAGTCGGTCAACTGTACTCCCATCATTCCCTATTCTAGCTTCCTTGTCATTCAGGGTCACCTGTCAGGTTACACAATATACACAAGACAATCTGCCACAAAACACAGCTCTCCTCTTTTGCCTCACAGAAGAATTAAAGTTCCAAAATATATGCAGACCCATCTTCCATCTCCAACCATCCTCTAGTTCTTCCCAGTCTTTCCAAAGCAGTCTCACCCCTACATTCTTGTTTTTTAAAAAAATATTTATTTACTTATTTGGCTGCACTCGGTCTTAGTCACAGCATGCAGGCTCTTCACTGCAGCACACGGGCTTCTCTTTAGTTGTGGCACACTGGCTCCAGAGCTCTCAGGTTCAGTAGTTGTGGCACACAGGCTCTCTATTGTGGCCTGTGGGCTCTAGAGCATGCAGGCTTAGCTGCCCCGAGGCATGTGGGATCTTAGTTCCCCACCCAGGGATCACACCCATGTCCCATGCATTGGAAGGGGGATTCTTAACCACTGGACCACCAGGGAAGTCCCTCATCCCTATATTCTTGATCAGCTACAACCAAGTGGTGCCTTCTAAAGTGGGGAGATTCTGACCCCAAGTCTTCAAATGTTCCAAGGTTCCAGAAAACAATGCTGTCACATGGGTAACAGCAAGTGTTGGGCCTTGCCCAACAATTAAAAAACACAGCAAAGGAACAAAATAAATCTGACCACTAAAACAACTTTTGATTTAGCCCCATATCCCTTATTTGAGTATTTCTCAAACAAAAGTTGTTTTTCAAGAACCAAATATATTTGACAATCTAAACCTCTATGGAGGTCACCAACCACTGACCCTAAGGGAGACTGTTACATGGGGGTTAAAAAACATACAAAACAAAACAAAACAGAGAAAATGACAAGCTGTTTTAGTTTCCCCGAGATGTCGGCCCATTCTTATCAGTTGACCAGAGTCCATTAGCAGTGAACTGGAGACCCTCCTTCAGGACACTTCACTTTTCTCCATCCGCCAGACCAGCTCGACCAACATCTCTGCCACCTTTTCAATCTCCTTGGCCTTCTCGCACAACTCTGATACTCTGTCGTCAGCCTCCCCACCGGGACGCCCATTCAAGGCGCCGTCCTCCGAGGCCTCCACCTGTGTTTTTATCCGGATGAGCAGAAGGTCCATCTCCCACAGCTTGCCCCTGGTCCTCAGACACATGCTCCCGGCTTTTCGGGTGAGCTCCGTGATGTCCTCCAGCATCTGGTTGATACCCGGGAGCAGGAACTGCTCCAAATCCACCTCCGGCTCCAGCGTGTCCACCTCCTCCAGAGCTTCCACCTCGTCCAGGTCCAAGGGCCAGATTTTTCCTGCCACTGCTTCAGACCCACAGTCCCCTGGAGACGGCTGATCAACAGTTACTGCTCCAGTCGAAGTGAACCACACTCCTGGTCAACAGTATTCTGGAATTATCTTCTAAAAATTTCTCTTTATGCCTCTCACTTCCCAACTGCTTTGGGAAGAAACGCCTCGCACACAAACAGCGGAGCCTTCAATTCGCGGGTCTTTGCTGCCCTTTCATGACACTGCTGGACCTGTGTATCTTGTGTTAGATTTGATATTTGGTAATTGGATGTTTTCAGTTTCGTTATAAATGGTATCATTTAAAAATCTTATTTTCTAGCTGTTTATTGCTGATATAAAGAAATGCGTTTGTGTGTATCTGAAGCTTCTAGAAGATAATAGGAGACATGCCTTCATGACCTGGGATAGGGAAATAAATGCTTTTGTGTATTTTAAATAGCAACTGTGTTGAACTCTCTTGTTAATGCTAAATACCTGTAATTCTTTTGGAATTTCTTTCTTACCCCCGCTAGCTTTACTGAAATATAATTGACATATAACATTGTGTAAATTTAAGGTGTACAAATGTGATTTTCTATATATATATATAATCTATAAATATATACATATATAAATGACTAGCACAATAAGGTTAGTTAACATAACCATTACCTCACATAATTACAATCTTTGTGTTGTGTTGAGAACTCTTAAGATCTACTCTCTTAGCTGCTCTCAAATATGCAGTACAATCTTCTTAACTGAAGTGACCATGTAGATTATAATCTCAGAATTTATTCATCTTATAAATGACCACCTTCATTCATCCCTCACCCTACCCCTTGGCAACCACCAATCTATTATGTTTCTATGAATTTGGTTTTTCTAGATTCCATATGTAAATGAGATCATACAGTATTTGTCTTTCTCTGCCTGACTTATTTTACTTAGCATAATGCCTTCAGGGTTCATACATATTGTTGCAAGTGGCAGGATTTTCTTCTTTTTTATGACTGAATTATATATATATCTCATGTTTTTAAATTTATTCATCCTTTCATGGACACCTAGGTTGTTTCCATGTCTTGGCTATTGCAAATAATGCTTTAATGAAATAGGGGGTGAAGATATCTCTTTATTTACTTATTTCAAAATTATTTACATTATTTATTTAATTGAATTATAATTAACATACAATATTATATTAGTTTCAGGTAAAATAGATAACTAATAAGAACCTACTGTATAGCACAGGGCAGGTATTTCTTTGAGACAGTGATTTAATTTCCTTCAGATATATACTCAGAAGTAGAATTTGCTAGATCATATGGTAGTTCTATTTGTGTGTGTGTGTGTGTGTGTGTGTGTATGTTTATGTGTGTGGAACCTCCATACTGTTTTCCACAGTGGCTGTACCATTTTACATTCCTTCTTCAGAATTTCTATGAACATACACACACATATCATCTGTGAAAAATGAAAGTATTATTTCTTCCTCTCCAATCTCTTCCTCCTTCTCCAATTTTCTTTCTCTCTTTTTCCTTCTCTCTCTCTCTCTCTCTTTTTTCTGTAATAGCTATGCTCCCTTTCTGCACTGTCTGGAACCTTCAGTTCATTGTTAAATGGGAGTGGTGATAGCAGACATACTTGTCTTGTTCCAGGTAAGAGAGCTTTCACCGTTTCATCACTAAGCTTAATGCTTGCTGTGTATTATCTTGTTGATACTGTTTTTGAAATAAAGAAATTACCTTCTCTTTCTAGTTTGCTAAGAATCTTTATTATAAATAGTGAATTCTATCATAATATTTTCTCCATTTATTAAGATAGTCATATGATTTTTCTCTTATTCCATTAATGTGATAAATTATATTGCTTGAATTTTAACTGTTCAATCAATTTTGTATTCCTGAAATAAACCCAAATTTTTATATTTTGCTAAATTTTATTTGTTAATATTTTATTTGGATTTTTTTCAATCTGTTCTGGGTGACATTGGCTTGGAATTTTTCTTTCTCAGGATGTTTTTGTCATGTTTTGATATCAAGGTTATTAAGCTCCCTCAAATATGATGGGAAATAGTCCCTCGTTTACTGTTCTCTAGAAAAGTCTGTTTAAGTGTTTGGTAGAATTCACCAGCAAAGCCATCTGGACCTGTTTTTATTCTCTGTGGAAAGGAATTACATTAACAATCTAGTTTCTTTGATAGTTGTAAAACAACTTAGGCTTTCTATTCTTCTGTTTATTTGGTAACTTGTGTTTTTGTCCATGTCATCTGAATTTTTAAGTTTATTGGCATGAAGTTTTTCATAATATCCTTTTATGATCATTTTAATGTCTGTATGATCTATTGCAGGAGTCAGCAAATGAAAACTCTCTGGCCAAATCTGACCCATGGCCTGTTTTTGTTTGGCTCAGCAAGCTAAGAATAATTTTTACATTTTTAAATGTTGTTAAAAACAAAATGAAACAAAACAGAACAAAACAACAAGCATACACACAAGAATATGTGACAGAGTCCTTAAGCCCTGTTCTTACCTTTATATTCCCTTCATTTTATTTATTTTTAAAAATTTTATTGAAGTATAGTTGATTTACTATGTTGTGTTAATTTCTGCTGTACAGCAGTGATTCAGCTATACACACATATTCTTTTTCATATTTGTTTTCATTATGGTTTATCACAGGATACTGAATATATTTCCCTGTGCTATACAATAGGAACTTGTTGTTTATCTATTCTGTATATAATAGTTTGCATCTGCTAATCCCAAATTTCCAATCCTTCCCTTCCCTATCCCCCTCACCCTTGGCGATCACAAGTCTGTTCTCTGTATCTGTGAGTCTGTTTCTGTTTCATAGATATGTTCATTTGTGTTGTATTTTAGACTCCATGTGTAAGTGATATAATATGGTATTTGTCTTTCTCTTTCTGACTTACTTCGCTTCATATGATAATGTCTAGGTTCATCTGTGTTTCTGTAAATACCATTATTTCCTTCTTTTTTATGGCTGAGTAATACATACACACACACACACACACACACACACACACACACACACACACACCATATCTTCATTATCCATTCACCTGGATAATATCCATTGATGGACACTTAGGTTGTTTCCACGTCTTGGCTATTGTAAATAGCGCTGCTACAAACATAGGGTGCATGTATCTTTTCAAATTATAGTTTTGTTTGGATATATACCCAGGACTGGGATTTCTGGATCATATGGCAACTCTATTTTTAGTTTTCTGAGGAACCTCCATACTGTTTTTCATAGGGGCTGCATCAATTTGTATTCCCACCAACAGTGTAGGAGGGTTCCCTTTTCTCCACATCCCCTCCAGCTTTTGTTATTTGTAGACGTTTTACTGATGGCCATTCTGACTGGTGTGAGGTGGTACCTCATTGTAGTTTTGATTTGCATTTCTGTAATAATTAGTGATGATGAGCATCTTTTTATGTGTCTAATGGCCATCTGTATGTCTTCTTTGGAGAAATGTCTATTTAGGTCTTCTGCCCATTTTTTGATTGGGTTTTTTTTTGTTGTTATTGAGTTGTAAGAGTTGTTTGTACATTTTGGAGATTAAGCTCTTATCAGTCACATCATTTGCAAATATATTCTCTCAGTCTGTAGGTTATCTTTTCATTTTGTTTATGTTTTCCTCTACTGCAAAAACAAAAGCTTATAAGTTTTATTAGGTCCCATCTGCTTATTTTTGCTTTTATTTCTATTGTCTTGGGAGACTGACATAAAAAAACATTGGTATGATTATGTCAGAGAATGTTTTGTATATGTTCTTTTCTAGGAGTTTTATGGTGTCCTGTCTCATATTTAAGTCTTTAAGCCATTTTGAGTTAATTCTGTGTATGGCGTGAGGGTGTGTTTTAACTTTATTGCTTTGCATGCAGCTGTCTGCTTTCCTTCATTTTAAATTATTTTATTTAATTTCCTATTCTCAGCTATCTTCGTGAGAGGACAATTTTTGTAAATAATCCATGTGCATTGGAAAAGGTCAGGTGTGCTATAATATTATTTGATTCTTCTATATCCTTCCTGAATTCTTGTCTCCTTATTCTAATAAGTTAATGAAAGTTGTGTAAAAAACTTTTTCTTTTATTGTGGATTTGAATACTTACCCTTGTAGCTCGGATCAAATTTTGCTCTACATATTTTGAGGTGATGTTATTAGATTATAAGAATAATAAAGGAATACTATCAACAACTTTATGCCCACACATTTGATAACCTGGATGAAGTTGGCCAATTCCCTGAGAGACACAATTTGCTGAAACTCACACAAGAAGAAATAGACTATCTGAATAGGCCTGAATCTACTAAAGAAATTGAATTAATTACCTTCTAAGCAGTAAGCACCAAGTCCAGATGGGTTCATTGGTGAATTCAACCAAACATTTTAGGAAGAAATTTTACCAGTTCTCTACAATGTGTTCCAGAAGATATGAACAGAGGAAAGGCTTTATAATTCATTCTATAAAGTCAGCATTACCCTAATACCAAACCAGACAAAGACATTGTAAGAAAAGAAAACTATGGACCTATATCTCTCATGAACATAGATGTAAAAATCATAAACAAAATAGCAGCAAATCAAATCCAGCAATGTATAAAAAGAATTATACACCCTGACCAAGTGCAATTTATCCCAGGTATGCAAGGCTGGTTCAACATTTAAAAATCAATTAATATAATTCATCACATCAACAGGTTAAAATAGAAAAATCACATGATCTTATCATAGATGCAGAAAAAAGCTTTTGATAAAATCCAAAACTCATTTATAATAAAAACTCTCTTTTAATAGATGGGAACTTTCCCAACTTGATAAAGGACATCTACGAAAACCCTATAGCTAACACCATATTTAATAGAAACTTGAAGCTTTCACAGTAAAATCAAGTACAAGGCAAGGATGTCCCCTCTCATGACTCACAATCAATATTATACTGGAAGCTATAGCTAATGCAACAGCTCATGAACAGGAAATAAAAGGTATATAAACTGAGAAAAGGGAAATAAAACTGTCTTTGTTCAAGGATGACATGGTCATCTATATAGAGCATCCAAAAGAATTGATTAAAAAAAAAAATTCCTGGAACTTGTAAGTGATTATGTTGCAGGATACAACGTTAATATACAGAAGTCAATTATTTTCCTATATACCAGCAATGAATAAATGGAACTTGAATTAAAAAACACAATACCATTTACATTAGCACCCCAAAATAAATTACTTAGGTACAAAATAACAAAATATGTACAAGATTTACATGAGGAAATGTACAAAGCTCTGATGAACAAAATCGAAAAAGAACTAAAGAAATGGAGAAGTATTCCACGTTCATGGATAGGAAGACTCAATATTAAGATGTCATTTCTTCCCAAATTGATATAGATATTCAACAATACCAAACAATATACCATCAAGTTACATTTTGGACATCAACAAACTGATTCTAAAGGTTATATGCAGAGACAAAAGACCCCACATAGCCAACACAATATCGAAGGAGAAGAACAGTTAAGGGACTGACACTACCTGACTTCAAAACGTATACAGAGCTACAGTAATCAAGACGGTGTGGTACTGGTGAAAGAATAGACAAATTGATCAATGGAACAGAATAGAGAGGCCAAAAATAGACCCATAAATACAGTCAACTGACCTTTGATAAAGGAGAAAAGGCAATACAATGGAGCAAAGATAATCTTATCAACAAATGGCAATGGAACAACTGGACAGCCACATGCAAAAAATGAAACTAGAGATGATCTTTCACATTTGACAAAAATTAACTCAAAAGGGATCAGAGACCTAAATGTATTATAAAACATAAAACTATAAAACTAGTAGAGGAGATTGGCTCAACATGGTGGAGTAGAGGACATACACTCACTCCCTCTTGTGAGAGCACCAGAACCACAACTAACTGCTGAACAATCATCGACAGCAAGACACTGGAACTCACCAAAAAAGGTATCCCACATCCAAAGACAAAGGAAAAGCCACAGTGAGGCAGTATGAGGGGCACAATCACAATAAAATAAAATTCCATAACTGCTAGGTGGGTGACTCACAAACTGGAGAACACTTATACCACATAAGTCCACGCACTGGAGTGAAGGTTCTGAGTCCCACGTTAGGCTTCCCAACCTGGGGGTCTGGCAATGAGAGGAGGAATTCCAATAGAATCAGACTTTGAAGGATAGCAGGATTTGATTGCAGGACTTCAACAGGACTGGGGGTAACAGAGAATCCACACTTGGAAGGCACACACAAAAAAGTGTGCGAATTGGGACCCAGGGGAAGGAGCGGTGACCCCATAGGAGACCGAACCAGATCTACCTGCTACTGTCGGGGGGTCTCTTGGAGAGGCAGGGGGTGGCTGTGGCTCACTGTGAGAAAAGGACCCTGGCAGCAGAAGATCTGGGAAGTACTCCTTGGCATGAGCCCTGCCAGAGACTGGCATTAGCTGCACCAAAGAGCCCAGGTAGGCTCCAGTGTTGGGCTGCCACAGGCTAAACCACCAACAGGGAGGGAACCCAGCCCCACCCATCAGCAGACAAGTGGATTAAAGTTTTACTGAGCTCTGCCCACCAGAGCAAAACCCAGCTCTACCCACCACCAGTCCCTCCCATCAGGAAACTCGCCCAAGTCTCTTAGATAGCCTCATCCACCAGAGGGCAGACAGCAGAAGCAAGAAGAACTACAATCTTGCAGCCTGTGGAACAAAAACCACATTCACAGAAAGACAGACAAGATGAAAAGGCAGAGGGCTTTGTACCAGATGAAGGAACAAGATAAAACCCCAGAAAAACAACTAAATGAAGTGGAGAAAGGAAACCTTCCAGATAAAGAATTCAGAATGATAGTGAATATGATCCAGGACCTCGGAAAAAGAAAGGAGGCAAAGATGGAGAAGATGCAAAAAATGTTTAACAAAGACCTAGAAGAATTAAAGAACAAACACTTAGAATTAAAGAACAAACAAACAAAGATGAACAATACAATACTGAAATGAAAACTACACTAGGATGAATCAATAGCAGAATAACTGAGGAAGAAGAACAGATAAGTGACCTGGAAGACAGAATGGTGGAATTCACTGCTGCGGAACAGAAAAAGAAAAAAAGAATGAAAAGAAATGAAGACAGCCTAAGAGACTTCTGGGACAACATTAAATGCAACAATATTTGCATTATTACGGTCCCAGAAGGAGAGGAGAGAGAGAGGACCCGAGAAAATATTTGAAGAAATTATAGATGAAAACTTCCCCTAACATGGGAAAGGAAATAGCCAGCCAAGTCCAGGAAGTGCAGAGAGTTCAAAGCAGGATAAACCCAAGGAGAAACACACTGAGACACATAGTAATCAAACTGACAAAAATCAAAGAAAAAGAAAAATTGTTAAAAGCAACAAGGGAAAAACAACAAATAACATACAAGGGAACTCCCATAAGGTTAACAGCTGATTTCTCAGCAGAAACTCTAAAGGCTGGAAGGGAGTGGCATGATATATTTAACGTGATGAAAGGGAAGAATGTACAACCAAGATTACTCTACCTGGCAAGGATCTCATTCAGATTTGATGGAGATATCAAAAGCTTTACAGACAAGCACAAGCTAAGAGAATTCAGCACCACCAAACCAGCTCTACAACAAATGCTAAACGAACTTCTCTAACTGGGAAACACAAGAGAAGAAAAGGACCTACAAAAACAAACCCATAACAATTTAAAAAGTGGTAACAGGAACATACATATCAATAACAACTTTAAACGTGAATGGAATAAATGCTCCCATCAAAAGACACAGGCTTGCCGAATGGATACACAAACAAGACTATTATATATGCTGTCTACAAGAAACCCACTTCAGACCTAGGGACACATTCAGACTGAAAGTGACAGGTTGGAAAATGATATTCCATGAAAATGGAAATCACAAGAAAGCTGGAGTAGCAATACTCATATCAGACAAAATAGACTTAAAATAAAGAATGTTACAAGTGACAAGAAAGGACACAACATAATGATCAAGGGACCAATACAAGAAGAAGATATAACAATTATAAATATATATGCCCCCAACATAGGAACACCTCAATACATAAGGCAACTGCTAACAGCTATAAAAGAGAAAATTGACAATATCACAATAGTGGGGGACTTTAACACCTCACGCCAATGGACAGATCATCCAAACAGAAAATTAATAAGAAAAAACAAGCTTTAAAAGACACAATAAAAAAAAAGTAAAAAAAAAAAAAAAAAAAAAAAGACACAATAGGCCAGATATATTTAATTGATGTTTATAGAACATTCCATCCAAAAAAGCAGAT
Organism: Phocoena phocoena; assembly: GCF_963924675.1. Lineage (NCBI taxonomy): Eukaryota > Metazoa > Chordata > Mammalia > Artiodactyla > Phocoenidae > Phocoena > Phocoena phocoena. The sequence goes on from NC_089229.1 coordinate 87,461,702, forward strand.
TACACTTTCTTCTCAAGTGCACATGGAACATTCTCCAGGATAGATCACATCGTGGGTCACAAATCAAGCCTCAGTAAATTTAAGAAAATTGAAATCATATCAAGCACCTTTTTTGACCACAATACCATGAGATTAGAAATCAATTAGCGGGAAAAAATGTAAAAAACACAAACACATGGAGGGTAAACAATATGTTATTAAATAACCAAGAGATCACTAAAGAAATCAAAGAGGAAATCAAAAAATCCTAGAGACAAGTTACAAGGAAAACATAACAATCCAAAACCTATGGTATGCAGCAAAAGCAGTTCTAAGAGGGCAGTTTATAGCTATACAAGCCTACCTCAAGAAACAAGAAATATCTCAAATAAAAAATCTAACCTTACACCTAAAGGAACTAGAGAAAGAAGAACAAACAAAATGCAAAGTTAGTAGAAGGAAAGAAATCAAAAAGATCAGAGCAGAAATAAATAAAATAGAAACAAAGAAAACAATAGCAAAGATCAATAAAACTAAAAGCTGGTTCTTTGAGAAGATAAACAAAATTGATAAACCATTAGCCAGACTCATCAAGAAAAAGAGGGAGAGGACTCAAATCAATAAAATTAGAAATGAAAAAGGACAAGTTATAACAGACACTGTGGAAATACAAAGCATCCTAAGAGACTACTAGAAGCAGCTCTATGCCAACAAAATGGACAAACTGGAAGAAATGGACAAATTCTTAGAAAGGTATAACCTTCCAAGACTGAACCAGGAAGAAATAGAAAATATGAACAGACCAATTACAAGTAATGAAATTGAAACTGTGATTAAAAATCTTCCAGCAAACAAAAGTCCAGGCCAGATGGCTTCATAGGTGAATTCTATCAAGCACTTAGAGAAAAGCTAATACCCATCCTTCTCAAACTCTTCCAAAATATAACAGAGGGAGGAACACTCCCAAACTCATTCTATGAGGCCACCATCACCCTGATACCAAAACCAGACAAAGATACCACACAAAAAAGAAAATTACAGACCAATATCATGGATGAATATAGATGCAAAAATCCTCAACAAAATACTAGCAAACAGAATACAATAACACATAAAAGGATCATACACCATGATTAAGTGCGATTTATCCCAGGGATGCAAGAATTCTTCAATATATGCAAATCCATCAATGTGATACACCATATTAACAAACTGAAGAAGAAAAACCATATGATCATCTCAATTGATGCAGAAAAAGCTTTCAACAAAATTCAACACCCATTTACGATAAAAACTCTCCCAAAAGTGGGCATAGAGGGACCCTACCTCAACATAATAAAGGCCATATATGACAAACCCACAGCAAACATCATTCTCAATGGTGAAAAACTGAAAGCATTTCATCTAAGATCAGGAACGAGACAAGGATGTCCACTCTCGCCACTATTATTCAACATAGTTTTGGAAGTTCTAGCCATGGCAATCAGAGAAGAAAAAGAAATAAAAGGAATATAAATTGGAAAAGAAGAAGTAAAACCGTCACTGTTTGCAAATGACATGATACTATACATAGAGAATCCTAAAGATGGTACCAGAAAACTACTAGAGCTAATCAATGAATTTGGTAAAGTTGTAGGATACAATATTAATGCACAGAAATCTCTTGCATTCCTATACACTAATGATGAAATATCTGAAAGAGAAATTAAGGAAACACTCCCATTTACCACTGCAACAAAAAGAATAAAATACCTAGGAATAAACCTACCTACGGAGACAAAAGACCTGTATGCAGAAATCTATGACACTGATGAAAGTAATTAAAGATGATACCAAAAGATGGAGAGGTATACCATGTTCTTGGATTGGAAGAATCAATATTGTGAAAATGACTATGCTACTCAAAGCAATCTACAGATTCAATACAATCCCTATCAAATTACCAATGGCATTTTTTACAGAAGTAGAACAAAAAATCCTAAAATTTGTATGGAGACAGAAGAGACCCCGAATAGCCAAAGTAGTCTTGAGGGAAAAAAGTGGAGCTGGAGGAATCAGACTCCCTGACTTCAGACTATACTACAAAGCTACAGTAATCAAGACAATATGGTACCTGCACAAAACCAGAAATATAGATCAATGGAACAGGATAGAAAGCCCAGAGATAAACCCACACACCTATGGTCAACTAATTATTAGAGAAATGCAAATCAAAACTACAATGAGGTATTACCTCACACCAGTCAGAATGGGCATCATCAGAAAACCTACAAACAACAAATGCTGGAGAGGGTGTGGAGAAATGGGAACCCTCTTGCACCGTTGGTGGGAATGTAAATTGATACAGCCACTATGGAGAACAGTATGGAGGTTTCTTAAAAAATGAAAAATAGAATTACCATATGACCCAGCAATCCCACTACTGGGCATATACCCAGAGAAAACCATAATTCAAAAAGACACATGCACCCCTGTGTTCATTGCAGCACTATTTACAATAGCCAGGTCATTGAAGCAACCTAAATGCCCATCGACAGACAAATGTATAAAGAAGATGTGGTACATATATACAATGGAATATTACTCAGCCATAAAAAGGAACGAAATTGGGTCATTCGTAGAGACGTGGATGGATCTAGTGACTGTCATACAGAGTGAAGTAAGTCAGAAAGAGAAAAACAAATATTGTATATTAATGCATATACATGGAACCTTGAAAAATGGTACAGATGAACCGGTTTGCAGGGCAGAAATTGAGACACAGAAGTAGAAAACAAACGTATGGACACCAAGGGGGGAAAGCGACTGGGGGGTGGCATGGTGTGATGAATTGGGAGTTTGGGATTAACATGTATACACTAATATGTATAAAATTGATGACTAACAAGAACCTGCTGTATAAAAAAATAAATAAAATAGAATTCAAAAAACATACGAATAGAAGATAACCTAGATATCTAGATACCTAGAATAGAGAAAACCTAGATAACCTTGGGTATGTGATGAATTTTTAGATACCCATAGGAATGATCCATTAAAGAAACGATTGATAAGCTAGACTTCATTAAAATTAAAAATTCTTCCCTGCAAAAGGCACTGTCAAGAGAATGAGAAGACAAGCTACAGAGTGGTAGAAAATACTGCAAACACATCTGATAAAGGACTGTTATCCAAAATACACATAGAACTTTTAAAAGTCAAAAATGAGAAAACAAACCACCAGATTAGAAAATAGGCAAAAGGCTGAACAGAGACCTCACCAAAGAAGGTATACACATGGCAAATAAGCAGATGATAAGATGTTTTAGATCATATGTTATTAGGGAACTGCAAATTAAAACAACGAGTTAGACTACCAAGCTATTAGAACAGCCAAAATCCAAAACACTGATAACACCAATTGCTGACAAAGATGTGGAAAAATAGGAACTCTTGTTTATTGTTGGTGGGAATGCAAAATGGTACAAACACTTTGGAGCAATTTTGTGTTTTTTTACAAAACATATTTTACCATGTGATCCAGCAATTGCACTCCTTGGTATTACCCAAAGGAGTGGGAAATACATGTCCACAAAAAACCTGCACATGAATGTTTATAGCAGCTTTATTCAAAATTGCCCAAACTTGGAAGCAACCGAGATGTCCTTCAGTAGCTGAATGCATAAAAAAAACTCTGGTACATCCTGACAGTGCAGCATTATGCAGAACTAAAAAGAAAGCAGCTATCAAGCCATGAAAAGACACGGAGGAAACTTAAATGTGTATTACTGAGTGAAAGAAGCCAGTCTTAAAGTATATGGTTCCAAGTGTATAACATCCTGGAAAAGGCAAAACTATGGGGACAGTAAAATCAGTGATCAGCAATGAGTGTTTGCTGGGATTGGCGAAGTGGGTAGGGATGAACAGGCTGATTACAGAGGATATTTAGTGCAGTGAAAATACTCTATATGATACCATAGTGAAGGATACGTGTCATTATACATTTGTCCAAACCCACAGAATGTGCACCGCAGAGTGAACTGTAATGTAAACTGTGGACTTTGGGTGCTTATGATGTGTCAGTGTAGGTCCATCAGTTGTAACAAATGGCCCACTCTGGTGGAGGATGTGGATAATGGGGGAGGCCATGCATGTGTGGGGAAAGGGATTTTATGGGAAATCGCTGTACCTTCCCCTCAATTTCGCTGTAAAGCTATAACTGCTCTAAAAGAGCTGTTTTCTTAATTAAAAAAAAAAAAAAAGAGTTGGGAGGAGGAGGAATTGGAAGAAGGTGGTCCAAACCCATGCCCCCTGCACTGGAAGCTCAGAGTCCTAACCACTGGACAACCAGGGAAGTCCCTCATTCCAAATTTTTGAATGTCATTTTTCTTACCTAAATTCAAGCTGTTCACAATCGTAAGTAGTAAGAAAGACTTTGATTTAAAGCTTTAGATATCTTTTCATACTTTTACCCCAAATAAATGATCTTAACCATTTACTCTTAAAGATTCAGTTTTAAAAATTATTCTACCAGCTCATTTCATGTTTTCTCAAGAAACAAGGGAAATAGATTTTTATAAACAAAAATGAGTACTTGTTTATTACCCCTATGTGAAAATACTCATGTTGGGTGTTCCTTTATTTTCTTCTGAATGGTGGTGACCTTTGAGATAAAAATAACTGATGGAAAGACAAAGTGAAAGTCTTGCCTCAGAACTGGCTCACAGCTAGAGCTCTGTATGTGCTAAGTTGTACCTTGAAGCGTGGCTGCAGTGTGATTCTGGTTTGGTGGCTGGAGACGCCAGGTTAAGATTCAGGACCCATTCAGCTGTGGCAGAGCTGCAGAGGGACTTACTCAATAACATCAGGTTTGAAGCCAGTGAAAGGAGGGTATGATGGGAGGGGCAGCAGGGGAGGGCCCCAATGGCCTTATATAGACGCTCATCTAATGGACAAAAGCTGCTCTGAACTTTAGACCATTCTCGACTCCTGCCTCCACCAAACAGCCACCAAATCCACAGAAACCATACTGCAATGATTTGTTGGAGACTGAACTGTTCATTTTGATTTCCCTGAACAGGACGCCACCTTGCATCCTTCCATCTGTTGATACTAAACGTTCAGAAAAAGGCACGTCCCAGCTGGGATGGGGCCCTGATGTCCTTATCTGACAGGAGAGGTATCTATTACATGACTGGTTCTATGCCTTGCTCAATAACTTACATGTAGTGAGGCCATAAACAAATTGCTTTATCTGTGTCTGCTCTTTTCTGTATCTGTAATCTGAAGATAATAGAGTTACCTTACACACTTTAGTGACACACTTGTGAAGATAAATGGAGGCTGAAATGTAATGTGTCTGCAAAGTCCCAAGAGCTCTGGAAATAAAGGCTATGTATAAATAAAAATGTATTATGAATGTCTGAATATTAATAAAAGCTTTTACATTTTACCCTCATGGCACACTACGAAGTCATAACTGTTGAATATCAAACAGATCTTTTTTTTTTTCCCCCTCCAAAATAACACGTCTAAACTCTTAGTCCCTAGAAAATAACCATAAAGAAGGTAAAATTTGTCTCTGTGCTCCCAGGTTCCCCTTTTTCTTCTCATCCATGCCACTATTGCAAATGGGTTCAGGCCTTTCATGGACCTTCTACCTCCATTAAAATACACTCTCAGCCAAGGATTTCATAAATGTATCAATTGAGGTAGAAATGACTGACAAAGCTAATATGTTACATTTTTTAAAAGTATGTTTTAAACTTGAAAATGGTACACAATCTTTAGCCTAATGGTTTAATCTAAAATGGAATTTTCAGGTTTCCATCTGAGTATCAGGTAAGGTTTTTCTGTTGTTTTTCTTTTCCCTTCTGATGGTGGTAGGGGTGAGGAAAGGAGGGAAATAACAAGTTGGAGCTTGTGAAATCTTACTACATAGGTCCAGGTATTAAACAATAACTCTAGTATTAAACACTTTCTATATCACCAACCATACTTTTACTATATCAAATGCAACCCTCACTGAAGTAAATAGTATTTGTCCTTTTTTTTTTTAAAACAGATGAGAGTAGTGAAGCTTGAAGAGATTGAATAACTGAGGTCACACACCCAGAAAAGAGTCGAGTTGAGCTCAAATTTGAATGCAAGCTTGTTTGTCTCCAAAGTATTTTTCTTACCATGTACAATAATGAAACAAATCATAATTTGTAGAACTGCCCTTATGATTGACTTTGGACTCACCTCCTTTTGTTTCATTCATGCTGGTCAAGCACACATCTTTTGATGCTATAGGGCTTCACATCCCTGGCTCTGTAATTCTTGCCACTGAAATAGACATGCATATATATTCAGCCTGCTCTCCAAAATAATTACGTGGTGGTGAAATATCATCAATAGATCTATGGTAATTTCTAAATGCTCTTCAGTATTTCATCAAATTTAATGATGAATGTGTTTTCACTAAAAATCAGAAAAAAAATGAATGCTGTAGTAATATGCATATGTATGACTCAATCCAAAGGCCTTTTTTTAAAAAAATAATTTATTTATGGCTGTGTTGGGTCTTCGTTGGGGTGCATGTGCCTCTCCTTGCGGTGGCTTCCCTTGTTGCGGAGTGCAGGCTCTAGGTACACGGGCTTCCGTAGTTGTGGCTTGCGGGCTCTAGAGCGCAGGCTCAGTAGTTGTAGTGCACGGGCTTAGTTGCTCCGAGGCATGTGGGATCTTCCTGCATCAGGGCTCAAACCCGTGTCCCCTGCATTGGCAGGTGGATTCTTAACCACTGAGCCACCAGGGAAGCCCAAAGGCCTTTTCTTTATCAGCAATTTCCTTGACATATATATAACATTTTTCCTAAATCTCTCTATTCTTACATTGTAATATATTTTTAGTTCTCTTGCTCCTTCTTCAGTCAGTTCTGTTACTTTTTTCCTGCTCTTCTTTCTATTAACAGAGCTTTTACATAAGAATTCTGTTATGTTTTTCTTTCCCATTACTTCTTAAGCATTTGCAATTTTCATGTCTGCTTTTCTTTCTTTCCAGTATGAAACTTGATTCAGGCAATTCAGGATTGAGTTTTCTTTCATTCTCCTCGCCCCATTGCTTTTCTGTATACTTACGCTTCTTTTTCTCTCTCTCTCTCTGTCTCTCTCTCTCTCTCTCACACACACACACACACATACACACACAAGCACTGCATTTAGTTGCAAGCTCTGTATTGCCCACACTATGGTAAATCACTATCTCACAGCAATCACAATTTTTGAGTTTTTTTCCAATAATATTTACAAAAATTAGAGATAAAGACAGATATCAAAGTAAATTCTGAATAAAATTAGTGATAAATACTGAAGTTTCTCAGTAAAATTAATAACTAGTATTAAGCAAGTGGAGCCATTATCAACTTTTGTCTGGGAATGTGCAATTTTGTTTTCTTATGTGATCTTTGCTCATCCATGGGCTTCTCTCCACTCATTCACAGTTCTTTGCTCACTGTCATTTCATGACTCAGCTGCCTGTCAGCAAAAGTATTAGCTGGGGCTATTGATGACATGTCCTCTTGTCACATCCACTCACTCCATTGCCATTACTCTGATCTTTTGGCCTTTTATCCCGAACTCTCCCTAACCTAGAGAAATTTTAGAATGTTTCAGTCTTCACAATATGTCAAGATAAATACCCCGGTTTTTATCTGTTAATATCTCACTGACTCTGACCTAACATGTAGAAACAGTCTCTTACATCAATACTGGCCCCTTTTCTCTTAATGTTTGGCTCCTATTTTCCCAGAACATCCTGAGAGTATTTAAATGTGAATAATTTGTGTGTTCTATTTCCCCATGTAGCAGAGAAACATCCTATCAAATTTTCCTCTCACATGTAGTTCCACTGAAATCAGAAAGAGTTTGCAAATTACTTTTTGAAGATTCACTTTTATCTCTAGGGTAGTCTATCAGTTTCTCTAATTATGATCAATAGAAACTGAATGCTGTTAACTTAAAAGGGAATTTATTTAAGACTATGATGGCAGGGATGGGGATAGATATGGTGCTTGTGTATGTAGGGATAACAGGCAAGGAGACTGAGAAGCTAAGCGTGGAAACAGAGAGGAGCAAAGAGAGCTTTAGAGGACCAGGAAGGACAGCAACGACTCCATGGCAAAAGACACCTGCTTTGCACACCTCTTCTCTTTTGCTGCCAGTGAAATGAAATCATCTCTACAACGGTTTCTTCATCCTTGCATCACACCCTCAAGATTTATAGGCCCAGGAGAGAGAACCTCGTTGGCTGAGGTTGTCACATGTCTGACCCTTGGGTCTACCAGAAAAAGGACCTGGGTCCCTTAGCCTCCAAAGCCATGTAACTGCTTTTCCACCATAGCAACATACAACAGGGGAGAGGCAGTTTCCCAAAAGAATCAGGGGAAGGTGAATGGATTGGGCAGCCAATAAAGACCAGTGTCCATAAAGGAACTAATATTTTGGATTGGGTTGCTTATCAGTTGAAATGTCATAGGGAAATTGAGTCTAAAGACAACTTTATTATATACAATAGAATATTACTCAGCCATAAAAAGAAACGAAATTGATTTATTTGTAGTGAGGTGGGTGGACCCAGAGTCTGTCATACAGACTGAAGTAAGTCAGAAAGAGAAAAACAAATACCATATGTTAACACATATATATAGAATCGAAAAAAAAAAATGGTTCTGAAGAACCTAGGGGCAGGACAGGAATAAAGATGCAGATGTAGAGAATGGACTTGAGGACACGGGAAGGGGGAAAGGTAAGCTGGGACGAAGAGAGAGACTGGCGTGGACATATATACACTACCAAATGTAAAATAGATAGCTAGTGGGAAGCAGCCGCATAGCACAGGGAGATCAGCTCGGTGCTCTAGGTGGGATAGGGAGGGTAGGAGGGAGGGAGACACAAGAAGAAAGAGATATGGGGATATATGTATATATATAGCTGATTCACTTTGTTATAAAGCAGAAACTAACACACCATTGTAAAGCAATTATACTCCAATAGAGATGTGAAAAAAAAAATAAAGACAACTTTATGAATCCATCAAATAGTATCAATTATGTACTTATTTGTCACAGGAAATAATCCTAGATAACACATATCTAAGTATATCTGTCTAATAAGAATATACAATAGTATATGCAAACAAGAAATTCCCAAATGGACACAAGAGATGATCTCTATTTTGTCATTGTTTTTGCATTATATGTAGGGCTGCTCTTGAAATGTTATAGAAAAGGAGGAGAGAAGGAATCAATTTGAATGGTGGAAAATGACAAGAGAGGCTACATGGGGAATAGACATGACTGTGTCAGCTTTTTACGTATGTCATCAGCAGGTCTAGCTATTTGTGGAAACTTGGAATTGATTTTCAAGCCCTTTGGGAACCTGCTTTCCTTTTTTCTATTCAACTACCTTCTTCCATTCTAACAGGTAGAGTTTTCTGCACAGTGGATCAAGCATTTGAGCCACATATGTTTACTATCCACTTTCCTCTGTGGTAGCTTCTCTCCCTGTTTTATGCATGCTGCTTATGGGCTTTAGTAGTAATAAAGTTTCATTTTTCAGGAGGGAGCATCAAAAGTAAGAGAATTGTAAAACCATTCAGCATCATTCATTCTTCTTGTAATCAGCAAGGAACGGGCTGAAAGCCAAATAACGTGTATATATTTCTGAAATCCTTTTTGTTTTCTTTTTTTTTTTTTTGCAGATAACAAGGAAAATTGGGCTGTTTCTTGTCTAATTTGACAGGCTTACTATTGTCAGGCAGATATCTTCATTAAGTCTGTGTAGGAAGAGGGAAGAGGATCAAAGGGAAAAAGTGTTGTGCTTTCTTTCTGGTACTCTGGATAGAGGGCATATATCTTGCAGAACGATCTCTGAGTATAAGAGCGGTTTATAGTATTTTGTGTGAAATCGTAAATTTTTAGGATTAAAAACACCTGTGGCAAACATTTGTTGGGTTCTGACACCCCATTTTGTAGTCAGAATATGCAGTGTTATGACCCATTTAGGGAAACAATAACAATTGAGACAGACTTTCAATTTTAGGTATTTAGGTCACGAAAAGAGGTATATGGCAACTAGGGGAGGTTAATCCAAGGTGGGGAAGACTGGAAATGACCTGGATTAACATTCCCATCTATAGCGAGGCTTGATATCAAAGATATCTACCAGTGGAATAATTTTTTGTCAGCAGTATCTATTTAATTTCAACCCTGTTCATTCTAAGTTAAGGAAATAACTAACCAAATGTGAGTCCTTTTTCTACTTAGTAGTTTTCATTTTTCTTCCTTTTTCTCCACCCCCAGTTGGAAGATCAAAATAGTCTTCCCTCTATAATTTCTTAGATTTTCTTCTTTTATAATGCCAAAAGCTTGTCAAATATCCTTCCTCAGGATTTATTCTTGTTTTTAATTCTTTGGCCCTTTTCAAGTTATCTCACATTATTCACATTGGTCACAGAATAATTTTTTTTTTTTTTGTAAGCAGCAAAGAATCTCAGCCACTCCCGAGGCAGCTTTCTTTCTGTAAGCAACTAGGTTACCTCAGCAGGATGGGGTTAGAAAATGGCATCACAGCAAGAAACTAACATTGTGCTAGTTAAGTGTGGGGAATGACCAGTGGTATATGATTAGAAACTGGAGACTAAACAACAGTGGCAGCTATTCTGGACAAATTCTTGCTCTATTAATTCAGTTATGCATTGTGATAACTACTATGCGTCCTTAACAGTAAACTGCAGGTGATCAAATTATGCCTTTCAATCACTGTGATAATGTAGAGGGACATTGTAAGAGCAGCAGCTCTCAAATGCTATGTAGTGAGTAACCAAAGAATCAGGGTTAGGAAATAGTGCTGCCAGGAAGAGCCATTTTTCTTTTCTTTCCTCTTTTTCTCTACCCTTTAAAAGTACTCATTCCTTCCCAAGCACTAGGAAAATGTCTACCATATATTTTAGCACTAGGTCTGATCCTTCTTCCCCTACTCAGCTATTACAGACCTTGAAAAATGAAGAAGAGAAAATAGCATAACACTTTGGATGTATGATCAGAGAGTATTGCCACATCTGAAATTAAATGAACTAATGTGGTAGGGATGAGGGAAGGAAGAATAGACAATGACAAGTCACTTAAAAAAAAAGCCCATAAAATATGGAACAAAGTAAATTTAACATAAAAGTTCTCACTTAAGTTACTTCTAATAGGTCAGGAAACCTTTACCAATTTGTAGATGTCAAACAAAAGATTAAAGATAATGCAGTTACAATATTGATGCATCCAATCAACAAGAATTTATTGAATATCTACCTACCAGGTACTATTCTAGTTGTTAGAGAATACAGCAGTGAACAAAGTTCTTGCTCTCACAGAGCTTATATTCTAGTGGTGGTGAGAACATGGAGACAATAACTAAAAAAGTAAATACACACCATGTTGGATAGTGAGTAGTACAGAGAAAGGGGAGAGGAATGCGGGTATCAGTGAGGAACTAGCTATTTTCTATGGGTTTATCCGAAAGAATCTCCAGTGAGAAGATGGTATTTGAACAGAGACCTGTAGGAGGTAAGGGAGTCATCGTTGTGGATATTTGGACAAAGAGTTTCTAGGCAGTAAGTGCAAAAATCTCTGAAGAAGGAGCATGCTTACTGTGTTTGAGGAAAAGCAAGGAGATAATGTGATTGGAACTGAGAAGTAAGAAGGAGAGTGAATGCCATGGAGCAGCTAAGCCAGTGCACCACAACTACTGAAGCCCCCGCACCTAGAACCCATGCTCTGCAACAAGAGAAGCCACCACAGTGAGAAGCCCGTGCACCACAACGAAGAGTAGCTCCCGCTCACTGCAACTAGAGAAAGCCTGGGCACAGCAACGAAGACCCAACACAGCCAAAAAAAAGAAAAGTAAAAAACCAACCAAACAAAAAAACGGAGAGTGATAAGGGATAAAGTCAGATAGACAGGTGGGGCAGGCAGTTAGGATTATGTAAGTACTCCTGTAGGACTTAATGCTTTGAGAGATACTTTGCTGTACGTTGAGAATACACTCCCGGGGTTGGGGTCAGGGCAGCCATAGGGAGACCAATTATGGGGTGTCTTAGTTTGGCCTGCTATAACAAAGCACCTTAGGCTGGGTCGCTTATAAATGGCTTATAACCAACAGAAGGAGGAGGGTTCTCACCAGAACCTGACCATGCTGGCCCTCTGACCTCAGATGTCCAGCCTCCTCCGACTGTCTCGTTGTATCCTCAAAGGGCAGAAAGGGAGAGAAGGCTCTCTGGGGTCCCTTTTATAAGAGCACTAATCCCATTCATGAGGGCTCCACCCTCATGACCTAATTACCTCTCAAAGGTCCCACCTCTAAGTACCATCACATTGGGAGCTAGGATTTCAAAATATGAATTTGGGGGGACACAAACATTTAGTCCAGTGCAGGGGTTATTATAATAATTAAAGCTAGAGATGATGTGACTTGGATTAGATTTTATATCAGTTGAGGTAGTAGAAAGTGGTTGGCTATTACAAATGAAACTTCTATGAACATTTATGTACAAATCTTTGTGTGGACATATGCTTACATTTCTCTTGGGTAAATAAACACCTTGGAGTGGAATGGCTTGGTCACATGATAAGTGTATATTTAACATCTTAAGAAACTGCCAAACTGTCTTCCAAAGTGGTTGGTCCATTTTACATTCCCTCAGTACTGTATAAGACCTCCAGTTGCTCCACAGTCTTGCTAACACTTTTTACACTCTTTAATTTAGTCATTCTAATAGGTAGGTAGTGGTACCTCACTGTGGTTTTCACAGGCATTTCTCTCATAACTAGTAACGTTGACTGTCTTTTCATGGTGCTTATTTGCCATGCATATAACCTCTTTGATGAAGCGTCAGTTCAAATCTTTCGCCCACTTAAAAAAATTGGATCGTTTGTTGTCTTGTTGAGTTTTGAGAATTCTTCACATAATCTGGATGCAAGCTGATTATCAAATATGTGATTTCCCAGTGGAGAAAATATTTTGTTAACAATATGTCTTAACAACATCTTTTATTCTCTTAATATCTTTGAAGGAACTTAAGTTCTTAATTTTAAAAGAAAAAATAAAAAAAAAGAAAAAGAAAAAAATGGGGTCCAGTGTTCCTCCAGGATCACATGTTGCACTGGTCACATCTCTTCAGTCTAATTTAATCTGGAAAAGTTCTTCAGTCTGCTTTTGTTGATCATATCCTTGATATATTTGTAGAACACAGGCCAGTTATTGTTGTAGAATGTTTCTCAGTTTGGATTTGTCTGATGTTTCCTTGTGATTAGTTTGAGGTTATGTATTTTGGGCAGGAACACCACAGAAGTGATGTTGTATGCTCTCAATGCCCTGTATCGTGAGGCACATGATGTTGATTTGTCTGAACACCAGTGATGTTCACTTTGATCATTTGGTTAGAGTTCTCTCCGTTGTAAAGTTTCTACTTTTCTCCTTTTAATTAACAAGTATTTTCAGGGGAGATAATATTTTGTAAGCCTACACAAGTCTCTCGATTCATCACCAAACTTTCATCCAGTAGTTTAATGACTGATGATTTTTGCTTAAATCAATTATGATATTTGTCATATAAGAGCTTTTTCTCTTCCCATTCACTCATTCATTCATTCATATATTTTCTATATTAGTATAAATTCATGGATTCTTATTTCCTTTAATGAGTTTTAATCTGTTAGTATATTTATTTTCCTAAAATAATAATATAATTATTTTAATCTTAATATAGTGATTTTTAGATTTGGCTAGGTAAGATCTTTTTCAAAATGGTCCTGTGTTTAGTTAATTAATGAACTATAATTTCCATATTCAGACTTCCCTGGCAGTCTAGTGGTTAAGACTGTGAGCTTCCAATGCAGGGGGCGCGGGTTCCATCCCCAGTCAGGAAACTAATATCCCACATGCCACATGGCACGGCCAAAAAAAAAAAAAGTATATATATACACACACACACACACACATACACATATGTAAGAAAATTCCATAGTTCTTACACATGAAGATAGTTAATGGTAACATTTTTTAACTAATAAAATTTTTTTTGTCAGGGTGTAGTTGCTTTGTGATGGTGTGTTGGTTTCTGCTGTACAGCAGAGTGAATCGGTCGCACATATACATATATCCCTTCTTCCTTGGATTTAATGGTAATGTTTTAGTGTATGTTTATTCAAGCTACTTATAAAAGCAACATATTCATAAAAATTTTAAAAATTAGATAACACCATAATGCCATTTTCTAATCTGCCTTTTTAACATAATAAATTTTGTGACTACTAAAAAAAAAATTGTTCCTGTGTTAATTTATTGTCATCCCAGACATTTTTGAAGCCCTTTCTTACTTTTTGGCACAAGATGTTCACAGTTCCTCTTCTATTTTTTCTGTCCCAGGCTGAAATCAACCATTTCTCTAAGGAGTCATCGTTCCTTTTAGTACAAAATATATTTAGAAGTCAAAATTTGGTCATTAATTGTTCTCATTGCTATTGGGGAGTGATTACCTCTAGGTTTTCTCAACAGACATTGCTAAGAAATATGTATGTGCATACACATACATATGTACATGCATACACATATACCCCTTATCTATTTCTTGAACTCTCTCCCTCTTTTATAATATATGTATTAAAAATCATATGTTTAATATTTATTTACAGTTCTTTCTCTTTAGAATGAACGTATAGTATTAAAATGCTGTGTTCAAAAGTTACTTGAACCTGTAACTAATATAATGTTATATGTCAATTAAGTCTCAATTTTAAAAAAGTTACTTGAATAGCCCTTCCTGGTCCTCCTCCCACCTCCCCACCTCAAATATGGTTATGTCATTCTTTTGGATTATAATAAGGTTCATTTGCTTTAGTTTGTATTCCCTTTTAGGAATAAAATATATTCATTATTATTTTATGAGTATTAAACAATAACATGGTTCAAAGTCAAAGTGATAAAAATGATATCCTTAGAGAAATATCATTCCCCCCAACTTTTCTATATTGTGTCTATCTCAGAATTATTTTTTTTAAGGTTAAATCTGACAGTGCTCCTTTTTGCTTAAAACCTTTTAATCACTTAGTCTAATATCTGGGAAGGCCCTACATGATCTGGCTTCTGCCTAATTTCTAGCTTCATCCTGTGACAATCCTTGCTCACTGTGCTCCAGCCACATACGCTTTTAGTCTTTTGAGTGATTATGCTCCTTGTTTTCTAATGAACCTCTCACACACCCTGCCCTCTACCTGCAATGCCCTTTCTTACTTTTTGGCACAAACATCCATAGCCTTTCCTGTTATCAATGCATTGTAGATTATTTGTAACAATTTATGAACCTACTCTGACATGTTATTATCATTGGACGTCCATTTTTTACACTAGGATTAATTCTTGGTGTTGTACGTTCTATGGGTTTGGACAATTTTATAATGACATGTATGCATGATTCTGATATCATATAGAGTGGTTTCATTGCTCTAAAAATTCTCTGCACTCTACCTACTTATCCCTTCTTCCCCCCAAACCTGAGGAATCCACTGTCTACATAGTTTTGCCTTTTCCTGAATGTCTTACAGTTGGAATCACACAGTATGTGGTATTTTTTGGTTGACTTCCGTCACTTAGTAATATGTATTTTTTTTTTTTTTTTGTGGTACGCGGGCCTCTCACTGTTGTGGCCTCTCCCGTTGCGGAGCACAGGCTCTGGACGCGCAGGCTCAGCGGCCATGGCTCACGGGCCCAGCCACTCCTCAGCATGTGGGATCTTCCTGGACCAGGGCTCGAACCAGTGTCCCCTGCACTGGTAGGCGGATTCTTAACAACTGCACCACCTGGGAAGCCCTAGATATTTCTTAAAAAAAAAAAAAAATGCATTCAATGCTATAAAGTTTCCTCTTTGCAGTGCTTTCACAGCATCCATAAATTTTGATGTTGTATTTTCATTTTTACTTAGTTAAAAATACTTGTAAATTTCTCTTGAGATTTTATTCCTTGACCTTGTATGTTTAGAATTGTGTTGGTGTTCCCCATGTACTTTGAGATTTCCAGCTCTTTGTGTTATTGATACTTAGTTTAATTCTATTGTGGTCTGAGAGCAAACATTGTGTGATTTCTATTCCTTTAAATTTGTTAAGACGTGTTTTATGGCTCAGAAGTTGTCTATATTGGTGAATGTTCCATGCAAAGTTGAGGAGGATGTATAATCTGCTGTTATGGATGCTGTCCATAGATGTCAATTATATCCATTTGATTGAGGTATTGTTGAGTTTTAGTTATGTCTTACACATTTTCTGCTTGCTGAATCTGTCCATTTCTTATAGAGGAGTGTTTAAGTCTCCAAATATAATAGTAGATACATCATTTTCTCCTTGGAGTTCTATTGTTTTTGCTTCATGTATTTTGTCATTCTGTTGTTAGGCACATATGGATTGCTATGTCTTCTTGGAGTATTGTTGTTTTTATCATCATGTAATACCTCTGTTTTCTTTTTTTTTTGCAGTACGCGGGCCTCTCACTGTTGTGGCCTCTCCCGTTGCCGAGCACAGGCTCTGGACGTACAGGCTCAGCGGCCATGGCTCACAGGCCCAGCCGCTCCGCGGCATGTGGGATCTTCCCGGACTGGGGCACGAACCCGTGTCCCCTGCATCGGCAGGCGGACTCTCAACCACTGTGACACCAGGGAAGCCCTGTTACAATGTTTTTGATTTCTGGAATTTCTTTTTGATTGTTTCTTAGAATTTCCATCTTTCTGCTTACACTATCCATGTGTTCTTAATGTTGTTTACTTATAAGTTGTCTACATATTAATCTTAGTTATTAAAATCTTGGTCTGATAATTCCAACATTCCTGCCATATCTGACTTTGATTCTGATATTGCTCAGGCTCCTCAAACTATGTTTTTTGCTATTTAGTATGTCTTGGAAGTTTTTGTTGAAAGGTGGATATGATGTACTTGGTAAAAGAAACTTAATAGATCTTTAGTAATGTAGTGGTAAGGTGTGGGGAGAGGGGAAGGACTCTATAGTCCCATGATTAGGTCTCAGTCTTTGGTGAGCTTGTGCCCCTGGACTGTGAACTTCAGCAGTACTTCTCAGTCCCCTCCCCCCTTAGGTGGGACAGGATGGTTAGAGGGGGTTGGAGGTGGGTATTTCCCTTCCCTCAGCTCAGTTAGGCTCTGATAAAACCCCTATAGGTTAGGCTCTTGTAAAATCGTTTCTCTTGAGGGCAGATCTTGAAAGAAGAACAGAATGCTCTGGTATATTTAAAAAGTTTCCTTTTCCCTTTTCCCTGCTGAAAGCATGAGGATACTTTTATCCACTCTTTACTGTGAGGACCTGATAGAGCTCCTGGAGGTAAAACTCACAAAAGTGTGGAAATACCCCTCCCCCATCCCCAATGAATGGGCCCCTAACAGTTTTTAGCTCTCAGACTCATCCACACTGAACCTACAGGGATTCGTTAATTTATGGTTTATGTTTTCCTACTGGTTCCTACGGAAGTTTGTGCTTGTGGGTTTCTGCTCCGGTAAGTTGTGATTCTCCGTATCCACCTGTTTGTCTCTCCAACTTTTGGGACAGCAGTTCACCCTGTGACTTCTGATGGATCTGAGAAGAGTTGTTTAGCTTTTTACTCATGGTTAGGATGGCAAGACAACCTCTAAGCTCCTTATGTGCAGGAAACCAGGAGTCTAACCATCCTGTTTTAAAAGGTCAATGAGGTTAGATGCAGAAGCAACTTTACTGCGAAGCTGATGGAGCTTGCATTTCAAGGCCATTCCTTGCATGGCTCCCTCCCAGGCCTTGGGAAGGCCCTAGCCATGTGTTCACATGGTAATATGATTTTGTAAAATTTACAAACTTTTAACTACAATTGGTTAAGACTCCTGTCTCCACTCATACTTTCTTTCCTGCACCCTTCTTCTGGTGTCAGGCACTTTGGGGATGCAGAAATTGACAATCACTTCCATGTATAATTGCCATCTCTTTAGAAGAATTGCTTCCAGGAAACTTCTGTGGACTATCTGGCATTACAACATGGAAGTGCAAGAGTGGAGTCATGTTGTGATATGAATGTGTCCTATAGCACCAGGCACTGAAGTATGTGGATTGTGGAAGAGAAAAAGGACTTAGAAATCAGGAAGCCAGAAGCTAGTCTGTGGAAAATTCTTCTAAGCATCTGAAGTGTAGAATTGTAAGCAAAACATCCCCCTTCCCATTATCACCTAATCAAAATGGTCATTCTCTCCTGTCAGTAACATACTTAATAATGCAGAATGTACAACGATAAATGCGCAACATTTTTTTCTTTTTTGGATGAGAATCACACAAAATAAAATCTATCTAATAATTCTTGTGTTTATAGGTTACAAACTTTAGGAATATTACAAACAGTAATATTAAGTAACAATAAGTCTCTTGACAGACTGTGCATTTCATTCTAATATGTCAGATCACTTCTTATAGTATCTGACATGCTTTGTCCTTGGAAAGTTGAGCAGTTCCAGATGAAATAGTACACAAAATTGCCAACAATAAAGAAATATAGACTGAAAAACTAAGAGCTCTGATGACAAGATACCTATGCATATTCATCAACTTAGTTAATGTATGTAGTATAAGAGTAATGTGATTACATATTTACGCAGCTCAATATAATGTAGCAACAATTTAAAACTGTATTTTAATTCCTCTTGTGTTACAATTAATTTTGTATATATTTTTCAGAGTATGAAGCCAAAAAATAGAAACTTGTATCTGAGAGGCTTAACAGGCAATTAATTAATAAAATAGTTATTTTCTGTATTGTATGATGTTTAATGTGTTTATCTATTTTTTAAAATGTATTTTATTGTGATTTATTTTTCTTTCCAAACATATATTCACTTTTGTTCCTAATTTTCTAGTTTTAATTCTGTGTTCTTTTTCTTAAAGAGTACCCCTTTAAGTTGAAAGGCCCTATACAAATTTGATCTTCCTTTGGTTAGATGAACTAAAAATGTTTCAGTCCTTTGAAAGTGTTTTTCTGTTAATCATAAAGATAATTAAACACAGGCATATATGGCCCTACCTCGAATATGTTCTCCAACATTTATGAGGTAATTGTTCAGCTTTCACTTATGTTGTATATGTTTGGATTACGAATTCACAGAAATTGGGCCCTTGGAGAACTTTTAACTCTGCCTCCTTCAGAGACGGGTCTTTTTTTCTTTGGCAAACATAGGCAGCATCTTACCAGGAAGATGAGTCAGAGCTTTGAGCCAGCACAGAATAACAGAGGGAGCTGGCTCTGGACGGAGGACTAATTAAAAAAATAAGTGAAAGTATCTAAAATCTTACTATGAGTGTTAAAAATATAGCCACAAGATATCAGATGCCTAGGAATAACCTACTGAATACAAAGAAATCAAAAAAGTCACTGAGTTGGAATTTGAAAAAAAAAAGGTTATTATGGGATTGTACGAAATCACGTGTGTGAAACTTCTGAAAATTGTTGCACTATAGAATTTAAAGAATCTTTTCTTCAAAACTGACAAAACAATTTTCCTCTTTAATTCTCCCAGCTAAAAAAATATGGAGGAAAGATATGAAAATGATCAAATGTGCATACAAATTATCTATTTGTAATTATGTAGTACTTAATATACACATTATTTATGATCATATATATAATTCCGTCTGGTATAATTTTCCTTCAACTGGAAAAACTTGTTTTTTCCATTTGTAATGGTTCAGGTTTGCTTGTGCTGAGTTTTTTTTGTTTTCATTTACCTGAAATGTCTTTATTTGCCTTTGTTCCTGAAGAACACTTATGCTGGATGCAGAATTTTGTCTTGGCAGATTTTTTTTAAACCTCTTTGATATTGTTTTTCATCTCCACAGTTTCTGATAGGAAATCAACATCATTCAAACTGTGTGCTGCTTTATGTAGAGTTGCCATTTTTTGTCTGTCTGCTTTCAAGTTTTTTTCTCTTTGGTTTTCAGCCTTCTATCTATTATGGGCCTAAGCATGTTTCTGCTCATATTTATTCCTCTTGAGATTTACTGGATTTCTTAAATCTGAAAATTAATTTAATTCATTAAATTGGGAACGTCCTTTGTTATTTAAAAAAAAAAGTCACTGAGCTGGAGTTTGAGAAATGATGAGAGCCAGAAGCTAAGCATATATGTAAACAAAACAAAGCAAACAAAAAACCCCAAAGGAAATAAAAGGAATAGAAGACAAAAGATGAACTGAATGGAGGGTGTATTGTTAGGTAGGAAGCTCTTTTCAAAATTATTTGCAAAGGACAATTGCCTCTCTCCTGACCAATTTTGATATAAGTCAAAGCTTCTGCTTCTTGTTTTTGTCCAGCCTCAGCTTTTGGTGTCCCTCGCACTGTGCTCACATATCTAGTTAGCAGAAATAACATTGTTCTTCCATATTTCCCACAAAGGCTTTGCCACTGGATCTCTTTCTGGCTCCTACTCACCTTTCCTTTTGGGGCTTGTTTATTTCTGCTCAGGTGGAGCTGGAAGCTTCAGTTTCTAACTGGCAGCTCAAGTGACTAAAACTCTTTGATGTTTTCATCATTGCAGAAAATTAAACTAATCTACAGATTATAACATATGTGCTATCAGAGTACATGGAAGAAAGGATAAAGAAAATCCCAAATTTGAGGACAGGTTACAAAGTGCTGAAGTAGATAAGTTAATAGTATGGTTGGGAACTTCAAAACCGCATAAAAAGCGTTAAATCAAAACACCTGAAACTTTGTTGTTCTTTTTTTGTACATCTCTTTTCTATCCCTTCTATCTTAAACGATAGTAAGATTCATTAGAATTTTTGACAGCAATCCGGTTAACAGAACAAAATGTAAAAAAAGTGCATCAAAAATTTGAGAATTCTGAGCCGCATTAGGAAATAAAAGGTCAATATTTTAGCAAAACATCCCAAAGTCTCTGCACGACAAATTACCTCCTCTGGAGAGCTGCAATAATATGACTCAATCTGCTGAGTGTCACATGATGCTTGTTTTGAAAATATTTTGCATTTCTTAGCTGAAGGGCACGCTCTAACACTTCAGATTACAATAACATGGGCTTACATTTCAGCTACTTTAATTCACATCAATCTCACAATCTGGCAGAAACATTTTTCCCCCAGTCCGTGTTTGTTCTGGTCCTACTGAGAATTCTATTTTTAGAAAAAGGTGTTTAAAACGGAACCACAAACACAGATGTAAAAAGATGTTATCCTGAAACTTATAAATGTTTTTCAGATTTCAGACTCAGGAAATGAGATGTTAGTTAATTTCTACAGGTGGTCCCATCTTGCCTGGACTGGAAAAGGAAAAAGGAAACAAAAGAAAAAGAAATGTACCCTAGCAAGCTCAGAGAAAACTTTTTCCCTCTAACTTTTTTCTTTTAGGTGTAGAGAAAGTGTAAGGGTGGAGAATTATTTGTTGTATCCTGCTCAGATTATATTTCATGTTTTGATTTAAATTTTGCTCATGTGATTCAAGGCCTCTTCCTAAGGAAAGAAAGAAAAAAAAACACTGCTTACCCAGAAATGCTTACTAAATCCAACAGCACACCTGCTACAGATTAAATGCAGATTAAATTGACTCTCTTCTTTTCACATGCCAGTATCTCTCTTCACTGAGGTGTATCATTTGTACTGTAGGAAATCCAGAGAAACATGGGAGTCAGACACTCAGGCCAGTTAAAAGCAAAAAGACCTAAACAACGAAACATGTTTGAGAAAAAAATCTGAGTGATATTTATTGCTATAAAACATGTTCCTGATTCTTTTGAAAACCATATGCAACAGTGCTTCAGCCACACTGGAATTTCTGGTGCAACTGTTAACAAATAATAAATCTTACCTTCCTCTCTCAGAAGAATAAGAAAGCTGTCTTCTGCTAAAGGAAAACGCTTCTAGATAGGTAACCCACCATTGTGTGCTATTTATTGTAGTTTATTTTGTATGATTCTGACAGCCTCGCCTCAGAGGAACTTTGGGGGAAGGGAGGGACCAGGTGAGGACCTTGACCTAGGGCAGGGCTGAAACCAGTGAGGGAACCAATAGCTGAGGTAGAAGCAGCTGGTAGAACAAAACTCTATCTGGAAGACAGTGCTATTCTAAGAGGCCCATCCAGTGTGTGATGAATGACTACAGAAGTGAAGGACTGGTGAAGCCAGGCAGAGGTCAGGGGCAGGTTATAGGAAGAGGCTTCAGCCATGTGTAGCAAATGAGGAAGAAGGAAACCCTGAAACAGTGGCTGGCACAGGGCCCAGGCCCACACATCTGCAGTGGCAAAGGCTGTGGCCTAGAGGCACAGGACGTCAAACTCAACAGCAAGATACACTCTAGACTCTCTTGCTGGGTGTATCCGGGCCTAACTGTATGTACACTCTGCTCTGGTTAAAATTGTTGCCGGAACTCAGGTTGTTGGCATCAGGGTCTGCAGATGAGAAATCTGGTGAAGTTTCTGACAAGAGCCACTTATGTGGTCTCCCTGAATCCACTTCTGTCTCACTCCAATCTATTTTTCACCCAGAAGTTGGAGAAGTCCTTAAAAAAATGTCTGATGGATATAGGCTTCCGGGAAAATGGCGGAAGAGTAAGACGTGGAGATCACCTTCCTCCCCACAGATACACCAGAAATACATCTACACGTGGAACAACTGCTAGAGAACACCTACCGAACGCTGGCAGAAGAACTCAGATCTCCCAAAAGGCAAGAACCCCCCCAGGTACCTGGGTAGGGCAAAAGAAAAAAGAATAAACAGAGACAAAAGAATAGGGACGGGACCTGCACCAGTGGGAGGCAGCCGTGAAGGAGGAAAGATTTCCACACACTAGAAGCCCCTTCGCGGGCAGAGACTGCGGGTGGCGGAGGGGGAAAGCTTCGGGGGCCGCAGAGGAGAGCGCAGCAACAGGGGTGCGGAGGGCAAAGCGGAGAGATTCCCGCACAGAGGATAAGGGCCGAGCGGCACTCACCAGTCCGAGAGGCTTGTTTGCTCCCCCGCTGGGGCGGGCGGGGCTGGGAGCTGAGGCTCGGGCTTCGGTCGGAGGGCAAGGAGAGGACTGGCGGGGTGAACACGGCCTGAAGGGGGTTAGTGCGCTACGGCTAGCCGGGAGGGAGTCCGGGAAAATGTCTGGACCTGCCGAAGACGCAGGAGACTTTTTCTTCCCTCTTTGTTTCCTGGTGCGCGAGGAGAGGGGATTCAGAGCATTCCTTAAAGGAGCTCCAGAGACGGGTGCGAGCCGCGGCTAAAAGCGCAGACCCCAGAGACAGGCATGAGACGCTAAGGCTACTGCTGCCGCCACCAAGAATTCTGTGTGCGACCACAGGTTACTATACACATCCCCCTTCCGGGGAGCCTGTGCAGCCTGCCACTACCAGGGTCCGGTGATCCAGGGACAACTCCCCCGGGAGAACGCACGGCGCGCCTCAGGCTGGCGCAACGTCACGCTGGCCTCTGCCGCCGCAAGCTCGCCCCGCTTCCGTACCCCCCCCCCACCCCCCCGCCTGAGTGAGCCGACCTACACGCAGAGGTGGGGCCAAATCCAAAGCTGAGGCCTTGGAAGCTGCGAGAACAAAGAAGAGAAAGGAAAATCACTCCTAGCAGCCTCAGAAGCAGCGGATTAAAGCTCCACAATCAACTTGATGTAACCTGCATCTGTGGAATACATGAATAGACAACGAATCATCCCAAATTAAGGAGGTGGCCTTTGACAGCAAGATTTATGATTTTTTTCCCCCTTTTGCTCTTTTGGTGAGTGTGTATGTGTATGCTTCTGTGTGAGATTTTGTCTGTATAGCTTTGCTTCCACCATTTGTCCTAGGGTTCTATCCGTCCGTTTTTTTTTTTTAATTTTTTTCTTAATAATTTTTTTATTTTAATAACTTTATTATATTTTATTTTATTTTACTTTATCTTCTTTCTTTTTTCCTTCCTTCCCTCCTCCCTCCCTGCCTTCTTTCTTCCTTTCTTTCTTTCTCCTTCTACTAATTCTTTCTTTCTACTTTTTCTCCCTTTTATTCTGAGCCGTGTGGATGAAAGGCTCTTAGTGCTGCAGCCAGGAGTCAGTGCTCTGCCTCTGACGTGGGAGAGCCAACTTCAGGACACTGGTCCACAAGAGACCACCCAGCTCCACATAATATCAAATGGCAAAAATCTCCCAGAGATCTCCATCTCAACACCAGCACCCAGCTTCATTCAACAAACAGCAAGCTACAGTGCTGGACATCCTATGCCAAACAATTAGCAAGACAGGAACACAATGCCACCCATTAGCAGAGAGGCTGCCTAAAATCATAATAAGTCCACAGACACCCCAAAACACACCACTAGATGTGGACCTGCCCACCAGAAAGACAAGATCCAGCCTCATCCACCAGAACACAGGCACTAGTCCCCTCCACCAGGAAGCCTACACAACCCACTGAACCAACCTTAGCCACTGGGGACAGACACCAAAAACAACGGAAACTATGAACCTGCGGCCTGCAAAAAGGAGACCCCAAACACAGTAAGATAAGCAAAATGAGAAGACAGGAAAACACACAGCAGATGAAGGAGCAAGATAAAAACCCACCAGACCTAACAAATGAAGAGGAAATAGGCAGTCTACCTGAAAAAGAATTCAGAATCCAATTCAGATCCAAGAAGAAGATATAACAATTGTAAATATTTATGCACGAAACATAGGAGCACCTCAATACATAAGGCAAATACTAGCAGCCATAAAAGGAGAAATCGACAGTAACACATTCACAGTAGGGGACTTTAACACCCCACTTTCACCAATGGACAGATCATCCAAAATGAAAATAAATAAGGAAACACAAGCTTTAAATGATACATTAAACAAGATGGACTTAATTGATATTTATATTAAACAAGATGGACTTAACTGATATTTATAGGACATTCCATCCAAAAACAATAGAATACACATTTTTCTCAAGTGCTCATGGAACATTCTCCAGGATAGATCATATCTTGGGCCACAAGTCAAGCCTTGGTAAATTTAAGAAAATTGAAATTATTTCAAGTATCTTTTCGGACCACAGCGCTATGAGACTAGATATTAATTACAGGTAAAGATCTGTAAAAAATACAAACACATGGAGGCTAAACAATACACTACTTAATAACAAAGTGATCACTGAAGAAATCAAAGAGGAAATCAAAAAATACCTAGAAAAAAATGACAATGGAGTCACGACAACCCAAAATCTATGGGATGCAGCAAAAGCAGTTCTAAGAGGGAAGTTTATAGCAATACAATCCTACTTTAAGAAACAGGAAACATCTCGAATAAACAACCTAACCTTGCACCTAAAGCATTAGAGAAAGAATAATAAAAAAAAAACCCCAAATTTAGCAAAAGGAAAGAAATCGTAAAAATCAGATCAGAAATAACTGAAAAAGAAATGAAGGAAATGATAGCAAAGATCAATAAAACTAAAAGCTGGTTCTTTGAGAAGATAAACAAAATTCATAAACCATTAGCCAGACTCATCAAGAAAAAAAGGGAGAACACTCAAATCAATAGAATTAGAAATGAAAAAGAAGTAACAACTGACACTGCAGAAATACAAAAGATCATGAGAGATTACTACAAGCAACTCTATGCCAATAAAATGGACAACCTGGAAGAAATGGACAAATTCTTAGAAATGTACAACCTGCCAAGACTGAATCAGGAAGAAATAGAAAATATGAAGAGACCAATCACAAGCACTGAAATTGAAACTGTGATTTAAAAGCTTCCAACAAACAAAAGCCCAGGACCAGATGGCTTCACAGGTGAATTCTATCAAACATTTAGAGAAGAGCTAACACCTATCCTTCTCAAACTCTTCCAAAATATAGCAGAGGGAGGAACACTCCCAAAGTCATTCTACGAGGCCACCATCACCTTGATACCAAAACCAGACAAGGATGTCACAAAGAAAGAAAACTACAGGCCAATATCACTGATGAACATAGATGCAAAAATCCTCAACAAAATACTACCAAAGAGAATCCTACAGCACATTAAAAGGATCATACAACATGATCAAGTGGGGTTTATTCCAGGAATGCAAGGATTCTTCAATATACGCAAAACAATGTGATAAACCATATTAACAAATTGAAGGAGAAAAACCATATGATCTCAATAGATGCAGAGAAAGCTTTTGACAAAATTCAACACCCATTTATGATAAAAACCCTGCAGATATTAGGCATAGAGGGAACGTTCCTCAACATAATAAAGGCCATATATGACAAACCCACAGGCAACATCGTCCTCAATGGTGAAAGACTGAAAGGATTTCCACTAAGATCCGGAACAAGACAAGTTTGCCCACTCTCACCGCTCTTATTCAACATAGTTTTGGAAGTTTTAGCCACAGCAATCAGAGAAGAAAAGGAAATAAAAGGAATCCAAATCGGAAAAGAAGAAGTAAAGCTGTCACTGTTTGCAGATGACATGATACTATACATAGAGAATCCTAAAGATGCTACCAGAAAACTACTAGAGCTAATCAATGAATTTGGTAAAGTAGCAGGATACAAAATTAATGCACAGAAATCTCTGGCATTCCTATATACTAATGATGAAAAATCTGAAAGTGATATCAAGAAAACACTCCCATTTACCACAGCAACAAAAAGAATAAAATATCTAGGAATAAACCTGCCTAAGGAGACAAAAGACCTGTATGCAGAAAATTATAAGACACTGATGAAAGAAATTAAAGATGATACAAATAGATGGAGAGATATACCATGTTCTTGGATTGGAAGAATCAACATTGTGAAAATGACTCTACTACCCAAAGCAATCTACAGATTCAATGCAATCCCTATCAAACTACCACTGGTATTTTTCACAGAACTAGAACAAAATATTTCACAATGTGTATGGAAACACAAAAGACCCCGAATAGCCAAAGCAATCTTGAGAACGAAAAACGGAGCTGGCGGAATCAGGCTCCCTGACTTCAGACTATACTACAAAGTTACAATAATCAAGAGAGTATGGTACTGGCACAAAAACAGAAAGATAGATCAATGCAACAGGATAGAAAGCCCAGAGATAAATCCACACACATATGGTCACCTTATCTTTGATAAAGGAGGTAGGAATGTACAGTGGAGAAAGGACAGCCTCTTCAATAAATGGTGCTGGGAAAACTGGACAGGTACATGTAAAAGAATGAGATTAGATAACTCCCTAACACCATACACAAAAATAAGCTCAAAATGTATTAAAGACCTAAATGTAAGGCCAGACACTATCAAACTCTTAGAGGAAAACATAGGCAGAACACTCTATGACATAAATCACAGCAAGATCCTTTTTGACCCACCTCCTAGAGAAATGGAAATAAAAACAAAAATAAACAAATGGGACCTAATGAAACTTCAAAGCTTTTGCACAGCAAAGGAAACCATAAACAAGACGAAAAGACAACCCTCAGAATGGGAGGAAATATTTGCAAATGACGCAACTGACAAAGGATTAATCTCCAAAGTTTATAAGCAGCTCACGCAGCTCAATAAAAAAAACAAACAACCCAATCCAAAAATGGGCTGAAGACCTAAATAGACATTTCTCCAAAGAAGATATACAGACTGCCAACAAACACATGAAAGAATGCTCAACTTCATTAATCATTAGAGAAATGCAAATCAAAACTACAATGAGATATCATCTCACACCAGTCAGAATGGCCATCATCAAAAAATCTAGAAACAATAAATGCTGGAGAGGGTGTGGAGAAAAGGGAACCCTCTTGCACTGTTGGTGGGAATGTTAATTGATACAGCCACTGTGCAGAACAGTATGGAGGTTCCTTAAAAAACTACAAATAGAACTACCATATGACCCAGCAATCCCACTACTGGGCATATACCCTGAGAAAACCATAATTCAGAAAGAGTCATGTACCAAAATGTTCACTGCAGCTCTATTTACAATAGCCCAGAGA
This sequence comes from Phocoena phocoena, assembly GCF_963924675.1. Taxonomy (NCBI): domain Eukaryota; kingdom Metazoa; phylum Chordata; class Mammalia; order Artiodactyla; family Phocoenidae; genus Phocoena; species Phocoena phocoena. The sequence goes on from NC_089229.1 coordinate 87,489,687, forward strand.
TGGAAGCAGCCTAAGTGTCCATCATCAGATGAATGGATAAAGAAGATGTGGCACATATATACAATGGAATATTACTCAGCCATAAAAATAAATGAAATTGAGCTATTTGTAATGAGGTGGATAGACCTAGAGTCTGTCATACAGAGTGAAGTAAGTCAGAAAGAGAGAGACAAATACCGTATGCTAACACATATATATGGAATTCAAGGAAAAAAATGTCATGAAGTACCTAGGGTTAAGACAGGAATAAAGACACAGACCTACTAGAGAATGGACTTGAGGATATGGGGAGGGGGAAGGGTAAGCTGTGACAAAGCAAGAGAGAGGCATGGACATATATACACTACCAAACGTAAGGTAGATAGCTAGTGGGAAGCAGCCGCATAGCCCAGGGAGATCAGCTCGGTGCTTTGTGACCTCCTGGAGGGGTGTGATAGTTAGGGTGGGAAGGAGGGAGACGCAAGAGGGAAGAGATATGGGAACATATGTATATGTATAACTGATTCACTTTGTTATAAAGCAGAAACTAACACACCATTGTAAAGTAATTATACTCGAATAAAGATGTGAATAAAAAAATAACGCTGCTATAAAAAAAAAAAATGTCTGATGAGCACACCCTCTGTTTAAATTCCATTGAAGGTGTTCCTTTGGCCTTCTGGCTAAAACCAAACCCCAACGAGGCGTACAAATCTGTGCATCCGGCCAGTCTTTCTGTTGATTTCCGCCCTCCAGCCACCATGGCCTTTTCCAGCTGCTCAGTGCATATATGCCTGCTTTGCACCACCTACTCTGCCTGAATATCTCTTCTCCATTTTCTTGCAGAAGCAGCAGCCTGTTCTTCAGCTCACCCATCAAGGGTCACTCCTTCGTGGAAGTGCAGACTAGGTGAGGTCCCCTGTTCTAGACTCTCTTGTAGCTTTTCTTTCATCTTCAAAGCAGTTATCACAATAATGGTCAAATAATTAAGTGTGCAACTGGTTGTTTAATGTTTTTCTCTCTGGCTGGCTGAAAACTCTACTAGCCTAAGACTACATCTGTGTTGTATTCCACTGTGCTTACCTGTCATAAGACCTTTTTCGAAGTAGATGCTTAGTAAGTAGTTAATGATTGAATGTGTGAATAAGGGTTGAGCAACTCATCACCAAATCTCAATAGAGTCAACAGTCTGTTCTGCCTGCCCATAAGGCCAGCACACTGTAAGGATCCATCTTAGTAAACCATTCTATCATGTGATATCATGACAAATAGTATAACACAACAACAACAAAATGAACCATATCTATGGCTTACTTTATTTACTACTAAATTTATTTTTTTCAGATTCCTTTTTTTAGAGTTGGAAAAAAATATTACTTGTAGAAAGTGAAAGAGAGAGAAGAAAAGAGACAACAAAATACCACATCAGTCTTCTGGAATTGATAAGTCAAATGGACACTCTGCATTGGTGACTTTTCCTATGTTCATCCATAAGCCACTAAATTTAATGTTGTTTTCCAAAGTCACATCAGTCTACAAACTGTAATACCTTCAACAACCTAGACTTTGGAATGTTGCCAGAGGTACTTATCTCACCTCCCTGTGGTAATACACTGGAGTTGAAGTGAAGCAGCTGATATTACATGAATCCACCAAAGTAAAGGTAAAGTGGATTATCTGCCTGCTATGCCCAAATGCTGTTGAAATCTGCTACGTGTGTAATAGGACTTGTAAAAGGCTGTTCATTCAATTTCTAAAATGTCTCTAGAATGTGTTCCCTCCTCCTGCATCTGTTCACACTTGTACTATCACTACCTTAGTTTGGACCCTTTGTCATTCCTTGTATGGGCTATTTTAACAGTCTAACTAATGATTTTTCCGCCTCTTATGTCTCCTTTCTCTAATCTTTCCTCCTGCCCTGCAACCAGAATTAGCTGTCTGAAATGTAAACACGGTCATTTAACTTCCCTAAATAAAGATCTTTCATGACTTTCATTTGCTTATATGAGTAATTTTAAAACTTAAAAATAACAGCGGAGTTCTACTTTCAAATTAGAAATATAAGAGATATATAAAAGATACAAAGTGGTCTGGGGTGGAGTGGAGGGGCCCAGAGCTCTGGTTTTTTGTGCTCCCATTAGGGCACCTCTTTGGGACCTGCAGGCTCATTGGATGACCTGGCTGACCTCATCAAGGCCAATCTCTTCAGAAAAGCATTCACAAGTCTTCACAATCTGACCACACTTTCACCCTCTAGCATAGTCTTGCTAGTCCACCCACATACTTTCTGACCCCTGGACTTGTCACCATTTCTAACATGCTATGCTTTTTCTCTCATTTTTGCCTTGACATTTTCTATTACTGCTCACTGGCAAGGCCATTCTCTGCTGGTGAAACTTAGGACCCAGTTTCAATCTCATCACTTCTGAAAGGCTTTTCAGATGCCTCCAGTCAGAGCTGGGCTCTCTCCATCCCCCAACGCTGGTTCTGTACCTAACCCCATCACAGCACTTAGCACATTATATGGTCTGTCTCCTTATTTGATGTCAGAAAATATTTTACTCATCCTGGTGAAACTAGTGCTTTCCTAATGCTGGCTGATAGTTAAATTTTTGCTGAATGGAAGACGATTCTACCGTCTTCCCTCAGGAAGTAAAATTCCTGGGAGGTGAATTCAACATAACTTTTTCCTCATCACCACTTCCTAATTCCCAATGTGATGATATTTGGAGGTGGGACTTTTGGGAGGTAATTAGGTTGTGAGTGTTGAGCCCCAGTGCATGGGATTAGTGTCCTTATAAGAAGAGATGTGAGAAAGATGATCTCTCTCTCTGCCGTGAGGATACAGTGAGAAGGTGGCTTCCTATAAGCCAAGAAGAAGGCTCTTGCCAGACACCAAATCTGCTGACAGCTTGACCTTGGACTTCTCAGCCTTCAGAACTGTAAGAAATAAATGTTTAGACCATCCAATCTATGGTATTTGTTTTAGAAGCAAAAGCTAAGACACATACCTACATACTTAAGATGGTGCCTTTCTTTTCTCCCTGATTTTCAGCAAGACGTGAATATCCCTTTTCTGGGCTTTAAACCAGACTTTGGATAACAAAGAAGAGCCTAGGGGGATCATGGGGTCACTCCTGAAGACCTAACTAGAGGAGAAAATGTAACAGAGGTGTCAAGTCTTAAAAGATCTGGGAGAGAAAAATTGAGAGAGACCCAGAATTGTTTTTCCTCGTGTGGCATATAGTGGGTATGAATTTCTCAAAATCCAAAACTCAGACGTGCAAGAAAGGAAAAGTCTTAGATTTTTTTTTTTTCTAAATTCCAGTTTAATATCTATTTAGAGACTCGATTCTTCCTGATGGCAGTAACCATAGTTTTAGTCAATTCCTGGCAAACTCAGTCACTTCAAATTTTAATGCAGACAATCCTCTGATTGCATTTAAGTAGCCTCTTGGCTCCAGGGAAGGAGGAAGTATCTGGGCCTTGGTTAGTAGTTGTCCATGCTGTCATTTGCTGAGGTCATCGTGTATGGTTTCCAGATGTAGCCACGACACTACAGTAGCTTCTGTTGAGATGTTCATGCTCCTAGTAACTCTCAGCTATATGATCCAAGCTTTCTTATGCTGCACTGTTCCCTGGTCATGACTACAAATTTCATTCAGGGCTCTTCACTCTGTCAAATAATTCTGTAAACCTAAGCCAGTTTAGTCTCATACAACTTTAGGTTATGTTAGTAAATAATTGTAACCACCACAAAACTGACTTACTCTCCACAAGTTATGCCACAAATACAGACCTTATTAAAAAAAATTCATTGGCAAGCAGGCTCAAAAACATTTATATAAACTGTTCCGTAAGATCGATGAAGTCCCAGCTCTCTGTTCTTTTGAAGTGCTCCAACTACCTCTTTCATGAAATGTTTACTTGAAGCAGATGCAACCATATCCAGAGGCAGAATTCTGTACCCTTGGAGTCGCATGAGGCACCCAGAAGTCCTCTGACTCAATGATTGGACACAGGTTCTGTTGTGGGTCAAGCCTTGGGCATTATCCTTGAGGGTACAGGTTACAGGCGTGGGTGGACTTTAAAAAAATTTTTTGGCTGCGTAGCGTCTTCGTTGCTGCGCGCGGGCTTTCTCTAGTTGCGGCGAGCGGGAGGCTACTCTTCGTTGTGTTGCACGGGTTTCTCATTGCAGTGGCTTCTCTTGTTGTGGAGCACGGGCTCCAGACACACGGGCTTCAGCAGTTGTGGCTCGCGGGCTGTAGAGCGCAGGCTCAGTAGTTGTGGTGCACAGGCTTAGTTGCTCTATGGCATGTGGGATCTTCCCGGACCAGGGCTCAAAACCGTGTCTCCCTGCATTGGCAGGCGGATCCTTAACCACTGCACCACCAGGGAAGCCCTGGGTGGACTTTCGTATTCTGTTCATTGAACAACATATCTGAAATTCCACTCGTTTCCACAATGAGACCTTGTTTCTAACATTCATTATGCTAGTTAGAAAAGCTAGTATTGATGGAGATGTGGAAAACAGAAGGTGTATATTCCTATGGGCTGTCTCTGGAGTGTGGGCTCCTGATTTTCATGGCAGGTGGCTACTTCTGGGATTTCAATTCCTGCTTTGGGTAACCTTAGTTCAGGCTGCTATCACAAAAATATAGACTGGGTGACTTAAACCACAAACATTTATTTCTCTCAGTTTTGGAGGCTGGGAAGTCCAATATCAAGGCACTAGCAGATTCAGTGTCTGGTGAGACCCCTCTTCCTGGCTTGTAGATACACGTCTTCTTGTATCCTTCCGTGATGGAGAGGAGAGAAAAAGGGCAGCTCTCCTTCTCTTTTTCTAAGGACACTAGTTCCCTCATGGAGGCTCCATCTTCATGATCGAATTACCCCCAGAGGCCCCACCTTCAAAGGCCACCACATTAGGGCTTCAACATATGAATTTTTGGGAGACACAAACATTTAGTCCATAACTGAAAACTAAGAGGTGGGGGTGATATGGGAAGGAGTGAGGATACATGGATTAGTACTTCAAAATACTATTCTACTCTGTAAATGTACTTTTCTCTCTTGAGAGGAAATGCGGAAGTCTATTTGCTCATAAACCAGCAGCAGGAGGTGGATAACACTTTTAGATAAATGTTAACATTTTAATTTTTTTGTGAGAAGAGAGACCACTGACATGTTGGTTAAGAGAAAATTTAAACTGACCTGATCTAAATTTAGAAAGTAAATCTTGGAGCTTTTCTTTTCTTAAGATAATCTAGTTTATCCTTATTTTAATTAATCGTTATATCACAGAAGGTTGCCTTTTCTAATTAACACACAAAAAGGCAGGAATTATAAAGAACCTTGAAATATCTTAATGCCTAAGTATGAAAACCATACATTGAGGAAAAATAATTTTAAGAAACTTAATAGTAAGTATCTAGCACATAGTAGGGCCTCATTAAACATTTGTTTTTGAATGAATGAATGACTGAATAAGTGAAAGCATGATGCCAAAAAGCTCAGGGGTATGTTATCAAAACAGAGGCAAAGACATGGCAACCTTACACATAGTAGAAACTTCTAGATGACCGAGAGTTTTTTCTGCAGACACGATCATAGAGAAAACAACTCTGCCCAAATCTCACAGGAGAATTAGGATGAGGCATCCCCAGTGACTCTCCCATCTGTCCCTTTGAACTTGAAGCCCAGAGTCTCAGGGTCTGAGGCATTCTGCTGGGGACAGAGAGGGGTTGTGGGGACAAGAGGAAAGCCCCAAGAAGGCTTTTGCTCCTCTTTGAGTGTCAGAACACACAGTAGGGCAGAAATTGTCTGTCAGAAGAAATTTAGAAACATTTACTAAATTTTGACTCCTACATTGTACTAAGTTTATTTTCTTAACTTGATTTTATTTTTTTTCTCAAACTATGCAGGAGTAATTTAAAAGGTCAAATAGTTGTATGAGGCTTACAATAAAACCGAAAAGTCTCCTCTCTTACCTCTCTTTTCTCTCTATCCTTCCTCTAAAGGGGCAACCAGTTTTAACTCTTTTAGCTATTACCATGTTTATACTCTTATTTCCTATTTTTTCAGTTTTAGGCATGAATGATTAACTTCCTAATATGGAGGAGGACAATTTAGCTTGTGTACCCCTTTGAGCTTCTCCCATTTTGTCTTTGGAGGGAAGGAAACGTAATTTTCCCTCTACCCTTCTGAGTTCTTGGCTGAGATTCCTGTAATAAGGGACAGATTGACAAGAGAAAAGCAAACAGCAGTTTATTAACGTGTATACCTTATGTGTCCATGAGAGAGACCCAGGGAAAAATGAGTAACTCCCCCAGGTGGCTTAGAATTCAGACTTAAATGCCATCTCAATAGGTTAAAGGTGAGGGGGGGATGTACACCTCTTAGGTAAATGATTTTTAGGAATGATGAATAGGCCCTTAGAAGAATAGATGGGAGGTATGATAGTTTGTGACAAAGTCTGTCTGGTTAAGGTGTCCATTTCTAGTCTCTTCTCCTGTGATAAGAATCAATCTTCCCTGGTTATGAAACTCCTGGGAAGGGATTTATGGCAGTTGAGTTCCTTATGGCAATGGGAGAGGCCACTGCAATGAGAAGCCTGCGCACTGCAACGAAGAGTAGCCCCCACTCGCCGCAACTAGAGAAAGCCTGCGCACAGCAACGAAGACCCAACACAGCCAAAATTAAAAAAAAAAAAAAAAAAAAAATGATTGACTTCCCCCAAGCAAGAGAGAATTCTCAGCACACTGCTTTTGGACTTCAACTACAACACTGATTGGCTCTTTCTGTTACTACAGCACAGAGCCTTCCGCTAGAACTGTGGCATCGGCTCTCTTGGGTCTCCAGCCTGCCAGCCCAGCCGGTCTGGTCTTCTCTTAAGACCAGACTTGCCATCCTCTGTGATTGTGTGAGCCAATTCCTTAAAAGAAACTCATTGTTATATAAATATATATATATATATATACACACACACACACACACATCCTATTGGTTCTGTTTCTCTGAAGAACCCTAAAACAGCCTCCTTCCTTAAATTTCACTATTACTCTTATCTACTCTCCAAGTTGCAACATGCAACTGGCTTCTAAAACTGAAATAGGATACTTTCACTTACCTGTTGAAAAGCTCTTCAGTGTCTTCTTGATAGTTTTTCACAGTTCCAAGCTACTTTTCCACTTTATCCCCAGCCCCTCAATGGTGAAATCTTCCTGAACACGCTGTGGTCTTTCCTCCTCTGTCCTTTTGCATGCATGGTTTCTTTGGGGACTGTCCTTCTCCCTCTTTTCCATTTGGAAAATTGGTCTTCTTTTAAGGCCCTGCCAATATATCACTCATGTGAAATGTTAGTAATGCTTTTTCTCTTTCCCAACAAGTGAAGGCTTTCCTTCCCTAGCCCCACAAAACCTCTCCTATAGTATATATGAAAAGAAATGCAACCCAAATTGATCATATTGCATTGAGATTATTTGTTTTTGTTTCTCTTTCTCATAAGACTCCAAGACTCTTCAAGAGGGGCGGGGTGTGTGTGTCTAGTATTGGGCTGGCCAAAAAGTTCATTCGGGTTTCCATACCCTCTTATGGAAAAACCCAAATGAACTTTTGGGCAAACCCAATGCATAGGCGGTATGTTGTGAACATTTAATTACTATTTCTGGGACTGTACTTGAAATTCCTTCAGCATTTCTTATTGCAGCTGGAAAAGGACTGAAAAAAAAAAAGAACTAAATTCACTGCAGTTGAACTTAAATTTTAGTTCTGTATATCACAGCTGATAGAGCAAAGGAGAAGACTGTTTCTATATTTTCTGGTACAATTACTCCCTCTCCCTGTCCCCATTATATCCTGCCATCTTGTTCTTTGACTCCTGGTTTAATGTTCTAATTGTTTTCATAGTTTCTATTGTATGGATGCTTCAAGCTTTTTTATTGAAACTGATAGTCTATTAATAATAAATAGCCTAAACCAGTATATTTCTTATTTCCCTAAGAGGCTTTACTTGTAAAACACTAGTTGCCTCTTCTTTTGTGAGGCTTTATATATTGTTAAAAAAAATAAAGGACAGGGGGCTTCCCTGGTGGCGCAGTGGTTGAGAGCCCGCCTGCCGATGCAGGGGACACGGGTTCGTGCCCCGGTCCGGGAAGATGCCACATGCCGTGCAGCGGCTGGGCCCGTGAGCCATGGCCCCTAAGCCTGTGCATCCGGAGCCTGTGCCCCGCAACAGGAGAGGCCACAGCAGTGAGAGACCCGCGTAAAACACACACACACACACACACACAAAAAGGACAAGAAAAATATTTAAAATGAAGGGGATGTAAAAACATTACTACCTTCTGTCTTACCCGGATCTTCCCTCTCCCCATGACAGAGACTCATTCTAAGGCAGAGTCCAGAAGTTAGAAGAAACAATATGAGGCAGGCTCTTTCTTGAAGTTAGCCCTCACTTGGCTCCAGCTTCCGAGCTGTGAAGAAACTGTTGCCTTTTCTGCTCCACCACCTTGGGCAATGGATTTCTCCCTGCTGTTGTGATTTTCACTCTGGTGGCTGTGCGGGGATGGGAGCTTCCAGAGCTCAGCCTCCGTGCCTTTATCAGACTCCGATTTCCAGTTTCCTTCGGGCTCCCAGGAAATTTACCTTTTAGAAAATTCTTCTTCCTGACCTCACAAAGTTTTTTGCCTCGTTGACTTCCCTGATATCTGTGCTTTTTTTTGTCAGTTGACTTTTTTTTTTTTTTCAAATTCAAGTTAAAGTTTCAGCACTTTGTTCAGTTCTTTGGGCAACAGCTGTGCAAATGAGGCCTTTTGTCTGTTGCTGGTGGCTGAGCCTGGAAAAGAGGGAGAGAAGCTGTCAACTACTTTATTAAGGCAGATCCTTGTTTGTTTATTTTAGAAACTTTGTCTCTCTTAATGTTTATTTTTTTTCTTTTAAAGTTCTTCTTGGGTTATTGGATACAGTGAACTTTCAAATTCTTCTTTAGTCCCACCATCTTTTTTCTAATCTCTTCAAAAAATTTGTTATGCGTGATAGGTCACCTGAGAAACCAGGAATGAATATAAACCTATGGCCGGGCACCTCTGCAAAATAATTCTTTTGTGTAGGGATTCTAAGACACTTTTCTTTGCTGATAGGTATGCAGGATAAAGCTCTTCTCTTAAGACCAGACTGAAGGGAAGCAATACAAAGCATCTAGCACACCAAAGCTGTAGCAACAAAAAAGATTTCTTTTTATAGTCTCCAGAAAAAATGAAGTCAAAACTTCTGAAAGAATATCAGAGCCTGTTATTTTACATCTGTGGTCAGAGTTGAGAGCAACCAGTTTCTCTCCCTAATGTGGGCTGTACAATATCTCTATTCAGGATCACCCTGAGAAACAATGAAAAGTGGCCTCGTGACCGGGAGAATAATAATCCAAGGAAACTTGACATTTAGTTTGTTTTTGATTATTACTCTAAAATGAAACATGCGGTGAAGGTTTTGGTTCAAGTTTTGTTTTCCTCCCCACCCTGCCTCTAACATTCCCCCGTCCGGCGCTGCTTGTATCATTTCACGAGCAGCTTCTCTTGGTATCAGTTTTTCCTGTGAGCTGAAATTTAAGTCTTTATTTAGAGAAAGGAAAGCAATCAACTTAACGCAACACCCTGTAAATGGTAATTTTACTGGATTTAAGTGAGGTTGGTAAATAGTTTCATGCCCCTTTTATTGTTAGGTACTTAAGAAAATGTTCTTGTCCAGACTCTGGAAATCTTTTCTTTTTTCTACTCAAAGGGAGACTCAATAGGTGGAGAAACAAAAGCCCTGCAGGTGGCTCCATGCAGACCCAAGACAAATAGAGATCAACATGCAGAAATCAGACAAAAGCAATAGAGGTGGCAATGATGAGGGAGGGGGTATCCTGGAAGGTCAGGTGTAAGGATGCAGCTGTTTTTTTTCCAGGTATTGGTCTGCCCTCTATCCCATTCTTCTAAAAAAAGAGGAGAGAGAAGGCAACGTTTATATGTAAGATGAAAAGTTCATACATATTATAAAAATTTGCTACTTTCCCTCAGAATCAGAACAGAGTCACCAGGTAGAATAAACTTTTCTTTTCACTCTTGTAAAATAAAATAATTATTACCATCTAATGGCTATCTACTACATGCCTGGTGCAATGCTGGGCACAATGTGTGTGTTGTCTGATTTAATTGTCATCATTAATATTAGTTCCGTTTTATTTTTTATTTTTATGTTTTCCAATCTAGTACTTTGATTTTTTATTCATATTCCACACATTGAAATTAAAACAAAAACAAAAACAAAAACACTGATAAATCAGCAAATTACCTCGAATGCAACTCTGCTGCCATTATTATATATGCTTCCTCTTTCCCAGACACCAAAGTCAGGTACACAGTAAATGCTTTCTACACAAAATAAAAGGTTCTGAATAAAAGAGACTTCATCTGTGTTATTGATAATCTGGAGTTCTGAGGAAATCATTTCCACAAGGTAAAGGAGATAGAGTGACACTGCATTTATCTGAAGATGACCATATTCCTCATAGGAGAGGATCTCATCCCCTGTCTGTACCTTGAAGATAGAGTAAAGACATGTTGGGAGTAGATCCTGCTTAAACTGCTGGACCTTATGGGCCGGATGCACATAGCAGTAGAGAATTCCTCTCATACATTTTACGGCTGAATGCTCCAGCTCATGGGTCCTTCCCTTGTCCTCGTCTATGCGCCTGTATGCAAGAGCCAGGCCCCTTAGCACAGTACAGACTGTTGTGGATCTTGGCCTGATCATCGCCACATGTTTTAGTGGGAAAGAGACCTGTGGCTGGACTTTGATCGGGCAGCAATGTTACTTGACAACTCTGTAATAGTGATCCAATTTATCCCATAGTTTTATTATCAGGTCTCGGAAGATTAATGCTTTTAAGAGGTTCAAAGTGAGCCAGACTTTTAAAGAAAGCTGGTGGAGAAGCCATACCTTAAGAATGCATCAGGTGAGCAGGCTATTGCAAATTGTTGACTCTAATCATAAGCGTCGCAGGCTAAACTATAGCAGTTTGAAAAACTGAGCGTTTGGTGAGGGGTCTTCGCTCTAAGGCCTTCCAGCTCACTTCGGCCACGAGCGCAGCCATCGTGCGGTCTGCTCCGCCCAGCAGGCCCCGCCCCGCACGACACTGTCCTAAGGCACACCAGCCGGAAGTTATCGCGAGGGCAAGCTTCGACCTATCTCCGGAAGTTATCGCGAGGGCGAGCTTCGACCTATCTCCGGAAGTTATCGCGAGGGCGAGCTTTGACCTGTCTCCGCAGCCTCCGGAGCATCCAGAATTCTATTTTAAAAGGGAGACAGTGATCTCAGTGAGGTAAGGAAACGTCCAACGGATGCAGCTAATTAAGAGTGTTCACGGGCTTCCCTGGTGGCGCAGTGGTTGAGAGTCCGCCTGCTGATGCAGGGGACGCGGGTTTGTGCCCCGGTCCGGGAAGATCCCACATGCCGTGGAGCGGCTGGGCCCATGAGCCATGGCCGCTGAACCTGCACGTCCGGAGCCTGTGCTCCGCAACGGGAGAGGCCACAACAGTGAGAGGCCCGCGTATCGCAAAAAAAAAAAAAAAAAAAAAAAAAAGTGTTCACATCCCATCGACATATTGTGTAGGTTGGAGTAGGTTAAACACACCTTTATAGGCATTCAGTAATTTAGCAATCAATCTCGTATTCACTTTTTTCTGAGAATCAATTGTTTAAAAAAGTAGGCATTTTAAACTACGGGTTATATGTAATCTTTGTTACACGTCAACCATCCTTTAAATTCAGTAATCTTTTATTGAGTATCTGCTACGTCATGCTGTGTTAAACAGGTGCTGGAGAGAAAGCAATTAACAGTAGCCGACCAATTGTACAGGTTTGTCACACACACATACAAAATTATTGCATACACACACTACACTGACTTTTGACTTTGTAAACTTATTTTTTGAACAGCACATACAAAGGAACTTCGAACTGTCCTTTACCCAATTGCGTTTCATATTGCATACCAAACCTAGAATGTTTAAGAAAGGACCCAGAACACCTGAGAAAAGCACTGGAGTATGTCTAACCCAGGTTATGCCCACATTTCCAAAAGATTTCTTCTTGTGGAGTTTAGCATTAGCCCATCAAAGTAAGAACATGGGAAATTGGTTTCTTTTAAAAAGTAAAAGCATGTACAATAATCACCTCGATAGGAACTGCTTTTGTTAATCTTTTTTGTAAAGGATTTTCAAAAGCAGAAAAGTACTTATTATCAGCAAATTCAGTCTAATGACTGGTAAATTTCTGTTTCATTTTGTAATGATAGGTAAGGTTTTAAGCTTGAATGAAAAGGAAAAATGTTTTAGTGAATTTCTTTGGGCTTAGTGCCCTTCTCTTTTGTTGGTTCCACTATAGAAAAAAGGATGACCTTTCCAGTGATGTTTTGCATTAGCAAGAAACACCAAATCTTGGAAGTGAGATTGTTTTTAACATATAAAAGATTGTTGAATTACTGCAAAGTGCAAAGGCTGGAGCAGAAGTTCTTAATTGATAATGTCCCCAGTGGGGAGCTTATCCATTTAAGTAGAACTTTTCAGAAGCCACAAGGAGAAGGGGTGGTTTGGGAGAGGAAAGAATGCTTTTGAAACTCTTGAGTATTTAGGTGAAAAACGATGCCATATATTTGGTTGCTTGTCTCATGTCTGTTCTGGACCTGTTTTTAAAAAGGGAACAATGGACAATAAAGATTTGGAATAATTTCACAGCATATTAAAATCACACATAAAATACAGAGGAGATGCAGGGAATTAAAACGGTGAAGGCTCATTTTTTGCTAGGATAGGTAACTTCTCCAAAATGTATTTGAAAATCATTAAGAACTCAACTGAGACAGTGAATTCAATGATCCAGTGAATCAAAGAGGCTGCAGTGAGTGCTCTTACCCAATTCTTTGTTTAGATTAAATTGAACAAACAGCCTTCCTAGGCAGTTTTGTTATGGGACTATTTTTTCACTAGAGGAACATAGACTAATCGATAATTCTTATTTACGTTATTAGGACTGCTTGAGAAATTTAAATAAGAAAGGAAAGACCTTTGGAATTTGACAAGCTGTGACACTAGCAATAGGCATACATGTAATTGTTCAATTAGCAAAGTACATCATGTGGGTGCTACATTTGGGAACAACCTTTGATGGGTGCATTACAGTATCTAACAGGAAGTGACACATAGTTGATAGCGATTAGTTCGTTCTTTTAAACACTACTGGTCAAACTTCTGTATCTTCCTATGTCCACATTTCCAATTAAGGAGTACATTACTGACCTAAAGGCCATTTGAATCAAATGGTAGAACATTATGCCATTTTAAGCAACTTTTTAAGAGCCCCAACAATAGCATAGCAAATTCATACATTAATATATATTATTTAGTTAGAAATAAGTGCATTTTCCTTTTTTTATGTTCCAATGCTAGGTGAATGGAAAGTTTTAAAATGCATTTCAGGAACTGAAACAGAATTCTTTTCCTATGTGACATAGAAAAAGAAGAGCAAAATTGAACTTTTGATGCTTCAGGTGTTCATACATTAATGAGAATATGAATACTTGCAAGGGAGCTCTGCATTTAGTATTACCTCTCATATTTGAAGATGATGCTTACAGGTTGACCATGATGCCAAAAACACACAAATAATTTCTTGTTTGCAGGGACTATTTTTAATCATGAGGGTATGCACTAAGTGGCTATAACTTGGAGACTTAAAAATAAAACGTTGCAAACTAGATAGAAGCTTATTTTTCTCTTTCCTAATAGTCCAAAGGTAGGTGAGCTGACCAGCGCAAGCTGACAGCTCTGTTCCACAAAGTCATTCAGGCACCCAGGTTCCTCCCATCTTAGGTTATACCCTCCCTTAGGGTGACTCATCACCACCACGTCTAAGCTCCAACCACTAACAGGCCAAAGAGGAAGTACAGGCAAGCAGATTCCTCTTAAGATTATGACCATGTCGAACTTTACCAGAGCCCTGTGATTCTGGAAACCCACAATGGTTAAAGAAATCCCTCCCACTCTTTGTGTTCTGAGAAACAACTTACTGCAAAGAACCACACTTACCCATGATTTAGAAAAGACTCAAGATGCCGCTCTTGTTTGTGTATGACAAGGCCAGACGCAGACCCTCCAAATTCCCATTCTTTGCTTCCTACCTGATTAGCAGAACTGTTTGGTCCCCACTGATCACTGGGAACAAAATACTTATTAACCAGGCTTTGGTTAAGATTTTCTCCTTCCCTTGAGCCCCTTGAAATTTGGCCTGCCCTCAGCCTGAACCGGGGTACAGCCCCTCCTTAAGGGTCTCCCAGAAAATGGGCTGGACTCAGGGTGAAACATTCTTTGATCTACTGTCCGACTTTGTCACCTTTTCATCCCACTTTCCTGCACCTAGTTCTGTCTAGCCTTGTTTCCTCCTCTTGGTGGAAGAAACCCATTTTGCCTGACATGTGCAGATCATGTGGTCAGTGTTCTCCCTGCTGTAATAGTTCTCTTCCCTCCCATTGCCATCATCCTTCCCCAATGCTTCTCAATAATCCTTTCTAATAAAGTCCAGATTTTTTTTTTTTTTTTTTAGTGGTACGCGGGCCTCTCACTGTTGTGGCCTCTCCCATTACAGAGCACAGGCTCCGGACGTGCAGGCTCAGCGGCCACGGCTCACGGGCCCAGCCACTCCGTGGCATGTGGGATCTTCCCGGACCGGGGCACGAACCCGTGTCCCCTGCATCGGCAGGCAGCCTCCCAACCACTGCGCCACCAGGGAAGCCCCAGATTTGTTTTTAATCTGACATATGTCAACCAGAAACTCCATTGGTTGGAACCTATCTGCCAAGGAGCCTGGGAAAGTATCTAGCTGAACAGCTAAACCCAGCTAAAACTCAGGGGTTCTGTTCCTAAAAGAAATAAGAGGGTAATAGATATTAGAGGGCAATTGCCAATATCTGCCACACTCTTCATAAAGTCAGCCACCATGTGCAATTCCACATCCTCTTCTCTCCGACTTTTGCTCAAAATAGATCACCCAGCTATTTGTCATGTGCCACCTTGGTCTCCCTGTCAGAGTTTCCCTGAACTACTCTGCCATATTTCTGAAAATGTGTCAATATGGTCTTCCTTCCATCAAAAATGCTTGGGGCTTCTCAAATTCACCTTAGGACTGCAGCTTTGAGCTTAGGGCTTCCAAATGTCAGTGTTTAAAACTTAATCAAATTTTGGAAAATGTATTTTTGTGGAAAGAGGTGGGCTTTAACAGGACCATTGTATAGGGTTGTGTAGGTTGAACAACCCTACCAGGCAGCTCTGGTCTTTACAGATGGATAGAAATGACATCAAATTCTGGCTCTGCAGTTCCTAGCTGAGGAATGTTAAGCCTGGTATATAACCTTATGAAGATTTGGCTCCTCGTCAAAAAATGAGAATACTTAAGACCTGCCTTGTAGAGTTGCTGCAAGAATTAGAGATAAGATTCATGAAGTGTCTAGTATAGTGTCTGGCCCTTGGCATATGCTTGATAACTGGTGGATGCCATTTTAATTATTAGATAAAACTTTTCTTTGGAATTCTGGAATTCTCCCACTCCATCTCCTCTTCCAAATGCTTCGTCATTCTGTGTTGCTGCCCTTAGTCTGGTTCCACACCCACATCTCATCTTTCTGGACGACATGCTATGCTGTGTTCAGTGTTTTTGTTTTCTCTGCTATCAAAATTGCCTAATCTGGGTTGAATTACTTTAAGGCTGAGTTTTCTGATTTTAGATATAAAATTTTCCTTAAAAAGGTAGTTCTGGGACTACAACAGATAGGATGAATTGGATCTTTGGTTGTTTCAAACTACAACATGCTGAGCTATGGGACAATGAAATGACCCTGTGATATTTTCTCAAGTATCCTCCTGTTAACTATTTTCTGCACATAGTAAGAGTAGAAGAATTGCATTGCTCCCACTTGTTGAGAAAAATCCCATAAAGATGTTTAAATAGCCAGAATGTATTGCACACCTTGGTGGCCTGCATTTTGACGGAACATGTATCAAGTGGTGATTGAGATTAGTTTCAGAATCTACTCCCTAACACACAAAGATGGAGTCACTCATTTCTTTCATGGTGTTGAGATAGTTTGTGGGTGAATGTACACGGATTCTTATTTCAGGTATATATGGTTTTTTTTTTTTTTTTTTTTTTTTTTTTTTGCGGAGTATGGGCCTCCCACTGTCGCGGCCTCTGCTGCTGCGGAGCACAGGCTCCGGATGCACAGGCTCAGCGGCCATGGCTCACGGGCCCAGCTGATCCGCGGCACGCGGGACCCTCCCGGAGCGGGACACGAACCTGCGTCCCCTGCACTGGCAGGCGGACTCCCAACCGCTGCACCACCAGGGAAGCCCAGGTATATACGGTTTTAAATGGAGATCTGCAAGTCACATGGTGTGCTTCCATAGGTGTTCTTTTTTTTTTTTTTTTTTTTCATAGGTGTTCTTTTGATATACATCATTAAACACTTTAAAGTCCTGGCAGTGGATTACTTGTTTTGCTAAGAATAACCTTAATCTTTGAGTTCTCACCAAATTCAGGCTTAATCGTTCTGCAACCAAACATTCCATACCACCTGTTGGTGTTGTTTATAAGGGAATGAAAGTAGGCACATATAAATTTGAAGCAAAGTAAGTTATGTAGAGAATCCTTGAGGCTTCCAGGTAAGGCAAAAAACAAATTTCATAGAGGGGAGGCTCAGTAATTTTTGTTGTGTTGGATGGGATTAAAACAAGGCTTCACAGATTACCAGCATCTCAGCTTGGTGCTAAAGAGTAAAGTTTTCATGATGATGAAGAATTTTTACTTTTCTCTAAGTCTTATTGCAGGATTTGGGGAATACTGATGTAAACAGGGAAATGTGTTGAGTAAGTTTCTGAGAAGATTGCTAGAAAATAACCGAATAACTACAAGAGAATATTTAATGTAAACAACTAAAATTATTATTCTGCTACACCCTGTTTTGGGAGCCTAAAGGCTGGCTGGTGATAGTTATAGGAGTGAAATAAACAGGAAGAAATTGAAGTCAACCACAACACCTCCCTCCCCCAGTCAATATTCTACTGGCACCCCTGCTACTAAGTCCAAGTCGCCATCATCTCCTTCCTGGACTATTGCAACAGCTTCCTAACTTGTCCATCCACTTCTGTTGCATTTTTCCAAATTATCACATGATAACCAGAGTAATTTCCTAAAAACAGAAATCAGATCATGCCACTCTCCTCCTTAAAACTTCTCAATAGCTTCCTATTGAATTTAGAGTAAAATCCAAGCTTCTTCCCAAGTCCTACAAGATTCTGCATTTTCTGGCTTCTGAAACTCTTTCAGTCTGGTCAATACTTCTTACTAAGCGTGCTCCAGACCCTCGACCTACTTCATAGTGCTTTCCCACTCAGCCTCTGTCTTCTGCCTTCTCCCACTCTTCACTGGGTATTTTCCTCATCTTTCAGGTCACAGTTTAAAGATAACCTTCTCCGGGAAGCCCTTCCTGATTATCCCATCTTTCTCTGGTGTTCTCTATCACAGCATCTGTCTTTCTCTCAGCCTTTGTCACCATTTGTAATTATATGCTGATTTGTTTATTGTGCCTCTCCCTCACCAGGGTGTAAGCTCCATAGAGTACATAGACCATGTCTCTTTTATTCACCACTCATTACTCAACCTTTAGAACATGCTGGGAACATAGTAGGTGCTTAGAAAATAGTTGTCGAGTGAGCGGGACAAACAGTGACTACAATAACAAACATCTCTTAGGCCCTTATTTTGCATTAGACACCTGTCCTACCATGATCCTAACATTTCATCCTTACAAGAAACTTATGAAATAGGTACTAACATCCCTAGTTTGCGGATGAAGAACCCAAGGTTTAGAGAGTTTAAATAACTTGTCCAAAGTTTCACAGCTAATAGATGATGAAGCTAGGACTCCACCTTAATTCAAACTTAAAGTTCATGCTGTTAACCACCATGCTATATTGATGTCTATCCATTTATCCTACAAGCAGTTAGTAAGGATATAAAGTGAATAAAACTATTAGGAAATAAGGAGCAATGGTTGTAGTAGTGCTTTGTTTCAAATTCATAAACGACTTGGCATTTGAAACATATGTATGGATGAAATTACCAGATGATGTTTGTAAGGCAGCCTGGAATCCAGCACAGTACTGCAATGCACTGTCCAGAAGGATTATAGGGTAGAGAGAATTGAGAGTGCACAGTTATTGATAGAAGCAGGCTCTGCCATGAGGAACGTGATGGATGAGACTTGGAGAAGCCTGTGACTGAGCTTGTTCTTCTACTAGAGAGGAGACAATGGCTATCTTAACAAATGACAAGGCTGCTTCTAGTGTGATAGGAGTAGAGCTGAAATCAGGTTTTCAATCTACTTTTGAGGAAACAAATGGCAATGTTTACCTTATAAATGTTGGTAGCCTCCATGCAGGAAATGCCCCTTCAGGCCATTTGCAAATGTTCCGTAGATCCATGTTGTTATGGCGATGCAGTGGAGCAGCTGTAGACTGAGATTTGTAAAGGAAAAACAAGATCTAAGTCTTAATGCTTACAGCCTGTCTTATCAGTCGATTTTATTTCTCTTTGAAAACATGGAGGGAGTTAGAAAAGTTAGAAAATGTGAAACCATTGGAGTTAGAAAATGTAAGTTAGAAAATGTGAAACCATTGAGAGATTGTTCTAGCCTTTGGATATCCATCAGGTCAAATATTCTAATACACAATCACATTAAAGCATGAAGGTCCCTTCTAAGTTTATCAGTATTAAAGCAGCAACTTTAGATTTTTTTTTTAAAGAAAAGAATCAGAGACTAATTAAACAGGAGGAAGTTTTGCTTGAGCAAAAGGTCAAGATGCTTAAAATTATACTTTTCCATGTATCTCTAAAAATCTCAGAAAAAAATATTCCTGTTTTTGTCAATCATTTGATTATTTGCTTTTAAATTCCAGTTATTACATTTAGGCTGAGTAATGCTTTCTACAAAAGTACATTTCAATTAAAATTTTTTTAATACCTCCAGTTGGGTGTTTATCTGTAGACAGAAATAGGACGTTTCAGACACTGATTGGACTGATTAATGGTGCTCATCAGGAAGAACCAAGGGATCATAATTAAACACCAAACCTACATGGTCTGTTGGTTTTATGTTGTATAAATTATGCATGTCTTTGGCATTTATATTTCACAGAAAAATTACAGTGCTGTTTCCTTGATGCATTTTCTGCATAAAGAATATTATATGTGTGTGAGTATGAATTTTCAGTCCCTGATGTATTATCTTTTTTTTTAATAAGCAAAAATTTCAAACAAAGATTCAATAGCTTCACCTTGAGGATGCAGGAGGCTCTACTTCTGCTTGTTCTGTACTGTTGCCTCTTACAAAATAGTCAACTATTTAAGGTAAGAATCAATCTAGACACTGTTGCCTTTTGAGTCAATTGTTCCTAGACTTGTATATATCACAGAACACAGGAAGAAACCCCAAAGTCAGATGAAAATAGTTTCTGGGGTGCAATAGAGTTGTTACCTTTCTACTTTTCAAGGTAAAGGCATTGAAAATAAAACCGACTATCATCACTATTATTCACAAAAAACTAGTAAGGACATAATTATAAAATTCAAAATCAAATGAATTTATTAACAATTCTCTACATTGTCCCATTTTTCTTGCCTTACCTCGAAGCACTAAAATTTATTATTCACAGCATGGCACGAACCTGTGGACCACCTTTTGGAAATGATTTGCTTCATGGGTCATTAACTTCTATTTCCTAGGTAGTATTTGCACATTGTTGGCAATTGGTCATACCACGGCCATAGTACTGTATACCTAGCCTCTCAGGATAGGGGTTCTAGGCTAGCTATTAAGAAAAACACAAGGCTTATCTCTTAGTCTCTTATTATACACCCCTCCTGCTTGCTGACCAGGCCACAGCAGCCTTCTTTCAGCTCTAAGAATGTACAAGTCCTCTCCTGCTTCAGGCTCATGCTGCTGTTCCTCTGTCCATACGCATCTCTCCAGCATTCTTCACCTGGTTAATACCTCCTTATCTTTTTCAGACTCAGTTTAAATGTTTATCACAGAAACTATCCTAGACCACGCATTTCTTTTTTTTAAATAAATTTTTATTTCTTTAATTAATTTATTTTTGTCTGTGTTGGGTCTTTGTTGCTGCATGCGGCTTTCTCTAGTTGCAGTGAGTGGGGGCCACGCTTCGTTGCGGCGCGTGGGCTTCTCATTGCGGTAGCCACCGCAATGCTCTAGGTGCATGGGCTTCAGTAGTTGTGGCACATGGGCTCACTAGTTGGGGCTCACGGGCTGTAGAGCGCAGGCTCAGTAGTTGTTGCGCACGGGCTTAGTTGCTCCGCAGCATGTGGGATCGTCCTGCACCAGGGCTTGAACCTGTGTGCCCTGCATTGGCAGGCAGATTCTTAACCACTGAGTCACCAGGGAAGCCCAGCCATGCATTTCAATAAGGTGTCCTTGTTAGGCTTTCTTACTAAGCCTGTAGCTTTCCTCTGATGAACTTAATATAGTACAGTTAATAGACTATAAGATCTCAGAAAGTGCAGTGCAGTGATATGCTTATCGTTGTATCCTTGCCACCATCATATGCTTGTCACATAGCTGATGCTCTATCAACAGTTGATGAATGATTAATAATTAAACAAAATATAATAACAATATTACCATTTATTGAGTGCAGACTTTGTTTCTGGTACTTTATATGTAATAATTGTCTCTAATTTCACAATAAACTTGGGAGGTCCTTCTTTCTATGCTTGCTGTGTGAAAGAAGAAACTGAGGTTCACAGATCTTTTAAAAATTTAATTTCATTTTTTTTATACAGCAGGTTCTTATTAGTCATCCATTTTATACACATCAGTGTATACATGTCAATCCCAGTCTCCCAATTCATCCCAACACCACCCCCCACCCCTGCTGCTTACCTGCTGTGGTGTCCATACGTTTGTTCTCTACTTCTGGGTCAATTTCTGCTCTGCAAACTGGTTCATCTGTACCATTTCCTAGGTTCCACATATATGCATTAATATACGATATTTGTTTTTCTCTTTCTGACTTACTTCACTCTGTATGACAGTCTCAAGATGCATCCACATCTCTACAAATGACCCAATTTCGTTCCTTTTTATGGCTGACTAACATTCCATTGTATATATGTACCACATCTTCTTTATCCATTCTTCTGTCAATGGGCATTTAGGTTGCTTCCATGACTTGGCTATTGTAAATAGTGCTTCAATGAACACTGGGGTGCATGTGTCTTTTTGAATTACGGTTTTCTCTGGGTATATGCCCAGTAGTGGGATTGCTGGGTCATACGGTAATTCTATTTTTCATTTTTTAAGGAACCTCCGTACTGTTCTCCATAGTGGCTGTATCAATTTACATTCCTACCAACAGTGCAAGAGGGTTCCCTTTTCTCCATACCCTCGCCAGCATTTGTTGTTTGTAGATTTTCTGATGATACCCATTCTAACCGGTGTGAGGTGATACCTCATTGTGGTTTTGATTTGCATTCCTCTAACAATTAGTGATGTTGAGCAGCTTTTCATGTGCCTCTTGGCCATCTGTATGTCTTCTTTGGAGAAATGTCTATTTAGGTCTTCTGCCCATTTTTGGATTGGGTTGTTTGTTTTTCTGTTATTGAGCTGCATGAGCTGTTTGTATATTTTGGAGATTAATCCATTGTCCGTTGATTCATTGGTAAATATTTTCTCCCATTCTGTGGATTGTCTTTTCGTCTTGTTTATGGTTTCCTTTGCTGTGCAAAAGCTTTGAAGTTTCATTAGGTCCCATCTGTTTATTTTTGTTTTTATTTCCGTTTCTCTAGGAGGTGGGTCAAAAAATATCTTGCTGTGATTTACGTCAAAGAGTGTTCTTCCTGTGCTTTCCTCTAAGAGTTTTATAGTGCCCAGTCTTACATTTAGGTCTCTAATCCATTTTGAGTTTATTTTTGTGTATGGTGTTAGGTAGTGTTCTAATTTCATTCTTTTACATGTAGCTGTCCAGTTTTCCCAGCACCACTTATTGAAGAGACTGTCTTTTCTCCATTGTATATCCTTGCCTCCTTTGTTATAGATTACTTGACCATAGTGCGTGGGTTTATCTCTGGGCTTTCTATCCTGTTCCATTGATCTATATTTCTGTTTTTGTGCCAGTACCATATTGTCTTGATTACTATAGCTTTGTAGTATAGTCTGAAGTCAGGGAGTCTGATTACTCCAGCTCCATTTTTTTCCCTCAAGACTCTTTGGCTATTCGGGATCTTTTGTGTCTCCATACAAATTTTAAGATTTTTTGTTCTAGTTCTGTAAAAAATGCCATTGGTAATTTGATAGGGATTGCACTGAATAGGTAGATTGCTTTGGGTATCATTTTCACAATATTGATTCTTCCAATCCAAGAACATGGTATATCTCTCCATCTGTTTGTGTCACCTTTAATTTCTTTCATCAATGTCTTATAGTTTTCTGCATACAGGTCTTTTGTCTCCCTATGTAGGTTTATTCCTAGGTATTTTATTCTTTTGTTGCAATGGTAAATGGGAGTGTTTCCTTAATTTCTCTTTCAGATTTTTCATCATTAGTGTATAGGAACGCAAGAGATTTCTGTGCATTAATTTTGTATCCTAAAACTTTACAAAATTCATTGATTAGCTCTAGTAGTTTTCTGGTGGCATCTTTAGTATTCTCTATATATAGTATTATGTCATCTGCAAACAGTGACAGTTTTACTTCTTTCCAATATGTTTTCCTTTTATTTCTTTTTCTTCTCTGATTGCTATGGCTAGGACTTCCAAAACTATGTTGAATAATAGTGGTGATAGTGGACATCCTTGTCTTGTTACTGATCTTACAGGAAATGCTTTCAGTTTTTCACTGTTAAGAATGATGTTTGCTGTATGCTTGTCATATATGGCCTGTATTATGTTGAGGTAGGCTCCCTCTATGCCCACTTTCTGGAGACTGTTTACCATAAATGGGTGTTGAATTTTGTCAAAAGCTTTTTCTTCATCTATTGAGATGATCATATGGTTTGTATTCTTCAAGTTGTTAATATGGTGTATCACATTGATTGATTTGTGTGTAGTGAAGAATTCTTGCATCCCTGGGATAAATCCCACTTGATCATGGTGTATGATGCTTCTAACGTGTTGTTGGATTCTGTTTGCTAGTATTTTGTTGAGGATTTTTGCATCTATATTCATCCTTGATATTGGTCTGGAATTTTCTAGTACAGACAATTTTCAAGTATCATTGTCTGGTTTTGGTATCAGGGTGATGGTGGCCTCATAGAATGAGTTTTGGGAGTTTTCCTTCCTCTGCAATTTTTTGGAAGAGTTTGAGAAGGATGGGTGTTAGCTCTTCTCTAAATGTTTGATAGAATTCACCTGTGAAGCCATCTGGTCCTGGACTTTTGTTTGTTGGAAGTTTTTTTTTTTTTTTTTCTCGGTACGCGGGCCTCTCACTGTTGTGGCCTCTCCCGTTGCGGAGCACAGGCTCCAAACGCGCAGACTAAGTGTCCATGGCTCACGGGCCCAGCCGCTCCGCGGCATGTGGGATCTTCCCGGACCAGGGCACGAACCCGTGTCCCCTGCATCGGCAGGTGGACTCTCAACCACTGCGCCACCAGGGAAGCCCTGTTGGAATATTTTTAATCACAGTTTCAATTTCATTACTTGTGATTGGTCTGTTCATATTTTCTATTTCTTCCTGGTTCAGTCTTGGAAGGTTATAACTTTCTAAGAATTTGTCCATTTCTTCTAGGTTGTCAATTTTATTGGCATAGAGTTTCTTGTAGTAGTCTCTTAGGATGCTTTGTATTTCTGCGGTGTCTGTTGTAACTTCTTCTTCTTTTCTAACTTTATTGATTTGAGTCCTCTCCCTCTTTTTCCTGATGAGTCTGGCTAATGATTTATCAATTTTGTTTATCTTCTCAAAGAACCAGTTTCAGTATTGTTGATCCTTGCTCTTGTTTTCCTTGTTTCTATTTCATTTATTTCTGCTCTGATCTTGATGATTTCTTTCCTTCTGCTAACTTTGGGTTTTGTTTGTTCTTCTTTCTGTAGTTCTTTTAGGTATAAGGTTAGATTTTTTATTTGAAATTTTTCTTGTTTGTTGAGGTAGGTTGTATAGCTATAAACTTCCCTCTTAGAACTGCTTTTGCTGCATACCATAGGTTTTGGATCATCATGTTTTCATTGTCATTTGTCTCTAGGTAGTTTTTGATTTCCACTTTGATTTTTCAGTGATCTCTTGGTTATTTAGTAATGTATTGTTTTGTCTCCATGTGTTTGTGTTTGTTATGGTTAGTCCCCTGTAATTCATTTCTAATCTCATAGCGTTGTGGTCAGAAAGATGCTTGATATGATTTCAATTTTCTTAAAGTTACTGAGGCTTGATTTGTGACCCAAGATATGATCTATCCTGGAGAATATTCCGTGCACACTTGAGAAGAAAGTATAATGTGCTGTTTTTGGGTGGAATGTCCTATAAATATCAATTAAATCTATCTGGTCTCTTGTGTCATGTAAAGCTTGTGTTTCCTTAGTAATTTTCTATTTGGATGATCTGTCCATTGGTGTGAGTGAGGTGTTAAAGTCCCCCACTATTATTGTGTTACTGTCGATTTCCTCTTTTAGAGCTGTTAGCAGTTGCCTTATGTATTGAGGTGCTCCTATGTTGGGTACATATATATTTATAATTGTTATATCTTCTTCTTGGATTGATCCCTTTATCATTATGTAGTGTCCTTCCTTGTCTCTTGTAATATTCTTTATTTTAAAGTCTATTTTGTCTGATATGAGAATTGCTACTCCAGCTTTCTTTTGGTTTCCATTTGCATGAAATATCATTTTCCATCCCCTTACTTTCTGTCTGTGTGTGTCTCTAGGTCTGAAGTGGGTCTGTTGTATACAGCAAATATATGGGTCTTGTTTTTGTATCCATTCAGCCAATCTGTGTCTTTTGGTGGGAGCATTTAGTCCATTTACATTTAAGGTAATTATCATTATGTTTGTTCCTATTCCCATTTTCTTAATTGTTTTGGGTTCGTTATTGTAGGGCTTTTCCTTCTCTTGTGTTTCTTGCCTAGAGAAGTTTCTTTAGCAGTTGTTGTAAAGCTGGTTTGGTGGTGCTGAACTCTCTCAGCGTTTGCTTGTCTTTAAAGGTTTTAATTTCTCCATCAAATCTGAATGAGATCCTTCCTGGGTAGAGTAATCTTGGCTGCAGGTTTTACTCCTTCATCACTTTAAATATGTCCTGCCAGTCCCTTCTGGCTTGCAGAGTTTCTGCTGAAAGATCAGCTGTTAACCTTATGGGGATTCCCTTGTGTGTTATTTGTTGTTTTTCCCTTGCTGCTTTTAACGTTTTCTTTGTATTTAATTTTTGACAATTTGATTAATATGTGTCTTGGCGTATTTCTCCTTGGATTTATCCTGTATGGGACTCTCTGTGCTTCCTGGACTTGATTAACTATTTCCTTTCCCATATTAGGGAAGTTTTCTACTATAATCTCTTCAAATATTTTCTCAGTCCCTTTCTTTTTCTCTTATTCTTCTTGAATCCCTATAATTCGAATGTTGGTGTGTTTAATGTTGTCCCAGAGGTCTCTGAGACTGTCCTCCGTTCTTTTCATTCTTTTTTCTTTATTGTGCTCTGCATTAGTTATTTCCACTATTTTATCTTCCAGGTCCCTTATCCGTTCTTCTGCCTCAGTTATTCTGCTATTGATCCCATCTAAAGTATTTTTAATTTCATTTATTGTGTTGTTCATCGTTGGTTGTTGCATCTTTAGTTCTTCTAGGTCCTTGTTAAATGTTTCTTGTATTTTGTCTATTCTATTTCCAAGATTTTGGATCATCTTTACTATCATTATTCTGAATTCTTTTTCAGGTAGACTGCCTATTTCCTCTTCATTTGTTAGGTCTGGTGGGTTTTTATCTTGCTCCTTCATCTGCTGTGTGTTTTTCTGTCTTCTCATTTTGCTTATCTTACTGTGTTTGGGGTCTCCTTTTTGCAGGCCACAGGTTCATAGTTTCCGTTGTTTTTGGTGTCTGTCCCCAGTGGCTAAGGTTGGTTCAGTGGGTTGTGTAGGCTTCCTGGTGGAGGGAACTAGTGCCTGTGTTCTGGTGGATGAGGCTGGATCTTGTCTTTCTGGTGGGCAGGTCCACGTCTGGTGGTGTGTTTTGGGGTGTCTGTGGACTTACTATGATTTTAGGCAGCCTCTCTACTAATGGGTGGCATTGTGTTCCTGTCTTGCTAGTTGTTTGGCATAGGATGTCCAGCACTGTAGCTTGCTGTTTGTTGAATAAAGCTGGGTGCTGGTGTTGAGATGGAGATCTCTGGGAGATTTTCGCTGTTTGATATTATGTGGAGCTGGGAGGTCTCTTGTGGACCAGTGTCCTGAAGTTGGCTCCCCCACCTCAGAGGCACAGCACTGACTCCTGGCTGCAGCACCAAGAGCCTTTCATTCACACGGCTCAGAATAAAAGGGAGAAAATGTAGAAAGAATTAGTAGAAGAAGAAAGAAAGAAAGATAGAAAGAAAGAAAGGAGGGAAGGAGGAAGGAAGGAAGGAGGGAAGGAAGGAAAACAGAAAGAAAGAAGATAAAGTAAAATAATAAACTAAGATGAAATATAATAAAGTTATTAAAATAAAAAAATAATTATTAAAAAAGTTCAAAAAAAAAACGGATGGCTAGAACCCTAGGACAAATGGTGGAAGCAAAGCTATACAGACAAAATCTCACACAGAAGCATACACATACACACTCACAAAAAGAGCAAAAGGCGAAAAAATCATAAACCTCGCTCTCAAAGTCCACCTCCTTAATTTGGGATGATTCGTTGTCTATTCATGTATTCCACAGATGCAGGGTACATCAAGTTGATTGTGGAGCTTTAATCTGCTGCATCTGAGGCTGCTGGGAGAGATTTCCCTTTCTCTTCTTTGTTCGCACAGCTCCCAGGGGCTCAGGTTTGGATTTGGCCCTGCCTGTGCGTGTAGGTTGCCAGAGGGCGCCTGTTGTATAGCTCAGACAGGACGGGGTTAAAGGAGCCGCTGACTCGGGGGCTCTGGCTCACTGAGGCCGGTGGGAGGGCGGGGCGCGTAGTGCGGGAGGAGCCTGAGGCGGCAGAGGCCAGCGTGACGTTGCACCAGCCTGAGGCGTGCCGTGCGTTCTGGGGGGGGCGGGGGGGGGGGATGTCCCTGGATCCCGGGACCCTGGCAGTGGCAGGCTAAACAGGCTCCCCGAAAGGGGGATGTGAATAGTAACCTGTGCTGGCACACAGGCTTCTTGGCGGCGGCGGCAGCAGCCTGAGCGTTTCATGCCCGTCTCTGGGGTACGCGCTTTTAGCCGCGGCTCGCGCCTGTCTCTGGAGGTCCTTTAAGCAGCGCTCTTAATCCCGTCTCCTCGTGCACCAGGAAACAAAGAGGGAAGAAAATGTCTCCTGCCTCTTTGGCAGGTCCAGACTTTAACCCGGACTCCCTTCCGGCTAGCCGTGGCGCACTAACCCCCTGCAGGCTATATACACGCCCCCATCCCCGACCGAAGCCGGAGCCTCAGCTCCCAGCCCCACCCGCCCCGGCGGGTGAGCAGAGAAGCCTCTCGGATTGGTGACTGCCGTTCGGCCCTGATCCTCTGTGCGGGAATCTCTCCGCTTTGCCCTCCGCAGCCCTGTTGCTGCGCTGTCCTCCGCGGCCCCAAAGCTTTCCCCCTCCGCCACCGGCAGTCTCTGCCCGCGAAGGGGCTTCTAGTGTGTGGAAATCTTTCCTCCTTCACGGCTGCCTCCCACTGGTGCAGGTCCCGTCCCTATTCTTTTGTCTCTGTTTATTCTTTTTTCTTTTGCCCTACCCAGGTACCTGTGTGTGGGGGGGGTTCTTGCCTTTTGGAAGATCTGAGTTCTTCTGACAGCGTTCAGTCGGTGTTCTGTAGGAGTTGTTCCACGTGTAGATGTATTTCTGGTGTATCTGTGGGGAGGAAGGTGATCTCCGCGTCTTACTCTTCCGCCATCTTCCTGGAAGCCTCTATTTTCTCTTTAAAACACTTTCTTTTCTGAGTTTTCCTTTTTGTTCTCCTTCTGCACATATTGTGCACTTGGGCATTAGTATTAATGAACAACCCATTTTTCCAATTTAAGACTTTGAAGTTATTTGCAACTCCTTTTTCTTTTTTGCTTCTGATTAGAATCAGTTTCTGAAAATATTTCTCCACAATGTTTCTTGCACATTCTTAGTTTTCTCTCTTTTAACCTAAGCCTTGTTGCCTCATCCATGGAGAAGTGATAGGTTTCTACCTCTACTTGTCTCAAGTCATGCCCTACTTCTATTCACTTTACATATAGTTTTCAGAATAGCCTACTTTGAACACCAGTCTCTATATCTTTGCTGTACTTGGTCTAACGTGTCCCGTTATTTCCTAGTCTAGTTTTTACATCTCTGGACTTATCACCTCTTACCTTCTCTTCCTCCATAACTTCTTTCTCAATTTTCTGTCTAACCCAGAAGAATATACCTGATGGTTACCCATTACTATATTCATCTTGGCAATTTTACCTCAGTCCTTTTGTCTGACATTTTCTATATGGAATGTTCTCCCCAATAATTCATGTCTTTCGTTAATGGTTTTCTCAGAAATCATCTCCCCAGGGAAACTTAATGGATAATACCATCGATACTACTCTTAACCTTCTCAGCAGTTATTTGGGGTATATTATTATTATTACTTTGATCCAAGCATGGTGCTAAATGGTCTATATGAATTATTTAATATAATTTTCTTGCCAGTACAATAGATAGTATCATTCATATCTTTTAGACAAAGTTTCAGTGAGGTTGAAACCCACTGAATCTTTTATAACTAGTGAAAGTGGTCATCATTTTAAAAGAATCACTTCAGCTATAATTTATATAAAATAAAATGCACCAATTTTAACAGTATTGTTTGATGAGCTTTGGCATATGTGTGTGTATATTGCCTATAATCATCACTCCAAACAATATATAGAATATTTTTATAGCCTCAAATGCTTTTCTCGTACTGCTTTGAATCCAATTCTCCATCTCCAGGCTCATGATCTGATTTCTGTCACTATTGGTTAGTTTTGCTTTTCCTAGAACTGCATGTAAATGGCACCATGCAGTATATTCACTTCAGTTTTTGGCTTCTTTTGCTCAGTGTTATGGTTTTAAGATTCATTCATTTTGTGTATGCATTAGTAGTTTTTTCCTTTTAATGATGAGTAACATTCCATTATATGACATGCCACAATTTCTTTACTTATTCACCTGTTGAATGCTTTTGTTTCCATTTTTGATTTTTTAAAATTTGACTTTTATTGGAGTATTGTTGATTTACAGTGTTGTGTTAGTTTCAGGTGTACAGCAAAGTGATTCAGTTATACATATACATATATTCATTCTTTTTCAGATTCTTTTCTGATATAGGTTATCATAGAATATTGAGTAGAGTTCCCTGTGCTATATGGTAGGTCCTTGTTGGTTATCTATCTTATATATAGTAGTGTGAGTATGTGCATCCCAAGCTCCTGATTTATCCCCCCTTCACATTTCCCCTTTGGTAACCATAAGTTTGTTTTCGATATCTGTAAGTCTGTTTCTGTTCTGTATATGTGTTCATTTGTATCATTTTTAAAAATTGGATTCCATATATGAGTGATACCATGTGATATTTGTCTTTCTCTGACTTACTTCACTTAGTATGATAATTTCTAGGTCCATCCATGTTGGTGCAGATGGCCTTATTTCATTCTTTTTTATGGCTAATATTCCATTGTATATGTGTACCACATCTTCTTTATCCATTCCTCTGTCAATGGACATTTAGGCTACTTCCATGTCTTGGCTATTGTAAGTAGTGCTGCAATGAATTTGGGGTGCATGTATCTTTTTGGATTATGGTTTTCTCTGGATACATGCCCAGGAGTGGGATTGCTGGATCATATGGTAGCTCTATTTTTAGTTTTTTAAGGAACCTCCATACTGTTCTTATATAGTTGTTGTACCAATTTACATTCCCACCAACAGTATAGAAGGATTCCCTTTTCTCCACATCCTCTCCAGCATTTATTGTTTGTAGACTTTTTGATGATGGCTATTCTGACCGGTGTGAGGTAACACCACATTGTAGTTTTGATTTGCATTTCTCTGATAATTAGTGATGTTCAGCATCTTTTCATGTGTTTTTGGGCTACCTGTATGTCTTCTTTGGAGGAATGTTTGTTTAGATCTTATGCCGATTTTTTTTTTTGACATAAAGCTGCATGAGCCATTTTTATACTTTGGGGATTAATCGCTTGTTGGTTGTATTGTTTGCAAATATTTTCTCCCATTCTGAGGGTTGTCTTTTCATCTTGTTTATGCTTTCCTTTGCTGTGCAGAAGCTTTTAAGTTTAATTAGGTCCCATTTGTTTATTTTTGTTTTTATTTTCGTTACTCTAGGAGGTGTATCAAAAAAGATATTCCTGTGATTTATGTCAAAGAGTGTTTTGCCTATATTTTCCTCTACGAGTTTTATAGTATCCAGTCTTACATTTAGGTCTTTAAGCAATTTTGAGTTTATCTTTGTGTATGGTGTTAGAGAACATTCTAATTTAATTCTTTTACATGTAGTTGTGCAGTTTTCCTAGCACCACTTATTGAAGAGACTGTCTTTTCTCCATTGTATATTCTTGCTTCTTTTGTTGTAGATTAATTGACCATAGGTGTGTGGGTTTATTTCTATGGTTTCTATCCTGCTCCACTGATCTTTATTTCTGTTTTTGTGCCAGTACCATACTGTTTTTTATTACCGTAGCTTTGTAGTATAGTCTGAAGCCAGTGTGTCTGATTCCTCCAGCTCCATTTTTATTCCTCAGAATTGCTTTGACTATTCGGGGTCTTTTGTGTTTCCATATAAATTTACAGATTTGTTGTTCTAGTTGTGTGAAAAATGCCAGTGGTGATTTGATAGGGATTGCATTGAACCTGTAGATTTCTTTGGGTAGTATAGTCATTTTGACAATATTGATTCTTCCTATCCAAGAACATGGTATATCTTTCTGTCTATTTGTGTCATCTTTGATTTCTTTCATCAGTGTCTTATAGTTTTCAGAGTACCAGTCTTTTGTCTCCTTAGGTAGATTTATTCCTAAATATTTTATTCTTTTTGATGTGATGGTAAATGGGATTGTTTCCTTAATTTCTCTTTCTGATCTTTTGTTGTTAGTGTATAGGAATGCAAGAGATTTCTGTGTATTAATTTTGTATCCTGCAACTACTGAATTCATTGATGAGCTCTAGTAGTTTTCTGGTAGCATCTTTAGGATTTTCTATGTATAGTATCATGTCATCTGCAAACAGTGACAGTTTTACTTCTTCTTTACCAATTTGGATTTCTTTTATTTCTTTTTCTTCTCTGATTGCCATGGCTACGACTTCCAAAACTATGTTAAGTAAAAGTGGTGACAGTGGACATCCTTGTCTTGTTTCTGGTCTTAGAGGGGATGCTTTCAGCTTTTCACCATTGAGAATGATGTTTGCTGTGGGTTTGTCATATATGGCCTCATTTTTGACTATTTTGGACATAGCTGCTATGAAAATTTTTATTGAAGTATTTGTGTTTACATATATTTTTCTCTTGGGGAAATATCTAGGAGTAGAAATGCTTGGTCATATGATAAGTATACATTTAACTCAATGAGATACTGGCAAACTACTTTCCAAAGTGTTTACAGTATACTATTTCACGTTTCCACCAACAACATACCAAAGTTGTAGTTGTTTAACATCCTTGTCAACACCTGGTATTGCCAGTCTTTTAAATTTTAGCCATCATGTAGTGGGTATGTTTTGATATCTCATTATAGTTTTATTTTTCATTTTCCTGCTGTCTAGTGATGTAGAGAATTTTTTATATGCTTCTTGACCATATCTATATCTTGTTTTTAGAAGTTTTTGTTTAAATATTTGGCTCTTTAAAAAAACTAAGTTGTTTGACTTCATATTGAGCTGGAAGAGTTCTTTATATATTCTGGTACAAGTACTTTGTAAGATATATCAATTATGAATATTTTCTCCCAGACTGTGGCTTACCTTTTAATTTTCTCAATGATATTTTCCAAAGAGCAAAAATTTTAAGTTGTTGAAATCTAATTTATTTATTTTCCTCTTATAGGTAGTGTTTTTTGTGTCCTGCCTAAGAAAAATTTGCCTTCACCAATGTCATGAAGAGGTCTGGTAAGTTGTGTCTTTCAAGACATTTGTTGATTTCATCTAAGTTTTCAAGTTTATTGGCCTAAGGTTGCTGAAAATACATCTTTAATATCATTAAAAACTGTGAAGGGCTAAGCTTTTACTCTACTTGTAAGTTAATGAGTTGCCTGCTACAGCTGCATGGATGCTGGCAGAAGACACAAGACCCTTGGGTCAGAGATGAAGGATAGTTTATTAGTCATAGCAGTAGCAGTAATTAGAGTATTAATACTTCTTTACCAGTTTCTAAAATCTAGTTCCCATAGGGTGATGTAAAGAAGGCTGGACGACACTTGCACATGCAATGTGTTGTATTACAGGAATCAAACACCAGGTTTAGGAAATCCAAAAATTTTTTCTTGAGTGGTAATCATACCTGCCCTTTGTTCCAGAGGGAATCACTATCTGTATCTTCCAAGGCTGCAAGAAATCCCTAACCCTAACCCTGACCCTAACCAATCCTAACTCATCATTAGAGAGTTCATTAATTAGCCTAAAAGGTGCCAATTTAATATATTTAGTAAGTACTAATATAGCCCTTATTAGTTGCCAGACACTGATCTTAGCACTTTGTAAACATCAACTCGTTTATTTCTCATAATGACCTTCAAGGTAGGCATATTTAGCATCCCTATTTTATAGATGAAGGAAAAGAGGCACAGAGAACTTAAATAACTTGCTCAAGGTTATGTGGCTAGCAAGTGGCACAGCCAGATTTGAGCCCAGGCGGTCTGACTCCAGAGCCTACATCCTCTAAGACTATACTGTGCTGCATCTGTTAGAAGTAAATTTTTGTTGGCGAAATAAGCAGTATTTAAGATATGTTTATTGACTAGAAATGATATGCAGATACCTCTATAAATGTTACATAAGAATATTATATCATAATATTATATATTAATAAGAATTAGGAAGCCCATCAACCTAAAACTCTTTAAAAAAGCACTCAGTCCATTTAGTTCAGCACTCTACCACTTAAGGGAAGATTCTGTTGTCTGCTCCAAGTAGAAGATTAGCTGATTCTGTTGCTAAAATATTTTCATGTCTATAATGCTTGTGAGATACATGTTTGAATGTCTAAAGGACTTCCACCAAGCTCCAAGATTGTATGGCATTTTTAGTGCCTACTTACTAATAAATATTTGTGTTTGTCACAATATTTGGCCTGAGATTTATTTTCATTATAGTATCCTACCTGTTAACAAGACTGTAGGTAGAGCTCTCATCTACTATTAATTTCCAGAGATTATAGACATCTACCATAAAGAACCAGAGAATTCTGAAAGTCTTAACAGGCTTAGATCAGTTAGCAATGCCAGGTTTGTCTGACTCCAATGACTTATGCTCTTGTACAGATTATAACTAGGTTATAATACTTTATTCTGTATTTCCTTTAGAAAAAGACAACTCATTTATTTTGTTTTTGAAAGGGTAATACACACACATGGCAAAAAGTTCAAACTGTACAAATGGCTATGCATGAAATGAAGCTGCCCCAACCATGCCTATCTTTCAGTCCACCTCTGCAGAAGAAACCACTGTCTTTATGTATTCTTCCAGAATTATTCTGTGAGCACGTTAGCATATATTCTTGATCTATTTTCTTAATTGTTCTTTATGTGTCATTTCATGTCCCCAAATACATTTTGTGTTCATTAATGGAAGACTATTAAAATTTTTTTTCCACACTGCTCAATGTGGTTTCTCAAAAAAAAAAAAAAAAAAATTGCTGTTTTCTATTTGGGTAAAATGAATAATCAAGAGAAAAGAGAGTTGGATTAAATTAAGGATTATATTCTGGTGTCCAAGTAGCTGAAAACTTCAGACTCATAAGTGAAATCATACACACACACACACTCACATATACTAGAATGGTTAACTTTGAATAAGAAGGACATTAATTTATACATTATGACCATAGACCAAATATCCCCAAACTTCAGTGGTTTTGGTTCTAAATGAGGCCATGCTTGCTTATATATTTATTTTGTTAGCTAGTTGATTTCCATCTGCACAACCTCTAAAACTCCCCAGTCATTCTTGGGATTCACTTGTGTTCCTAACACCCCTCTGGTGCTATTCCATTTAATTCTCCCTGTTGAGAGCTGCTGGTTGCAAGCTGCTTTCCAGTGGCCTCTGTGGGAAGGCTGCTTCTCTACCCAGCATACTTTCTTACTGTGCTCCCAAAGCTTCAACATCTCTGCCAAATCTGACTGAATTCCTTTCCATTTTTACGGCCACATTGGAGCCATGTTGTGTTATTTACAGAAATGATAAAATGCCCTTTCCCCAGCCCTGCCTTGGACATTGTTAACCTGGCACCGATGTCATGAAATTCCTTCTGCAAACAGCCACTTCAACTTTTCTCTGCAGCCCTTTTCTCTATGATAGCTCAGACTGAATCTTGGGGGCAGGCTGTAAAAGGGACTAGATATTATCCTGTGTCTTTGTTCCTCTCTGGACCCTGGAATCCACATATAAAACCATTCTTTTCTATCCCTATTTTCCATCTGGCTCCCACAAATGGATGCTGAAGCTGGGTGGTGTAGGGATGGGTGTTGCCAACCAAACACATCTGATCTCAGCTATGTAACATTTATTCTAGTTATTTAGTGGAAATATAGAACATGATTTACCAAAATGTGGCTTCACATCCTGTTTGATGACATTTAGAACTCTATATTTTGGGGTACCTCTATAACATCAGTGTTTTTCTTATTTTTTTCAAGGGAGAGATCTTTGAGTACTGGATTGTAAACAACTGTGTTTTGGTAGTTCACATATTAACTATTATGCTGAAATCAGTGGAGACATACTCTGAATACTGATTTGATAGAAATGCTTCACTGATTTTACTAGCGCTGAGCCAAATTCATTAACAGCCTGGATTCATTAGGAAAGCACCATTAATCCAAGGAAAATAAAAAAGATTAAATCCTTTTATTGTATTTTATAAAGCATTACACATTAATCAGAATTTAGTATGTTTGGTTTTGGGACTACTTCCATTTCATCTATGAATCTTACAGAGAACACATTTATTAGTTTACTTACCAAATATTTATTTGTGCTAGTCTCTGTGTTGAGTTTTGTAGGACTATGTGAATTGCAGGATGGGATTTTAAAATCCTCACCCTTTCATAGGTAGAGTGCTTACCCTTCCTTCCTGGGGGTTCTGGCTTATTCCATACTAGAATAATAGGAAATGGTAAAAATGGGAAAAAAAAGACAGAAATTCTTTAGAATCAGAGCTATGCAATCAGATGAAGTGGCTTCATCTGATTCTAGTCAGAGAGAGATAATTTCCCTTTGTTCCTTCTTTCTGCACACAAGACCAGGCTGAGGGGATGGAGAAGTGGAATTAGAGAGGAGGGGCAGGTGGGTAAGGAATCATGGGAGGAAGAGAGAAGGGGAGAAGGAGGCAAGAAAAAGGGACTGCTTGACATTCTTCTGAGCTGGACTCAGTAGGGACAGGCTGTGACTCCAGGGAAATGTAAAAGGCTCTTTTTACCGTCTCTAGAAGCTGGATTTATTCCTGCTGTTTCCTTAATACAATTAATTTTTGGGCAATGTGCTTATCAGCTGAAGCAGTGCTAAGGGATCTTAGGGGTCTTTAGAGCCATCAAAATCTCCATCAGAATCCCAAAGCCACCTAAGCAGCCTAAGTGAAAACAGTGTGCTAACCATGCAAATGCTGCTTCCAACGAAGTCTCCTATGTCCTCCCTGCGCCCACAGCCAGATTTCTAAACCCCTTCTTTATAGAAATTCTGGAGCCTACTGCTCTTGCCCTCCAGCATTCAATGGCACAGCTAAAGGATTACACGGTATGAATAAAACACAGCCCCTTCCTTTCAGGAACAAATAGTTTAGAAGAAAGAAATGACAGCTGAAATACAGCTGAAATAAATACAGCTGAAATAGCTAAAATAAAATCAGAAAGTAACCCTTGTTAACTTCTGTTGTATGCTAGGAACAGTGTTGAAAAAGAAGGCAGAGATTTGAAAATGTTGTGAGCTTGACTGATTTGAAGTACGGGTCAAGGGGAAGGAGTAATTAAAACAACTCTAAAGTTTTGTATCAGGTTGATCTGAAAGTTAGTGATGTTGCTAATAGTTAGTGAGTTGGTGTCTGGGGGGAGAGCAAGAGGATCTCCACTAGCGAAGTGTTGAGTTGAAGGAATGAAGGGGCAGATTGGTGGAGATACAGGACGGCATCTAAATGTTTGAGTATGGAGATCAAAAGAGTGTTCTGAGCCAGAGGCATGGATTTGGTGTTACTGAATATGATGAAACCTGAGCTCTGATTAGGAATAGTGGATGGTGTTACCACAGAGAAGGGGCTGACCATTATGTTTAGCAGGTTAGAGGAGGAAGAAAAGATACAATTGAAACATAAAAGAACAAATAAAGTTTTACCAAAGCCAAATGAGAAAAGAGAGAGAGAAGAGGGAAGGAATCGATTGTGTGAAATGAGGCTGAGAAGTTCAAAGGGATGAGTGTTCAGGAAAGTCCATTAGACTTGATGACAAGGAGGTTATTGGTATCGGAAGAGTGGATGGGAAAACGGAACCAGATTGGGTTGGAATAAGGAGTGATGAGTAGAGAGGAAGTAGAAGGAGTGAGTGCAGATTTCAAAAGGATTGTTGCAAGAATGAATATCTTGTATGAAGGCGGATGTTAAAAGTTTGTATTATCTATATTTCAAAGCTCACCAGTGAAGCAAGGGGAGCAATTAAAAAGGTTCTTAAAAGCTGTAAACAATAATTTGTCTATCAGAAGACAGTTGGAGTCAGAATTCTTTGTGTGGAGAGAGAAAGGTTAAATAATTTGTGTAAGGTCAAGTAGTGATCAGTGTATGCAGAACATTTTTAAAAAATGAGGCAATGGTGTCTTGATCCTGTATGTGCCTTATCTGAATTGCTCTGAGATCTCAAAGGTATGTGCTATACCTTTAGGGGAAAGTAATTTTATCTTATAACAGGGATAAAAAGGTAGTTTTGATAACCAGTTCCTTAATCCCAAATCAGCTAGCTAAACTATTCCTTTTCCAGAATTATATTTTAGAGAGTAGGTTTCCAAGGTCTTAACACTTATTAAGAAATAGATCTTGGTATAAATGAGGTCTTTTTTTTTTTTCTCAAATACCTTAGATTTCTGGAAACAATTAGAAGACTAATGTAAAAGAAACTTAATTAGAAAAAGAAAAAAGTCCTAAATGTTTAGCTGCTCTTCTAGGTCTTCAAGTTGAATTGCAAATATAACTTGATGAGAAGAATCTAATTTGTCATAATTAGTTAGAAGACACTTAACATAGCTCTAGAAAAAATATAAACTAATTTAAAACATAGGAACACATATCAACCTCATGTATAGGGAATATTGATTTTAGTGAACTAGTTTTGGTGTCTTTAAAATCCTCCTTGTGAATTCTAATGCTGCAATTAAGAGTAGGTCAAGCGTTGCAGAGGGTAAGACTATTTTTTTAGACTGACATCACATGGAGAGAGAACCTAGCTGGAAACAGTCTGAGAATCCTTCAAGAACAATTTTAAAGCAAAAATAGTCTCACTCTTGAACTTTATAGCATGTGAGAAAGCTATAGTACTCATATTAATCTTTTTTTTTTTTCTCTAAGGACTAATTCAAAGCACTGAATAGATATGAAAAATGTCATTCCCCATGAATTTGCAGTCCAGAATCTACAGGATCTTGAGTATACTTAATTCGGAAACATTTGCATTGCCCTATCACACAGAGATGACAGATATCTTAAAATATCAATTAATCACTTAATTATTTTTACAGGGAGGCAGGGATTGGCTTTTTCCTCCAGTATGCTACACTGGTGCAGGAAATTGTTAGTAAGGGCATCAGGTACCCTCTTTACTATGCTGTGACCTGGCAAGGTTCTTTTCTGACCATCAGTTTCTACATGTAAAAAATGAGGAAATGTGCATCTCACAGGATGGTTGTGAAGAGTAAATGAGAAAACAGATGTGTGGCTCCTGACTCAAAGCTCACCATTTTGGTGAACGTTTATTTCCTTTTAAAGTAAATAACTGAAAACAGAAATGCTAAATAACTTGACTTAGCAGAAGCTTTAATTAAACAGCCTACTTTGTGCCAGTACTGGAACCTTGTTCATGGATTTCTATTCCCCATGTGCCCTGTTGCTACGGAGTCCAAACTTTCTTTTTCACATAGTAAAAGAGACTTCCCAGGTATTAGGTTGAACCGTATGAAACTGCTGATATTCTACACTTTTGACCTATTAAAAAAATGACAGTTTTATATGATCCTATCTTATAATTCTACTTAGACTATAAAGTCCAACTAAGATCCCAACAACCAATGTGAGATTAGAGAAGGAAAGCCCCCGGGACACAGCCATTTTTTCATGCCACATTACCTGTACCATTTATTCGGACACTTCTTGTATACTATTTTTTATTGTTGGCAATACTTTCATATGAATGCGTCTTGCTTTCACAAGTATTTTGTATATTCCTTGAAGATGTTCATTGTCTATTCTCTACTATGGTACCTGGATTTATGCATTCCACATAATATTTGCTGGGTAAATTTTTTTATGATGTTAATAATAAAGAATAATTCATAATTATTGACCTGACTGCTCTGAGGATAAAAAATTTATACTATGCTTTCTTCCAGCATTTAACCTTTTCATCCATGTGTCTAACATCAAAGAAGGAAATTTCTTTGGTTTTGAGGAGTCTTCTAGTGATAATATATGTAATGATAATGCTGTCCTTGATACACAAAAAAGTCTGCTACTGATCAGTAGTTCAGCACGAATCTTAGGCTGTTGTCCCGCTAAAGGTCTTGGAGTCCTGTTAATCATTATGTTTTCCCTTTAGGTTCCACTTGGTTGGAGAGCTAGGAGAAGTAAGATGTTAGCTAAGGTGATGACGAACCAGGTTAAATTAGCCCACGTGGGGACTGATCCCTTGTTCTTGGTATGATTTATATCGTACATTAATCAACAGACAAAGATGAGCACCAAATAAAGCTTATTTTAGAAACAAAAATGATATTTTTCTTGGGGATTCTAATCTCCTATCTTCAGCAAGAAATAGGGAGGGGGAATCAGGGTAGTTGTATGTCCCATAGGGCAGGAACTGGCAGAAAGATTCTCTCTTATGTAGAGTTAGGTTTGATAAAACTGAGGAAGCAGGCACAAATCAAGGGCTGAGCTTCAAAGTTAAAGGAAAAAGTCTAAGTGAGTCACCAACATGAGGAGAAGGGCTTAAGCCAGGGCACTGTTGAAGTTTGAGGGGGTCAATGAACCACACACCTTTCTACTCTGGGTTCAGTTTTACTAGTAAATATGAACTTGAAATGTGACTGTCCCCAAGGTCTAAGTAGCTTCCTGCTCTTTCTCCCAGTCAATCAGACTGGTTCGGTTTAGGGCAGGCAGAGCAGCTGGGCACCTACCTGCAGGGCAACCCCTGTACTTCATGCAGCCTGGGAACAGGCTGATTATAAGAGAACAAGATGCACAGAGGAGGACAGGCCACCTACCTACTTAGAATACCTCCTCTTGCAATCGGAACCCCTAGTTGTGTCACTTTTCTTCCTATGTGGAGAAGCCAGTGAGAGGTAGAAG
This sequence comes from Phocoena phocoena, assembly GCF_963924675.1. Taxonomy (NCBI): domain Eukaryota; kingdom Metazoa; phylum Chordata; class Mammalia; order Artiodactyla; family Phocoenidae; genus Phocoena; species Phocoena phocoena. Next base: position 87,529,667 of record NC_089229.1, read on the forward strand.
GGAAGAAATTTCTCCTTAAAATTCAGTCAGTGTAACAGCTCCCAGTTTCACGGCTGGCAAAAGTGTACAGCTAGGGGGAGAAACTGCCTTCCCCTCTCTCCAGCCCAATGAGAATGAAGTTGAAGGATTGAGGAGAGAGGTTAAATGTCAAACTGGCAGTCTGGACAAGTGCCAGAGAGAGGGGGTTGGCTGCAGCCAGCACGTATGGGCTTCTTGAGGAATGAATGTGGGTACCTGGCCTCATAATAAGGGTCTGAGACAAAGCAGATGTCGGGAGTGTATTGAATTTTCACTTTGTTGTTTCAGCATCCCTTTAAGGTTAATGTCTTTAGTTTTCTGCTTCTGGCTGTGATAGTTATTGGTACAAGGATAGCCTCATGCCATAAACAGTCATGAAACCGGACAAGATCTATATGCTATTGCTTTTTAGGCTTTGGACAACAGGTAATGCAAGACCATGATCCCTGAAAGAAGGGACACTCACAAGATAAGCCCCGTGCTTGACCTGGATGTCTGCCTGGGAAACATTTCCCAGTCACAGCAGAGGATGCTGGAATTCGCAGTGGTTGTTTGCTGAAGAGATAAAGATTAGAGTTCAAGACAGCAGAAGCAGGTAGAATATGTGGGTACTGGAGAGGAAAAAGTGAACCTTAGAATGTGTACGGAAGTTCCCCATACATACCTCGGCTGAGGATTGAGCTGCATATGTGTCAGGAGAGACTACTCAAGGCTTACTAAAGAGCTGAGACTTGCAGTTGTGGGGATGAAAGTGGAACAGAGATGCTGGAGGTTGAGCAGTGCTGGAAACATTGGAATTCCAACCCAGCTGTGGGGAGAAATCTAGTTAACATCTCACTAATATTTGTTAAAATCCAGTTAAGATAGTAGAGAACCTCTAAGGACCACATCCTGGAGTAAAACCTATGGGAGACAGTGTTTGGAAGTTGAATTTTGCCAACTTAAAGGGGCTTGAAAAACACCTTGTGCCTTCTACAGACCCTTCCTAATGAAGCATAAAACCAAAGCCCACAAGGTTTTCATATAAGGTTCAAGGTAATCATTAAGTAATTGAACTGCCTAAGAAAACAAGTCAGTTCTTCAAGGGAAGATGACAATTCAGAGTCTTTACAGTGATTTATCCACAATATCGAGTGATAAAAAAACCCCATTATTATAAATTAAAAAAAAAACCCCAAAATGTGGTCCATAACCAGGAAAAAAGTTTAATAAAAGCCAACTCCAAGATGGCTCATATGTTGAATTTAATAGACAAAGACTTTAAATTGATTATTATGAATATATTCAAACAAGGAAGGGAAAATATTATCTTATTAACAGCAGATAGGAAATCTTAGCAGAGGATTTTAAACTTTAAAGAAGAACCAAATGGAAATTCTTGAACTGAAAACTAAATTTTCAATGGAAAATTCACTGGATGGTCTTAGCAGCAGATTGGAGATGGCAGAAGAAAGTTTATCTTCAAAATGAAAATTTACCCAAATCAGCTTTGGTTGAAATTTCCTCAGTGATCTATGCTAAAAAGTTTGGAATTTTTTGGAGATAATTTACTCTTTTATTAATTGTACTTAGTCTCTAGGGCCTATTGATCTTTTCTTTACAATATTTTTCTTATGGGCCCTTGTCTCTTTATTTCTATTTCTCCTTCCCTAGTTCAAGGTATCATACTCTTGTGTCTAGATTACTGCTATAGCCTAACATTCTGGTCTCTAATCCTTTTAGTCCATTTTTCAGTCCATCTAGTCTTACTGCTTTAATTGTTTAGTCATTCAACAAATTTTTATAAATCACCTTATGTGCTTCTGATATGCATCTCTATTCTGTTCTGAAATCTTTAATAGTTCCAATTTTCCTTCAATAGGAAGCTAAATTCTTTGGGATTTCAGGATCCTCTATATTCACTTCTTCACCCTCCATTAATCATTCCAGTCATATTTCTGCTTGTCATAAACACTGTAGTAGACTTTTGGCCAACCACTAATGGAACGCTCTTAACTATGGTCAATCCCCCACCTTATGAAGCAGGGCTATACCCCTGCTGTAGAAACTGCAGATGCCAGACACTCACTTTTCCTGACTTCCTTGCAGTGTCATCATATGTCATAGCATACGATCTAGGTTCTCTCCTTTGGACACACTTCTCCCAGACTTTGAATCATAAGATAGAGACACAGAGTGATAGGGCCCTCACAGAATGCACTGTGATATGTCACGGTAGTGGCAGCACCCACCCACTTTCCAGAGGCATCAGCGACAGTATCTGGGGTCAACAATGCAAACTGAGGTGTCTGTGTCCATCAGTGGCTGCACTAGAATCTTGTAGACCAGTCCTGCATTACAATTTTGGTCATTGACTCTGGCCACTTAACCTCTAAACCTAGCTCTGTAGATTTTTGTGATGTGTCTGAATCCTTAAAATAGCCAAATTTGTTTTTTTCACTGAATATGGCTAAGAATTTTGACTGAACACATATAACATACTCTACCCTAGACAGGTCGATCTTCCCATCCCAAGAGCATGCTAGGCTCCTCCTGGTCTGCCTGCTCTGCGGGGGTCATTGTAATCACTAGGAATTCCTCCATTTTCCTGTGTCTCTGTTTAAATCTTGCATACCTCCATGCTCCACTGTTTCAAAGAGATTATTTTCCTGACTTTCCTAGACCTGAATAATCATTCTCTCCTCTATAGTTCACATCTTAGCCCTAGGTTATATACAGGTTTCTGGTCTTCACTAATTTTAAATATATATTAATTTTCATTGTTTACTGAAGAGACTACAATGCATGCCCCAGACGCCTGTATCCCTCCTCTTGCTTAGCACTGTGTTCAGAACATTGTAGTCATTCATGATGTCTTAAAAGGAGGATGAAATTCATGAAAGACTGCTTTTATTTAGTATTTCATAAGTAACAATAATACCAGGATAATGTTAAAATATGACAGCCTTTGTGCTGTCATTGACTGATTGAAACCATCTGACATGAGCATGTTCAGTTTCTTCCCTTCCCATCACAATATTTCCTGAAGGCTAATCTTTCTTCTCATTATTCTTGCCTCAGAGAAAGAAGTGCGACTGTTTTTACCTTGACCCTCTTCCAACTCTTTCGAAATCTTATTCTATTAATCTGTTTCTCGCCTATATTCTTTTTTCCTTGGGACTGCTTTCCTGTACTAAAACAACAATAAAAGCTCTCACAATCTAGTTCTCTCTTCTATTACCTTCAAAGTTGCTGAATACTTTCTGTCTTTTCATGACCAGATTTACTAACACAGTGATCTTGCAGAATACGGCACCTTGCAAGACAGATTTTTTTCCTCACCACTTTGTTGAAGCTGCTTTCTTTCTTTCTTTTTTTTTTTTTTTTTGATGTGGACCATTTTTAAAGTCTTTATTGAATTTGTTACAATATTGCTTTTGTTTTTATGTTTTGGTTTTTTGGCCACGAGACATGTGGGATCTTAGCCCCCCACCAGGGATCGAACTCACACCCCTTGCATTGGAAGGCAAAGTCTTAACCACTGGACCACCAAGGAAGTCCCCGAAGCTGCTTTCTTGATGGTTCCCCAGAATCCTGGTCTATCAGTCAGTATGGGCTCAATCTTAGCCACTTAAAACCACAAAGGTTAGCCTCCCATGCATGCTATACAGATGACTGCTGCAACATTGGGGGTGGCCTGGGGATGCTGCCCCATGACAGCTTCACTCTGAGATCCAGGCTGATGAAGCAGCCGGTATCTGGAACGTTGCAGGTTGCCTTGGCAAAGGAAGAGAATTCTACAGGGTTTTGTACTTGCAAATTACATTTTCTCACCTGGAAATGAGACGTCACTTTTGCTCAAACTGATTGGCCGGAACTAGTCACATGGCCCCATCTAACTAAAGGGGTCAGCTGAGGAAGTACAAACTCACATGTGCTCAGAAGGAAGAATGGAAATGTATTCAGTGAACTACTAGGTCTCCTTATTATCGAATCAAATAGATTTTTCTCTCTCTTCGTTCTCCTTTTTTTCTGCAGCATTTGATATTATTGACTTACCCCTTCTTAACAATTATGGATCTTCCTCAACTTACGAAGGGATTACCTCCCGATAAATTCATCATAAATTGAAAATATTTTAAGTTGAAAATGCATTTTAATACACCTAATCTACCGGACATCATGGCTTAGCTAGCCTACCTTAAATGTGTTCAGCACTTACATCAGCCTGCAGTTGGGCAAAATCTAACACAAAGCCCATTTCATAATAAAGTGTTGGATATTTCATGTAATTTATTGAATACTCTACTGAAAGTGAGAAACAGAATGATTGTCTGGGTACAGAGGGTTATAAATGTATCAGTTATTTATCCTTGTGATCACATGGCTGACTGGCAGCTGAGGTTCGCTGCCGCTGCCCCGCATCACGAGAGAGTATCGTACCGCATGTCGCTAGCCTGGGAGAAGATCGATAATGAAAATTCAAAGTACTGTCTCGATTGATGCAAACTGCTTCCGCACCATCATAAAGTAGAAAAATATCGTAAGTTGGGGGCATATTTAAAGCCTGCTGTATGAATCCGACTATTTTCCCAGCACTTCAAGCTCAGTATATATAGGCACAAATTCATCATCATCATTTGCCTTTCTGATTCTTCCTGGCTAATTCCATCCTTTTTATTTCTATTCTTTATTTCTGTTTGTGGTACTACCATTCCCCCATCACTGGATTTTGAATCCTCATATATTTTTAATTTCCTTTCCTTCATTTATTTCTTCCATCTGATCCATTGCCAAATCCTGGCTATTTCTATTTTCCTAGTATTTTCTGAATCTGTTTCCATTCTCACTAAGATCTTGGATACAACAGTCAAAAAAGCCTCATTTTCTCTGCTTTTGTCCCAATCCCCTCTATCCAAGGTGTCCCATGCCACCACCAATGTAGTCTCAGAGTTCTAATCAGGTTGTTGCTATATTAAAAAAATGCTAATATTTCTGTTTCTTAGAAGATAGAGTGGAAATTATTTATTTGGTATTCAAGGCCCTCTATTATCTAGTTTTGACCTATTTTCTAGACTTTTCTCTCAATTTTTCCTGTAAGCCCCAGACCAAATTTTATTTTTTTCATTAAGTCACTTTTGGTCACGCTAGCTGAATATGAACTCTCTGTCTTTTGTAAGACTATGAAGCTTTTCAAATTTCATGGTTTATCATATACCTTATTATGCCTGTTAATTACTTCTTGCTTGTATCGTAGTTTCTTTTTATATGTCTCAGCCTCAATATTTGACTTTATTTCTTTGTTGGGCAGAACCTCTTCTGAAATTGAGTGGCAGATTGTAAACTGCTCTACCCACCTTAGTTTTCTTCCGACCCACCACTTACCTGGCATATTACATTGCACAGGGCAGATGTGGGATATTTATTGCTGAATGAATGACCCACTAATTTCTCCCCACTCTCTAAGCAGTGATCGTGACTTTCCTTGAGCGAGTGCACTCTTTCTCTTAATATTCTCTTGAGCTCACTGGCATGTTTTTCACATGGCTGGCTGGGTTTAGAGGTTTAATCTGTATCTGTGGAATGGTGGTTTTGTGTAAGTGAAGTTAATTGGCTCATGCAGAGATTGAATCCACAACCATGGCCTCATTAGCACCTTGTTCTAATCAGTTGGGCTTTCTGGCCCAACGCTGTAAATTGTCCACAAAGACAAAAATATAGATGAGTTTTAACCAGGCTCATGTTTTTCCCTTTGTATATGGCAGAGGTGAAAATTAGTTGCCTATTGAGCTTGGGCAACTGGTTTAAATTGAACAGTGGAATTAATAAATGCAATTTTGAATGAATGAATGAATGAATGAATTTAATTGGGTCAGAATAGGCTAATTAAAAGCAATGGAGCAGATTGAGCCTTTGAAATACATAAGAAAGACACCTTCATGTGATGTTTTGCACTTTGCCCACTTCAAAAAATGCCAGACAACTACTCAGTGGGACTTTAAAATTTTTGAAGAAACTGCCTAAATGCCCCAAAGTGGTCCAGTGCAGCAAGAAACTTCTCCAAAGCCCTAACTTGCAAGCTTTTGGTGGGGCAAACTTGAAAGCAGCTGCAGCTTGGTCATGTTGGCTTGGGGCCAGTCTTGAGCCACAACTGTGAAGAGCAGCTTTGCTGGGGGACTTTGTGATAGTATTAACACGGCAGTGCTTTAAAGTTAATGGGCTCACGCTCTGGGCTAGGAAGGTACCTGATGCGGAGGGCCATGGCTGAGTTGTCTGTAATCTATTGCTTTGTCTATTCATGGGAGACAGTCCAGAGCTGTCAGAGGGCCAAATCACAACTTACCTCCAAGTCAGAGGGTAGAAGCCCACATAAGGGACCAGGCACCTGGTCTGAGTTAAATGGATTTGAAAAAACCCTTCTATTATTTATTTGCCTCCTGTGTATTTCAAACTATATTTATATCATTGTCCTGAAACAGCTCATTAACTAATATCCTCAATTGAAAGTTTAAATATTTATCATGGATACATTAGTTTGTTTATTTATATATAGCCACCTTGTTACTGATTTAAGGTGGAACTGGGAATACATGTCTAAATTTGACATAGCATTAATTTTGCTTTCAGATAATAATTGCCAATTTTCTCCTCATGTACTTGAAAGATTGAGAATTGATGTATTTGAAGTAATTTTGTTCTGAATGGGGAGCTCTAAGGGCATCATCGCTATCTCTGAAGTATGAACTTGTATATCCAAGGGCCCTTTTAACAAGTCTGAGAAGTTTGTGATAGGAAAATGTTCATTAAGCCCAGGCCTTGGGGGAAAAGGTCAGTCTAGGCTATTGAGTGAAAACATTTAAAAGGGGTCATGCAGTCTCAATGACATCAAAATAATTGGCAGAAAGTACTCTTGAAAAGAAGTTTTGGTGAAAACTTTGAAATACAGCCAGGAAGATGAATGTCTTTCCTTGTTTCCTATAATGAGCAGTTTAAGAAGAGTTTGATAACTACACTGCCTTGACTATAATTTCTTTGTTATTAGTTTATTTTTCCTGATTATAAAAGTAATCAGTGTTCAGTGTAGAAAAATGAGAAGTTGCTAAACTAATTGCAAATAAAATGCTGAAATAAGCTTAAGAGGAAAATGAAATCAGACAAAGCTTAATAGCTTTTAATACTGTATCCTTTATACTAAGTGCATCAAAAGAGTATTAGGAAGAAAGCTTATGATTTAAAGGGAAAGAGTCAAAATTTGACCACGACAGACCTTCCCGCCTGAAATCTCTACTGGCTGGTATTGACTCCACTTAGAACTGGCGGATGACAACAAGTCTAAAAAGCAAATCTAAAAGAGCTTAGAATAAAAGGCTTTGCCCGAACAGTAGTTTTTGCTGAAAATAGTGAGGTCTTTGTCTTTTCTTTCCTTAGAACTCACTTCTAAATTTCAGTGAAACACTGCTAATACACCTGTATTTGCAGTGAGATGTTATAGCTCAGTGTAAGAAGAGTAAGATAAAGAAAAATAATGGTTCTTTGGGTAACAAGCGCAAATGAACGAGTTTATTACCTAATGAGTGTTGTTTAAGAGAATGTCAGGAGTGGATTGTTTCTGTGACTTTAATGGGAATTCATCTTTGAGGCACTTTCAAGTAGTGAAACTATGACTTCTTTGTTTTGTGATCAAAATAAAACCAAAATTTGCAGAGTATGTAGTTAGACTTTGCTTTATCTCATAAATGAGAGGAGCTTCTGAGCATTTTCTCTTTTCCTTAAGGTAGCTTTCGGACTGAAAGTTTAGAGTAAAACAGTCTTGCGATGAAGTAGGAACAATTTACATGAGGTAAATGTTGGTTCCGGAGTAATTCTGTTAGCAAGACTTTCACATAATCAGAAACTCTTAAACTAGAGCTCAGACCCTGCTATGGTCTAAATGTGATTAAAACTATGCTAGAGTACACCTTAAGAGGCTGGGCCAGTTGTGGTTGATGATTTACCCTCTTCTAAATAATTGTTGAGCAAATATCATCAGTTGACCTGGGAACCAAGACTGGTCAGATTCCCAGCATATATCTAGATTGTAATCAATTTCTGGCTCTTTGTATTAAGGAAGAAGCTTTGGTGTTTTTGTTTACCTACGTAGCTGCTTCCTGTTTATAGAAGGCCACTTTTTAAAGCCATAACTTGTATCTGGCTAAAATTTATTTGGATGAAAACAACATCTGTACATAATGAATAATCTGTATGGCACAAACAAGATAATTGGTGTCAGATGATTAGCTCCCAGATCGGTTTTTATAAATGTAGTAACTTAACAGAGGGTAGCTTTGGACTGCTAAACATAAACAGGCATACAAAACAACAAAGACAAAAACAGTTAAGCATCTATATAAAACAGAGAGCAAGCAGGTCTGCGTGTAATAAGCCACAGAGCAGTCGTTTACAGCATAATTATCTGATGGTCATATTTGTCAAGTTTCTAGTGAGAAATATCTCACTTTAAAATAACTTGTACAGTTTGGCTGAAATATATACGAATTTCAGAAAAGGTGATACTATGCAATTAGCTCATTGTCTACCCTGGTGATAAACTCTTCAAAATGGCCCGACGAGGTCTGTTCTGGTAGGATGAGGTTTAAACTATTTCGCACAGCCAGAAAGGCTCCGCGTGGCTTGGCCTCTGCCTTATGATTCTGGCTTCCTTTTTCCAAGGGGCTTCCCTTAAACTTGTTTCTTTGTCTAGCTAAATCCTACATTTTTCTTTAAAAAATTCCCTGCTCCTCTGGGAAATGTTTTCTTGTCTTTTTGCCCCCATGGCACTATTCAGCCATAGTGGTTATTACTAAAATTTCTGTATGGTAGCTACATTACCCCGGGGTCATAAAATGCTTGTTTATTCCTTCCAGAGTGCGCATGTCAGCTAGAGAGTTAAGGTTACAACTCTATACACATAGTTTTCTGGTATTTTATTCTCAGAAGGAAGACATTAGTGAAAGGATAAGTGAATACAATAGCTCTGAACCACTCTTGTTAGCTATGTAGCCCAAAGAAGGAGATTTGGGGAAGGATAAGACAAACTAACCTTCATTTTAAAGCTTCTTTTAGAGTGGTATTTTAGAAACCTTGTCGATCCAGCTTTTTCCCTTAGAAATATCGCCAGCACTTGATGAAAACTCGACTAGGGTGGTGAAAAACTGCTAGATTATGTTTTTTTCCCTAGGAACAGAGTATTTAACTTTGAGATCTCACTTTTCCTTCCATTTTTTGGGGGGAATTCATAGATTTCCAATTTTTCTTCTCAATTTTAATGTTAAATCATTTTTCTAATACTGTAGAATTCTTTTTTTTTAACATGGTTATTGGAGTATAATTGCTTTACAATGGTGTGTTAGTTTTTTGCTTTATAACAAAGTGAATCAGCTATACATATACATATATCCCCATATCTCTTCCCTCTTGCGTCTCCCTCTCTCCCCCCATCCCACCCCTCTAGGTGGTCACAAAGCACCGAGCTGATCTCCCTGTGCTATGTGGCTGCTTCCCACTAGCTATCTATTTTACGTTTGGTAGTGTATACATGTCCATGCCACTCTCTCACTTCGTCCCAGCTTACCCTTCCCGCTCCCCGTGTTCTCAAGTCCATTCTCTACGTCTGCGTCTTTATTCCTGTCCTACCTGTAGAATTCTTCTTAAACCCTCAAGAAGACAGTCTGTTGCTTACACTGTACTATTTGACCATTACAAACTCATGTAGGAAAAGATCTCTGGATTACTATTTCAAGAGGCAATATATGTCCATATCACTCTATCTGCTTTTAGCTATTTAATTATAGCCTTTGACAGCATTAAAAAATAAAACATTGATTTTTCCCCCCCTTGTTTTGGAAGGGGTTGGAGGGTGAAAGGAGGGAGGGAGAAGTGGAATTTTGGAGCAAGTTCAATCAGTGAAGTCTTTCAGCAGCGAGCCTTTTCCTATATGCTTTTAAGGCTTCTCATATAATACTCCCTCTTAGAGGAGGAGGAAAGGATGGCTTGAAATTCTGTTAAATTCTGCATGGAAGCTAGTGGAAGGGGCCAAAAAGAAAAGGCACAGACTTCTTTGCTTTATGGCCTTTAACACTGTAAAAAAATGACAACAACATCATATACTATGTTTATAGGGCCAGTTTTTTACAAAGCACTTTGTCTCACCTTATTTCATCTGATAGGGAAGGAACATCAGGTCTAAAAGTAAATGTCTCAAAATGTTTATTTGTTTCTCATAAGAGTTTAAAAACTATTATATAATTTGCAGTTATTTAAAAACCTAGCTTATAGGTCACTTGTCCCAAAGTATACATTCCCTGGAAATAAGAAATACCCCCATGACAGTTTTTTTTTCCTGTCTTCAAAGAACTTAAAATTCTACTTACTTACCTTAAAGACTATTTTATATCCAAGAAACTGAAGCAGATGCTTTGTAGGGAAATTTGTAGAAAACTGTAAGCCCCATAGTGGGAACTGGAAATGTTACTTTACCTCAGTTATTCATTAGCTGCACATGAAGAGCTTAATGCTTACTAAGCACTGTGTCACCAAGGCTTGAGACCCAGTTTTTGCTACCGAGGTCTTAGGAACTAGCATGGAGAGACCGATAGACATCTGTGATGGTGTTATTTTGAAATGTTTCATTACTGTTATATGTTGTGCATTATAAGGAAAAATTGTGAAAAACCTTTAAATGGGCAAATATCGTGTGTTGTGTATCCACCTGCTATAAAATGTGCTGTTATTATAGCATAGTCAATGTATTTAGAATCTGACAGTTTGCTCTTTAGAATTTCAGGATTTTCCATCCATCCATCCGTCCATCCATTTAATTAACAAATATTTATTCAGTGCCTTCCAAGTACTAAGTACTGTTCTGGGCCCTCATGATATAAGTCGTGAATAAAATAGAAAAAGCCCTGCTCCTATGGTGCTCACATTCAGATGGCTAAGGCCTTAAAAAAAAATGCCTATGTAAAATATATAAAAAATTAGATAGTGATGTGTGTAAAGGAGAAAAAAACTACAAGGAATGAGGTTAGGAAGTGTGTGTTTGTGTGTGTGTGTAGGTGGAGAGTGGTGGTTGAGATGCTTTGATAAGGTGGCTAGAGAAGGCCTCAGCTAGAAGGTGACATTTAACTACCTTCAGGTTTAGACTGCTTCTGGATCCCTCTTCTATTTGTCACTTCTGCACGTGGAACATATTTCTTCAGAGATGGCTATTCTCTGGGTACCCATTTCATCAAATAGGTGCTCAGAGTCCTGCAGGAAATGACTTTAACATCTTTCAGAAAGGTTCTGCTATTTCAGAATTCTTGTTGCCTTTTGAAACGTTGTTTTGACACCTTGCAAAGGGTACTACTCATCTTTTAGTAAAACTTGATCTCTAGCTGGACCTCAACCTCAACTTTTTTTTTTTTTTTTTCCTTGAGCTAAAAAAACCTGCCAATCTCAAAGCCTCAGAGCCGTGGAGCGGGGAGCAATTTGAACTCAGCTTTGAGGGTAAACTGCTCTTTTGTTTTAAGAAAATCTCTTGACTAAGGCTTTTAGATATGCAAATGAAAGGCTTCTTTCAAAAGTTGTTCTTTTTTCTCCCCTGTTAGTGTCTGGGAAGGCCTAAAGGTGGTGCAGTAACTGGAAGCAGATGTTTCAGAGGGAGATGGTGAGAGTTCTGTATAGTCATAAAAATCAAGAGTATCCTTCATGTTTTCTTTAGAGAATTTTTTCTCCTCTACATGTAGACCCCATAGTCTCTGAAAATTATTTTTTCTTGTGAGGATTGAGTGTATATCCTCATTCATGCTTTGTCCAAATGCTTTGTCCAAGCATTTGCCAAAGATTAGAGGGAAGATACAATTATAGGAGAAAGGATGCAAATGGACACCACAAACTGGGGGAGGGGGACCCTAAAAATGAGTTGACTGAAGTTGTTGAAGCTTATTATTCTGGACTGTTCTGTTGAAGCCCCACAAAGGATGTTATTAAAAATTGAATAGCTTTAGACTTTAGAAAATGTGCAATTATTGAACAGTAGTGCATTGTTCTGTTACAACTCTTAGGGCATATTGGTTGGAGACCTTATATCCCTTATAATTTACTGTGGGACGAAGCCAGTTCTAGGGCAGAGAAATAAAAATTCTTGGAGGCAAATTTTAGGTTCCTGCTCTCTCTGAGTCAAGCAACAGTTTTGTTTGGACTCTGGGGTATAAACAAAGTTCCTAAACCTCCCATGTGGCGGCAGGGGTGAACTGGCCTCTGTTACCTGGAGGAGTTACAGAAACTAGGCAAGAGATTCTGAAGCTGAGTTTGTGTTTTTAGGTTCTAAGAAGAGTGGGCACCGCTGGTAGCAGTTTAAGCCACTCTTTGTTTGGTTTGTCCCTTAATTATTCTAAGTCTCTGTTAAATATGTTGGTCTGGTTTTGAGCTGTGGAGAACTATGCTTAGGAAGGAGGGACAGAAGTATCATAGTCACAGTGGGGGACAGATGTGTCCCACAGAGCAGCCTTCTCATTGAGGAATTGGCACCTACGGTTGAACCAGACGTGGTGAGGATTTAATTTCTGAAACCGAGACCTGTGGGAGCATGAGCTATTATTACTTGACATTGAAAAACGTGACCTGCTTCTGGTGTGCTAGGTTTGTGAGGTCTATGACATATTTACTTATTCACCAAACATTTATTGACCTCCTGATGTGTGCCAGGTACTATTTATGTGTTTGAGATACACCCATGAACAAAGCAGGCACAGTGGCTCACCTCATGAGACAGACAGTAAATAATTATGTAGTATGTTAGAAGGTGATAAATGCTATGAGGAAAAGGTAGAGCAGGTGAGGTAAGGGGGAGGTAAAGGGAATCAGGAATACAGGGGTGAGGAGTTGTTCACTGCTTTAGTTTAAATAGGGTAATCAGGGTTGGCCTTGTTGAGAAGGGGACACCTGAGAAGAAACTTGAAGGGGGTGAGGGAATCTGCCATGTAATTATCTAGAAGAAGTGTGTTCCATGCAGAGACAATAGCCAGTGCAAAGGCCCTGAGGTCAGCATGGCAGGCTAAATAATGCACCCCAAATATGTTCATGTCACAATGCCCCAAGTCTGTGAATGTTACCTTATATGGCAAAAGGGACTTTGCAGATGTGATTAAGGATCATGAAATGGGGAACTTATCTGGATTATTAAAATGGACCCAATGTAATCACAACTCTTCTTACAAGAAGCACACTGAGGAGTCAGAGTCAGAGGTGAAGTGATGAGGGGAGCAGAGGTTGGAGTGATGCAATTTAAAGTTGGAGGAAGGGGCCATGAGCCAAGAAACACAAGTGACCACTTAGAAGCTGAAAAAGATAAGGAAATGGACTTTTCCCTCAGAGCTTCCAGAAGGAACCAGTACTGCTGACAACTTGGCTTTAGCCCAGTGAAACTGATTTCACACTTTTGACCTCTAGACTGTAAGAGAATGAATTTGTGTTGTTTTAAGCCACTACATTTGTGGTAATTCGTTACAGTGGCAAAGGAGATTAATGCAGTGTGAGTGTGCCAGTGATTGTTCAAGCAACAGAAAGGGCAATGTGACTGGAGAGAGAGAATGGTAGTAGGAAAGGCTAGAGAGATAACGGGGTGGGGGGCAGCTCTCATGAGTTTAACTGAGGTTTTGTTCAGAGGGGTGAAGTGATCTGTCTTTTACAATAGACTCTGTGTGTGTGTGTGTGTGTGTGTGTGTGTGTGTGTGTGTGTTGGAAGGAGGTTAGGGGAGCCTAAGGTGGTAGAAGGAGACCAGTTTAGTAGCCTAGTTCAGTAGTCAAGCAGAGAGATGACGGTGGGTCAGATCAGGGAAGTAGCAGTGGAAGTGGTGAGATTTGCTTTAAAGATAATTCCAACAATACGTCCTGACAGATTGGGTGTGGGATATGAGAGAGAGAGAAGGGTCAAGGATGGCTCCAAGATACTTGGCCTGAGCAATTGGAAGGATAGAATTGCCAGTCGACTATGCGGAGGAAGCCACAGGTAGAACGTGGATCTAAAGTTTGAGTCTGGATTAGACACCCAAGTGGAAATATTGAATGGGCACTAAGATATACAAGTTTGGAGTTCCGAGGATGTTCTGGGATGGAAATACAAATTTGGGAGTTGTTGGCAATATAAATGCTATTTAAGTGATGAGATTGGATGAGAGCACTGATGGAGTCATGGCAGGCAGGGAAGAGAAGTATTAAGACCTGGAGCACACCGATGTTCAAAGGTCTGGGAGAAGAGGGACCAGAGGTGAAAACGAAGAAGAGCCACGAGTGAGATAGGAGGAAAAGGAAACATTTTCTTGTCCAAGTGACAATAAACCCTTGTATTTAAGAAAACACACACTACTCCAGAACCCAAGGAGAGAGGGGACATTTGGGGGACACATCTCCACGAGTCTTTTGTTTTTGTACATTTTGTGAGCAGAGGCACTGACGGTCTTTATTCCAGGCTGTGTTTATAAAGATATTTGTGGAGTGAACAGCTTTGGAAGATACTGTGTCTCCCTCTGGAGCAGAGAACAGTTTTATTTACTGTCCAGTATAACAGGGGTAATGCCTCCTCCTTCCAGAGCTAAGTTCAGGCCAGTTTGCTAACTCTCATTATGAAAGGTTGAGGATTCCTATGCTTAAGTTTCCTCAACTATGACACAAACCCATCTAGGCCCCCTCTGCCCAGCCCTCAAGGGACTTGGGATAGAAGGAAACTGACACAAATAAGAAGCTCATACTTCCTGCTGTGCTGAGACTAACAGGTTCTTCTCTGACTCTGGAATCTCCAGTCTTCTGCCAGCATGAAACTGTAGCAGTTGCAACTAGGCTAAAACCTCAGGCCATTCACAGTTTGGGACAGTCACAATTCTTCCATTATCTGGATGTACGGATAATTATCCTGCCACACACGAAGATAACAAAATGCTAAAATGTTTGTACATTAACAATCTTCGAGGATAACCTTTCTCATTTGATCACATATCTTACCACCTTCTAAAAGAGGTTCTGAAATAATCTTTGACTTTTGGGGGGTTGGTGTACGGTCCGGCCCTGAAGGCCTACTGAGTTAGGTAGGGTTGTCTGTGTCTACACCTGTGATTCTCAAACTGACCTTTAGGAAAGAATCACCCGAAACGCTTGTGAACATTGCACTTTCCCACACCACCAAAGATGCTAATACGGGGCTTAGGACCTTACCGGTTTAATAGCCCAGGTGATTCTAATGTAAGTGCTTCATTACTTTGAGAAACTCGTGAAATGGCTCTGGATTAGCTAGGGTTTCACCTCTTTTGACGGCATGTTATAATTGTGTACCTTTTTCCCTTGCTGTCATTGCAAATTATTGCTGTTAACAGTGTAACGGCTTCTAGCAGCTTCTCACTCCTGCTTCATATTTTCTGTGCCCTAAGGAACATGATAACCAAATTTGTTAGCATTGTGTATAAACGAATTAAAACAATCTTTAAGTGAGGGACAGAGGCATTCTCCTGGTGCAACATGTGTGGTCTTTGGTGCAGAGCTTTTGTAACTAGGTTCAAACTGTTTAGAGTTTTTTTTATTTTACTTTCTTTGATGATCAGAACTGTGTTTTAGAGAGTCAGTGTTGCCATGTATGTGTTCTCTGGATAATTTAATATGCTGATTCCAGTCCTTTCCCCAGAAGAATACGAAGTAGCTTTTGCAACGTTAATACAAACATAATAAAATAAAAAATCAGAACTATGGAAAAATGGAGAATGCAAAATGATGCCATATGGATTAACTTATTACCATATTGAGCTTCATACTTACTTGTGAGATTTCTGGCAGTCAGTGCAAAAGGGGAAATAAAATAAACTACCTGTTTCTTCTTATTTAAAAGCAAAAAGCACAGGTCTTAGAAAAGATAGTTTTTCCTGGTAGCATTTTCTAGAATAAATTTTGTCCAAGGGCTTTTCTTTTCTTTCTTTTTTTTTTTTTATGGTACACGGGCCTCTCACTGCTGTGGCCCCTCCTGTTGCGGAGCATAGGCTCTGGACGCGCAGGCTCAGCGGCCATGGCTCACGGGCCCAGCTGCTCTGCGGCATGTGGGATCTTCCCGGACTGGGGCATGAACCCGTGTCCCCTGCATCGGCAGGCAGACACTCAACCACTGCGCCACCAGGGAAGCCCTAAGTGCTTTTCTTTATAGGAGACATTGAATGATAGGTTCGATTATCTACCCAATTATTTTTTTAAACAACAAACGCAAGGGCAAATTTCTTTTGAATGTTTCTTATTACAACATTGCATAGAAGCTTAAGGCATCATTAAAGCATATTTCAATCAAAGCAATGCTGGGAGGTGCAGAACTCCTGTGGTCAAAATATGTATCATTTTGGTAATGTAATAAAGTAAGGCATAACTAAGTTTAATTTTTCAGGAATAAATGCTTGCAGAGAAAATGTTCACATTCGTCTTCTGGAATGAATGGCTGATGTGATATCTCTCAATGAGATAATTTAACCCTGATCTATAATGTACCTACCTCTCTGACCCACCCATTTAGTTTATACATCCCACATTGTGCTGCCTTACTTATCTAAAGGTCTGTAAATACTGTATATGGATCCTGTCTTGTTGTGGGTTTTGTTTTCTAGATTGTTGTTCTGCTCACCACATGGATTAAAAGCTGCTTACTTTTAACTCAAGCCTGAAAACTTTAGGGTACTCTTGCACTATGATCATTTGTGCTTGTGCTGTATGTTTTGAACACATCATTCACCACGCGGTTCTGTGAGGCACCACATAAAACTTCCCACCTTGACTCTAAGACATTATGTTAGCTAACTGTGACTAAAAAGGTGTTTAGATACTAGCTGTCAGCATGGTTTGAAACTCCCACGGAAAGATGGAAATTGCAGTAACAGCAAAAAATCCAACATGCCTCTAAACACAATGCTAAAGAAACAACAGTTGTCAATATCAGTCAGAACAGAACAATTTTAGACAGGGAAGTACCAGTGAATAGAAATTTGCAGTAAACTCAAAAAAATGTAGGCATTTGTCTTTGTAAGTATCCTGTTTAAGTTGGAAATAGACAACTGGTTACACAGAGCTTTATGATGTGCTACATCAAGATAAAATTTCTGGGGTGGGTAGAGCTAAGCCCTCTGCGCATAGTAAACATTTTGTTCTTGTTGTTAAGTGCAGTTTTCTTTGTACTTCCTCTGGTTCTCTCAATTTGCACCAGTCAACTTCCTTCATAGGATATGGAGGCTTTTCTCCAGCTAGAATTATACTTGTGTTTTTAATTGGAGGGCCAGCATAAAATATCTAGCATTTCTACTTGAGCAAGGTTTTGATGTTATCTTGAGATGCTTTTTACCATTCACCAGCAAGAAGCATAGCAACCAAGATAATTATATAAACACTCTATGTAAAAATATTCTCTCTAAATCTGTGTAATTATATAATAATATAATATAGTAAGCTATATATTCAGACTACCTCTCAGAAAGAGATTGCAAAGCTTGTATATAGATGTGCTCTGGGATATACAGGAATCTGCAGACAAGGAGGGATTTTAAAATTGGAAGCAAGGTTGAAAACAGTTTACGATTCCAGGTTTCACAATTGGTGCCTTGAATATTAAAATGTTGTAGCAATACAAAAATTATTTTCTACTTTTCAGGAGAATTTTATCTACTCCCCTATAATGATAATCTGAGTCAAATGGTTCAGCATTCTTGTCGTAAATTCTTACCCTCTGTATGAGTGGGTTAGATATTTTCCAGAACGCTCAACTGGGCATTGAATAACCTTTCAGGGCTGTCATGGTGGGCAAAAGGGGGACCTACAGTGGTGATGAGCTTGGATTCCAGTAGCTAAACACATCCTCCCCTAGAAGAGTCCCTGCTACTTCTTGCAAGCCAGAACATTTGGGAAAGAGCCTCGGTAGGCCAGAGAAAGCAGAGGATCAAAGTAATTAATAAGATCAACAAAATGGTTTTTAGGTGACTGTGACTGAGTGATAAAAAGCAATACAACAGGTAAAAAGCAACTTCTTTTATCACTTCAGTTTTGGGGATTTATTGATCCTGTCATTAGGTTTGTGGTTCATGAACTAAGAAAAGAATGAAATTGGAAAAAAAAAAAAAAAACTCTTACTATTTACATAGGAGACTAAAGTAGGAAGAGCAATGACTCAACTTGATTCTCCTTCCTTTGACAGCTTGGTGTTAACGTTCTTTTTCCCTGTTGTTTTTGCATGAAAGTAGTAAATAAGGGCTCATTAAAGCCAAACTGTATTTTAACATAAGTAAAGCTACTACTTATGAAGCATTACTATATCTTTTTAATGGGAGCAATATCACAAACTGTCTTGAAGTTCCACTTGAGCAAAGTTTTCTATGTAACCTTGATATGCTTTGCATCATTCATAAAAAATAAAAATATTTTAAAAATACTATATGAAAGTAAAGTACTAAGCAAAAGTGTTCATTCTACTCTGTATTCTATTAGCAGTCATTGTAGGGTTGGCATTATACCATATGTTCTGTTTCAACTTTACAGGTTAACAAATTGAGGGTAAGTGGGTTTAGGGAATTCACTCAAGGTTATGTAGTTATTAAGTATATTGAGGGGATTATACCCAGGCTTGTCTAAATGGGAAATTTAAACTCAAGTTTACCTAATTCCAAGGCTGGCATTCTTTCCATGAATTTCCTAAATAATGAGCTCACACAACTTTAGCTTCATTGATTACATTGGAATTAGCTAAGCTGAATGACTTCTACTACAGAACACTTATAAAAAGAAAAGTAGTCAAAGAGACTTGCTTCATCAGAGGTGTTCAGAAGAACACAAACAGATTTACTCCATGGAAAAATTCAAAGGCTTCAGAAGTTCAAAGACCCATAGGAAGGAGGCTTTCCTTCAAAAGTACGGATTTAAGTTTAGGACAAATGTTGCTGTAGGGAAGTGTGGCCTAAATCTACCTTATTAGAAGGCTCACTTGTGATGCTTGGTAAAAAATATAGAGTCCTAGCCTTCCCCCTTAGAGAATCTGATTCAGCAAGGTTTATGTGGGACCCAGCAATCTGTATTTTAACAAGGACTCCTCCTCTCAAGAGTTTAGTTTAGTCTATGATCAGGCAAGTTTAGAAAACATTGCTTAAAAAGGATGGATTGGTATTCTCAACTCCCAGAATCTAACAGAGACATGTATTTTAAATAGATGTTAGAAAAAGAGTTTAACAACAACAAAAAAATCATCAAGGAGAGTTTGTTTAAAGGTAGGTGTAAATACCAGACTGTGTGAGAAAAAATAAATCAGAGTAAATGGAGTTCAAGTAAAATAAAGGATAGTAAACATATTATTCAGGACTTTTTCAGATGCATGTGACCAGAGACCAGCACACACTAGTTTAAGCAAAATAATTTGGGGGGTGGGATCTACTGGCTGACAAATACTGGAAAGATTCAAGGGCTTAAATAATGTGTGGATTCCACTTCCCTGACTGCTGCTTCATTCTCAGGGAAGGCAGTGATTGGCCAGTGTGAGTCACCTGCCTGCCCAGGTGGTGGTGTTTTATGATAAGTGACTGGCAGTCACATGCACCTCCTGGAGAGGGGAGGCAGGATTCTTCAAAGAAAAGAGTGGTGATATAAGAAAAGGGCATGGGGAGAGAGATCTAGAGCTGGGGAGAAAGTGATTTAGGTCGGTCACTACTGTACTGTCACACACTGTCATTATTACTTTCCTGTTATTTTGTGCCATATTTAAGACTTTGCATAAATTGTAAGATTAACTGCTTAAAATATTACAGATAAAGTTAAGTATTGTAAAATACTTAATATATTAAAAATGTAGGAGGGTGGAGTCAAGTTGGTGTACTAGGAGGATGTGGAATTTGCGTCTCCACACAACTCCCTCCTGCCACGCAGAACCCAAGCCCTGCCCCTACACCCCCACCCAGGGCCCTACCTCTACACTAGGAGACCCAGGGCCTTTCCTGCAAGCTCTGAAACTCACCCAGGCTCTTCCCTGCGAGCTCTGGAACTCCACACTCCAGAGGTCCTCATTTGGACGTGCTGCCTCTCCCCTTCCATGCAGGTCCTAAGAAGAGGCCACACCCCAAGCTTGAACGTCCTCCTGACTAGGCCCCACCCCCAAGGCCTTTTCTGGCTGCTGGATCCTGAGCCTAGGCCCCGCCCATGCTCAAATGTCACCTCCCACCTGCCAAAGTCCCACCTCACCCTAAACCCTGCCCTTGCCTAAGTTCCACCCCTGCTTAAACTCCGCCTCCATAGCCAAGGCCTTTGTTTTATCCTTTTTACCTCTTTTAGATTGGGGTTATGTTTTACCTTGTTGATTCATTGTTATTGGTTGATTTATATTTTCATTTTTTCTAATAAATCTTTTATTTTTCTAATTTTATTTTATTCTTTGTTATTCTCCTTTTGGCTTGTTTCCCCCCCCCCCCCGCCTTTTTTTTCTTTCTTCTGTTAGGGTTTCATTTTAACTTGCTGCAGTTGTTTCAATTATATTTTTATTTTTCCTAATATATTTTTTGTCTTTTTAATTTTATTTTGTTTTTTATTCTTTGTTGTCATAGTGCTCCATTTTTTTTTTTTTTTTTCCTTTTGCCTCACCACATGGCTTGCATTCCCAGGCTGGAGGTCGGGGCTGAGCTCCTGTGGTGGGAGCTCTGAGTCCAAACCACTGGACTGACACAGAACCTCAGACCCCAGGGAATCTTAATCAGAGTGA
This sequence comes from Phocoena phocoena, assembly GCF_963924675.1. Taxonomy (NCBI): domain Eukaryota; kingdom Metazoa; phylum Chordata; class Mammalia; order Artiodactyla; family Phocoenidae; genus Phocoena; species Phocoena phocoena. Next base: position 87,550,428 of record NC_089229.1, read on the forward strand.
GGCCTCCTGGAGGTCCTGATGTTGGCACCAGAACCAGGCTCTAACCAACTGCCTGCAAACTCCAGTGCTGGACACCTCAGGGTAAACAACCAGTAAGACAGGAATACAGTCCCACCCACCAAAAAACAACAACAACAAAAATGTTACAGATGAAGGAGCAAGGTAAAAACCTACAAGACCAAATAAATGAAGACGAAATAGGCAAACCACCTGAAAAAGAATTCAGAGTAATGATAGTAAAGATGATCCAAAATCTCGGAAACAGAATGGAGAAAATACAATAAACATTTAGCAAGGATCTAGAAGAACTAAAGAGCAAACAAACAGTGATGAACAACACAATAACTGAAATTAAAAATACTCTAGAAGGAATCAATAGCAGAATAACTGAGGCAGAAGAACGGATAAATGAACTGGAAGATAAAATGGTGGAAATAACCGACAGGAAACAGAATAAAGAAAAAAGAATGAGAAGAATTGAGGACAGTCTCAGAGACCTCTGGGACAACATTAAAAACACCAATATTCGGATTATAGGCACCCAAGAAGAAGAAGAGAAAAAGAAAGGGTCTGAGAAAATCTTTGAAGTCATTATACTCGAAAACTTCCCTAACATGGGAAAGGAAATAATCAAGTCCAGGAAGCACAGAGAGCCCCATATAGGATAAACCCAAAGACAAACATGCCAAGACACATATTAATCAAACTATCAAAAATTAAATAACAATAAAAAATATTAAAAGCAGCAAGGGAAAAGCAACAAATTACATACAGGGGAATCCGCATAAGGTTAACAGCTGATCTTTCAGCAGAAACTCTGCAAGCCAGAAGGGAGTGGCAGGACATATTTAAAATGATGAAAGGGAAAAACCTACAACCAAGATTACTTTACAGCAAGGATCTCGTTCAGATTCAATGGAGAAATCAAAAGCTTTAGAGACAAGCAAACACTACAAGAATTCAGTACCACCAAACCAGCTTTACAACAAATGCTAAAGCAACTTCTCTAAGTGGGAAACACAAGAGAAGAAAAAGACCCACAAAAACAAACCCAAATCAATTAAGAAAATGGTAATAGGAACATATGTATCAATAATCACCTTGAATGTAAATGGATTAAATGCTCCAACCCAAAGACACAGACTGGCTGAATGGATACAAAACAAGACTCTTACATATTCTGTTTACAAGAAACCCACTTCAGACCTAGAGACACATACAGACTGAAAGTGAGGGGATGGAAAAAGATAATCCATGCAAATGGAAATCACAAGAAAGCTGGAGTAGCAATACTCATAGCAGATAAAATAGACTTTAAAATAAAGATAGTTATAAGAGATAAGGAAGGACACTACATAATGATCAAGGGATCAATCCAAGAAGAAAACATTACAATTATAAATATTTATGCACCCAACATAGGAGCACCTCAATACATAAGGCAAATGCTAACAGCCATAAAAGGAGAAATCAACAGCAACACAATAATAGTGAGGGACTTTAACACCTCACGTACACCAATAGACAGCTCATCCAGACAGAAAATAAATAAGGAAACACAAGCTTTAATGACACAAGAGACCAGATAGACTTAATTGATATTTTTAGGACACTCCACCCAAAAGCAGAAGAATACACTTTCTTCTCAAGTGCACATGCAACGTTCTCCAGAATAGATCACATCTTGGGTCACAAATCAAGCCTTGGAAAATTTAAGAAAATTGAAATTATATCAAGCATCTTTTCTGACCACAAAGCTATGAGATTAGAAATGAATTACAGGAAAAAAAAACAGTGAAAAACACAAATACATGGAGGCTAAACAGCATGTTGCTAAATAACCAAGAGATCACTGAAGAAATCAAAGAGGAAATCAAAAAGTACCTAGAAACAAATGACAATGAAACACGATGATCCAAAACCTATGGGATTCAGCCAAAACAGTTCTAAGAGGGAATTTCATAGCAATTCAAGCTTGCCTCAAGAAACAAGAAAATTCTCAAGTAAACAATGTAACCTTACACCTAAAGCAGCTAGAAAAATTAGAAGGAAAGAAATCATAAAGATGAGAGCAGAAATCAATGAAATAGAGACAAAGAAAACAATAGCAAAGATTGATAAAACTAAAAGCTGGTTCTTTGAGAAGATAAACAAAATAGATAAACCTTTAGCCAGACTCATCAAGAGAAAAAGAGAGAAGACTCAAATCAATAAAATTAGAAATGATAAAGGAGAGATTACAACTGACACCGCAGAAATACAAAAGACCATGAGAGACTACTACAAGCAACTATATGCCAATAAAATGGACAACCTGGAAGAAATGGACAAATTCCTGAAAAAGTACAACCTTCCAAGATTGAACCAGGAAGAATTAGAAAAAATAAACAGACCAATCACAGGTAATGAAATTGAAACTATAATTAAATATCTTCCAACAAACAAAAGTCCATGACCAGATAGCTTCATAGGCGAATTCTATCAAACATTTAGAGAAGAGCTAACACCTATCCTTCTCAAACTCTTCCAAAATATAAAAGAGGGAGGAACAATCCCAAACTCATTTTATGAGGCCACCATCACCCTGATACCAAAACCAGACAAAGATACTACAAAAAAGGAAAATTACAGACCAGTATCACTGATGAATATAGGTGCAAAAATCCTCAACAAAATACTAGCAAACAGAATCCAACAACACATTAAAAGGGTCATAAACCATGATCAAGTGGGATTTATCCCATGGATGCAAGGATTCTTCAATATATGCAAAACAATTAGTGTGATACACCATATTAACAAATTAAAGAATAAAAACCATATGATCATCTCAATAGATGCAGAAAAAGCTTTTGACAAAATTCAACACCCATTTATGATAAAAGCTCTACAGAAAGTGGGCATAGAGGGAACCTACCTCAACATAATAAAAGCCATATATGACAAACCCACAGCAAACATCACTGTCAATGGTGAAAAACTGAAAGCATTTCCTTTAAGATCAGGAATGAGACAAGGATGTCCACTCTCGTCACTAATATTCAACATAGTTTTGGAAGTCTTAGCCACAGCAATCAGAGAAGAAAAAGAAATAAAAGGAGTACAAACTGGAAAAGAAGAAGTAAAACTGTCACTGTTTGCAGATGACATACTATACATAGAAAGTCCTAAAGATACCACCAGAAAACTACTAGAACTAATCAATGAATTCAGTAAGGTTGCAGGATACAAAATTAATGCACAGAAATCTCTTGCATTCCTATATACTAACAGCAAGAGATCAGAAAGAGAAATTAAGGAGACAATCCCATTTATCATTGCAACAAAAAGAATAGAATACCTAGGAATAAATATACCTAAGGAGGCAAAAGACCTGTACTCAGAAAGCTTTAAGACACTGATGAAAGAAATCGAAGACGATACCAACAGATGGAGAGATATACCATGTTCTTGGATTGGAAGAATCAATATTGTGAAAATGACTATAATACCCAAAGCTATCTACAAATTCAGTGCAATCCCTATCAAACTACCAATGACATTTTTCACAGAACTAGAGCAAAAAGTTTCACTATTTGTATGGAAACACAAAAGATCCCGAATAGCAAAAGCAATCTTGAGAAAGAAAAACGGAGCTGGAGGAATGAGGCTCCCTGACTTCAGACTATACTACAAAGCTACAGTAATCAAGACAGTATGGTACTGGCACAAAAACAGAAATATAGATCAATGAAACAGGATAGAAAGCCCAGAGATAAACCCACGCACATATGGTCACCATATCTGTGACAAAGGAGGCAAGAATATAAAATGAAGAAAAGACAGCCCCTTCAATAAGTGGTGCTGGAAAAACTGGACAGCTACATGTAAAAGGATGAAGCTAGAACACACCCTAACACCATACACAAAAACAAACTCAAAATGGATTAAAGATCTAAATGTAAGGCCAGACAGTCTAAAACTCTTAGAGGAAAACATAGGCAGAATACGCTATGACACAAATCACAGCAAGATCCTTTTTGACCCACCTCCTAGAGTAAGAGAAATAAAACCAAAAATAAACAAATGGGACCTAATGAAACTTAAAAGCTTTTGCACAGCAAAGGAAACCATAAACAAGACGAAAAGACAACCCTCAGAATGGGAGAAAGTGTTTGCAAATGAAGCAACGGACAAAGGATTAATTTCCAAAATATACAAGCAGCCCATGCAGCTCAATATCACAAAAACAAACAGCCCAATCCAAAAATGGGCAGAAGACCTAAATAGACATTTCTCCAAATAAGGCATACAGATTGCCAACAAACACCTGAAAGGATGCTCAACATCACTAATCATTAGAGAAATACAAATCAAAACCACAATGAGGTATCACCTCACACTGGTCAGAATGGCCATCATCAAAAAGTCTACAAACAATACATGGTGGAGAGCATGTCAAGAAAAGGGAACCCTCTTGCACTGTTGGTGGGAATGTAACTTGATACAGCCCTATGGAGAACAGTATAGAGGTTACTTAAAAAACTAAAAATAGGGCTTCCCTGGTGGCGCAGTTGCTGAGAGTTCACCTGCCGATGCAGGGGACACGGGTTCGTGCCCCGGTCCGGGAAGATCCCACATGCCGTGGAGTGGCTGGGCCCGTGAGCCATGGCTGCTGAGCCTGTGCATCTGGAGCCTGGTTTCGGCAATGGGAGAGGCCACGGCAGTGAGAGGCCCGCGTACAGCAAAAAACAAACAAACAAAAAACAAACAAAAAAACTAAAAATAGAACTACCATATGACCCAGCAATCGCACTACTGGGCATATACCCTGGGAAAACCATAATTCAAAAAGAGACATGTACCAAAATGTTCATTGCAGCTCTATTTACAATAACCAGGACATGGAATCAACCTAAATGTCCATCAACAGATGAATGGATAAAGAAGATGTGGCACATATATACAATGGAATATTACTCAGCCATAAAAAGGAACATTGAGTTATTTGTAGTAAGTGGATGGACCTAGAATCTGTCATACAGAGTGAAGTAAGTCAGAAAGAGAAAAACAAATACCATATGCTAACACATATATATGGAATTTCAAAAAGTGGCGCTAATGAACCTCACGTCAAGGCAGGAATAAAGATGCAGACGTAGAGAACGGACTTGAGGGCATGCGGGAGGGTAGGGGAATCTGGGATGAAGTGAGAGAGTAGCATTGACGTATATACACTACCAAATGTAAAATGGATCACTCGTGGGAAGCTGCTGCATAGCACAGGGAGATCAGCTCGGTGCTTTGAGACGACCTAGAGGGATGGGATAGTGCGGGTGAGAGGGGGGCTCAAGAGGGAGAGGATATGGGGATATATGTATACATATAGCTGATTCACTTTGTTGTACAGTAGAAACTAACACAACATTGTAAAACATACTCCAATAAAGATGTGAAAAAAAATTTAAAAAATAAAAATGTATACACAACCCTGGTGTGGCATTTTCCTGGAAATTTCCTGTACATTGACAGCTAAAAATCAAAGCTCAAATTGACCATGCTTCTCATTTTCCATTGCAATTGAACAGAAGGATATGGCTTCCAGGGCAACTATAACAAGCCTTTTTTTTTTTTTTTAAATTGGAGTATAGTTGACTTACAGTATTATATTAGTTTCAGGTGTACAGTAGAGTGATTTGACATTTTTATAGATTATGCACCATACAACGTTATTATATTATTGACTATATTCCGTATGCTGTACTTTACATCCCTGTAACTTCGTTATTTTATATCTGGTAGTCTAACATGTCTCTTTAGGGCTTGCTCCACTCCCAAATAATGAGTACATCATTATTTCATTTCCTTTTACACCCAGTCCTTCCTTAAAGGACCTGTTTGAAGTGATAAGTGGTCTTTGGAAATTGATTTCTTTCCAAAATTAAAAGCATCAATTTTGCTAGAGTTTTCCAGTGATGTTTCCAATAAAAATTCTGTGACTTTACTTCCTTGAGTATGTATTAACCTCCCTTCCAAAAAAAGCTTTATTATCAGTAGTTGCAATGATAGAGTGATTATATTTGAGTACCTTTTACTGAAAAGTTGTGGAGGTTTTAAAATATTTTTAGCAGACTAAAAAATATAGGTTATATTAGCAACTTTTTAAAACAAAATGTCCTTTAAGATCAAAGACAAAAGAGACAGTGAAAGAGAAACCATTCATTGGTTGAACAAATCTTAAATACAAAAGCCCACTGTGTGGCACATGATAGTAAATAGTTTGGGAATGTTGGTATGTGTTATTTGTTATCTAGGATAAGATTAAGTGTTTCTAGAATATTAGTTCTCTAAGTCTCCCAGAAATCTGTTGCATAACAGCTTTTGCTCAGTAAAAATTGGAGATTCATGGTTGTTGCCATCACCAGAAACATGGGGTGGCAAAGCCGGCCGGTCCTTGGTACTTGCTCAGTTCCCTTTTGGGATTCCTTCCTTGCCTCCTGTTCCTGTTCTTTCTGGTCAAGTTTCTGCACAGCTCATTCCCTGAGTGCTGTCCCTCTGGGGCTCCAAAGGGTCTCATTATTCACTCCCTGTCTAGCTCTACTCTCACAGTGTGCTCTATTCCTGAATTACCCCTTCTACCAGTTATGATAGGTCTTAGTTGGTGTTAAGATGATATTATGGTTAGGAACACAGTAATACTTGAATCCTGCCAGGCTTTCCGGCACCCTTTTTCTCCAAGTTCCCAAGGGAGAATTCAAGCATTGCAAAGTAAAGGAAGAAAATGTTTTTCTCACTTAATGCTAGGAGAGAACCTGGTGAGGGAGGGTGGACTTGGTGGCTGAAGCTGGAGGACCACGGAGCTTTCCTCTCCTTCAGCCTACACTCAAACCTTGAATCTTCCTGCTATATAATAAAAGGCCCGTTAACATACTCACCAGCTCCTAGAAGATGGAGCCAGAGAGACAGATGGCAAGAGAGATGGCAAGTGTTCCTACTCTCCCAGGAGGCTCTGGCCCTGCTGCCTTGTGGGACAGCAAATCCTTCAATGTGTCTTTAAGATTTGTCTCCCTTCCAAGAGCACAGTTTAGAGATGGTGAGCGTTTCCTAATAACCATGAATCGTTCTGTACTTGGTTTTTCCTTGCACTCTGCACAGACTGATATTAGTGGATTAGACCTTACTTCTGAAATGCTGGCTGTCGGCGTTTGTGTGACCCTCTTAACTAAGGCACTGGGGTGACTACAGAGAGGATGCAGCTGAAAGGCAGGCAACTTGTTCCGCTCCTGCTACTTGCCACCACTTGACTTTAGGCAATTCGCTCAAGTTCTCTGATCTGTAATCTAAGATATTACTACCTTTGATATTTTTCTGATGGAAAGATAAACTCTCGACATATCTGCCACCTCCCAAATCCTAAACGTCTTATTTAGGCTTTTAGGGAGCCCAGAGTGTGAGGGGTTTCTTTTTTCTTTTTCATTTATTTACTTAAAAGGGAGTGAAAATAAAGGTGGAAGCCTCATCTGCTTCTACGATGTCAGAACAAGTTACCCAAGAGGCTTGCTTGCATCGAAGCCTCCAGGCCTCCTGGGAGAACAGATGCAAAGACCTCGGAGGCTGAAGGCAAGGCCTTGGGAACAGCAGGATGGAGAAGTTCTAAGGAGAAGGGACTCACTGTGGCCCCAGCGTCTGGCAGCAGTTCTTGCAGTGGCATGAGGCTGCAAAGAAGGGCACAGGTGCTCTGTGGCAGCCTCCAGTTCATGGTTTGGCAGGAGCAGAATTTGAAAACCATGAAGGGTTTCTCAGGAGATAAAAGGCAAACAAATGAAGAGCAGTAGAATAAATACCTTCCCCATTGAAAGGTCACCTGACATAAAATTATAGAATATGTAAATCCATTTCTGAATACCTTCCTGATAACCTTGAGGACTTGCTGGGAGCATGGAGAGTTGAGAATCCCTGCTCATAAAAATCATGTAATATTTGGAGAAAGGAAGGTTGCAGAAGAAAAAATACAATCTGAGAATGAACTCTTCCCTAGAGAGATTCTCATTAGTTTCTGATGAGCAAGGCGTTGGTGGTAGAGCAGAGGGCATCCCTGTCTTTACTGATACACTGGACACATGTTCCCTGGGCCTCCCCACCTGTGCACACACATGGGCTCAGGCTGGCGGTCTTGTCTCTGGTTCTCTGGTTCTTGCCTTCACTGGGCCACGGCCAGTTCTCTGGTGCTCCTCAACTTCTCATCCACTTATTTCCGGCCATATCTGACATGTATCTCTTGTGCTTAAGAGCAATTCTGTTGGCTAAAGATGTTGCCAAATCTGCCATACAGTAAGTCCCCTACATACGAACGAGTTCTGTTCCGAGAGCACGTTTGTAAATCCAGTTTGTTCCTAAGTCCACCAAAGTTAGCCTAGGTACCCAACTAACACAATCGACTATATAGTACTGTACTGTAACAGGTTTATAATACTTTTCACACAAATAATACATAAAAAATAAACACAAAAAATAAAACATTTTTAATCTTACAGTACAGTACCTTGAAAAGTACAGCAGTACAGTCCAACAGCTGGCATACAGGGGCTGGCATCGAGTGAACAGGCAAGAAGAGTTACTGACTGGAGGAGGGAGAGGAGGTGGGAGATGGTAGAGCTGAAGGATCATCAGCAACAGGGGACGGAGGGCAGGCTGCAGTTTCACTCACGCCTGACGTTGATGGCACAGGTTCTGGTTCCTCGCTGGAATCAATTCTATCTACCCTCTTGAAAAAAGGATCCAGTGATGTCTGGGTAGTAGCTCTTTTTTTCTCGTCATAGATGACACGGTAGCACTGGATTGCATTCTGAACGGCTGCTGCAACCTTCATGTACAGTTCTGTGTTTGGATCCTGTGCCTCAAATACTAACAGTGCCTCCTCAAATAAAGAAAATCCCCTTGCCATTTCCTGTGTCTTGAATCTCTTCGGTCTTTCAGTTACTTCTTCCTTTTGTCTCTCTTCATCCTTTCTGTGGGCCTCCAATTCTTGGCACTTCTTATCCGTACCAGCTACATCACTGCTGCTTTTACGCTTGCTTCCAGACATCCTGGCTTGAAATAAAGATACTGTACTACTGTATTCTGTACCATAGTATACAGTAAAGTACACAACAGCACAATCGCTTATAGAGGATTCACACACATACGTGACAATGTACACCAGACACGTGAACTAGCTTTCGTGATTGGACATGAGAATGCATGTTCGTATGTTTGAAAGTTCACAACTTGAAGGCTCGTATATAGGGGATTTACTGTATTCTTTCTCTCTCTGGTCCTTTTGCTCATTGTGATCACCCTGGGGGGTCACTGCTGTCTGGCTGCTAGAATCAGCGAGGGTGCTCCAAGCATGGTCAGTGAGGGGCATTCAGTGCTCCCAGAGGGCTACCTCTGAAGTCTTCAAGCAGCAAGGTGAGAAGTGGAGGGAGGCTTCTGTCCCGTCCTCTAAGTCACACTGTTACTCACTGTTACATGTTACTTGGACACAAGTGCAGTGTAGGCTTCTACTGGGTGATTTGTAGAATCTCTCATTCAGCCTGGGGCCTGTAGTCAGTCCCTATATAATGGCTCATTGTGAGTCCCTGGGGCCAGGCCTGGGAATCCAACCGGCTACAGATGCTGTGTTCTTCTCTTTTCCCCATCTTCTCCCTCTCTGTATGTGTCTTTTCCTCACATGTAGATCAATTCTTGCAAATAGATGCTTGCTGACCACCTGCCCCCTTTCCTCATGTATATGCCTTGACCAGTAAAATTTTAGCGTTTGGGACCCCTGCTGTACTAAATGTGTTTCGTTGCTATATTCATTCAACTATGAGGTCTATATTTAGAGTTGCCAGATAAAATACAGGATGCCTAGTTAAATTAAAATTTCAGATGAACCACGAATAATTTTTAAAGTGTAAGTATGTTCCGAATGTTGCATGGGACATACTTATACTAAAAAGTATTTGTTGTTTATCTGAAATTCAAATTGAACTAGGTGTTCTGTATTTTAATTTGCTAGATCTGACAACTCTAGTCTTTATTACCTTATTTTCATGATTATAAAATATTTAAGAAGCTTTTTATGATCATGATGGATGTTGATCCAGTTTTTTTTTTTTTTTTTCTGTAAGGTTTCCTTTAGCCAAAATCCCTCTACAGAAGAGTTCTAGAAACCCAAGCTCAAAATTTGGAGAGTTGGCTGTCATAATCAGTTTCTTCCCCAAAGCTGAGAACCCTGCATTGGAAAGTAGAGATGGGGGAGATAGGCAGGGTAAGACTGGGAGGCCTGGCTTCCACAGAGAGAGAGTGGTCTGAGGAGCTTGGAGATCTTGGACATTTTTCAACAGAGGTTTGGGAACAGAGGCACGTGGGATATTACCCATGTCCTTGGTTATTGCTCAAAACAGGTGTGACCTGTATAAGAAGGATTTACCCAAAGTTAATGCTTAAGCAAACAAAACAGGAAACCTATGAGAAGAGCATCCAGGCAATTCTGATGTTAACAGTTCTATCTCTTGAGTTCTAATATTCTATGTTGAAAAATTCTGAACTAAGCCTCTGTGGATTTATATAAAATGACAGAAAATACTTTTCCCATAGAGAGATATGAAAATAGAAATAGTGCCTTGAAAACTTTAGCCTTAGAAATACAGTCTCTATTGATCTGAATTGCTAATGCAAAAATATTATGCTTTTATTTTTAAATCTATATGCCTCTGCCTTAAATTTTTCATAAATATTGTAGCAGAATATTAACTTCCATTATTTATGAATCTGTTGAACTTTGCAAGGATTTGCTGACAGTTAAAAGATTACAATTTTAAGGATAGTTCGTTTTACATCATAAATAACCTAAAAGGTCATTCAGTATTCTACAGTAACATCCAAAGAGTAGATACTGAGAGTATAAGAGTTGACAATTACTTATAAAACAATCCATTGATTTAAAAAATTTGGAAATTAAAAAAAGGGAGTTCAATCAGGGTTAATATGTATTGCAAAGTGGTTGTTTTTGTTCTATCTTTTCTGAAAGTCCTATTATTTTCCTATATTCAAGGTCGTTGTTTTTTGGTTTGTGGCATTAATTAGGGTACAGGCTAGGCTGCTCTAACAAATAGACTCTAAAGTGACTTAAACAAAATAGAGGTTTCTGTCATTCTCTCACACAGACACACACACACACAGACACACACACACACAGAGACACACACGCACACACACACAGGCCTAAATGTCCTGGACTGGCAGGCACTTTTCCTTTTCTCAACCTGTAGCCGCCATGTTTGGGTCCAAGCTGGCTGTTTCTCTCAACCAGTGGAAAGGAACAAAGGAACCAGGAGATTCATGTTCAGATGTGTTGAGAGCAAGACCCAGAAGTGACACACATTATTTTTGCTGACGTTCCACTGAACAGAACTTAATCAAATGGTCACACTAGCCACATGAAACACTGTGAAATATCTGGGGCCATCTCAAAGTGTTATTTTCTGATTTATTTAACTAACAGGTGTTGACAAAATAAGCAATGAGTTTTTTTTAAGCAGAAACCCTTTTTTGTTTTAATGTCTTTTACTTTCTAATAAAATAATCTTATCTTGATTAACTTTCACTTAAGGTAATAATAAAATTAATTCTTATTATGTAACATTATAAATAGTAGCTGTTCATCTGGATATTTTTGTAGTAATTATGAACTCCATGTAGGATGGAGTTAGAAAAGTATAATTGTTAGAAAAGTGTAATTGTCACCGTAAATGGAAAATAAGCTAATATCTAGGTTTAATCCTAGATGGGGGTTTACATGCTTATGTTTCTATTGGATTTATGATTTAATGTGGAACTTTCTGTTTTCAGAAGTCTGATACTGAAAGTAGTTTTCAAATATTATGCCAACTAAAACATTTGTTTTGACTTTTTTTTTCACATCTTTATTGGAGTATAAATGCTTTACAATGTTATGTTAGTTTCTGCTGTACAACAAAGTGAATCAGCTACATGTATGCATTATATCCCCATATCTCCTCCCTCTTGCGTCTCCCTCCCACCTTCCCTATCCCACCCCTCTAGGTGGACACAAAGCACGGAGCTGATCTCCCTGTACTATGCAGCTGCTTCCCACTAGCTATCTATTTTACATTTGGTAGTGTATATATGTCCATGCTACTCTCTCACTTCATCCCAGCTTCCCCTTACCCCGTGCCTTCAAGTCCATTCTCTATGTCTGCGTCTTTATTCCTGCCCTGCCACTAGGTTCATCAGTACTGTTTTTTTTAGATTCCATATGTGTGCGTTAGCATACGGTATTTGTTTTTCTTCCTGACTTACTTCACTCTGTATGACAGATTCTAGGTTCATCCACCTCACTACAAATAACTCAGTTTTGTTCCTTTTTATGGCTGAGAAGATGTGGCACATATATATAATGTTTTGACTTTTGAATCCAAAAACACTTTGAGATACTTAATGGAAAAAACTTCTCTAATGAAACGCTGTTTCCTTCTGTGCTGCTTAATTGTATAATTTGGTTTATATCATAGAAGTTCTGTTATTCTGTGACATGTAGGCTGAGCTGCTGAAAGTGTTGACTAATATGAAGGGTTCGTGATGCCTCTGGAAGGTTGGTGGCAAGGTGCCAATCAGGCCAGTGCACAGGGCCTGCCATCCCATTGGTTAGAGCCCAGAAGTTTCAGATAATTATGAACAAGGGCTTAAACTGTACTGTTCCCTAGCCTCTTCGAAAATAAGACTCCCCTGGGGCCACTTATTCAATATTTAACTTTCCAGCCCCCTCACCTAGAGGTTCTGATTCATTGGTTCAAGGTGGGGCTTGGGGCTCTGTGTGTTTAACAAGGACTCTAGGTGCTTCTTATCATCAGGGGAGTTTGAAAAACACTGCACAGTGAGAGACTTCATCCACTGTGCTAAAGGGCAAGGCAGCATCCTCCTTCAAGGGGTCCTCCACCCCAAGTGCTAGGCGGGGTGGCTGCCAATCACTACCCCAGTGGCTTCTTAACCTCTTCCTCTGCCATGGAAGAGCCGAGATGACCGCGCCACTGTCCACTGTGTGCACCTCGAGGGACACATCTTTGTTCTTTGACAGTGAGTTGAAAGATAGCGTAAAATATTTTCTCTCTGGTTCCAGACTCACTACCTGATGGCAACTACTTTCGCCCAAGAGGAAATCGTTTCATGACTATGGACACTGCCCTAGCTGTCCTACCTTACACTCCAGTCCTGAAGCAGAATTGACAGTAGTTGACAGCAATCACTACCTCAGCGTTGTGGGTTCCGTAGTCTATCAGCGATGGCTATTTTACTTTTTATAGTCCTTTCATCTCTAGATTCTTGGTATCAGAATATTTTCCTTTTCTTTCTTTTTCACTCATGGGAGCAGGGAAAGTAATGGTCTGTGTATTGAAACTCTCTAAACTTTCTCTGGCTTTGAAGAGTTCAAGTTGAAGCCAGAGCCCATAATAGGATAAAAATAGTCAGGGCCTCTGACAAGCAGACATGTGGAGACTTTTTTTTTTTTGGAAACTTTATTAAACATCTGAACTGAAAATCTCTTCTTCTAAGATTCTGAATCCTTGGTCACCCAAATGGGGCACTATTTAGAATCTCATTTTAAGCAGGGGTTTTTACACAAGTATTTCCACCTTTGCTCTCCAAGTTCCAGTGCATCTATGCTCCACAGAGTGGGGTGGCCATAGACTTAGTTAATTCTAAGTGGAATTGTGCTACCATCCCATGACTAAAGAACCTTGAGTCAATTTAAAAAGCAGCATCCTTTACTGCGGTCTGCAGTTGCCTTGAATAGTTAGTAGGCAAGAGCATTCTTTCCTGATGCAGGATGACAAGTGGCTCTGTAAGCACATCTCTATTCTCAGAGTGTCTCCTTGAGGCAACCCAACTGGGGCAGTTTCTGTTCAGTGTGGGGTAAGTACCAATTTGATGAGATGGCCACTAAATTTTAGAAGGTGCAGAAAGAGTCATTTTGAAACCCTCTTACAGTCCTAAGCAGGCCCTCGTATATAGTAAAATGCTGGAAACACAAGTATATTTTTACATACTGCAAAATGAACATCCATAATACCCACCTTCTGGAGCTCTGGAAATTATCGTCATTCATGGTAATGGGGATGACGTCTTTTCTGGAGAAATAGTGGCTATTCAGTAAGTATGGAGCAGCAATCTTCTTGTGTTTTCTTCTCCTCTCTGCCATTCCTTAAATGTGACTTTCTTCTCATTTCTATTGTAATTCAAAGGGAAAGGACTAATAGAATCATAGGATCTTATGGGCTTGAAAGAATCTTAATGGTTGTCTCGTTGTCCAACCATCTCTTATTTGCTGGAGAAACTTTTACATCCCACCACGTTGCCCTGCTGGTATTTATCTTGCTCCAGGGAGCTGGAAGCAGCTTCCCAGTTCTTGCAACAAATCATTCTCCTCGTGAATGACTCAGATTGTTCAAGAGCTTTTCCCCCAACTGAGCTGAAAACTGTTTCTGAGTTCTACCTATTTTCTGTCTTCCACATGGCCACTCTTTACATGTTCGCTGACGCCATTCATAACCTCACGTGAGTCTTTTAATGATAATAACGATAGCTGCCATTTACAAATAGCCAGGCCCTGTGGTTAGTACTTTACAGGCATCATCTCACTTAACCATCACAATAAACCTGCATGTCAGGTGCCACCATGATCTTCATGTCACAGATAAAACCCTGAGGCTTAGAGATGTGAAGTGATTGGTGTAAAGTCACGGAGTTAAGAAGCCACAGAACTGAGACTCGAACATGGCTGTATTGGAATGTGATTTCAGGTCAGCTTTATAGTGAATTTCCATGATTTGTTTAAGAAGCTCAAGTTGCTCTCTGCTATTGGTGGCCACAATTGGCCTAACAAATGTAATTGCTAGTCTGCACCTTACAGTATCCAGCTTGGATTTAGAAAAAATGTCAAGTTTTTGTTTTCTGTCTCCAGTCTCACAACCTTTCCCCCCTTTTCCTGGATTCTTAAAGATCACTGAACATGGTTTGAACTACTTCTAACAGGAACGAACTATGTCTACAGAGCAGGACATGTAAATTCCCACTGTGCCAGGCCTTTGGGCAGAGTTTCAGGGGTAGCCCACCACTGCTGCTCTACCTGCCCCTCCTTTCACAAAGCACAAAACATGTATGTTGCCCAGCAGGGGTAGGGAGAAGGGTTGGCAAGATAGGAAAAAGAACACATTTCCTTCTTGTTTTATCCTCTTGTTTGAATACATCCCCTTGTGGCCTAGAAACAAAGCAAGACTTACGAGATACTCTATTTTCTTTTTTTAAATTTTTATTGGGGTATAATTGATTTACAAAGTTGTGTTAGTTTCAGGTGTACAGCACAGTGAATCTGTTATACAAATACATATATCCACTGTTTTTTTAGATTCTTTTCCCATATAGGTCATTACAGAGCACTGAGTAGAGTTCTTTGTGCTATACAGTAGGTCCTTATTAGTTATCTGTTTTATATATAGTAGTGTGTATGTGTCAACCCCCATCTGAGATACTCTATTTTCTGAGCAAATTTTTGGTGTTTATAAAGCCACTGTTTGAGTATGTTACAACTCTGGGTTGAGTCAGTCTAGACAGATCACCCCAGTCTTTTATCAGAGAAAACATAGTACCCACCTGACTACTGTTACATGAATGAAGAGATTTCCCAAGAACCTGGGAAACAGAAGAGACCCTAGAGGTAGGAAAAGAGGAAACATGTTTGGCCACAAAAGTTAAAAAGTCAAACACATAGTTACATACTACAATTACATCTTTAAAAAAGTGTGTGATCACCAATGTATCTGTAATTCCTCTTTCTCACATTTTCCTGGGAGTAATATATATTTTTAACATCTTTATTGGAGTATAGTTGCTTTACAATGGTGTGTTAGTTTCTGCTTTATAACAAAGTGAATCAGTTATACGTATACATATATCCCCATATCTCCTCCCTCTTGCGTCTCCCTCCCACCCTCCCTATCCCACCCCTCTAGGTGGACACAAAGCACCAAGCTGATCTCCCTGTGCTATGCAGCTGCTTCCCACTAGCTACCTATTTTACATTTGGTAGCGTATATATGTCCGTGCCACTCTCTCACTTCGCTGGGAGTAATGTTTTTAAGAGTGATATTAAGGGTAGTAATATTTCCCTGGTTCTTATCCACTCAGATCCACTCCTGGTGCAGCTCATGCACACTCAGATTCAGGTCCTCTCTGCTTTCATGCGTTGGGCAGTCCATTTCCCTAGTTGCTGCATTGGCTGCTCTCAGTAATGTCTGATGCAGAAGTCTTGCCTGCCCACCACGCTGGACGAGGTGCACTGGCCATTGCTACTAGCTGCCAGTGACTGGCATCCAGAGAGCTAATTGCTGCTCCAGGCTCCCAAAGTTGCTCTACCACCTCCAGGCAGGCCAACTGTTTGAGTCCTAGCCAAAACCACAGACTCAAGTTCGGAAACCTCCTTCCCCCACTGCAGAACATTATTTCTTTTAAAAAGGCCTATTGAGATTTAGCCAACTCTCATTGCTGCAGTGGAGAACAGGCTAATTTGTATGTTGATTTTGATTCTCCCATTGTTGTCATTTAATAATTTATCTACTTATTACCCTCACTTTCACCAATGAGTTAACACGGTCAGGAGCAGAAATTGGAAATCCAGTCAATTTTATTAGCAAATTTTGTGGAATGTTTGGCGAAGAAAAGTCCAGAAAATGTAGTGCTGGCTACAAAGAGATTTTAGGATTATTCGCGGGCTTTGCTTATCTACGCCCTTCCAATCATGCACTACCGCAGATAATTGGAAATATGCCGTGTATGCGTTACCATGTCAGGACACAGCAAGATGACACAGTGTGAAATGGCAGATTTGGGTGATGATGGTAGCTTGGTCTAAAGCAGCGTGATAAAATTAGTTAGCGAAAAACAAATTTAAAAACAGAGATCATGTTACTGAACTAAACAGAATGCAAAATTAGTTTGGAAATAGAAAAAAATCCGTGTGTTTAATATTCAGTGTATGGACCCGTAAAAAGTCAATTAAAGGTTTAAAATTTCAGTGCCGATCCATATGTCACTGCATATTTCCTTAAGCCCTGGTGCAGAAATGAATATTTCTAATAATAATCCTTTCCTCACGAGGTCCCTTAGGCCTACCGTGCTCACGCGTTAGAGCCTGTGGTGAAAAGAACTGATTGAAAAAGTATGATAGTCCTCCAGATCTGAGAGCTGCAACATACGAGTGTGTCATAGCCAGTACAATTGGTATTATTTTCAGCTTCAAACAACTATGGATTTTCTTCTACCATCGTTTGTTTGCAGCCTGCAAACAATAGTGACCTGTAATTTTATTCATTAGTTTTTTTTACCCCTCCCAAAGGGGAAAAACAAGAAGTTAAGTGCCATAGAGCTGATGTGATAAAGATGGCAAGGAGGTAAGAGTTCTAAATTCAGAAACTCTCTGCAGGAAACAGTGCTTCATTAAGAAGGTGCACACAAAATTATTTCAACTCTAATTTCAGATTCTGTCTGAAAAAATAAAAGAATTTGATTTTATTATCACTTGCCTTCTTCTCGGGTTGGAGAGCTGATGACTGACACAGTAGAGTCCAGGCAATGAAAGCAGAGTTTGAAGGCTCTGGCCCCTCTTCTGGGGATATGGCCAGGCAGGCTGGAACAGTCCCAAGAGCTGACACCCTTGAAAACTCACTTCTGCTGTCCCCTGCTCTACCTCTCCTGGCTGTGTGCCAGGACAGAAAAGGCAGCAGGAGCGACTGAGCTATTACTTGATTTCTCAGAATTCAAATGTGACTGACCCCTGATTTCCAAGACGCACAGGCCCCTGTCTTTACTCTGGTTCTTTGCCTTCTCGGCTTGATAGGAGAAAGGAGAGGGGCAGAAATGCCACTTGAAGTCATCCCATGATACTGGAATGTGGAAAAGACAGAGAGAGGCTTCTGAACAGCAATGATGGAGTCATCTCTCAGGAAATCTGCAGCAATAATTATTTTAAAGAGGGGGAAAGGGTGGTGGGACTTAGAAAGAGACCAACGTGGCATTGTGAGGGATGGAAGAAGCCAGGTGAGGTCAGCTTCAGGGATTATGAAAGGATAGGTTTGGAAAGACAGGGAAGAGGCAACTTTATGATCTTTTTTTGGCAGGTGAAGGAACTGAGATGCATGGCGGCTGTGACTTTACCAAGGTTTCAGAAAAGTAAGGCTGCTTATGTATGGGTAGGTTTTGATGTTATGATAACAGGTTCCAGCACTTCTACAAACAGGTGTGAGTGCTGACAGGTGAGGAGGCCAGCACGTGTGTCAAGAGTCTTCGCAAGAGTCTCGGTATACTTTTATTGGTTCTCCAATCAGGGCACTGTTCTGAGGCTAGATCTTATCCAAACAATAAGCTGTATACTATTCTGAGCTTCACTTTTGGAACAGAGTAAAAGGAAGCTTTCCCAGCTTCAATTTCACTTTGCATTAGTGCACTACTGTAGATGCACGTGACACGCATACCTTGGAGAGCAAAAACCACCACCTCCCAAGGGGTAAGACAACCTTGCCATTCTGCATTTTCCTCCTCTCCTTCCCCAGGCGAGATTGAGAGTGGGGTGGAGGTAAAGGCGTTAAGCATCCATCTTTTCAAAATGCCAGTTTTCTCTTGGTTCCATGATTCTTTGTATAATTGGAAGAGTTCCTAGAGCAAACCAAAGCCGCAGTGGTAACCCAGTCATCCCTGAATCGTATTAGTCAGACCATTACAGCTGCCTGTCGTGCTGAGATTACAAACCTCCAGGGCACGGGCTAGGTCTTCTCTTCTGTTTTATATTACTTCAAACTCAATATGGGCCCTTGAGAAACCACAAATATGTGATTTAGTATATGATTTAATATTTGATATGATTTAATATAGTATATGATTTAATGTGTCACCTCAACCACTATATATAAAAAATTGAGAAATTTAAGAAAAATCCTGCTTAACTCCGTAAGTGAATTTAAAATTGAAACACAAAAATAAAACACCCTATGAACCTCTCGTTTTAAATTAATGTGTCATTCTAGTAGACTACTGCTTAGCTCAGAATAAAAATGTGGCAATAGGGCTTCCCTGGTGTCACAGTGGTTGAGAGTCCGCCTGCCGATGCAGGGGACACGGGTTCGTGCCCTGGTCCGGGAAGATCCCACATGCCGCGGAGCGGCTGGGCCTGTGAGCCATGGCCGCTGAGCCTGCCCGTCCGGAGCCTGTGCTCCGCAACGGGAGAGGCCACAACGGTGAGAGGCCCGCGTACCGCAAAAAAAAAAAAAAAGATGTGGCAATAGCTTCTAGATTTTGACCAACACCTATCATTTGACACCTGTGGTGTCCAATTAGTTTTCAACACCTGTAGCTTCCTACATAGTACTGCTGGTATCTACTCCGTCTTATCTATATGGGATGATGAACGTTCACTGAACTTATTGTCATTATTTCATGAGGTATGGAAGTCAAATCATTATGTTGTATGCCTTAAACCTATGCAGTGCCATATGTCAGTTATCTCAATAAAACTGGAAAAAAATAAGCACTCATAATTACCTAGTTCTAGAATTCTAGTATCTGGCAGGTGCAGCATTCATAACATCATTTAAAATTACACAGTAATTTAAAAGTTTTAATATTATATTGAATAGAACTGACAACTGCCTGTATCATTCATCCATTTACTGTTTTCTGTATGAAACTGGTTTTGTCTCTACATCACATTGTAATATAAAGCCCTTCCAAGAACATGATACTTGTAATTACAGTTAGCGGCAATTTTATCCTTCACGCTTGCTTTTCAGGTTGTGTTGGAAGCTCTGAAGAGTTTCTTGTGGCTTTAGGGCCATCTGTTGGGCTCCAAAGCAGTCTAGGTAGGAGTGCTTGTCTGTATCACCCTTTCCTCCTCACATTTGATTGTTTCCTTGTACTTAGACTTACATAAAGACACTTAACCACGCCCTCCCGTTCTCCTTGGTTACTTCCTCTTATTTCTTTCACTTGACCCCTTTTCTTCCTGTTCCCAGCTGGAGCCATTCATTAACTCTTTTGTAAATGCTTCATTAATGGCCATGCTTAATCACAGCAATTTCCCTCCATGATGTTCAACTTCCTCTGTCATTGGCCAGTGTGTGAGTCTTGACCCATTTCTGGATGAGCTTGTGATGCTGTTCGTCTTTGAAGACCTTGAGTAGTTAATTCCAGTGCATGCCTCTGCTTCAGGCACAGCCACAGCCGTCAGAGTGAATGTTTGTACAGTGCTGAGAACAGCACCTGGCGGGTAGTAAGTGCTATGCTATTCCTAAATGTATAAATAAATAAATTGTGCCCTACATGTACTCGGTTTCCGAGACCAGGCTTTGGTTTGCTTACACTCCTTTTCACCCTCGTTAAGTCCTGGGTTGTGAACTGTAGTCAGTGGTGTGCTGAAGCTGGCTTGCACCGGCTTACCAGTAACTTGTGAAATTTTCAGGGTTTTTGTGAGCTGGTTATTAAACGAGGCCATAATTAAGGATTAAGTTCTAGGAACTTAAGATTAATAATTTATTTTTAAAACAGAGGTAATAAATACTCAAAACCGGTCACTTCCTAATGATACTTCTGCAATTTAGTATCATCTATGTGTTGAGGTTATTATGTCTGTCATATCTGTACCACAGGTAGCTAACAGCCACTCGACAGAACACGGCAATGGTTGTTTACTTCAGTGGCTGTCCTTCTTCAGTGGTTAGAAGGGGACATCTCATGTTTTTACATATATCACTCTATACCAGAAACTGGCTTCCAACCTATTCTAATGAAATCTTTTTCTTTAAAAAAAATACTGTTTAATATAGCATACAACCAAAAAAGTACAGAAACATAAATGTATAGTTTAATAACTAATTTGTAGTAAATACCCATGAAACCACTACCCAGGTCAAGAAATGGGACATGATCAGCACCTCAGAAACTCCTAGTTGCCTCTCTCCAGATTGAGGAAACCCTTCTCCTGACTTAATAATCTTTTACTCACCTTTCTGTAGAGTTTCACCATTTCTTCTCATGTAATTCTACACCACCATTTATGTCTGATTTAGAACATTTTATATCACTGAAATCAAACAGGATGTATATATCTAGCTTTTTTTCTTTTCAGTATTATTGTTATGTGCTTCAGACATGCTGTCATTTTTGCTAAAAATTTTAATGCTTGTAACTCTTGTGACAAGCGGGCATTTGGTCCATTTTAATGAACTTATCCCACTAAATGAAGGTGAAATTTAACTGAGGTGCTGAAAAGGGTAACCTTCATGTATTCCAGGTGTTTCCTGGCCCCAAACTGCCTTCAGGCTCTTTCCATTTTCTCCTCTCGAAGCCAGGCCACCAGAGCCAAAGCACTCAGCCATTTTGTGCAAAATGGTCTCATTACCTACATATCTGCTCTCTCCTTCTCTCCTCTGTGCTCTCAGAACCAAAGTCCTATGGAGGTATAAGACCCCACAGCAATCTTCTAAGGGCAACACCTGCCTGGTGGCAGTTGGTCATAGCCTTGGGGGCCCAGGTAGGAACTTGTCATTTACTTGAAGGATGCCAGTATTGCTGCCAAGGAAGCCTCCCTCCCACCCTGTGTTGGGGAGGGGGGGTCAGACCTGCTCAGGTTGGAGCATATATAGGGGTGGGAGTGGCATGTCAGAACCATGGTGAGTGGCCAGAGACAAGAAAACACTGAAACTAATAAGCTACTCTAGGAAAGGAGCTATTAGAGAAAAAGAAGTTTTTGGTAGTTACAAATATGGTTGCTGATTAGGGACAAATTGAGACAAATGGAGAATCCATCCATGAGCTCCAACAAACATCTAATAGGAGTTCTAAAAATAGAGAATTGAGGGGAAAAAAAAGAAAGGAGAAAACAATATAAGTATATCTCAGGATAGATGAAATATATGAGTGATCAGATTGAAAGGGCCTATGAAGTGCCATACTGAATAATAGTTTTTAACATCTTACATTAGCTATATCCCTGATAAATTTCAGAAGACTAAATTTATTCAGATGAATAAAATGAACATTCTGAAAATTATTTAGAGGAAAAGCTATTTACCTTCAAAGGAGAAGGAGTTACATTGGTTTCAGACTTTTCATCAACAGCACTAGATGCAGGAAGATAATGGTTCAATAATTTCAAGTTCTGAAGGGAAAGATTTTATTCTAGAATTCTAGGCCTGGCCAAAAAGCCATTTCCAGAAATTCTAGCAAGAGGTCCAGAAATTTTGTCTCTTATTAACTTTTTCTGAAAAATGTATTTGCAGATATGTCAAGAGAAGTAAAAATGAATCTAAGAGAAAAGAGGATATGGAATCCACGAAACAATAAAACTAATCTAGTAATATGATAAAATCCTTGGATGATCCAAATTAAGGTGAAGCCCAAGGTATTCAGAAAGGGTGTCTTCAAGAAGAAAGCAAATTATACTACAAAATTTTATCAAGAAGTTATGTCATCTTGTTGATAAGAGAATGATTTGTTTTACCAATCACAAGAAGGAGGGACAATTAGCAGCTCTGGGCAAAGGAACTGTTTTTTGTTTTTGTTTTTTTAAATCATAATCCAAATGTTGAGCAAACTAAAATGTGACATGGCTTTGAGTAATTCATGAATTGTAAGAAAGGTGAATTGATTTGACCCTAATGTTTGCAATATTTTCCTTCCACACAGGGTTAGCTGAGATTTGGAGTTTGTTGAGAAGTTTAAATGTGGTAACATTTGAAGGTACCCACTATACAGTAATACACCCACTATGGAACACCTACTGTATAGTAATTGCTCAAACATTATTAGTTCCTTCGTTATTCCTACCCCAACTCCTAGCACTTCTAAGTACTTATCAGCAAAACTTGTATTTTAAGTAAGCATATAAGACTTCCTAAATGTATAGATGAGGTTTCAATCATTTAAAAAAATTGTTACATTTCCCTTTGGGAAGAAATGAAAGAAGCTTGACCAGATATATAATCAAATGATTGCATTGGGTTGACTACAAGATTCTAAAGCAGAAATAATATTTAGAGAGAAGACTTTTGTTTTGGTGGGGATGTTAATACTCTGAGTACCTTAAAGGAATAATATAGTAACTGAAAATACAATATTAGAACACAAGTACCTGTTCTCTCTAAAGGAAAATCAGTGCATCATAAAAGACCAAAGTGATACACTTCTGATTGCTTTAGTCTTTTTCTTTCTTTATATATAGCAAAGCATATATTCCCACTGCTCCATTGCTGCAGACATTTCAAGGAGATTGGTGTTTTTCAATAGGTGTCCTGTCCTTCCTTCAAAAGAAGCAGAGTGTATGAAAAATCCTAGGCAGATCATTAAAATTGTAATAATACCCCAATGTGGAAGATGAAAGGGAAGAACTCTGCCTCATGCTGGATTTATTTTTAGTACTCGGTGGTGTATTTTTTGTATGGTACTTGGATCAGGTCATCCAGAAGGAAAGGATCACATTAACATTGGTGTTTGCAGTGAGATGTAATATTATTTAGTGGGACTATAGCCTTTGAAACCTAGATGAAAATGAATGGAGACGATCCTGCATCAAATCCCATTTATTGAAACCAGTTATTTTGGCCAGTGATGTGCCTGACAATTCAATGTAAACTCATCTCTTTTTTATCAATTTATTGCCCAATTTCAGTTAGCAATCTATTGCCTGAAACATGCCAGACCACATTCAAAGTCTGTCAGATTTACCTGACAGTCTTAGATCATAATTTATTTGCTTCCACGTCAATAGAGCCCTAACCGCTCCTCAGAATTTTCTATAAATGCAAAGTCAGTAGGGTTGGATATCCTAACCACTAATAAGAGGTGGCTCGGTTATTGATGGCCCTGTGACTTCAAGTGAATCCTGTAGCGGCTACCCTTCCTCTTTGTTTCTGCCTGACTTTTCCAGCTCCCCTGTTGCGTTAGGGCCTCAGCAGACTCAGACTTGAGGAACACATAGGTGGCTGAAGGAAGGCAGGCTAATTTTAATATCTGGGGAGTTTTGGAAAAGGTTGATGGAGAGGAAGTTTTAGAAATGATCCAGAAACTAGAAATTTACATTTGATTTCATCTACCATTGGCATTGCAGGATTAGCTTTGAATGTTCACATAAGAAGAGTATTTTTCACAATGACCCGTTTTAAAACAAATCACACTACTCAAAAATGTTAGTAGACAATGTTCGTTTTGCTAACATTGTGATTCTGGGCAAGATACTCACTTGGCTTTAGTCTCCTCATTTATAAAAATAGCACCTACTTCATAGGATGATGGGGAAGATGAGCTAAGTTATAAAACATGCGTATAGTGGTACTTGTGCATATGAAATATAAATATAATACATGATTTAAATATTTACAAGATAGAGAAGAGTAACAAAAAAGTGTGACCTTTTAAATAAACAAAAAGGTGCTGAATCTTTATGCTGTTAGATTTTAATTTAAAGATTTGTTAAATGCTCCAAGTTTCAGGTCTAAGCAATTAAAATTTTAGTAGGAGACAGAGTTTCAGCAGATTTCTTTCTAGGACTATAGCATAAAGTGCTAAGGCTGCTTTCATGTCATTTACCTCCCTTTCTTTTTCCTGTCCATCACAATAACCAATCTGTTCTCCTCTTCCCCTATTGATACGGTTCCCCTGCAGATTTTGACTTTGAGAACTTGAAATCAGTCACAAATTTGGACAACTAAATTTTGCTCTCAGGAATGCCAATTTTTTTAAATCTAAAAATACTAGAATTCTATTAGGTGATTTTTATACTCAACGCTGTGCATCATGGAAAATGGTCTCTGAAAAAATGTAAAATGTGCCGCAGCTGAGTATTGCATGTTTAAAGCTTTAAAGCGTGTGACTATACATCAGTATTAACACACTTTTTTCCCCAAAGGCTTTTATTTTTAGAATCAATTTCACCAGATTGTTTTCTAGGTCAGGCACAATATTTTTATTCGTTTTCTATTCTCTTCTTCAGTAATTTTAATTAGAATTATGTTAGTCATTATTTGGCTTTCCATATGTCTTAGTGTCTGCATATTTTGCATCTCTCTGTCTTCTCTGCTTCATTCTGGGTAATTTCTTTGTGTGTGTGTGCATGTCTGTGTGTATATTAGTTATTGATTTTCTCTTCAGCTGTGTTTTTTTTTTTTTTTTTTTTGTGTTACGCGGGCCTCTCAATGTTGTGGCCTCTCCCGTTGCGGAGCACAGGCTCCGGACGCGCAGGCTCAGCGGCCATGGCTCACGGGCCTAGCCGCTCCGCGGCATGTGGGATCTTCCCGGACCGGGGCACGAACCCGTGTCCCCTGCATCGGCAGGCGGACTCTCAACCACTGCGCCACCAGGGAAGCCCTTCAGCTGTGTTTTATTTTCAGTTTAGCCCATTGACTGAGATCTTGACTTCAACATTATATGTTTCCTTTCTACAAGTTTTATTGCAGATATATCTGTCAGTCTTTAACAGTCTCATTTTGATAGGTGATCTCTGATTTTATCCTCTATTTCTTTAATCATTTTGTATGTCATTGTTCTGTATTCTGTAGCTACATTTGTAATCTCTACAGCCTCTGGATCTGTTCTTTCCCCTCTCTCTCACTGGTGGCATGTTTTCAACTATGTTTGGCATCAAATATTGTGAGTTTCTTGCTTGATCCTTTGTGCCTAAATTGAAAATTTGAGAAACTGTTCTGTAGAGAATTTCCTTTTTTTTTTCCTGCTGGTGGTACCCTCCAACCTGGAACTACCTAAGCTCTGCATGTGAGTTGTAGGTCCTTGTTCTGAGACTCGTACTGGCCCAAGGCTGGCGTAAGGCTGAGTTTCCAGACAGCGTTGCTAGTATAGCAGCTGCCTTCTGGGAACTCTGCTCCTCCTGGATGTCTGCTACCAGTCTGGATCCAGTGACTTTTTAAAAAGAGAGTATGTCCCTGGGAAATGTTCCTATTCCTTTGAGGTTAGCAATATTTCACACAATATGTTGTTTCCAAACTTCAGTTGTTCTATAGAGGGATGTTTCCTTGAACCTTCTAGTCAGGCATATCGCTGGAAGCAGAAGCCTGTTATTACTTGTCATGTATACACACACTTCACAAGCAACCTGAGCATGTTTTGCCTTATCATTCGTGAGTATATATAGTTGTTTGGAGGAGTATATGTTAAATAAATGACATCTATCTATGTATCTACCTATCTTTCTTTCTTTCTATCTATTATCTCTCTCACTGTTTTATTAATGTTTTAAATGATAATATTATCTGTTAAATCTGAAATAGTCAGGTTTCAAAAGTAAATATTCAATATTTGTTTTATTATTTTATGTCATAGCTTATTTATATTCTTTTGTATATACCAGATATTTCATTTACCTAAAAAAATGGGTACATAGTATTGAAAGGAGATGTAGAAAGAATTGTTTGTCAGTGACCTCACAGAAAGCTTTAACATGCTCAGCCTGATTGTTCACGAGTATCTTGCAGTGCTTTGGGTGAGCACTTATTACATAAAATGACATTAAGGAGGAAAGGGAACATCTGGAAATAGGAAGATAAGATTATTAGACGAAACTGAGGATCATAAGAAGGCTTAGATTATATGTATAAAAAGAAGAACCCCCCTCCCCACACCCAGGTATATTTCCAAGGCACTGAGCCACCCAACAAACTGGGTAAGTTCAAGAATATAGTGACTTCTGAGACCAACTCGAGGGAGTGGGCAGTGTCCTCAGAGATGGGTCCGGGCTCACTCAACTGAATAAATACACATAGACTTCATTCTGGGAATCAAGCCAGCTCACATCAAATGGCAGATTGAAAACTTCTAAAGTATTTTATATTTGAATATTTACAAAATATCATCAGTTCCTATAAAATAATCACCTCCATAAGGCTTTAAAATAAAAATCTTCTTTCTACTGAAGTTAACTTTTCTATTATACTCAATAAAATCAAAAATGAAAAATCACAATGAAACCATGCATTGGTATGAAAAGAGAAGGCTCATAATCTAGGAGCCTAAAATGTAGTTTTTCTTTCACCCAAAACAAATTCTCAAAATATATCGAGGCCTTAGTTCTTTTTTTTTTTTTTTTTGCAGTACACGGGCCTCTCACTGCTGTGGCCTCTCCCGCCGCGGAGCACAGGCTCCGGACACGCAGGCCCAGCGGCCGCGGCTCACGGGCCCAGCCGCTCCGCGGCACGCGGGATCCTCCCGGACCGGGGCACGAACCCGCGTCCCCCGCATCAGCAGGCGGACCCTCAACCACTGCGCCACCAGGGAAGCCCTGAGGCCTTAGTTCTTGAGAAGAATTATGACACAACTTGCCAGAAGTGGTCTTTCCAAAGCGCTGATCACCGTTCTGTAGCTGGTTTTTGGATTTTAATGGGTCTCATTTTTATTTGACAGTAACAGTTGTGTAAAAACCATGTGCTAGGTCCTAAGGAATTCCAAGGTAAATAAGACACGTCCTCTGCCTTTTGTTTGCTTACAATCCGGCAAATCACAAAGAAGCAATTAAGCTGCAAATTTTATGACTCATTAGGGGCAAAGAAGGTGCTTTCTGATTTGTATTTGCACTTGACACGATAAGACCCAGTTAATAAACATATATATAGCTTTATAAAGCCTACATTTTAATGAGGTTTGAAAGAATATACAAAAATATTAACTGAGTGATTACTTCTGGGTGGTGGGATGATCATGTGTGAATTTTACTTTCTTTTTTTTTTTTTCGTCTCTTTAAAACATATTTTCTGTAATGAACATAAATTACCTGTTAATAATCATTAAAATGGATTATTATTGTTTAAGTATTCAACAAGCAATTACAATGGCCCTTTTAGGTAGGGATTAAAGTGTTGGCTTTAATCTTTAAATTGTGGCCCTAACACAGACCAAATGTTTCTTGCTGTGGATACAACGATGAGTAAGTTATCACAGTTCTACCTTCGTGGAGTCTAAGAGTCCAGTGGACAAGGCCATTAAATGAACAATTACAAGTGTGGGAAGTACTGGACTGAAATAGTAAATGTACAGATTTTATGGGACTTAATAACAGTTATATGCCAAGTATTTAAAGATGTAATCCTCACAGTAACTTTATTAAGAGTGCCTAATTATCACCCTCTCCCCAGGTTTCACTTATGAGGAAACCAAGGCTTATCGAGGTTGTAGTAAGTTGCTCAAGATTACACAGTTTATGTGCCAAAGTGTCTGTCATGGGGTCTGCAGCCTCTTTGCAGATGGTTTGGTCAAAGGGCAGTGTGTGTCTCTGTGTGTGTGTGTGTATTGGTATCCATCTCTCTATATTGTCAGGATGGCAAGCTATGAACTGTGCTGCTCATTGTACTTTTCTTTCAAATTTATGTGGGAATAGAAAATTTCAAAATTAAAGGGAAGGTTACACAACTGGTAAGAGTTGGGAGTCAAATGCAAATCTAAAACCCAAACTCATATACTTAAGTGCTCAGCTACTGCCATCTTGTATGTAATCTCTCCATTCTCAGGCATATGTATCATTTTATATGAGGAAGCAGGAACAACATATAATATGTAAACCGACTGAAATGTCATAATTCTCTCGTAGCTTCAGTTGAATATTTTTAAAGATTATATTCAGTTTGGACCTTGGAGCAGCTGACTTGTAATCCTGTTTTGTATCTGTTTTCTGATATGTGCTCAATTTGACTGATTGTCGTTCAACGAGTATTTATTAATCACCTACTCGACATTCAGTCCTGTGGTAGATGTAGCTAATACAGAAAAGTTCAAGAGTTCAAAATATCTATCTTTTAAAGAGTTTAGAGTTTGGTTAAGTAGACATGATGATACATGACAAACAAGAATGACCAACACCAACACAAATATATGAGCAGAATTTTGATGCAGACTCTAAGTGCTCTAAGAAGTGAAAAGACAGATACCGATGTGGTCTGGGGTAATTAGAGAATGCTTCGTGAGGAAGGCAATCTTAGAATCTCTTTGAAAGATGGTTAAGATTTGAAAGTTTAGGAAAGGACATTGCAGATGGAAACAATATAAGCAGTGACACATGAGTATTTTGTGTTCATGGATCAATGATGCAGCCTGATAGAAAGGATTTGTACAGAAAGGGTGTTTAATAGTGCGATGAGTTGGATTGGAAGATATAAATTCTAAGGTGGAATTTCTTGTAATAGAAAAAATTACAAGAAAAAATAAACTAAGGTTATATTTATCAGAGGTGCACATGATGAAGCTTTCTTTTTGAAAATCTTCATGCTTTACTTTTTATTGTTGAGGCCACCATCAGAACTCCTTTCAGTGAATCGGGTTTTTTGTGTTAGAATCACAGGTTTCAATAAGACATATATACATATATATATATATATGTAGACATATATACATATATATGTATATATATATTTTTAAAACTGTGTTCACTGCAGGGAAGTTGTCAGATACCTTGCTTGCCACATCCCTCAGGGACCCTGATGTTGGGAACAAGGAACTTTTCTCCCATGTTCTTGATTCAACATGGAGGAAGCTGCAAACTATATATCTCTTTGCCCCTCACCTGCTTCTCCTTTGGGGAGGTGTGAGTTAATCTGATGGGTGATTTTGGAAGGAAGAACTGGGCAAGGGTAGCTCATTCCCTCTCTCTGCTCTTCTTTTTGGGAGTGAGTCTGTCCACAGAGTGTGCTCTCAACTGTCCTCTGCTGTTCTGGAAGCTGAGTGGTAAAGGGGGGCCCTGCTGCCTTTACTGGGGGCCACGGCAGGGACTGGCAGAGGGAGTCGACCTAATTCTGGGTTCAGTGTGTTAAGCCTATTCGTCTACAGATATAGGTCGCATTCTCAAACTGCAGCTTTATCGGTGGTAATCTTGTTATTTTAGCTTCACTGGCTTGTTCCTTCCTTCTAATTTCTCAGCTGATAGAAAACCTGGGTAGGAGAGAGGGTTGCTATTTGTCGAATTTCTTCCATACCCCATCATCTTATGAAAACAATGTTCATATTTGGACATTGAAAACTATGAATGTACATTTCATTTTCTTCATCATATTGTTCAAAACCAATTTTTTACTAAATTAGAACAATTATATATGCTTTTATAATCTACATATCTGTGTTTTAGCCCTCCCTGATATTGTATTTGTATTCTAATTTCTACTTTCTTTAGTTCTGATTTTTTAAATTTATGATGAACTATTTTGTTTATGTGCTTTCTACATGCCATCTCAAATATTTCTGTGGATTTAGGCCAAGTTTAAATCATATAATACTTCCATGATATGTTGACAGACCTGGAAGATTGGCTGGGTATAGAAAATGAAGGAGAGAAGTTAATTAGAAGTGAGTCAAAATCTCACATAAATGACTATAAGAAGGTGGCATTGCTGTGAGACGTCACCATCTCACAGATGGCAGGTGATGGTTTTCAAGTGAACAAGGGACATCTGAGTGAAATACCCAGAAGATGGGGCATTAGAGAGGAGCTTGGGCAAATGAAAGAAAGAGAACAAATTGATAAAGAATGAATGAGGAGGGTTGGGGTGGGGGGTGGGGGGTGGGGGAGAGAGAGAGAGAGAGAGAGAGAGAGAGAAAGAGAGAGAGAGAGAGAGAATAACCATATATTTTGGAGGAATTTCCATAGTTGATGTAAAGAGGAAGCACAACTAGAGAATAAAATGAAAAGGATCAGACAAAGAAGGAGGAGAAAGTAATGTTCCTGAAACTGTGGGAAAGAACAGGTAGTAGACATGCAAATGCTGCAAGTTTTGTCAACTGCAAAACAAAGTTTTAGGAGAATGATGATTGTAAACCCATAGCTAGGCAACAATCTCTTTGAGGGATTTATTTTATCTTTCGTTAATTTGTTTACCCCATTCCAGAAATGTTTATACAGTGCCCAGCATAATACTATATAATTTGTGCTTGGACGTGATAAGAATTAAATAAGGGATTCAATGGATGAATTCAGCTAGCTGGTATGTTTTGTAGGGTGGTTCTTCCTACAAGGCTCTCCCCTGCTTTGGAAGGCTGGCTGTTGAGTGTATAGTATGTGGGTGTAGGCGTCAGCTGGAATGTGTGAGCAGGAAGTATATAGCCACTGGATGATTAAATAAGAAGCACCTAATTCTGTGGTATCCCATCCACTCTACGAACCCTGCCCTTTCCAGGCATGTTGTTCAATTTCTTTAGAGAGCATATCTTTGATTTTAGTCTAGGGCAAAATGCTGCTGCTGCCAGTCACTTTGCACACGTGGGCATGGAGGCAAGTTGGGGGAGGGAGCTGTATCATGCTCTAGAGACAGTCCTTTGATTGATCACCTGATTTCTGCCCCGTTCCCACTCAGTTCGGGGTTTGGAGCTTCTCTGGAGCTGAGCTGGGAAGAGTGGCTTCCCCTTTCCCTGCTGCCTTCTTCTCTGCATGTTCTTGACTGCAGTCTGTCCCCCCAGCCCCTCTTTTCCATCTGCATAATTCCACCTGCTTTCTGTTTTCTAGAAGTCATTCAAATCTGTTAATGTCACTCCTTCTTCTTGGGGCTGCTATGAATTAGTTCTCTTTGTTTTTGGCATAAATTATTGTCATTTCAATTAGATCTTTGCAGGAAGGGATGGTAAATATATGTATTCAATCTATCCTCTTGCACTGGCGGGCAACTCACTTTGTTATCGAGCAGAAACTTAACACACCATTGTAAAGCAATTATACTCCAATAAAGATGTTAAAAAAATAAATAAATTGCCAAGACCCTTACTTTGTTATTGCTTTCCTTATGGACATTTGAAAGATCTTCATTTCTCAAACTGCGTTTATGATAATAAATTAATTGTGATGATAAAAACGTATTTTTCCCCTTAAAAAATCATTATTTCTAAGGGCCAAACAGAGCTTCCAATCAGCAAAGTAAACTATGACATCAAACTGAATTGATGCAATTCCTGGCAAGAGCAAGAAATTTAATATTTTTTAACACAGCTATTGTGTCAGAAAATAAATTATTAATGTCAAAATCTGATTCAGATATTCCAAATTGTGGTCTTTTAAAGGAAGAATGTAGGTTACTATGAGGAAGCATAGTAGGAGGAGCCTAATTTAGTTTGGAGGATCAGGAAAAATCCTCTTTGGAAAGTGACATTTAAGCAGAAGCCTAAGATATTAGCTAACAGAATAGCAAGGGGAGTATTGGAGGTGATGGAACAGCAGGTCAGTTGCTCAGTGGGCTAGGAATGGGCCAAGAATGGGGGAGAGAGGCCCAAGATGAGGCTGGAGAGAAGGGCAGAGACCAAATCAAAATCCTGCAGAGTCTTGGATTAATATCCTAAAAGCTGTCAAAAGGTTTTACCCTTTTGGCATTGATTTGACCTTGTCTGTACTTTTAAAGGTTTGCTCTTTTTAGCTTTGTGAAGAACAATTTGGTAAGGTGGTTCTACTGCAGTAGTATAGGTGAGAGATGATGGTGGCATGGCTAGAAAATGGCCAAGGCCATTGAAAAAGGTAGATAAAATTGGAGACACACACACACACTCACACGTATTGAATTGATAGAACTTAGTGATGGTTGTGATAGGCTTAGGAAGGGAAATTGAATAACTTCCAGGTTTCTGATTTGGGCAATTGGTGAGATTGAAGTGCCATTTACTGAGATGAAGGATATAGAATAAGGATGAATTTTGGGGAGAAAAATTAAGAGTTCAGTTTCTAATTTTTACTTGGGAGGGAGACAAATCCAAGTAGAAATGCTAAGAAGGCAGTGGATCTGGATCTCAGAAGAGAGATCTTGGCTAGAGATATAAATTTGGGAATTGTCATCATATAGATATTATTTAATGCCACAGGAGTGGAAGGTATCAGGGAGAGAAAGAAAAAGAGAAAAACCACATGACTAAACCCCAAGGAACCTCAACATTCAGAGGTTGGATAGAGAGGAGAAGCTGCTCTGAGAATTTGAAAAGAGCCAAAGAGATGGAAGGAAAACCAAATGAGTTGATGTCAAGGTTTCCAAGAAAATAGAGTATTTTAAGAAGGAGGATATAAATGGTTACCCCTTTAAAATATTCCTAATATACCTTGTATGTTCAAGGATCCATATTACCTTTTTCCTGTAAAGGTTTCAGACAGAGATGAAACCACATTCTAAAGCCAGGGAGAGATTCTGGGAGTGGAGCTGGGCAGGCGGTCTTGGTGGTGTGCGTCACTGGTTAATGGGAGACCAAGCAAAGAAATGTGTGTCAAGGATCTGGCTTATCTAGTGCCTCCCCCTCCTCCACACTGCTTCCCACCTCAAACATCATTGCTTCATAATCTCAACAAATATTATGCTAACATATTACTTGAAAAATTGTTGTGAAGACAATACCATTGGAGAATTTCCCAAAGAGAGAAATTTCTCCTATTCGTGTCTAATATGGACCAGACTGAGAACAACTGAAATAGTTAATACAAGTAGTTTTATTTTACAAGTAGTAGGGGAAAAGGACGTTCGTTTTTTTTTTGTTTTTTTTTTTTTGCGGTACGTGAGCCTCTCACTGCTGTGGCCTCTCCTGCCGCGGAGCACAGGCTCCAGACGCGCAGGCCCAGCGGCCATGGCTCACGGGCCCAGCCGCTCCGCGGCACATGGGATCTTCCCGGACCGGGGCACGAACCCGTGTCCCCTGCATCGGCAGGCGGACTCCCAACCACTGCGCCACCAGGGAAGCCCAGGACGTTCGTTTTTAACTCAAGTTTTCTGACTGATTTTATGTGAATTTATGTGAATCAGATAAGTCTTTGACCATCTGCATCTGAACATTAGTTGAAAATTGAATATCAACTTCTCCTGAGTCCTTCTACTGCTGGCTAGCTTACCATACTTTATGAAGATAAGATTATAAAGTATTGTCATTTTTTGTTTTGCATGTCGTTTTTCAAATCAGCATAACAACCAAATATTACTTTTCTGAGTTTTGTAGTTGTGCAAAATGTAAGAGAAAATGCTAGGGGAAATTATATGAAATTGTCATTTGATGAAAAAATGGCCAAACCTGGGCAATTTCATGTAGTTCAACCTAATACTTGACATGTGTCTAGCAGCTTACCCCAGAAATGGCTCTTTGCTTTTGTTCAAATAGTCTCTCTTAGTTACTGTGAGCTATGGTAAATTAACTTGTACTAAATTTAATTTATTTTATTTTGAATTTTTATCTCCTTACATACTTTCTTTGTTAAATGGTTTCGGACAGTTCTAAGGAAGGAACTTAATCCAGAATGTAGTGAAAAGCTTTCAAGTTTTACTCATTCTTTTCTAGTCCTTTCATTATACCTAGGATGTAAATGGATGAGATTTCATAGAAGCTCATCCTGTGCCTCAGAGCTATATTCTAGTATGTTCTTGAGCAGTGAAGGCAACAGCTCAGAAAGATACCTTTGGCTGTCTTGAAGGATAGTAGCTTTTATTTTATTGCTCTTCTCAGGCAAGATGATCTTTAGCTATTTTTTGAAATATTTTATAAGGGAGCAAATTTCCAGTGCTTAACCATGGGTCCTCTAATAAGGTCTTTCATTCTTGGTCAGAATCAGCTCTCATATTGCTGAATTTATCTTAAAATTTTTTTCATTTTTAAGATTTTTTATTGAAGTATAGTTGATTTACAATGTTGTGTTAATTTGTGCTGTACAGCAAAGTGATTCAGTTATACATATATTCTTTTTCATATTCTCTTCCATTATGGTTTATCACAGGATATTGAATACAGTTCCCTGTGCTATATAGTAAGAACTTGTTGTTTATCCATTCTATATATAATAGTTTGCATCTGCTAACCCCAAACTCCCAGTCCATCCCTCCCCCACCCAGCCCTCTTGGCAACCGCAAGTCTGTCCTCTATGTCTGTGAGTCTGTTTCTGTTTTGTAGATCGGTTCATTTGTGTCATGTATTAGACTCCACCTATAAGTTTTATCTTTAAATTTAACTGAAGCTGGAATTGTTTTGGGGCTGCCAGATAGTCATTTAAAAAATTGTGTATAGATTCAATACTCAGTAAGATTAGATATTGATTTTATGTTTGCATGTATACACATGAGAAAAAGAACTTCAAGTTTTGTTATAGCTGTAAATAGGTAAGTAGTATTCTAATTCACGGAATTTGAGTTATAGTTACTTGTGTGTATGTGTTTTAAATTTGAAAAACTGTCAATGGGAAATAAATTGAAATCGAAGTTAACAAGGGCCTGTTAGTTCCTTCCTCCTAATATAGACAAATTATTTGAAAAACCACGGAGTCCACAATCTATGGACTCTAAAATGATACACATAGTTGCATTTTCTTGAGATTGTACATATAGCATCTTTCAGAAGATTGGGGAAACAGAGAAAAGAATAAAGGAAATCAGAACCCTTTGTAAATTTACTACTAAGAAATAGAACCTATTAATGTTGTGGTGTGTTTTGTTTACACATATGTAACAGAACATGGCCGTTTAGACTGTCCTGATTTATTTCTTTTTTCTTTGCTGCAAATGAAAGATGGTGCACAACAATTTCTTCTTATCTTCTGGAAGGGGCTGAAGATGAAACTTTCCCTACACTCAAGAAAAGGCAAGCTATTTTTAAATATAGTTAAATAGCTTTTAGTTGTTTAATTTTGTTAATTGCTTAATAGTTAAAGATATGAATTGCAGGTGTAATGGGGCTTCTGGGTGTATTATAAAAGAGAAGAGGAGTGTAAGTTTTGAGGAGGGTTGAAGTGCTGCTCAAGAAAGCCTGAAGAGAAAAGGTGGGCTGTGGGGATGTGTGGCATGGGATGGTGGTGGAGCTGTGAAGAGTAACAGAGATGTACCTATTAAGGTGGGGACTTTTGTCCAAGGAAGGAGAGGGCCTGATTTCTGGGAAGTCTCAGCTGAGTGAACCTGACAAAGGAATGCTGTAAGGGCGTTATTGAACTTACCAGGACGTGCACTGGACCTGAGTCTCTGCCCATTGATAACCCAGCCTCCTGTAGCCTCCCACAGCATTTCAACCCTTTCCAGCAGGGCCAGAGAAGGGTTTGCATTCTGTCTGTAGCTAGCGTTATCACTCATTGCCCAGCAGAAGTGATCCTGTCCATGACACAAGACTTCGCTTGGTCCCTGTTTGAGTATCACGTGTGGACATCCCTCCAACAGGGACCTGGGAGTCTTTCTTAGTTTGTCTTCTTCTAGAAGTAAATCCAGAGATGAAGACTGGAGTACAAGTAATTTATATGAGGATGACTCCAGGAAACCCTGGTAAGAGGGTGGGAAGATGAAACAGGGGAGAGATGACAGCCAAGAAAGGGATCATAGTCAAGCAAGTAATCCCTGTAGATAACTGGAAACTCACTGAAGAACTCCAGGAAATTGCAGAACGTGTGCCTCAGAGTTATCCTCCCCCCATGTGAAAGGAACTGTGGCATTTATACCCCAATTCCCTTCAGTCATTGGTTGAATGCTGCTCCTGGGGGTTGTTAATTCTCTGACACTTCCGACCTGCCATGTGTGTGGACAAAGAGGCTCTGGCCACCAGAGAGGGTCATTAGACAGTTGGAAGTCAGCTTTGTGCACTACAGTGGTAAAGTTTGAGGGTGTATGGGTGGTACACTGACAATCTCTGCTACAGTCTTCCCCTTGGCACTGCTCAGATCCACTCATGCTCCATGATGAATTCATTCCATTCTGTCATTCATTCTTCAAGGTGGCGACCAGTCACCAATTCTTAAAAATTTTTTTTCAGCAGGTGCCCTCTAAATCCCTTGAGTCCCAAACATACTTAACCCCTGTGCCTGTTTTGTAGAAGAAATTCCAGCTCCCCATGAGAGTCAGTCACTCTTGCTTGTATAATGACTCACTTTGTCTGCTGATCTATTAGCATGAATGATGAAAATGCCTGGGAGGCAGTCATAGCTTTAGGTTTAGTGGACCCTTACTTTGTCCTTTACTGTATTTCCACTTACCCAGGAACCAGGATCTTTAGTCCAGTTGACCTTAAAGCTGAAGGAGCAGTAAGCACAAACTCCTTGAATAATTTACTGGGACTAATGATGAGAAGGGCCATGTTTACTCTCATTCCTTGGTGCCTGGACCTACTTCAATCCTAACTGTTGACACAGAGCAGCAGATAATGGCCATTCGTTCAAAATATGTACTGCATCCTAACCTCATAGGCTATTATCCCATAGCAGGCAGCTCAGCTGTGCCTTTAAGGTGTTCAAACATCCTGAAAGGCCAATAGCTTTTGGCGTGAAGTATATGGTAGGAATGAATGTGAGCTGCTCTCCAATCCAAGCAAATGCAAACTACTTCAGATACTCTTTCCTGCAAGGAATCGAAAAGAACTCCTTCAAATCTGTAGCTTCATTCCAGAGTCTGTGCTAATTTCTTCTAGTAAAGATACCACATCCAGCACTGCTCTAGTGACTAAGATTGCCATTTAGTTAAGTTTACATGATCCATTATCATTTTATGTGACCCATGGGGGTTCTGTGTGGCCTAAACTGGTAAATTAAAGGGAGATTAGTTGTAGACTACCATCCTGCCTCCTTTAGGACTTTGAGGGTGACTCTAATTTGCTGTTCTTTCCAGGATGTAGTATTACTTTGATTCACAGTCCTGGATGGGGAAGGGACAGATTTAGAGACTTACAGGTTGCCTTTCTTACTACTGTAGCTCTTATTCCATAGGTTAGAGAACAGAGGTGAGGGTTATACCAGCTGCTAAAATGTATCTACCATAATTATGCACTCAGACTGGGAAAATGACCACAAGAGGATTCTTGGTCCAGATCTTCAATTATTGCTTTGCCTCTGTAAGTTCCCCTTCTAACACTGGGACTATGGTGATGTTTTGAATCTCCTAATATCTCAAGAGTGTCAGCTCAGACCATGTAGCCAACTGTTCTCAAATAATCTGGGCGTTATCTTTTTTTTTTTTTTTTTAATTTATTTATTTATTTTTGGCTGTGTTGGGTCTTCACTGCTGTGCACGGGCCTTCTCTAGTTGCGGCGGGCAGGGGTTACTTTTCATTGCGGTGGATTCTCTTGTTGCAGAGCACAGGCTCTAGGTGTGTGGGCTTCAGTAGTTGTAGCTTATGGGCTCTAGAGCGCAGGCTTTGTAGTTGTGGCTCACGGGCTTAGTTGCTCCGTGACATGTGGGATCTTCCCAGACCAGGGCTCAAACCCGTTTCCCCTGCATTTGCAGGCGGATTCTTAACCCTTGCGCCACCAGGGAAGTCCTCTGGGCATTATCTTTATTGTAATGAATATCCATAGGTCCCTTTTTAGAAGGATTGGGGAATCTGTTGTGTTTGTAATTGCTATGGTATCACAGTGTCCTTCCTCAAGAAGTCAGACGCTTCTTCAACCAGTGGGCTTTGGGTCTGAGAATTGGCTTGGATCTGGAATCAATCTCATCCAAGGAATACTGTGATATATTAGCCATGGCCACAGATCTTTGTGGGTCAGGATTCTCTGATGCCATTTTAGACTTATTGCTGTAATGGTTATTGTTAGTGTCGCTACTTGGCCTCTGCACTTCTAGAATCCATTCATCCGCATTGATACCACGGAGCCCAGTTGCATACCATTAACCCTATCCTCAATCCTGGCTTACAGAGAACATCCAGCACTGAAATGTTCAAAAATGTCTTGTACACCTCAGTAGCATATTACTGTTTCTTTAATGAAGAATGTTCTCTGGCCTCCTGGGGAACATATACAACTGATGAGTCCTCTGATTTTATATATAATAGACACATCCTGGCATGTCCACCTTTGGACCAACCTTGGACCCCCTTCCTTAAACATCTGCCAAGGAAGTTCTGACTTCCATCTCCTTTACTGTAGACCATCATTTTGTTCCTAGCTTCAAGTAGCTATTCTAGCAAGGTATTAGAATAGGTTACAGGTATCTGTCTCTTCCAGATGTTCAATCCTGAGTCACAGGAGAGTACTCCTATATTATAAATATTTCCTTTACTCAATAGTATTTTCTGCTTCCTTTGGTTCAGTACCATTAAGATCCAGGTCCTACAGTTCTTTTCATAGATAATCCCTTTCCTCCAATCAGAGAGACCCATGTTTAATAATGCTGAGACTTAACCCTAGTTATTGGCCTGGAAGTAATCAGAGGAGGTGGGAGCAAATCTTGAGGAGGCAAGTGTTATCTTGTGGGACATCCGCCATAGGTGTGGATTTTGCATGATCTGTAGACAAGAGAAAGCTGCTATCTTAGCAGGGGTATTAGAGAATTTCTGCCAGCCCAGAAGATTTAGGGGAACCTAGGGGTTCAAGTTTCTCAAGTACGTCTAACCAGATGTCCCTGTTTCAGTTTTCTGAATTCCACTCCTTCAATATCTAGGGTCTTCTCTAGACTTGCTGGACTCTGAATTCAGTCTCTCATTGTAATGGCTAATCTCAGATTCTAGGCTTGATATTCAGCAGCTGCTCTTTTAGCTGCAAGAGTTAAGTGTCTCTAAAGGCTGTCACGGAGGACATCTTTTCGTTTCCTCAGTGTGCTCTGATTGGTTGACCTGAGCCTGTCAATACTTTTCCTTTAGTGCATCAATGATGTTTCACAACAACTAACGAATCAAAAAACCTCACAGTCTTTATAAGTTCTCTCTAATTCTGTGGATATTGCATAAGTGAGTACACCTTAATCTCATCCCAATTCACCACTGTTGAGAGTCTTCCTTATTAAGATTCCACAGCTAAGTTATCACTCCCTACAATTTATCAGTATCCAATTCCAGAGTCCATGATAAGGATCTGCTTCCTAGAACCATTTCTGTCACGAGCTGTTTCAGTATGGGTTTCCACAGAAGTACAACCTGAGATGAAGACTTGGTACAATCTTTGGGGTTGATCTTAAGGAAACACCAATAATGTTGCGTTATCAAGCCAGTTAGCTTTGTGGGTAACTGGAGTTTAATTCTGCTGGGAGAACACATACAGTCAGGACATAACATGTGTCTCAGAGTTGTCTCTCTGGAGGGGTGAGAGAGTTGGCTTATTTGTATCACCACTCTACAGTCATTGGTGGAACACTGGTAGAGATGGAAATGTGAACTGTCGGTCACTTCCAGCCTGTTCTAGGTGCAGGCAGAGCAGACTCTGGATGCCAGAGAAAGCCCAAAGGCAGTTGGAAGCCAAGCAGTGTAACCTGCCTTATATGACCTGAGGAAAGCTGCTGGGGTGCTGACAGTGTCTGCTCTGGGACCCAATGACTCAGCAGAGAACCCTGGATGCCTTGTGGGCTTGTGGGTCACATGTGTATTTGGGGGTGTCTGAACTCAACATGTTTGAGATCCTCAAGCTGGGACATGGCTAGATGCTGCCATATACATATACATGCTGCATGTCCAATTTTGTACCTTTTTATCACTTAACATTGTATACAGTGAGTGTGGTCATTTTACCCAAAATATTATTAAAACCATTCTTTAGGTGCCATCAGGAGTTTCATCTTCAAATGAGAAGGCAAGTTATACTCTTTAATGACAATTTTTGGAAATTAAAAAGCATGACAGAATGTTGACAAACGTATTTTTATGGCTATATCTAGATACAGTTTTGAATCTTTAAGCTTAGAGTGCATCCCATATTTAAAAAATGCAAAATGCACACTGAAGTCCAGATGTAGTTTGTACGTACTTTATCATGAGGACGGTTCCCTTTCCTCCCTGCCTCTGCTCCCTGTTTGTTCTCTCACAACTGCAGAAGTGTCATCTGCATGAGTGCTCCTGAGAGACAAATTGCTTCCTATCCTGGGCCTCCATTGCTTGTCTGGAGTAGCGCTTAAGAAATAATTACTTCAGGGATTTCAGAGTACTCAGACCTAATGAGTTCTTCTGGCTGTTTCTCAAGTAGTCATAGGACTTGCGACTGAGGCACCAGAAGATTGATTTGAAACATAGGAAGCAAAGATGTGATGACTAGGGCACAACCAAGAAATGCAGAAAGTGTTTTGTGATGCCCAACCCAATGTGCTGAGTTATATACTCATCAGGTGTGCAAAACTGGGAGCTGCTAGTTTCTTGTAAGTGGAGGTGGGGTGGGGTAGGGTGGCCAGATAGCTATGAACAAAATGATGGAGGGCTGTAGGGTAAACAGTGCATGCCATACATCACCCGGCAGACCTTTAGAAACTTAATCCCCCCAAAGAGCATGCCGAGGAAGAGGGCATTCCATAATTCATAAGAGGCAGCATTGAGTGTGTATAAGCTACCCGTGGAATGAGCT
Organism: Phocoena phocoena; assembly: GCF_963924675.1. NCBI lineage: Eukaryota > Metazoa > Chordata > Mammalia > Artiodactyla > Phocoenidae > Phocoena > Phocoena phocoena. The sequence goes on from NC_089229.1 coordinate 87,591,715, forward strand.
GGGCTCAGAGCAGCCGAAAAGCATAAAGTTACTTTGACTCGCTTCAGAAATGCCTCTTATACAGGCTCGGGGGCTCTTCCCTCTCCCTGGTTCCCGTATGACATTTCAAGCAGGTTTCATAGTTTTAAAGCCACTTTTAGATGAATCAATTATCCCCTTGTTTTAGTGCTAAAAGCCCAGATCGGTCTAATAATGAGATGATTCCTGTCTAGTCTACTGTTGTATAAAAATAAAAAATAAGCCCAATGTACTTCAAATTCACTTACCCAGCTCAAGGCTGCTTCAGGCTTGTCAGCCAGCAGTGGGAGAGCAGCTGTGGTCAGCTTCTGGCTCTTGATACATTTCCTTCCCCTGGAAAGCAGCTGCTCTGACCCCTCCAGAGCTGGCCCAGCCAGAGAGCAGATCTGGAGCAAAGGGGCCGTTTTATGAGGAAATATAAACAGCTCTTCTTCAGATAAACCTACCCCTTTCCTGCATCTGTAGCAGAACAGCTAACTCTCAGTATAGCCCTTTTCTAACAACTGCTATCTTTTTCCTTTAGTTTTGCCTAGTGGAAATGAGCTATTATTTTTCAAAGGTCAAAGGGACACACATCTGACTTTTCCAGTGTCCTGTGATGTTCCTCTCTTCAGCTTGAGGTAATGGGGACCCACCCTCTTCCTCAGTCCCCAGGAAAGGAGAGGAGAGGTGCCATGGTAGCCCAGCAAGTCTCTCTAAAAGAAACATTTTCTCTAGTGTCTTCATTCATTAAACCCTTGGGGTGTGAGGTAGGCTAACACTGACAGCACTGGTTTGATACTTTCCCAGCATGCCCTACATTTATTGGTGCTCTAGAATCTCACTTGAGGATTTGGGCAGTACTTGCCACTTGTATTATTCTTGGTCTTTGGAAACTCAGCTGAAACTGAGATATGTGTAATTTTACCACCCATCTCCTGTGCTTTGGCGTTAGATGGTCATAGGTTTGAATGGGAGCTCTCTTGCTTGTAACTGAGCAACCTTGGACAAGTATCTTAATTTCTTTCAGCTTCAATTCTTACTTCTGTAAAAAGGAGAAAATAATATTTCTCAGAAACAGGTTTGTGAGGAATGCACATGCATGAGTTCAGGACCTGGGGCTCCTAAGATGATGAGCATGACGATGGCAGTGGCTGGGTTCCCTTAGGTTCTTGAGTAGTTTCCTGCCACCACCTACTAAAGAGAAAGCTGCGGCCATTGATGAGATTCCCTGTCTACAATAATTCCCCCAGCTCTCCACTCTTAGAGTGGTGGAAATGCCTGGGCAGTGGCAGGGTGGCACTTCTAAACATCTTCATCCTTCAGCAGAATCTTGGGAAGAGATGAAAAGATGTAAGAGATGGTCATAGTGCATTATTCTTTTCTCTACTTATTCCTGTCATGTACCCATTGGAAGTGTTGGAGGAGTCCTCTCCCTGGACATTCGTTCTTTCATCAGCCTCCCTTACCAATCAGGAAGGGGGTTCAAGGAAACCCTGGCTGGTGGTGGGGTGCCAGGTAGTCTCTGCTTGCAGGGAAATTTGATGTGGCAGCTATAACTTATTATCCTTGCAGCTGCCCTGCAAATGCCAGAGAAAAGAGCTTTGTAAATAAGTGCGAGGAGCTGACAACAAAAATTTGAGACCGCCCTGCAGTACTTCAAACACTTTTATAGAGCGCTTGTTTAGTACTGGCTCACAGAAGGGTAGGCTACCTTGAGTACTGAATTAGCATGTCCCCAGGGCATTCTTTGGCATTCTACCCAGGCCGCTAACCAAGTCCTCCATGCTTCATTTATGGAATCTGACACTATCACAGACTCCAACAGTATAGCTGCAGGCTCTAGTAAACTCCTAAATTAAAAGTCAGCCCAGTCAAGGATATTTTGATGTCCAGGTATTTGTATGCAGCTCCCATGAGGATTAGTGCCCAAGTAACTTCTGACTTATTGAAATAAATGCAGATCCTTCTATCCTAGCTTTATGTTTTTGCACAGGAATTTTTTAAAGCTGAGATGAGATTTTTATGTAGGTCAATCACTTTAAGAATGCATCATTTTCGGAAGGAGGCATATTACATATGTAAGGCACTATTCTGCAGAAAGGATAAAAATACTATCCTGAAAATAAACTATTCTCTTTGGTTTTGTGCTTTATAGCCCGCATTCTAAGAGAGTCCACCTAACAGAGCCATTGAGGAAAAGGGAGAAGGAAAAACCTGTTAATAAAACAGTCATGAGTAGCATTGAGGTGGACAGAGAGAGGCTTCTCAGCTTCTTAATTCATGGATCTAGGTGGTTCATAGATCAGGTAGTTGATCAGAAGCCACCAAATATTTAACTATGGTGCTATTTAGGTGTCACAGACCAGTAGTGTGCCAACCTGTTGGCAAGATTAAAAAAAATAATGTACCTTTCAGAGTAACGCAACCAACTAAAGTTTTTATTGGTTCCTTTTTTCACCCTCATCCATGACATGCCATTTAGAGTGGAGTATTGTCCCAGTTACTCACCGGGGATGTGTAATCAATGTGCTCAGCGGCCACTCAGTCATGTGGGAGACTAAACTGCATTTAGAGTCTTTGATCTTACAATGTCTGGTTAGCTATCAATTTACAGATATGGTAAAAAGAGAAAAAGAAGGAAAAACAAAAATAGAAGCAGAACTTCTGAAACTTCTGTTGTTTGTTGGTACTTTTTTGGGTGCCGGATCCTTTGCTTATACTATGTTGCACTTAGAAGAGGTAAATGGCTTAGAAAAAAGGACTCAGTGGAAGTTCTACTGTTTAAATTTTGATCTGTAGGGGAAAGAAATTATTTCATTTCAGTCTTCTACTCTACTGCAAATTATGGCAAATGATTCCAAAAATTCTAATGGTTTGTGATATAAAATTGTAAGGCAAGCATTTTTTATGAGAAATGAGCATACTGCTAATTAAAACACCCAACAAGAAGTTTGACATTGAACTGAAGAACTTTAGAACTGGAAGGTATTTTAGAGAGCATCTATGTAAAACTTTTTCTCCTTATCTGTGTCCCTATTCTGTCAGGGGGAAAACTAAAACACTAAGAGATGTGGTGGCTGTCCCAGTTCACAGCACAAGGTAAGAGACCGTTGTCTAATGCGTATGGCTTTTTGAGTCATTATATCTAATGGGGGAATTTTAGGACTGTGGTAAGACAAACCAGTATGGAAATATCTGGGAGGGGGGCAAGGTGGGATGAACAGAGAACTGTTTCTGAAGTTCTTGTGCAGCCACAAATAGAATAGTCAAGAAAACCGTCTGAAAGAAGAGCAATGGTGGGGTAGAGGAAGGTGAGGAAGAATTAACCCTGCCAAGATGTTAAAATATATTATAAAGCTTTAAAGCTTTACTAACTAAAAGATGTGGTACGGGTTCATAGACATATAAACCAATGGAACATACTAAATCCAAATATATATAGAAATATATAGAAATTCTATGATAATGTCATCTTCAATAAGTAGGGAAAAAGTAGCCTATTTAATAAATGATGTTGGGACAACTGGTCAGCCATCAAAAAAAAATAATAAAGAGTTAAATGTAAAAAAGAAACCCTAAACATTCTATAGAAAGAAAAAATAGTGAATGTCTTTAGAACCTTGGTGTGGTTCTTGGTGTGTTGGTGTCTTTAGAACCTTGGTGTGGTTCTTGGTGTCTTGGTGTCTTTAGAACCTTGGTGTCTTTAGAACCTTTTTGAGTATGACACAAAATCTGAAGTCTATAAAAAGAAAAGATTGATAAATCAAAATGCATAAAAATAAATTCTATATGGTGGGACCATCAAGAGGGCCAAAAGACAACCTGGTGAAAATATTAGTATTCTCATGTCACATATAGAAAAGTAACCTCCTTAATATCTAAGGACTCTTAGATGATACAGAAAGACCAACTCAGTAGAAAACTAGTCCAAAAATATGCACAGAGGTTGTACAGCAAAGGAAGTAGAAAGGACTCAAACATATTACAAAGATATTCTATATCACTCTTATTAAGTGAAATGTAAATTATATATCCACTGAAACGTACCTTTGTAATTTATTGAATTGGCAAGAATTCCAAAGATCAATGACACACTTGTGTTGCTGAGGCTGTGGAAAAACAAGCACTTTCTAACCAAATACTTTCTTTGATGATGGTGGGCAATTTAGGACAATTTAGGAAGATCTCTCAGAATTGAAAATGCATGTACCCTCTAACCCTTTAAGTAATTCCACTTGTGTGTTCTTCTACACGTACTCTTGCTCAAAGTACACAATGATTATACAGACATAAGTCACTGTGTACAGTTCTATCTATCTATCTATCTGTTTAGCTGTCTATCCATTTATATTTTAAAATATTTTTAAGGATATTCCCTTGTGAATATTAGCAAATGTGTTGAAATAAGCTGAATGTTCACCAATAGGTGACTGATTAAACAAATCATGGTATAGGGCTTCCCTGGTGGCGCAGTGGTTGAGAGTCCGCCTGCTGATGCAGGGGACATAGGTTTGTGCCCCGGTCCGGGAACATCCCACATGCCGCGGAACGGCTGGGCCCGTGAGCCATGGCCGCTGAGCCTGCGCATCCGGAGCCTGTGCTCCGCAAGGGGAGAGGCCACAACAGTGAGAGGCCCGCGTACTACAAAACAAAAACAAATCATGGTATAGACATGCAATAGAATATGATACAGCTGAGAAAAAATACAAAGTTCTTTGCATACTGAAATGGAAATACCTTTCAGGAATATTAAGGAAAAAAAAAGCAGAGTGCAGAACATTGTATGTAGCAGGCTACCCTTTTTTCTCTTTTGTAGATTTGTGGGAGTTGGAGGAGATGTATATCTGTATTTATTTGCTTATGCATAAAAAACTCTAGAATTACAAATAAATAATTATAGTGGTTATATGTGACAGGTGGTAGATTAGGAGCTGGCAGGATGGGGAAGGGAGCTGGAAGAAATCTTTTCACTGTGTACTTTTATATAAATATAAGGAATAGGGAAATGTATTACCTTTTCAGTTAAGTAAATGTCAAAAAGGGAGAAAATATTAGGAGAAAAAAAAATACCACCGATCCTCTGTATCAGTCAGGGTTCCAACAGAGAAGCAGAACTGTAGAATATATATAAAAGGTTTGATTGCAAAAAGTTGGCTTATGTGACTGCAAGAGCTGGTTAGGCAAGTTCAAAATCTGTACATCAGGCTGACAGGAAGGACTGGATGGAAACTCTGGGAGGAGCTGATGTGGGCCAATTTCTTCTTCCTCAGGGAAACTTCAGCTCTACTCTCAAAATCTTAACTGATATGATGAGGCCAACCCAGATTTATGGAGCATAATCTCCTTTACTTAAAGTCCATTGATGGAGGATGTTAACCTCATATGTACAAAATACCTTTACAGCAGCACCTAGATTAATGTTTGATTGAATAACTGGAGACTAGAGTCCAGGCAAGTTGACACATGAAACAGACCATTACACTCTGCCTCTGAAATCCAGTTGGGATTAAAGAACTGCAAGGTTTGAAGATGTGTAAAAACAGATTGTTTTTCCTGGGTTTTCTGGGATTATCCTGGTGTCAGTTTGATCACATCTAAGATGCTATTGATTGTAAGACACACCATTATTTTTTGTACCACTAATCAAGAAAAAACGTTAAACCAACATGTTGTTGATTGCAAGACACATCCTTATCCTTATTTCAGTGATGTTAGAATAATAAAACTATGTGTATATTAGAACTGATTAAAAAATACTCTATGCTGTGTTCTTGTTTGACCATGTGCAGCTAGACCAATGTGTCTGACCAGTATGTTTCAATTTTGATTCAGAAAATATGATTATATTATACATAACTCATGTTTTTGGATTGTCTGCCCTGTTTTCTGGCTCAGAAACTGAAAATTAGCTATGTCTAGAGTCTATAGATGTGTCTCCAAAGGTGGGGGGGGGGGTGGGGGTTGGGAGGCTTTTTAGGTAGAGAGTGAAGGATGGCAGGAGAATCCTTTGCAGACCTCTTCCTGCCCTCCTTTCTCCATCCCCATCCTAAGTGGGGAGGAGGACCACAGCAGTCTGGGACGTTGTTTGCCACACGCTGAGGGTATGTTGGCTTCTCCCACTTCCTCTTCTTCCTCTGGTGGTCAGAGACCTCAGGCCAACCTGAGGTGTCTCACCTGCTGAGCCTAAATATTAGAAGATTGCTTTCATATAATGATAACTATAGGAATGTGCAAATTTCACTCAGTGGTTATGAAGTATACTAGCTCCTAATTAGTTTAACTGTAAGACAGAAGGGTGACAAAGCCTCCTTGCGGTCCAATTTAGAGTTACAGAAAAAAAAGTTGGGTGCCGTGATTCTAGCCAGTGAGTGGAGAAATGACATCTGGAACCCCGCTGAGCCATCATAATCAGTAACAGTGGCCTACATGTCCTGAGGGAGTGGGCGGCTGGCCCTTCTATTTGCCAGGGCCAAATTTACAAGCACCATTATGAATTAGAACACTTACATGTTGCAGATGTTTGAACATCATCTCATTGAGGGTAGCCTACTGTTTGTAGAAAACTGGTTCTGATTCCTAACTTCAAAAGGGCCAAAAAGGCCTATCAGAACCATGCCTTGTTCAGCTTAACTCACTAATCTTTCTGTACCCCATTTTACTCTATTTGATGGAGTCCACAGAGGAATCTTGTTTTTGATACAGTGGGTTCAACAAAGTAAGCCATGGTACAGACTGTCTTTAATGCTCAGTTAGTGGGAATATAGAGCTCAGAAAAGATCAGCTTGCTTTTATTTAAACTGATAGTAAAAATATAAAAAAGATAAAAACACAAAAACAACTGAATCACTTATAGACGCTTATTTCTAAAGAGCTAGGTAACGATTTAGGGTGTACTTGTGCTGTTTAAAAAGATGGCATCATAAGCTCTTCGTGCTTTGAAACTTGCTTCTTTCTTCATTGGTTTTCTTTTTCTGAAAAACAAACTATAAACAATTTTAATGCTGAATTTCCTCCCTAATTTGCCAACCACTGGAGGTATTATTGTAGATACAATGTCAAAAGAAGGAAACAAAATCCTATAAAGGAGCAGGAATAAGTACCCCTCAAACAGTGAGTGATTCTGAGAACAGCTGTTAATATCCATTGTGTTGAAATCTACTTAAAATGTACAGGTGTGTACAATAGCCTCATAGCAGCCTGAGGAGCCCTTTTGTGTCTGACAAATAAGTCATCTGAATGCATCGAGAATAGTACTGTGCCTCAAAAATATGTTTTATATTAAAGGTATTTGAAGAAAAAAAAGAAAAAATAACAGCTAAGGTCCAAGGTTCTCCCACGCAAAAGAGGAAAAAGTCATTGAGAAGAGAATTCAGAAGCTGATGAACTTTGACACTTATTTTCATTATTTTTGACAATAGCCTCCCATTATACCTCTGATTCTACTGTGAAATCTAATTTTCACCTCTACCTTTGAAAATATGGTTCTGAAATATGCACAACATAAGAGGTAAAATTATGAGTGGCCTTATTGAGTCTGTTACTTGAAAAGGTAGAGTGCTTATTCAATGAAAACATTTACTGAGTATCTTCTATATATAAGATAATGACTCTGGGTTGTGGAAGGTGCAAAGATGGGTAAGACACAGTACCCGCCCTCGTGAAGCATGCAGAAGACAAAGGAGAGAAAACTGTAAAAATAATGACTCGTTGTGCTGAAAATAAGTCATACAAATGAATGCAGTGGGATGTAATACTTTCTTACAAATTCAGCCCTTCCCTCTTTTCAGACTTGAGAGCCGGTCGCAAACCTCACCTCCTCACTTGCCCCTCTCACACCGTGATTGCAGTGTTCTTTGTCTTGGAGGCCTCCATTTGCAGAATCTGGATTCTAAGTAACACTTGCTTGTTTCTTCCAGTTTCTAGCATGGCTTTGAGAACGAATGTGTGAACTTCTAATTAAATGAATGTGTAAGAAAAGATCTTTTTCTAATCTTTCCATTTAAATATTCTTTTCAACAAAAGCTTCTTCTTTCCTAATAAGAATTGATGCCTGTACATGGCATCAGTTAGAATTTGACTATTTTCTGCATTTGTAGAGACCGCATTAGGTTTTGATTCTAGGCATCCTTTAAAAAATATAAAACCTGAAAAAGAGATGGGGAACTGATTTCTCGAAATTGCTAGTTTTCTGTTATTGGTTAATGGAATCAGACACAAGATGGCTGTGTTGATCTGAAAACCGGAGGAATGCTGCTTCAGTGAGAACAGGAGAGGGAGGAGGGCAGGACAGGGGAGGGAGGAGGGCCGGAAGGCACCAGGCAGCACGAGGGCTTCAGTTACCTGCAGGATGCATTGTGGCGTCATGGGGAGAGTACAGATTCTGGAGTCAACACACTGGACTGGAAGCTTGTGTATTAGTTGTGCCTCTTTGGACACTTAAGTTCTTTAAGCCTCAGTTTCCTAATATGTAAAATTGGTTTAATACCGCATAGTTGCTGAGAGTGTTAAGTGAGACAACAAATGATTTAGCATGTGTTACTTGTGTATTTCATGGTGTCTAGTGCATAGTGAGTACTCAGTAAATGTTTATTTCTCTCCCAGGGCAGAGGGAAAGTACTGGAAACAAAAAGCGTGAGGGAAATGCTAAGGAAAAAAGGAAGAAAACAATGGAAGATGAAGTTCATAAAGTGACTGGAGGTGGTGCTGATTTTGAGTATCTATTAACTACAGAAAGCTGGTATTGTCTAGGAAAATAGTTATCCTTCTTCTAGGCTCACAGGTAGATGGGTTGAAAGACCACTGGATTGGGGTTTAGGAGGCTTGGGTTTTAGGCTCAGCTCTCCCACTAAGTAGCATGGCCTTGGGCAAATCACTGAACCCCACTGGGCCTCTGATCCACCATTTATTAACTGAAGAGCTCATTTAGATGATCTCTTCCAGTCCTAAAATTCTTGATGAAATATTTAAGATGAAAATAACTGAGAATCAACCTATGTATTTCATCCAAATCTAAGTAGTGACCTTGTAAAGGTCAGGAATGAGTTTTAAGACGTTTTATTTATAAAGTAACTATTTACAACGGTGCAGTGCTCATATTATAAAAACAGTGAGGCAGTTACCCCTTCTAGGCCTGAAGGTGGGGTGGGGTGGGAGATACAGAAAGAGTCTTGTGGAGGCCACTTCAAGAGGAACCATGACCTTGGGTCAAGGACATAGCCAACCCTAGGAGATCTCACAGAGTAGGGGCCAGGGGAACAAATCACTCCATCTCACTCTTCCTTCCGATCTCCTGCTGGGACTTCCAGTTGTTATTCTAAATCCAACTGGAAGGCTTAGGATAAAAGAACTTAATGTTAGGTCTTGGGGCAGGGAGCAGGGTAGTAGGCTGGGGAGTATATGTGGAGGGAATGTGGAAGACTTATGGTATAGATCTAGATTTACACTGGAGTCTTAAGTGAGAGCTTGTTTGCTAACAGAAGGACCCCAAGATGCTGCTATTGCAACCAGCCTGTGGTTCCATAGAGCCTGTAGATGCGAACATACAGTCTTCACAAGACAAAGGCCCTTGATGTGCACTTCTCTCCACTCTGAACACATCCTATCTATCCTAGTTTAGCACTAGTAAGAGCCCTTAACTGTTCATAGTATCAGAGAGCTCTGAAACACACAATCAGTCTGATCCCTGAGCCAACGATATGTAAAATATAGCTAGATGTTATATAAAGGATACAGAGCCTGCCATACCTCATCGAGAGTTCCACTCAAATTGCCCTAGAAACTAAAGAGGGCAGATATTTTGCCTCCAGAGAAGTAAGTTTTATTCTGATGCTCCGTATCTTTAGGGCATTTTCGGTTACCTTCAGGGAAAATAAATAATTGCCAGTAATTGAGGGCTGTCTGTGTGCCAGACGTTGTACGTACTTCACAGGCGAAGTGAGATAAAAATTAGGCCGCTCCCTTTTAAATCCTAGGAGGGATCTGGTAAGACTTCTTGGGCAGATTTTTCTTATTAAGTGAAACATTGGTAATATAAGAAGACCTGTTTGCTGTTCCTCAGTATAGCAGGGAGGATAAAAGAAAAATGTACGTAGGGAGTCCAGTGGGCTTTCTTGGAGGAAGGGGTATCAGAACTCTTCTTTCAGAGATTTGAAATTCGGGAAATGGGTCTTCAAGCTTTGCTATCAAGAAGGGGCCCTGTAGTGCGTTGAATAGTGTCCCCCCCCCCCGAAATTCATGTTCACTGGAGCCTCAGAACGTGAGCTTTGGCAATAGAGTCTTTGCAGGTATTAGTTAAGATGAGGTGGTCCTCACTCATGGGCCCTAAATCCAATGACTTATAAGAAGAAGAGAGAACTCACAGGGATAACAGAATGAAGAAAACATGTATAGATGGAGGTAGAGGTGGAGCGATGCAGCTACAAATCAAAGAATACCAAAGATTGCTGGGAGCCACCAAAAGCTAGGAGGCATGAGACAGTTTCTCCCTTACAGCCTCCAGAAGGAACCAGCCCCGCTGGCACCTTGATTTTATGCTTCTAGCCTCCTAAACTGTGAGAGAATACATTTCTGTTGTTTTAAGCCACCCACTTTGTGATAATTTGTTATGGCAACCCCAGGAAACTAATATAAGCCCTAAGGCCTTGAAAAGGAGCTCCAGGAGGGGACATGGTAGCTGGGTTAGTGCCCAGGCCCAGATGCAAGAGTCTGAGGAAGGATTGGTTGCAGCAGAGTAACCTGTTAGCCCAAGAGTGAGACATCATTAGTCCTGGGCAGAAATTGGATCCAGCAATGCCATTACTGAGATGGTAAATAAGCGTCCATCAGAGAACACAGGAGTAGCCTTTATGTCATACCGTGTGACAGAATCAGGTGCGTGGACCAACGGGCAGCTCCAGCTGTCTCTCTGATTAACCTAGATTTGTCTTCTTTGGACTGACTACGTCCTCAGCATTCTTGGACTACTTGGCATTAGAGATGAGTTAAGCAACAAGAGGGAGACATTGAACATCCAGTTGGTAAGAGCATCTGGGTGCTTGAGTTATTAACTCTAAATGAAAAGAGTCTTGGCCATGTGTTTATCCTGAGTTGGTGAAGCTGACCATGCTGCTTATACCTTTATAACTTACGGGGTGGGTTAGATGTATTTATCATGTTTAGATTGTTTTGGAAACTTGGAGAGATTAGGTAACTGGCTTATTGTCACACAGTCTAGATTTGAATTCAGAGCTTGTACTTTTAATGGCTGTACTTTCCCTCCTCCAAGACTCACTGGGAAGCTACTGGATCTTCATCGTCTCACATAGAAATGTGTCCAGCATACCAGCATTGGAATCGGGTGGGAAGGGTGGTCTGTACCCCAAGGTTGAAGCAGGGTCCTGAGTGTGGGCATGAGTATGGTGGAAGCTGAGGAGGGTTGAATGGAGCTGGAAACCAGGTGTGGGGTGGGCAGACCGAAATGGAGCCTCAGAGATGGTGACAAGTTGACACCACAGGGTGGGGTTTCCTGGGTGAATCCAGATGTAGCAGCCAGCTAGCAAGCATGGCTCAAACAGGACTGGGTTGTCATGGAAACAGAGACAGATCCAAAGGCCAGAACCTGGAATCCAAACCAGGGCAGAGCGAGACAGTGACTGAAGCCACAACTGGAGCAAAAAGGGAGCTCGCAAAGGGCCAGGGTGCACAGATTCCCTCTGAGTGCCTGTCTGCTGCTCTGACTGCCTTTGGTTCCGCTCAGTGCATTGGAGAGCTCTCTGGCCCTGGAGTGCCTTAAAGGCACTCTCAAGCTTCTGACAAGCAAAAAACTCTTCCATTACCTCTCCTTAACTGGTTTACTGGTTCCTGCTCAAATATTTTCAGCGACAAGGTTCGGAGGCAATGGTTGTATCTTTAAACAGTTTAACTGTGATATAGTTTTGTTATATGTCACTAAAACCTGATTCTGGACCGACAGGGAGTGTTTTCTCTTTCTCCTGGGGGCCAGCCCTTAAATTGTTAGTCACAGAGACTGGCTGGAGGGATCTTCAAATTCTCAAGGCTTAAACAGCAGAAACTCTGATTCACTAAGTCCGAGACAGGGCCAGAGAGTCTGCATTTAGAAAGACTCCCAATATGCCTGGCATGTGCAGCTAGAGTCGGAAACCACTCTTCTAGTTTCCTTCATTAAAATCCAGCAAACTAGTGACTACAACAGAAAAGGAGCAGACTCACAAATATAGAGAACAAACTAGTGGTTACCAGTTGCGGGGGGAGCGGCAATATAGGGGTGGGAGAGCGGGAGGTACAAATTATTGGGTGTAAGATAGGCTCAAGGATGTGTTGTGCAACACGGGGAATAGAGCCAGTATTTTGTAATAGCTGTAAATGTAAAGCAACCTTTAAAAATTGTATACCAATTTTTAAAAACTCCTGTCGATTCTACCTGCCGAATTATTTCTATAAACAGCTGGCAAGGCTTGCCCTCCTCACCATGCTTGCCATCTTCTAGCCAGTTTTCATCAGCGTCTACCTGTATTATTACACAGACTTCCCACTGGGCTTCCCATCTCCAGTTTTTCACCCTTTTAATCCAACCTCCCCACAGTTACCAAAGTGCTCTTTTATTATTATTATTTTTTTTTAATTTAATTGATACTTTTTTTTTTTTGCGGTACGTCGGCCTATCACTGTTGTGGCCTCTCCCGTTGTGGAGCACAGGCTACGGACGCGCAGGCTCACGGGCCCAGCCGCTCCGCGGCATGTGGGATCTTCCCGGACAGGGGCACGAACCCCTATCCCCTGCATTGGCAGGTGGACGCTCAACCACTGCGCCACCAGGGAAGCCCCAAAGTGCTCTTTTAAAACTACACGTATGAGCCTGGCGCTCCTTGCCTCCAATCCTGTGCTCACTGTCCACGGCAATGATAAGTGAAATAATACTAAAATAAATAGGCAACCAACGATGTATTAGGCCTTTGGCAGTGAGGCCTCCTCCTGCCTTCCTTCCCCTGCTGTGTCCCGGCTATGCGACACCATTTGAGGTTCTCCGATGCTTCCTGCTTTCTCAGCATCGTACCTTTGCATTCTTCCTTCAGCCAGGAATGTTCCTTTCCTTGGCTGATTAATCTCCTGTTTGTCCTTCTACACTCAGCTTTGGTATTGCCTTCACAAATAAGCTAATCCCAGACTCTCCTGCACCACATAATTCCTTACGCAATATTTTGACTTGGCTATTCTGGTAAATTTTACCCTGAGGACAATTTTTTTTTTTTTGCGTTTTTTTTTTCTCCCGTTGTGGAGCACAGGCTCCGGACGCGCAGGCTCAGTGGCCATGGCTCACGGGCCCAGCCGCTCCGCGACATGTGGGATCTTCCCGGACCGGGGCACGAACCCATGTCCCCTGCATCGGCAGGCGGACTCTCAACCACTGCACCACCAGAGAAGCCCACCCTGAGGACATTTTGATTCCAGGAACGTTTTTATACACCATCATTTGATTTGAATTCACTTTGATGGAGCCTAAAAAAGTGAACCATTAAATTTTTGACTTAGAAGAATCCCAAGAAAAAACATTTATTCTTACTCCATTACTGACCTTTACAAGCATTGCTGACCTCCCCCTCTGGGGGTGGGGAGAGAGAGGGGATATGGTTTAGGGATGGGGTGAAGATGAGAGTGTGGACTGGAATAGAGTCAGAGATGGAGGATGGGTCCATGATGGAGCAAGGATTGGGGTCAGGGTGGAGGGTCAGAGGCTTCTGTGAATATGGGAGTGTAACTTTTGTTACAAGTTCTGCTTGAAAAAAAAAAAAAAGGTATTTTGACATGCCTATTTTAAATTAGCCATGTGTTATGGGTTGAACTGTGTCCCTGTCCCCCCAAAAGGTGTTGAAGTCCTAGCCCCCAGTACCTGTGAATATGACTGTATTTGGAAATAGAGTCTTTGCATATGACCATGTTAAGATGAGGTCATTAGGGTGGGCCCTAATCCAATATGACTATCCTTATAAAAAAGGGAAATTTAGCTACAGAGACAGCATACATAGAGGAGAGACTACGTGGAGAGACACAGGGAGAACACCGTGTGAAGATGAAAACAGAGGTCAGGGTGATGTATCTGCAAGCCAAGGAACACTAAGAATTGCTAGCAAATAACCAGAAGATAAGAGAGATTCATGGAACAGATTGTCCCTCACAGCCTTCAGAAAGAACCAACCCTGTGGACACCTTGATCTTGGACTTCTAGCCTCCGGAACTGTGAGACAATAAATTTTTGTTGTTTTAGCTGCCCGGTTTGTGGTCCTTCATTATAGCAGTCCCAGGAAACTAATACACCATGAAAAACAATTGTATCAAGAAGTCCTGGTCAAAACATCCTGTTTCAGGGTGAGTTGCCTGTCCTCTGAACTCCCAGAGCATCATTACTCTGTATGTTAATGGACTGAAACTTGTCTATCTTGGGCACAAAGTTGTTAGTTCTCTAAGGTCAAAAGCTTGCTTTTTATTCTGTTTTTAGTACCCAATGTATTAAGCCTAAATAATTTAGGAATAAGCAAACCATATGCACTGAGGATGCTGCGAGGTTGAGATTAAATGGTTTTCCTGATTCTCAGAGTTATTAGGGTTGGGAATGAATTCTGCCTTGGTCTCTAGGCCATTTACTTCCCATTACACCATGAAGAGTGCTAGCAGATTTACCTCTAGTGTTTTCCTCTTCAGGCTAAACTTCCTCTGTTTCTCTAGCTTTGCCTTATGTTCACAGGTTTTCAAAGCCTTCATTATACTGGTTACTCTACTCTGGATAGACTTGATTTTAAATAGTGGCATCTAAACTGAACACAATCTTCCATCACCATTACCTCCTTTGATACAGACCCTGGGCTAGTACTCATTTACTTAAGTCTGTTTGCACATTCTGGCTAATTATGAGCTGCAACCTACCTCCCGTGCAATGCTTTTTCACACAGAAAGTTTATCCAAGTCTCCCTTTCCCTCACTCTCTATTCAATTTCTGCAAGTTTTGGACTCAAATATGCAACTTTATAATGAATTCTGTTAAATCTTGCTGTTTTCCCTAGTGTTCTGATTTGTTAACATAATTTTATATCTCAATATATTGTCTTAATTATATTAGCTCTCTCATTCAGTTTTGGGGCATCTGAAAATATGCTCGGGGTGTTATTTATGTTTTCAAATCACTGCTAAAAATGTTGAACAGTTGGATGCTTACCCAGTGGAGAAGAGCTGGTTAATCATCAACTCTCTGCTTTGCTTTTTTTCTATGTAGTCTGGGATCAAATTAACACAGATCTGGAAAGCAGAATAAAGACTTTTCAATATGATGCCAGCCAGCAGCTCTGTGCGCACACTTGGGTAGCAGATAGTAAGATTTTCGTGAGTTACAGATTTCTTCCTATCACAGCTGTTCTTCCCACCTCAGCTGGGCGTGTCTGGTTCCAGCAGCCTGGCAAGAGCCCCCTCCTTACCCAGCTGTGCTAATGCGACCTGGCAGAATGGTGGCTGTGTGTTCTCAAATTTTCCAGTTGTAGAAAATTTTGCCTAAACTTCCCATTTGCTTTCTTACCTTCAGTTAAAATCCTCTTGATGGGGATTTTAAATAGTAAATTAGCCAGCTTTTTCCAAACTCTGCTACCATCTCAGGTGTCAACTAATTGGTAGGGCATTTAGTTAACTTGGGATTTAAAGTAATCTAATAAAGAGTGGGCACTATGGAATTTGTTTTGGGTCCAATTTCAGTTCTGTTAGTGGACTATGTGGCACCAGCTAAGTTATTTAGCCTCTCTGTACTTCAGTGTTCCCATCTGTGACAGAGGATCTTAATACTTGTTAGTATTAATGAGTTTTAAATTGAATTAGGGGGGGTAAGTAAGTGCTCATCATAGGGGCTGGCACACAGGAGGCATTTAATAATCATTATCAACATCATTATTATTTAAGCATAAAGCATTTACATCTTTGAAAAGCACTAAGACTGAGAGGACTATACATGGAATACTTAAATTGTCCTTACCGTTACTAACATAAGAGCTTAATGCCCCTATCAATCTTGGCATGAACATGGGCTTATTGAAATTATTTCACACATCTAAGGAATGCCTTCAAATAAATGGAATGGGTCACCTGATTACCCAGGTCCTTTCACTCTAAGCAGAACTGATTCACTCTTCTAGTATGCCTTGGAGATCTGTGAAATCCAAAAAAAAGGGAGCAATCTCAACAGAAAACAGCCCAAATTTTCTAAAATAGAAGCTAAAAAATCCTCTACAAAGTCCTCAAAAGAATGAAGACAAATTCTGATGAGGTCCATCATGCACTATTAACTAAATAGGAATATTTCCTTAACATTTGTACATTTGACCACCACGCTCAATAAGGAGAGTATGAAAATTGTTCTTCCATGGAATTGACTTTTATAGTCCAGTTTTTTATTGTCTTAGCCTGCCTACTTGCTTTCACTCCTTTTCTTTTCCTGAAAATCTGGTTTTTCTCGTCAGATTAAGAAAGAACTGCAGTATAGTTCGGTAAACCCGTGTTTGCCCTGTGATATGATCACTATAATAATAACTGAAGTCTGCAGTCAAAATTCAGTTCATTTGAGTGAGTGTTTATCATACAACTTTTTATATGCAGATGCCACACTAGGGCCTCTAGGGGTTCAAGGATGACCAAGTGTTGGTTTCTGTCCTCAAAGCAATTACAAGTAAGGAGGGACAATTCCAGAAGAAATTGCATGAGCAAAAGCATAAGGGAGGCAGCGAGGACTGGCAAGATGTTCAGAGAATAGGGCTGGAGCAAATGATTTGTTTTGGGAAGAAGGAAGTTGCAAAAGGAAGGCTAGGGGACTGACTGTGAGCCCTTGGCTATAATTATTTTTCATGCTATTTTCTATTTGATAATTGATCTAATACATCAAGTGTCAGTTTTCATTGAACGGAACACTGAAATAGTGGTGCTCAAATGAGATGAAGTCAGTGTTAAATAGCTTTTGGTATGTGTATCTGTTAGTTCTCTCACTATTAAATTTTCTTGTCTGACATATCATTTATTTATTAATTAGTGATGAAAGTGCTCTAAAACTTCTAATGAAAAGCTTCACAGATTGACAACTCCGTCTCTAAATTTAAAGTGCTTTTTCCCCTGTACCATTTGCTTCACATCTGTAAATCTTTAACCAACTCCAAGTAGATGGATTACGTCATTTTATTTCCATTAGATAGGACTTGGAAGAAGTGATTGTGACCATGGACAGTTTGTAAGGACAAGACCGAGCTCTGATTTTTAGGAATAGTAGTTAGCCTTTGGTAGTTACTAAGAATATCTGAGATTACCAGTCCATAGGCAAAATAAAATCTTTATTAATAAGGCAACATAAATGTTAAAATCCTAGAGAGAATGTGATAGGTGACATACTGATTCCAGGGTCCAACCTGGGGTATCATTTATTATTCAACTGTTTGTTTACTTTCCTGTCTTCCTTCTCCCAGAGATGGTGATCCCTGTTCTCTGGGCTCTCTAGCACTTTGGATATAAGCCCTGGCAGCTTTTGGGGTAGATAGCCTTCAGGCATTAGGTATTGCATTAGACACTTATCCTAAGATCAGAACTAGCACCATTGTATCTGTGAGAGATCCCTGTCCACCTCTTTTTTTTTTTTTTTTTCAAATCTCAAGTTAGACAAAAATATATGGTGAGAAGTAGAATGAGCTGTCTTTCACTAGTGGCCTACATAAGTCTGGTCCAAGTCCATAATCTTTCCTTTTACTGATGAGTATAGGTTTTTAAGCTATCTACTCTAGCATATAAGAATGGACACACTTCTTTTTCCCTTAAATCAATTTAAATCTGCATTTGAGCTCCCATCCTGTTGGGGCTGGTAGCAAATTTGATCGTTAGTATCATCTGCCCTCTACACCACCAGGTTGTACACAATTCTGAGGCATTTTAGGCTGCACCAGAATATCAAGGAAGCTCCTCCTGTCTCATTGATAACCTCTGTGATGCCTGTTGTCCACAGTCCTTCCAAGTCTAACAACTGTGTTGCTTTTGTTCCAAACTTGGGGATCATTACTTTTGACTTAGGGCTCAGTGTCCCTGAGTGACTACATAGCAATGGTCTGAGTTTCATTACCTTCTCAGCTTACTGCTATCGAGTAGGGCTATTCTTGGGAGAGGTGTGCCTCTGTTATCCATATACTTCCCTTTACACTGTTCTCAAGTCATGGGTCTTTTTTGCCTTATCTTCTAAGACACTGGCATGATATCTTCAGTGAAGTCAGTCCTGTGATGTCTGCACAGCAAAACACTTGAACCGAGAGAGCTAAAGGATCTGGCTACCTGCTTGGTAACATGGAAAGAAAACGGAAGGGTGGTCTGATATGATTAAATATCAGTAAAATATCTTGCCTCATTCTCACTGAAGGAAGTAGGATTCTGAGTGAGACCCACTTTCTCTTCTAAAATTTTTTCCTTACTGGGTTCCCTTACCTTCAATATTTTTTATACAGCCTCAATGTTTTCAACATTTTGAAGCATTTTGAAGATCTGAAGTTTCAGATCTCTACTAAAAAAACATTGTCATTTCTCCCCCTAAATACCTTTCCTTGAATAATGATAATCGCACTCTAATAGTTTATTTTAACTCCTCCGTTATGTGTGGGCCCATGCAATGTATTTCTAGGAAAGAAACAATTTTACATTAGTTGGTCATAAACACATATGTCATCCAGAGGAAGCAGGTGGGTGTGAGCAACCATTTTACTTCTTTCCTTTTCCTGTTGAGTTGCCACTTCTGAGTTAATCTTATTTGGATTTCTGCGAGTTCTTTCTCTCCGTGGTCTCTTCTACCCTGCACAAGTCCCAGTTCTGCTGGTGCAAAGAAAAACCAAGGTCATAGTAACCTTTGTTTTGTACTGGAATGGCTGTTATCAATTCTTATGGTTGCTGTGTGTGTTAGTCATTAGAATTTTTTCATCTCAATATTGGCAGGTGGTAGGATTACAGTCTTAATTTTGTAGTTAGGCATGGCCATGACTTGTTTTGGCTAATGAAATGTGAGCTAAAGTGATGTGTGTCACTTCCAGGGGTAACTTTACCAGCTAGTGCATGATTTTTGTTGCCCCGTGCCATGCTGTGGTTCATCAAGGAAATGTGTATTAAGATGGACCTCTGTTTAGTCTCAGTCCTCGAGTGACTATAATGAGCAGGATTCCGAGGTCGATTCACACTGGGCATGAAAGAGGGAGTGAGAAACAGTTCTGTGCTGTGTTTAGTCACTGAGATTTGGGGGTTGATTTTTACTGAAGCATAACCTAGCTCATACTGATTGACACAATTCTCTTTAATAGTGGATTAGCTGTTCTAGATTGTTAAGAACATCTAAGAGATACAAAATAAATGTCTTACTAATCTCCACACACTCTTTGGTTTAAAAAAAACTTATGATGTCTTTGCTTCTTTCCTTGGTCTTTCAAAGCTCCCTTTCCATCTGAGCGAGTGTGGATGGAATGAAAAGAAGTTGAGTTGGGTGGACAATCCCTTTGTGCCACAATGGGTCTGGGTGCTGGTAGTCTCCATTTTCCTCAAATCTTCATATTTCTCAAATGATACATACATAGTTAAACACACATACTTTATTTCTCTCTTTTGCTAAGTCATTTGATTATTCTAAGATTGAAACCTCAGGAATTCCAATGATCCAAGACCAAAACCAAGAGCATTTTCCCATACCAATGTGGTTGCTGTATCTGTGTTCAGCAGAAACTTCAGGTCTAGAATGGCACACACAGCATGCTCTTCATTCAGTCTTATAAAATTATTAATGCCCTAATATGTACTACGGCCATGGCTAATCATAATCAGTGATAAGTGCTCTGAATAAAAATTGCAGGGGAAATATAAAGGCATGTATCAAGGAGAATTGATCTATTTGGGGGCATCAGGAAGGTGTTCTTGAGGAAGCAACATTGGAGTTGAGAGCTGAAAGATGAGTTGCATTTGGCCAGGAAAATGATGGGAGAGGGTTGGGAACCAAGAGTTTCTGCTGAGTAAGTAGTGCTATACTTACGAGGAATCTGAGGCTGGAGGAAGCAGGACATATTGGAGAAAGAAAAAGAAGGCTTGTGTAAGGTGGAGCACAGAAGTGAGTGGATGGTATATGATCAGACTGAACAAGTAGCCAGGACCAAACTAATAGGGCCTGTATGCCAAGTTGAAGATTTGGTTATCATTTTAAAAGTTACGGAAATCCACTGAAAGATGGATATCTAAGGCTGGCTATTGACACCATCAGATTTGGGCTTATGACTGGATTTAAGATTGTTCATATATTTATTCATTCATTCAGCTTTCCCGTGGGGATTACATAACAAGGTGTTGCATCAGCTGGGTTTACCTTTACAGAAGCCAGAGAAAGGGCAGGGGAATTGTCTCCAACAAGCTTAATCATCTGTAGCTTGCTTTGATGTGGCAGCTAAAGTGTAGGGCATGGGGTAGGGATGAGGTTATCTGAATTTATTGGACCAAGGCTAAGACAGATAATAGTAATCCTTGTCTTTTTTTTTTTAAAACATCTTTATTGGAGTATAATTGCTTTACAATGGTGTGTTAGTTTCTGCTTTATAACAAAGTGAATCAGCTATACATATACATATATCCCCATATCTCCTACCTCTTGCATCTCCCTCCCACCGCCCCTATCCCACCCCTCTAGGTGGTCACAAAGCACCGAGCTGATCTCCCTGTGCTATACAAGCCTTATCTTTTAAATATATTCCCCCAGGGACAGGCTATATCCTAAAATACTGATTCAATAAGCCAGACTAAGGCAGGGACTTTATATGTAATTGCAAGCAGAAAATATGTTTAGATGTGGATAGGTAGTAGTTTACAGAAGAAGGCCATATGTTTATTTATTTATTTTCCATTTTTATTGAGATATAATTGACATATAACATCATATAACTTGAAGGTGTACAATATAATAATTTGATGTATATATATATTGTGAAATAATCACCACAATAAGTTTAGTTAGTATTTATCACCTCACATAATTATAATTTTTGTTTTTACTTGTGATAAGAACTTTTAAGACCTACTCTTTTAGCACCTTTCAAATATACAATACAATATTGTTGACTATAGTCAGGTCACCACTTTATATTAAAGTATATTGCCCAGGACTCATACAAGTTCTCCTTGATGTTTGGTAGCAGCTGAATCATAGTTTAACATAGTCTGAACTTAACCTCTGAGCTCTTATGGTAGGAAGCAGTTCAACATTGTTAGGAATCTGAACTGAATGCCCTATAAATCATTTCCACATATGAGTCTCCATTGTTCAAAACAAATCCATATTCATTCCAATGATTTCTCCTTCATTCTTTTCAAACTCACAAGCAGAAAAGATTAGATTCAACTTTCCTCTCATAAATTACACAGTTTTAACTCAGTAAATTTGCATAAGCATTGAATACCAACTTCCTACAACTAGTTGAAAAAGACGTAGCATTTATGTATCACATTATCTGTTCATAGATTTTCAAATTATAAATTATCTGACTTTTGTAGAATGTAACTATGAGAAAGGTCAGCTTCAAATCTCACAGCAAAGATAGAGCAAGAAGTGTTGTTCTACTTAATGAGCCTGAGATCCATGAATTAGAGCCCAAAGAAGGACGAGGAGAGTTGAGGAATGGAATAGAATTCCAGAGGAGCCAAATTTTAAACAAAATAACCCTTTGGAGGAGTGTCACAACATGAAGCCTTGTGTTAAGCACAAGGTCCAAGCCATCTGCTCATGTTCACTCCATACCAAGCCTGATATCTGATATTCTGAGTTGATGATAAATTCCTCTGGGAATCCGGGGAGCCTTGCCTGGAGATTGGATGGACTCAGGATGTTTAGTTGCATGTGCCTGGCAGAGTGAAGATGGGTTTATAGTTCCTGTCCTCTTACCTTCACTTTATTGCACTTCACTCCGTTGCTTCTGCCCATCAGATGTTCTCATTCCTTTCTTCCTCATGCCTTTCATTTCCCCCGTCAAATGTAAATCAATGGCCTTATTGTCTTTATTCAGTCAATTTCCATCTTCTGAAATAATGTCTCTCCTTGTCTTCTAACCAGACATGGGTAACCATACCCATCCTTCTTGGACCTCCCTGAACTTTCTCTCCTTCAGAAGCCTTTTATGATTGTCATTCAGCCTTTTCCCCCCTTTTCCTTTTTCTCTGAATATCTATTGTTTTTATAATCAAAGCACAAAATTTCATGCCTAACTGTTCTGAATTTTTTAAAATGAGTTTTCTTGTATCTCTTCAATGAGCTATAAGCTTTCTTAAGACAGGGACCATGTCCTATACATTTTTCACTTGTTGAACAGGTTTCAGCTGGGCATAAAGCAGGTACTAAAAACCTATTGACTAATTATATTGCTTTATCTTTTCTTCCTGTCAGGATTGTTCTGTATTATTTGAGGTATTTAGTTCAGCTGCTTTGGGGAAAATTTTACTGTTACAGCATGGGTCTTGCCAAATGCATTAAAGTAAAATATGATGCAAATGAATTCTAGTAATATGGCAAGTGAATTCTAAGTTTTATCCATCATCAGTTTCCTAAGTATTCATTTCACTTATGTAAAATCACACCATTTTCTGAAATAATAATATATATATTTCAAGGTATAGGTGCTTTTCATATCTGTTTTAACAATGCACATTAAGATCACTTATGTAATCTAAGTGGAGAAATAGATTTACAAAAAAATGTTGCCTTTAAAAAAAGAAGTCTAAAGAAGATAAATCCTTAGTTCTGTAGTATATTTAGGTTTTAATGTATATCTGCAATGATTACTAAGTTAATAAATAACTTTTATTATCTGTTTCAACATTTACTTTTATCATCTCCAGCTTTTATTGGTAAGTTCCATGAATTATTGACTTATGCTAAGCGAAATATTGGTTTGTTGACCATTGACAGGAAAACTAGATTTTTCTAAAATTCCTGATGGAATGAATTTAAGGATGTGAAAAAT
The DNA here is from genome assembly GCF_963924675.1 of Phocoena phocoena. NCBI lineage: Eukaryota > Metazoa > Chordata > Mammalia > Artiodactyla > Phocoenidae > Phocoena > Phocoena phocoena. Next base: position 87,614,742 of record NC_089229.1, read on the forward strand.
ATGATATTAATTTAGTCCCTTTAAATAGGAAGACAGATGTTTGGTTATTTGAATGCTCTAAAACATATTTTCAAAGTAATGTGTGTTCATGTAGAAAATTTTAAAAATACAAAAAAAAAAAGCAATGAGCCTAATCTCTGAGTTAATAACTGTTAACATTTTAGTGTTCCTAGTTTTTTAAAACTCAACATTTTACCATAGGCATAAAATATATTTGATATTTTTGTCCTTAGCTACATGGAAATAAAGATAAATGCAAATATTTATAAAATTTTTTAAACTTGTGAAAATGTGAGTACATTTTATTAACTTTATAAATTTTTGCTCTGGTGAGTTATAGTAAAAAGCTTAGCTTCTTGATTTGCAGAGTTTAAAATTTTACTATTATGTCTAGATGGAAAGTTGCTGATTCTGACCTTGAGGGCGATTAATTTTTTAAAAAATATTTTGAAGCTTTCTGGGTAAATTGTTTAGCACAAGCTAGAACGTATGCTCCAGTTAGAATTAGAGACACAGTGAATTTTCCCCTTCAAATTTTCAGTGAATTTTAAGTGTTTGAGAAACATGCCAGATTGACAGATGATGTTAACTCAGAAGACATCATAAACACTGATAAGTACAGAGAAAACCTACCTGCTTTGAGCACACTCAGAAATAACAGCAAGAACTTTTATAAAGCACAAAACACATATGGAGGAAGTGTATAAGGAAAAGACGTTCACAAACAACAAAGAATTAAGGTTAGTCAATTATATAAAAATTGTGGTATAGTAGACTACCGGTAATTCTTCTTGCTTTTATTATCGTGGAATGATCATGCATACAGTTTTGAGTAATTAAGCCTTAATTTTGGAAATGTGTGCATGTGTTGGAGCTGGTTTAGAAACAAATGACAAATATTAACAACACCAGTAAAATTAGATATCAGGATCCAAGTACAAATTCATTTAGATTGATTGTATGTCTGTAGCATTTTGCCATTTAAGAGAAACTGCATAAGTGAAAGTGACTCAAACTCCAAACCCTGTTGATATTATAAAGTAAGTCTCCAGAATCATATTTGTAGAACACCTCCTTCAACTGTGTGGAACTAGTATAGTATAATAAGGCATTTTGCCAAAGTAGGGTTTCTAAGATTTTCTTCTATCCCTGATGCTTGTCATCTGTGGTAGACACAACTGGTGGATCCATGTTGGTTCCAGAACTAAGGGGAGAAATTTACTCTCTCACTCATCCCATATTTATGAAACAGTTTGTTCAACAAGTATGACTGAATGAATGAATAAATGAGGAAAATAAACCCTTTAGATTACAGCAGAGTCATGCATGTGAAAGGGAAAGCTATGTGTAACTAGAAATAAAGCTTTGGTTGTGAAGGATACGGATCTCCTCAAGAATTATCCAAAAGTTGTTCTTGAGAAAATTTTAAAGACACCTGGACAAATTAGTAAAAAACACAGTACAGAGAGCAATTGTATAGAGGGAAATGAGTGAGATAACTTGATAAGCTTTAATTATATCCCAGTGCAGAGAAAAAGGTCTTTTCATAGCCCAGATTACAAGAAGAGCAGAGGAGAGGGTAGAGGCTCATTTTTGTAATCCTACTGCAATCACCCCTCATTTGGATCAAGATTGGCTTGGTCTCTACACAGAGCCCAGCTGTGTCTCCACCCACTGGGGGAAGAGGAGAGTCAAGACAATTATCCTGCTAATCTATCTAAAACAGACAAAATTGCAAAAACAGTTTTCTCATTTCTCCCCAAATTATCCAGATAAGGGGTCCAGCATGATTAAGTTTCTGGGGGAATCTTTCTCTCCCCTTCATTTTCCCTGTAATTCAGTCTGTTTCCTCCATTTCTGCAGCTGAAATTTGCCTACTGCTGAGTACTTTGAATTCTGTACCTTTGCAATTTGGCCATGAGGTCACTGTGTAGATCTGAGAAGTTCCATATCTCAGACACATGCACATACACACTCACAAAATGGAGATCCATTCCCACGATAATTCTACTTTGATGCACTCCATATTGTAGATATGCCAAATGAAGAGCAGAAGCTTATATAAAATAGCCCAAGGTTTAGGGGAGCCTTAATCTTGTTTTTCTAAGTACATTCTCTGTTCTTTGACAGAAAGGACCATGTTGTATATTTCTCATTGTAACTTCCATAACACTTAACATGGTCTAGTCACATAGCTGTTTTTTAATAAAGTATTTTTGACATTGAAATCTCAGTTTAGTGCTTGTTTAATGTGGTGTGAGTCTTTAAGCAGAGTCTTTAACATGTATGAAGCTGAGGTAGGGATGGTTGCATATTGTCTTAGTCTGTTTGGGTTGCTGTAACCAAATAACATGGCCTGGGTGGCTAATAAACAACAGAAATTTATTTCTCATAGTTCTGGAGGCTGGAAGTCCAAGATTAGGGTGCCAGCGTGGTAGGGTTGTCCTGAGAACCCTCTGCCGGTGGCAGACTTCAGACTTCTCACTGTGTCCTCACATGGTGGAAGGAGCAAGGGAGTTCTCGGGGATCTCTCTTATAAGGGCACTAATCCCATTCATGAAGGCTCCACCCTCATGACCTCAGCACCTCCCAAAGGCCCCACCTCCTCATATCTTCACTTTGGGGACTAGGATTTCAACATATCAATTTTGGGTCGGGGGGAGGCACAAACACTGATATATAGCACATGGTTTTTAGGGAATGACTTGGCCTATTTTAATCTCTTCATGCTGTGGGGAGGGCAGCAGAGGCAGAGCCCGACTGAGAAATGGCAGCTCCTTGATGGTTGTAATAATTTAACGACTTTTTCAAATTACTTTTCTTTGTATGGTCCTTTAACTATTATTTTGAGAAGTAACTGAATAAGATGTCAGAGAAGGATAAAGAAAGAGAACTAGCTATGGCAGTTCTCAGCTTTTCTAAAATAATCCTCAGAAAGTCAGTTTTGGCCTGAAACTTGCATTCCCCTCTTAGCAAAAGAAAAAAAAACCAAAACACAAAAAACCCTGTGGTTAATCAGATATTGTTTCCTTAGAAGGAAGGCAGGGTTAGCAGGCTGTTACGGTGTCTAGCCCTCTCTAACCTTCCACCTTCCGAGCTTATTCTTTCCATCTATAACTAGTTTTCTCTGAGAAGAGTCCAGATAAAAACAAATTTCTTCATCTCATTCCTTTCCAGTGACATACAGTGACTTCAGAAATGGGCAGTATGTACATTTGCCCGGCCTGGGAACTGGCTTAGGGCAGAATTTGTGATGTGAAAAGTTTGGATAAAACGTTTTGCTTCAGGACACGGCTGAGCCATGTGCTACAACATAATTGAAATATCCTTGACTCCATCTAAGTCCCCTCTAACCTTTGGAGATGACTTTTTGGAGGTGTCCAATACAGAGATGAAAAATTGAAGCTGCTTGGATTGTAATTAATTTTTCCCTTCTTCCTGAGTTCTGCCTGGGAAAAGACTGACTTATTGAAAATTTGTATTCTAGACACTCTCCACGATGCATGTGGTTGGGGAAGCAGTGGCAGGTATACAATGTCCTAGGGCTTCTGGAGGTTAACTTCTCAGCAACATGTAGTCAGAAGCCACCAACCTAAAAGCCACAGACAAAGTTGCACTAAGCTTTCTTTATAAGATTTTACATTGTTGACCCTTAACCATAATTCTGGTATTGAAATGTATCGGTCTGAATCTGCGTTAGCATCCTCTGGGATTTAGAAGCAATTACATTTAAAAATGGAATTGCAGTCCACACGTAAATAGGAATGATCTTTAAAGCAAATTAAACAAAGGCTCTAATTACAAATCCACTTAATTTACAAACAGAGAGAATTAACCTTTGGTTCATTGGTAAATAAATATGCAGAGAAGCAATAATCCACAATTTAATAACATGAACAAAGTATTTCTTATAAGCTTCAGGGCTGATATTTGATCATAGTTTCCATATCACTTCACCTTTTGAATTTTAAAAGGGTTGAGAAGAAATTAGTATGAGGAGAGAAGAGAAGGAGTTCTAAGTTAGATTCTGGTTACTATTCCTTATTTATTATGTCCGGAGATTATTTATATACAAAAGACCTCTTTATGACAAAGCATGTTTACAATGGGCCACGAGTCCTGACTTGTAACATTCATTCTGTCTGGCTAAACTGTGAATCTGTTCATATAAAATAGGTTTTCTGGCCAAAGATTTTAGGAGTGTGTCAGTCAGAATGTAGCCAGAAACACATGGTGACCAAAAGTAGTGTTATGGCCTGAATTGTATTCCCCCGAATTCATATATTAAGGCTGTAACCCTCAGTACCTCAGAATGTGACTGTATTTAGAGATGGGGCCTTTAAAGAGGTAATTAAGTTAAAATGAGGCTGCGGGACTTCCCTGTGTGGCACAGCGGTTAAGAATCCGCCTGCCAATGCAGGGGACATGGGTTCGAGCCCTGGTCCAAGAAGATCCCACATGCCACGGAGCAGCTAAGCCTGTGAGCCACAACTACTGAGCCTGCAGTCTAGAGCCCACGAGCCACAACTACTGAGCCCGCATGGCACAACTACTGAAACCCACGCGTCTAGAGCCCGTGCTCCACAACAAGAGAAGCCACCACAATGAGAAGCCTGCACACCACAATGAAGAGTAGCCCCTGCTCACCACAACTGAAGAAAACCCGTGCACAGCAATGAAGACCCAATGCAGCCAAAAAAAAAAAAAAAAAAAAAGTGGCAATTATGGTAGGCCCTAACCTAATAAGGCTGATGTTCTAAAAAAAAGAGAAAATTCGGACACATAGGATAGTCCCCAGGGATGTGCACTCACAGAGAAAAGACCATGTGAAGAAGCTGCAAGAGGGCAGCCATCTGCAAGCCAAGGAGAGAAGCCTCAGAAGAAACCAATCCTGCTGGCATCTTGATCTTGGACTTCCAGCCTCCAGGACTGTGAGAAAATAAATTCTGTTATTTAAGCCACCCAGTCTATAATATTTTGTTAAAGCAGCCCTAGCAAATTAATAAAAGAATTAAGGGAAGTAGAGGTTGTCTATAGAAATTAGAACTCACACAAATGTGAGGCAGGGAGAGGAAGGAAGAACTGAAGAGGAGAATGAAAGATCAGAAAGTCACTAATCATAATGGCCCAGAATGTGGGTTCTCAAAATGATGTCTGGGGACACCCTGACATCCCTGAGACCTTTTCAGTGGTCATAAAGATCCTTTCAGGAAGTCTGCAAGGTCAAAAATATCTTAATGACAGTGCTGAGATGTATTTTCCTTTTTCTTTTTCAGTCTCTCATTAGTGTATGGTGGGGAATTTCAGAGGTTACATGGCTTGAGGTCATATTGAGATGGAATGTGTGTATTTTGTGTTTTAAAACAGTCTCAGTTTTAATTTATAATATTTGTAGATATAACCCATGTATACTAAAACTCTTTGGGGTCTTCAGTAGTTTTTAGGAGTATAAAAGAATTCTAAGACCAAACAGTTTGGAAGTTCAAACATGAAGCTTTGGTGAAAATATGCAAGTTGGAGTTTGTAGGAGAATCCCAAAAGCTGTGTGTCTGGTAACTGGCATGGAATTGTGAAAGGGGAGCTCATGGAGAAGACTGTGGAAGCTGCTGCCTTCATCGGAACAGCAGTCAAGCATTTGGTAGTTGTCTTGGGACCCCCATCAGTGGGCAGGCCAGGAGTCAGGAAGACCACAGGAATCTGGACCTCTCTGGACTTCTCCACGTCTGTCTGTCACTGTGTCTGACTGCCATGGCTTGTTGAAAGTAATGGCCCCTGTTTCACTTCTGACTACTAAACTTTTTGCAAATTTCCCACTTGGTCAGCTCTAATCCAGAACATACTTAGTTCCAAGTCATAGATAAGAAAGGAATAAACTAATAGACAAAACATAGTTTAGCACACTCTATTCCTTTTTCAATTTAGCATTACATATACATTTTTAAACCATATCTAGCTTTCAAATAAAAACCACAGAAGAATCTTGCTTTTGTAATATGTGATGAAACTATCCCTTGTACAAACAAAAACATGGTAATCCTGCCTTCAAAAGAGAAAAGTCTCATGTACCATTTTAGACATATGTGGGGAATGTTCATTCCTCTTCTAACTGCCTCATTCTTCCTATTTGAGAAACTGTAATTAAATCCTGATATATAGTGCAAGTCATTATCAGTACTTTAAGTTAGATAGTAGGTAAATGGGAGAGGAAAATCTTGGTTCATCTCTATTTGAATATATTCATATCAAAGCAAGGAAAAAATATTTATAACCATTACAGTTCTAGTTTCTGCCACTGGTAACATGGTGGTATTTAAAAGTTCCCTCTTCTACTCCTCATTTCATATTCTCTTTGCCTTAGAAAGAATCTGAGCAGGCCAAGTTTCCCTATAATCCAGTGCATTAATCCCAAAAGATCTCTGACGTCAATAGTCTTGCTTGTATTGGGTTGTTGTGGTCCATGAACTTTTACCACAGTATGTGAGATGCTAAATGGCACTACAGAGAATTTTCTGGGTTCCAGGCATACTCCTCCTTGCTTACATAGTAGTAAGAGAAATCCAAAAAAAAAAAACAAAAAGCAAAAAGAGAAATCCAGTTTCCCCTTAATAGTCAGGGTCAACCACCCCAACCAGTGCAGTAACCCCCTTCTTTGCCTGTCATTTCAGTGGAATAAAGAGCCCAGGTGTCCAGATAGCAGTCTCAGCTTCCTGTTCAGTGAAACTATAGCTATGTCCTCCGGTGGAAGCAGTCCTCCCTTGGGAACTAAGACTCCTAAAGCAGTTTAGCCCAAAAATGTGGAGATGAGGAAGTAAAAATTTTGCTAATGAATCATTAAGTGTAATGGTGAGAGGAATTGCTCGCATATGTATTTCTTGATTCCCAGGTCATGAATTTTGGCTATGGTAGAAAGAGTATCATAGTTTGGGCACTGAATCAGAGCATATATTGGCTCCTAAAAGCAATACCCCCACTCTAAAACCTGGCATGATAACTGAGTCTTCAGGCCATTCCACTATTCTGTCAATCCAGCTGCTTCATAGTGATGGAGAACATGATGAGAGCGGTGAACCCCTTGATTAAGAGCCTAATACCACATTTCATTCACTGTGCAATGAGTCCTTTGGTTACAACTAACGTTATTTGGAATACTATGAGGGTGAATAAAGCATCTACAGAAACTAATTTTGCCAAAAGTATGGAAGGCACGGCAAATCCACATGAAGAAATGAAGCAAATTGATGCCTCTTCCATGATGGGTCATATTCAGTTAATCAATGTACCTTCAGTTCTTCTTAGTTGCCATATTGAGGGCTCAGTGTTGGTTCCGGCGGATGGCAGATTATGGTCTCAGATTGACCTTGCTGAGTGAAAAATCATGTTGCTGAACCCTTGCGAATCTCCACTCCTGTTGCTATTGCCATTTTGCGCAGGAGCCCATATGGCAATGACAGAAGTGACTGGAGAAAAAGTGACTGACCTTCACAATTGGGTCATGTTTTCTATTTGATTGGTAAGAGCCTTGTCTGCCAAAATTCCTTTTTGTGAGGAAAATTCCTTTTGTGAGCAGTTACATGAGGCACAAATATCCTCACACTACTTGCCAATTCTGAGAGGTCTGTCCAAATAACTTCCCCTGACCTTGTTGTCATCAATGTCACAATTGTGCTCTTTCCAAGTCTCCAGTCATCTAGAGAAATGGCTAGCCACTGATCATGAATGAGCGTAGATCCATACCTCTGGAAATCTTTCCTTCCAGGCAAAATGAATATATCCAGTTCTCTGCTCAAAGATCTGCCTGCTGGGACGGTTTCCTTTCACCACTGTCCATCCCTGAATGGGCTACAGTGCTCTAACCAGCCACTTGTAGGTTGTACCAGTATTTATATAAAACCAACTGTAGAGCAGGCTCACATTTTTCATTTATCAGCTACCTGGTCCCTATTTTTACAAGTTTGGTGGTTTAGAAAATACCTAGTTCATGATGGGTAGCTCAGATGAATAGTTAATTGGTGGTTTATGTTCAAGAATTCAGTTTGTATTAGGGCCCGTGAACAAGCTAGGGAGAATACTTAAATGGAGAATAGTTATATGTAGAAGTGGAAGCAAAGATTAACTGCTTCAAAATACTGAAGACCTATATTGTGATTCGCCTATGATGACCAGCCACAGGCTTCCTACAGCGTCCCTTTAAGCACCATTAGTTCTATTGGATCATATGGACCAAACAGTAGAACAACTTGCATGATAAGCTGCATCTGGTGCAGAGCCTTCTCTTCCTCTGGCTCCCACTCAAAACAGATAATTTTATAGATTACTTAGTAAACTAGTCAGAGCAGCCTGTGCAAATGATGTATGTATGTTGACTCCAAAATCTGAAAAGGCTCATTTGTTGTTGTACCTCTTTTTCAGTAACAGGAGGTACAAGATCAGCAACATGCCCATCTTAGAGGGCTTATCTCAACATGCCCCAGACCACTGAACCCCTAGAAATAATAGCAGGAGTTCAGGTCTGTGTTTATTTGCTCCAGGTGAAAAAGAATCACATCTGGAACAGCAGTTGCAATTGCAGCTGAAACCTGAATACGTTTACAATAACCCATTGTTATTCCCTAAGATCCATTTATTTGCTGTACAGTCCAGAGAGGTGAGTTAAATGGGAATTTTGTAGGAATAATCATCCTTCATCCTTCAAGTCCTTGATGGTGACACTGATTTTTGTGATCCTTCTGAGAATGTGGTTTACTCTTTCTGTAGGTAGAGGCTGTTATAGGAGTTTTCACTTGCTCTTTCCTTTAATCTTCCTTAGGGAATCAGTATGGTTATTGTATTAGTCTGTTAGGCATACCATAACATAACACCACAGACTAGGTGACTTAAACAGTAGGAATTTATTTTCTCAGAGTTCTGGAGGCTGGATGTCCAAGATCAAGGTGTTGGTTTTGGTTGGTTTCTCCTGAAGGCTCCCTTCTTGACCTGCAGGTGGCCACCTTCTTGCTCTGTCCTCACATGCCTTTCCTCTGTGTGCGTGTCATCCCTGGTGTCTCTCTGTGTGTCCGAATCCCCTCTTCTTAGAAGAATACCAGTCAGATTGGATTAGGGCCCTCTAGAATGGCTTCATTTTAACTTAATCACCTCTTTAGAGGCTCTGTCTCTAAATACAGTCAAATTCTGATGCACAGGGGGTTAGGGCTTCAATATAGGAATTTTGCGGGGGACACAGTTCAGTTCATAAGAGTTATTCTGTCAGTTACATTCTGGAACTAGGGAAGTAGCCATGGGGAATCACTGGGTCCACTTTGGGAGGAATCCAAGCCAGAATTCCCTCCACCTGATTTCTGTAATTCTGCACTCTGACTGGTAGACCATATTTGTGTTTGGGTCCCTTGGAATTCATGTTGGATGTGAGCTACTGAACAGAAATCTCTGAAAAATGTGGGAAATTACTTTACCCAATGCACAGTATGCTGGAAAATGGTTAATTAGGTAAATGGCTGCCGGTCTCTTTAGGAAAATGTAAATGGAAGATTTACAGTACACATCTTAAAAGGATAGCAGGGGATCTTCTTAAAGGGGACCTGGCCTTTTCTTCATCAGTGGACTCTGGGTCTGGGAAGAAACTGAAGTCTGGAAATTGGTTGAGGAGCCATAACTTTATGAAGGTGATTGAAGCCACACTTCTGCTCACCAGCACAAGACAAATCAAATTAAACTTCTGTAGCCTGCCCATCTCTTTCAGTCCTAGAGACGGCACGATTAATTCAAAGAACTTGGGGTGGGCCGTGGGGACTTCCTGATGGTTTAGCTTTGCTGCCATTATAATAAAATCCATTTCATACATATTTTTATTCCCCAGGTTTCCATCACTATAAACTGGCAAAATCTGATAATTGTTCTGGCATGTGTGGGACCTCTTACTGGGCCATGCTTTGTACTCAGTCTCCTGGGTCCTACTAGGATTTGAGGCTACTTATAAGTGTAGAAGCAATGAGAGGTCATGGAGGTGGGTCTTGAGGAAGATCATCATTCCCCTGCAAGGACCCCCCATCAGAACATGTCATCAGTCTCTTCAGATAAGGGAAGGCTACTCCCCTTGGAGGGGAGATGAAGAGCCGCTTCTGTTAGAAGGGGGAGTTCAGCAGAATTCAGGTGTTCAAGGTCCTCAGCTTCCTTCAATCTGCCCAATCTTTCAGGACCCCATTATTTCCCCAATCAGCATCTTAACTTTAACATAAGGAACCTCTTAAAGCTATGCATTTAATTTACATTGTAATTCAGTCACCTGCAGATTCAGATTTGGGGTTTAGTTTTCAGAAAATAATCCTGTATATACAGGAGATGAGCATTTCCTTCAGGAGCATCATAAATGCTTTTTGCCTCCTTACCTGCATCATGATCAGGGACTTTTAAGCTCAGAGATGATCATTTTCTTTCTCCGAGCTCCATTGGTAGACAAAGAACTCCATAGTCTTTATTCTCTTTCTTTCCGCTATGATGTTTGACGGTTGCAGCAATTTGGTCATCCAAAGCCTTGACTTTTATAGGCACTCAATTGCTAGTGACTTCAGGTGACAATGTAAGTGACTTTTGCCACTGGATATCATGGACCATTATTGTCTCAATAAGAGCAACAAGGTCATTAATGCCTTTATATCTAATCAGACCAGAGGAAAAAAATGTCAGATTCCCCTCCCTATGACCCTGTTTTTCTGAAACCACATTCAGTACTAAACTGGGGCCATCAGCAGAAGCTTAATAAACCAACCACTAAAATACCATGGGGTTGACCACAGAAATTAGAGTTTAATATACATGCGGGAGGAGCCAGGAAGTTGGCAATCTGGATGAGAAGAATCAGGATCAGGAAAAGTAATACAAAAGCCAGAAGCTTTAGTGTTAATGTGTGGGTCAAAACTTGTGGGAAAATCCTCCAAGCGGAAAATCTGCCCAAATGAATTACACTGAAGGGGAATGTAAAGGCGGAGCTGGTGGAGAGGTCTGTGGAAGCTGCCACCTCTATGGGAAATGCAGTCTAGTATTTGGTGGTTGGCTTGGGTTACTCTTGGCTGACACAGCCAGAAGCTGGGAAAAGAGCTTAAATCTGGAGCCCTTTAGGCACTTTTACCACGTCTGTCACTGTGGCCAGCTTTAACCCAGGAGTTTATGGGAAGGGTATCCTGGGAGATGTCATCCCCAGCCTCAGAGGGAAGTGATAACACCACGTTGACAAAACACAATCTGGCATATAGACACAGTGGAATGCGGGTACTCTGTGACATAGTTTTACAAATTAACAAGTAATTTAGTATAATAGATATAGTGTAATATTTCTTTATTTTGCTCCCATTCATCAAAGTTATCAAGAAGAGCAACACCAATTATAATTTAGACTCCTCACTCCCTTATTTATTACAGGAACCTAGAGATTTTACTCAGTCCTTGAAAAAGAGATATCCATTGTGGTCAGCTGTGTGGCTGCTCTCAGTGGAGGGTCCATTTTATTCAGAGACAGATATCTCTCAGTGCAAACTTTGACATGGGGCAGTCATCTTCCTAGTGGCCATCTTTAGGCATCCCACACGTTTTTCCTATGTGAGTAACTGTTTGACTTTGGGGCAGTACTTAGCAGGAGTCCTACTCTCTCTCTCTCTCTATTACAGGGAGCCTATAACTTCTCTTCCCCAGATTCATTCATGTCAAAAAGCTCCCTTCTCTACCCCTAGAACCTATAACCTCCAAAATGTCTTCTTTGGGGGAGAAATTCAGCCTCATTCTTCTGAGAGATGTGACATTCCAAAACAAAGGTCTATATAGAGCTGTCTACATAGTCTTCTCATTCCCACTGTCAACAACTCCCTTGATTTCCCCAAATTGGAAGGTTACTTTTCTTATCTGTGATTTAAAAAAAAAAAAAAGACATAAGTGAATTTCCCAGTCACTCTGCCTTTTAGCAAATAGTTATAAATATCTTGTCTGTTGACTAAATCAAGAAAGTCACTGTTTCAAATAGATTTCCTAGGATTTTTACATTTATTTCTTGCATACTAACTTCAGAAAAATTTGATTGGCTTTGATAACATTTGGAAAACTTTTAAAGGCTGTAAGAAAAACCTTTAAGTATGATGTATGGTTTGATCTTTGAGGATGAGTTTTCAAATTAGTGTACGTTTTGTAATTTGAAATGAATTTCAAAGATGTTTGATGGTAGATATTATGGAATTAAGTGATAATGTTGTGAAGACTTTAGTAAACAGAACCACTAGTTTGTGACTTGAAACCATACAGACGCTATTTTGATATAGGACATGCTATGTATATAATTGTGTGTGTGTATGTATGTGTGTGTATTTACCTTTGTGTTTACTCATATCAGTATAAGGGAAATTACCTGTTATGGAACAGCACTAAATCCACTTCTTATACTCTGGTTCACCACAGAGCAATCTTGTGTTTTGTCATTATTACGACAAAAGACTGTCTAGATTTGATTTCACTGTTGGGGAGTTTTATATCCTTGGGCTCTGAACAAAATGATAAATAAAAGAAAACAATGAGAGATGTAGGACACAATATTACCTTCGATATTGACAGTGGCTTAGAGGATGTGCCTCTAGTTCTATTTAACAAAGCGACCTTACTAGTAGTGAACCCCAGAAATAGACAGGCTGATGCTAACAGATGCGTGCAATGTTGGACCAAGGCGGGCACACTGCCTTTACCCCCACCATAAGGCAGATGATTCTATGCTGTCTTAGGATGAGCTGCTTCCTAAAAAGGAAGAAAGACAGAGCTGGGCTCAGCACACCCAGGTTATTACTCCCAAATTCACCAATAAGTTGAATCTTTCCAACTCCCTTAAGGTGGAGTGATTAAGAGTGAAACAGCTCCCTGACTTCAGACTATACTACAAAGCTACAGTAATCAAGACAGTATGGTACTGGCACAAAAACAGAAATATAGATCAATGGAACAGGATAGAAAGCCCAGAGATAAAGCCATGCACATATGGTCACCTTATCTTTGATAAAGGAGGCAAGAATATACAATGGAGATAAGACAGCCTCTTCAATAAGAGGTGCTGGGAAAACTGGACAGCTACATGTAAAAAAATGAAATTAGAACACTCCCTAACACCCTACACAAAAATAAATTCAAAATGGATTAAAGACCTAAATGTAAGGCCAGACACTATCAAACTCTTAGAGGAAAACATAGGCAGAACACTCAATGACATAAATCACAGCAAGATCCTTTTTAGCCCACCTCCTAGAGAAATGGAAACGAAAACAAAAATAAACAAATGGGACCTAATGAAACTTCAGAGCTTTTGTACAGCAAAGGAAACCATAAACAAGACCAAAAGACAGCCCTCAGAATGGGAGAAAATATTTGCAAATGAATCAGTGGACAAAGGATTAATCTCCAAAATATATAAACAGCTCATGCAGCTCAATATTAAAAAAAACAACCCAATCCAAAAATGGGCAGAAGTCCTAAATAGACATTTCTCCATAGAAGACATACAGATGGCCAAGAAGCACATGAAAAGCTGCCCAATATCACTAATTATTAGAGAAATGCAAATCAAAACTACCATGAGGTATCATCTCACACCAGTCAGAATGGCCATCATCAAAAAATGCAGAAACAACAAATGCTGGAGAGGGTGTGGAGAAAAGGGAACCCTCTTGCACTGTTGGTGGGAATGTAAATTGGTACAGCCACTATGGAGAACAGTATGGACTTTCGTTAAAAAACTATAAATAGAATTACCATATGACCCAGCAATCCCACTACTGGGCATATACCCTGAGAAAACCATAATTCAAGAAGAATCATGTACCGCAATGTTCATTGCAGCTCTATTTACAATAGCCAGGACATGGAAGCAACCTATGTGTCCATCAACAGATGAATGGATAAAGAAGATGTGGCACATATATATACAATGGAATAGTACTCAGCCATAAAAAGAAATGGAATTGACTTATTTATAGTGAGATGGATGGACCTAGAGTCTGTCATACAGAGTGAAGTAAGTCAGAAAGATAAAAACAAATACCGTATGCTAACACATATATATGGAATCTAAAAACAAACAAAAAATGGTCATGAAGAACCTAGGGGCAAGATGGGAATAAAGACGCAGACCTACTAGAGAATGAACTTGAGGATATGGGGAGGGGGAAGGGTAAGCTGGCACAAAGTGAGTGAGTGGCGTAGACATATATACACTACCAAAAGTAAAATAGATAGCTAGTGGGAAGCAGCCGCATAGCACAGGGAGATCAGCTCAGTGCTTTGTGACCACCTAGAGGGGTGGGATAGGGAGGGTGGGAGGGAGGGAGTCTCAAGAGGGAAGAGATATGGGGATATATGTATGTATAAATGATTCACTTTGTTATAAAGCAGAAACTAACACACCATTGTAAAGCAATTTTACTCCAATAAAGATGTTAAAAAAAAAAAAAAAAGAGTGAAGCTAGGCCAGGAACACTAACTGAGCAGTTCTCTTAACAAAGAAACCTAAGGAAAGGGGAAAAATTTTCTCTCTTAATACTATCAGACTGAGAGGATTATAAAGGTAGCTATGACTCATCAAATTGCTTCAGTCTACACTTTTGCCTGATTCCTTTAGTCCCTGAGACTCTATTGGCTGCTAACCTGTGATTAAAATTCACTGGGGGCTGGGGGTAGTAGGCATGTGTATTTTGGAAATGGTTCCTAAATCTAAAATATCCTCTTGGACTTCCCTGGTGGCGCAGTGGTTAAGAATTCTCCTGCCAATGCAGGGGGCATGGGTTCAAACCCTGGTTCAGGAAGATCCCACACTCCGCAGAGCAACTAAGCCCATGCGCCACAACTACTGAGCCTGTGCTCTAGAGCCTGCGAGCCACAACTACTGAAGCCTGCAGGCTTGAGCCTGTGCTCCACAACAAGAGAAGCCACCGCAATGAGAAGCCTGGGCGTTGAAACAAAGAGTAGCTCCCATTCACCACAACTAGAGAAAGCCCTCATGCAGCAATGAAGACCCAGCACAGCCATAAATAAATAAATAAATAAAATAATAATAAAATAAAATATCCCCTCATCTACCTTCTGTTAGAAACCACTGACTTAGATTGCAAATATGCCAATTTATCCTCCCCCATGGCTTTCATGAATCTTCAATTTCTGTTGGTCGTTTGGTTCTGACTCAATGCTTCATAGACCCTGCAGGTTTGCATATGTTCTACTTTTCTGGTCCTGGAGTTTCACCCAGGCCTCAAGCACACTGCTGTCCCTATGACAACCAAGCCTGAGGAGAATGGAAATGAGGCAAGAGCATGCTTATAGGAGAGTAGCTGCCTTCACGGCCAGCACTGATTGGGAACAGAACAGTTGGCAGCTGTAACACTCCACCTTCAGGTCAGCAGCTTGAGGCCCTGGGCTGCCACCAAACTGAAGAACTAATCTGGACAGGGCTGGAGGAAAGCAAGAAGGAAAGGATGAAATGTCATGGGACATATGGGAAGGACATCTGTTTAGCGAACATTTGAATGTGTAGCAAAGAGTGTCTTGTTCAGGGCTCACAAACTGACTGATGCATTGGGAGGAAAATTGAATTTGATTCTTTTTATGACTTAGACTCTCCAGTTTGCTCTTTTCCCTGTCTTCCATTTGCCCTTTCTTTTTAAACTAGGCTGCAGTCCACATTGATATTATCTGTTCCGACCGGAAAGCATTTGAGTTTGTTGCCTCAGGTCTAGTGTGAACTTGAGATTTTTTGTTTTTTAAAACAATCCAAACTTTTGATCCTCAATCTGCAACCTTTTTTGGCTTCCTTGGGGAATGATCCTTAATTTCCTCATTGCTTAGTTCCTCCCTAAACGTCAATATAATCCTAAATGTTTGGGCAGTGAGGAGTCAAGTCAGTTACTAATTAGGATGGCACTATGGCTTTTAAATTCAAAGACTATAGTATGCTCTTATGGGCTGAACTGTGTATCCCCCCCCATCCCCTTGTTCTATATGTTGAAGTCCTAACCCTCGATAACTCAGAATGTGACTCTGTTTGGAGACAGGGTCTTTAAAGAGGTGATTAAGTTAAAATGAGGCTGTTAGGGTGGGTCATAATCCAATCCGATTGGGTCTTTATAAGAGGAAATTTGGACACACATGGGGTGTGCACACACAGAGGAAAGACCGTGTGGGGTCACGGTGAGAAGGCGGCTGTCTGCACTCCACGGGGAGAGGCCTCAGAAGAAACCAAGCTTGCTGGCATCTTGATCTCGAACTTTCAGCACCTAGAATGTGAAAAAATAATTTTCTGTTGTTTAAACCACCCGGTCTATGGTATTTTGTTATGGCAGCCCTAGCAAACTAATACCAACCATTTACCATAGGAACCTACTGCTGTGCATGTATCCTAGGGGAAGGGAAAGAGGGAGATTCTATTATCTTTTATACTTTTATCCTCAAAAAGCCTTATGTAACAGTGTCTCCACTTACACCAAACATCCTGACTTCTTTTTTTAGCACATGTCACTAAGCAGACCATATTCCAAGTCACACTTCTCCAGAGCCTCTTTTTTTTAAAGACTGATTTATTAAGATACATAACTACTAACTAAAGACAATCTAGTACTTTCACTGGTCTGCCTGTCACTCAGACCGAGTGGCCTAGATATAGTGCAGACTCGAGGGTCCCCAAAGATAACCTAGGTAAAAAGTAATCTAGGTCACCCTGCCTCATGGTTTCATTTCCTTTTTTCCCTATAGGTTCCTGGGCCCATATTGTGTCCAAAATGAATTAGAGGGATAAATACGGTCATATGGAAACTGTGGAAGCTGAACTTGTACAGCGTGACATAGGGGAAAGCTGAACAAACAGATTATAACTTTGATTGACATGGACAGTTATCTGGGCACCTTGGGTAAAAGCACTCCTATGTGCTGTTTAAGGCACCACAGCAGATTTCTAGTTGAAAATAATGTAATTGTTGATTTCAAAAAGTAAACTGTATTTCCTATTTCAACCTATCATTCCAGTTCCTTCATCTTCAAACATTCCTCTTCTTAAGATTATTTATTCACTTAGCAAACACTTTGAAAGCCTGGTATGGTTCTTGACGTTAAAGATAGAAGAAAAATGTATGAGACCTATGACCTGCCCTCAAGAAATTACAGTCTATTCAGACATATAAACACATAATTGCAGTGACATGTGTAAGCACACTTCAGCTTACACAGATGAATTTTGTGTAAGCAACAGCAAAAGGAAAACCACATGGCATTCTTTGTAGAGAATGTTGTTGAAGTCCTCAATATGAAAGCCACGCTAGATGAAGGCCTAGGAAGACCTTCCTCTGAGGAACCACAGTGAATTCCACCCCCTCTTTCACTTTGATGGAAAGGAAATCCAGAACAAAATTTGTAACACAATTTTAGGAAATTCATAGTGAGGCTTGTTATCTGAGAACTCCTCCACCCTCTTTCACCACCCCCAACGCCCCCCCTCCCCCACTCAACACACACACACACACACACAGGGTCTAGGAAGAAGCAACTTGGACTAGGTTTTCTTTGTTGTCAGAATTGTGTGAGAGGGCAAGGTGTGTGTGGGTAGGGTGGGAGAATGTAAGTGGGGAACACTGGGTGGGGGAAGGGTTCATGGGAGGGAGAGTTAAGGAGCCAGGACCTTGGAAGGTCTGGTTTCTCATGCAGGATGAGAGAACCAGAACGAGAAGGTTGCGTTAAGGGCTTAATTTCTGACTTGAAGGCTCTTCCCCTGCCCCCCACCCAAATACAATCTCTAGGGCTTTGGAACCTTGGAGGGCATCCCTTCTGTAAAGAACTGTTTATGTTGTTGAGGCTAGTGTGTTTCCTTCAGGGAGAGACAAGGGCGGTGGCATTCATTACGGCAGAGAAGGGGTATCCTCCCAGTTCAGTGATGAGTGGCAGCCTCCTCTTAGGGATTCCCAGGCCATGGGGAGCATCTTCCCAGAGTCCTTGCACAGCTGAGGAAACAAGGTCTGTCAACCCATAAAAAAATAGTTCACAGCAAACTTTGTGGGATAGGAAAACCAAAGGCGCTTCTTTCATGGGCCAGGACCTTATGGCTTGACTAGAAATGTAAAAGTCTCCTCATGATACTAGCTTCTCATTATGCATTCCCTGTAATACTTCTCATTATGCATACATGTACCAGCTTCACATTTTTGCCATTTTACATTTAATACTTGTGCTACTCTTTACTTACTATTGCTGTGAATAAACTCATTTTGAAATTCTAAAAAAATAGCTTTGTTCTAAATAACTAGTACTTGTGAAATCATAGGTTCTATGTGCTATATTTTTAAAAATGTACGTAAAATACAAGTAAAATTTCAAAAAAGTTAATTTGCATGTCACTTAAAATCTTCTCAAGTACCAGTTTGGGTAACACTATCATAATGTATTTATTAAAAACTTTTTTGATTATAAATTTAAGAAATGTGGTTTCCTGAGCTGCCTTAGTTCCTCTGTGGTGGCTAGTGATGGGAGCACATATAGGAAGGAAATATAGATACCAGTGTGATGCTGTCAGGATGGAAAGTGGGGTCTCAGGGTAAGTCTTGTTGGCTTCCCACCAGTAGAAGCCCTTTCTGGAGTTGGAGGTCTTCTCTCATTGGATGATGACTCTTGTGCTCCTGATTCTCATGGCAACCCCTACCACAAGTCCCGGCTTATTCCTGTTAATTGGGGGATTCTGCCATAGTGGAACTGGTCCAAGGAGATCATCCTTGATTTTTCTGACTTTAAGTGAAAAACCACAAATTTGTCACATTATCTGGAAGAACACACAAATTGGTGTTTCTAGGTACTGGGGCTGCCAGATAGCCAGTTTTACATTTTCTGTATTTTTATGAAATTTTGGCCTACTTTTGACTATATTATTTCAGGCCTGCCTAGCAGAACTCACACATAAATAGACAGCAAGGCTTGTTTTTGCCTGAATTACTATGGTGATTGCAAAACCTTTTCTCAGCTTTGACTGGAGAGACAGGGTAAGAAGGGGAGGTTTGGAGTCAGTCCTGAGTAAATCCCTGTACTTTTTTCCATTCCTCAGACTCCCTCTGGCAGGATCCTTACCTTTGGTCTCTTTACCTGTGCCAGCCAACTTTCTTACAAAGAGAGCAGCTTCTGGGAGTGAAGTCTTTTAAAAAAGCTTTTAGAAGCAAAAATAGCCTGTTTCTTTTCTATGCGAACCCAGATTAATAGTTGATCCCTTTTTATTCCATTTGCAAAGTTCAGTTGCACCTTTTTCAACAAATGTGGTCTGAACGAGCACGGCTTGCAGTGGCCTAGAATTGTCACATATGGAAAATAAACTGGAAAGGAAGTTCACTTAAGAAATGGAGAAGAAGCAGCGAGCAGTTCATTTTAGGACCATAATTGGCCAATGTTCCTTCCTGATGTGTGGCAGCAAGTTTTACTGTTGTACAGCAAAATCCACTGATACATTTCCCAGGAGATTTCATAGAGCTATTCCATGAGTGCCTTGCTAGCTACAATGCACGTTGAGAGTTGGCTGTTGAAGAAAGCCCAAGGTTTTGTACAGTAAGATGAAGTAGAGAACTAACATTTTCTGTGAGCTAAACAAGGGGAGACTTTCCTTTTGGAGCAAGTGCATTTTAATGGCAGAAGAGGAAGAATAACCGTGCGCGTTTATTTTTTCAACAGTAACACTGAAAAGATTCAAATCAGCTAAAAAGTGTTTGCCTTGCATTTGCATATAGCCTTGTCTGTGCTGCTCTGTGAATTGGCCACATCCCCTGCATCACTTTTTTAAACTGATTTCATAGCCTGATGCTCTGGGATAACACTGCTTTCAGAGAAGTGGAGAGATTGAATTTTTAATTCTGTATACAGCAGGAGCCTAACTCAGAAGGGGATGATACTCTCCCTCCACAACTTGACCTGCTGATCATAGTTGAAATGAAGTTGACAGCCTCTGTGGTCCTGCATTAGAATTTTAGCCTCCATCTTAGAGTACCTCATGTGTACAGCATGCTGTTCCTCCTGTGGGTTCTGAATCATTACATCATGTAACACGATCCTTAGAACAGTCTGAAACAGTGAACACTATTATCCCCCTTTTTTTTTAAACAAGGAAATAAGCATGGATATGTTAAGCAACTTGCTCAAAGTATCACAGCTTGGAAATACCTGCCTCTGAAACGTATTTTCCTTCCACACTGTTGCAAGCGTTGGTGGTGGAGTTCAAAGTACCACTGACCCCCAAATGTCTCTCGTCATGGGCAAACTGACCAGAAACTCTCCTTTAATCAAAAGAAAGGCTTTGTCCAAAATGAGAACAGATTCATAGATACAGTACAGAGAACAAATGAGTGGTTGCCGGAAGGGAGGGTAGTGGGGGCGAAATAGGTGATAGGGATTAAGCGGTACACACTCCAGTTATATAATAAATAAGTCACGGGTATGTAATATACAGCATAAAGAATATGTAATACAGCATACAATAATACTGTAATAACTTTCTGTACAGGGACAGATGGTTACTAGACTTACAGTGGTGATCCTTTCATAATGTATGCAAATGTCAAATCATTATGTAGTATACCTGAAATGAATCTAATATTGTATGTCAACTATATTTCAGTTAAAAAAATGAGACATCGTGTGAGGAGAAGGTGGTATATGGGAACTCTGTGCTATGTGCTCATTTTTTTCCTGTAAATCTAAAACTGTTTCAAAAAAACCTTTTTTTTATTGAAGTATAGTTCATTTACAATGTTGTGTTAGTTTCAGGTGTACAGTAAAGTGATTCACTTATACATCTATATATAGTCTTTTTCAGATTCTTTTCCTTTATAGGTTATTATAAAATATTGACTATAGTTCTCTGTGCTAGACTGTAGGTCCTTGTTGTTTACCTATTTTATATATAGTAGTGTGTATATGTTAATCCCAAACTCCTAATATATCCCTCCCCTCCCCTTTCTCTTTGGTAACCATAAGTTTGTTTTCTATGTCTGCGAGTCTATTTCTGTTTGTAGGTAAGTTCATTTGTATCATTTTTTTTTTAGATTCCACATATAAGTGATATCACATGACATTCATCTTTGTCTGTCGTACTTCACTTACTATGATATTCTCTAGGTCCATCCATGTCGCCACAAATTGTAATATTTCATTCTTTTTTAATGGCTGAATAATATTCCATCGTATATATATACCACATCTTCTTTATCCATTCATCTGTTGATGGACATTTAGGTTGCTTCCATGTCTTGGCTATTGTAAATAGTGCTGCAATGAACGTTGGGGTGCAAGTATCTTTTCAAATTATAGTTTTCTCTAGATACATGCTCAGGAATGGAATTGCAGGATCATATTGTAGTTCAAAAAATAAAGTCTTAATTTAAAAAAAAAGGGCTTTGTCTTTAGCTGGTTCCTGGAGACTCTGGAGGACACTTATGTCCAGTGTCTGTGGTTAGATTTATGATAGTTCTCAAACTTGTTCTGGATGCAGACACCTAAAAGTCACGGTGCTTTTTCAGTGTAATAAATGAAATATGGATATATTAGTCTTCTACCTCTGAAATACCAGTTTTTGAGAAATGAGGGAAATAGAAGTCAAATATTAATTACCAACGTGGGAGGGAGGGAACAGTTAGGGAAACAGGAATGAATAATTGGAACTTATCTGAACTTGTTTTACAGTTTTCTCTTTGGAAATATTTTTTCAGTACTGTTAAGAAATTATTTTAGTCTATGTTTTTTAAAACGGTTATATATATTAATTAATTAAATTAGTAAAGTATGAGCTTAAAACCTTATAAGCTTTCACTAAAAAATATTCTTGATTCATAGGCAACTCTAGGTATGTTTCCAGTATCAAACTGAGGTGCACATCAGTGTAACTGTCTTTATGCATTAAACCCCAGCAAGATTAACGGTTTAAAAGAGAAGTCTGGATACTCATTTTGCCAAGTTTTCAAGTCACACAGTCTATGTTGCAAAGAAGGATCTTTAAAAACACCTTTACTGAGATATAATTCTTCCACCATACAATTCACCCTTTTAAAGGGTACAATTCAATGGTTTTCAATATATTCACTGAGCTGTGCAACCATCAACACAAAAATCTATGTTAACTGTGTATAACATTTATAGGATCATTTTTCTTGTTCACGAAGTACATAACTTAAAAGTTCCTTCAGTGAAGGTCTGTTGGTGGTAAGCTCCCTCAATTTTTGTTCATTTGAAAATATCTTCATTTTACTCCCATTTTAAAATGATAGTTTTGCTGGATTTACAATTCTGGATTGACAGTTACATTCTCTTAGACTTTGAAGATAGTAATGCTCAGTCTTTGGCTTCCATTGTTGCTAACAGTGTTAGTTATCAGTATAATTATCATTCCTAGTAAATGACCTGTCTTTTCTCTCCATCTGCTTCAAAGTTTTTTTTTCTTGTTTTCGGCATTCTGTAGCCTTATAAAAAATGTCCCCATGTGGATCTCACTTATCTATCCTGTTTGGTGTATGTGGAACTTCTTGTATATATATCCTTTATCAATTCTGAAAATGTTTGCACTGATTGTGTCTTCAAACCTATCTTTTCTGCATTTTAAAATGTTCTCTCCTTCTGGGACTCAGTTGAATGCATGCTAGAATATCTCCTTTTTCTATTATTTCATACAGTTCTTTTTTTCTTTCTGTACAGCACCCTAGGTAACGTCTTTAATCTTTCTTCCAGTTTACCATCTTGCTCTGTTCTGATGCCCCACTCATTCACTGAGACTCCATCTTCACCCTATTTATGTTTTATTTCTAAATGTTGATTCTCCCATAATTCTTTATGGTGATTTCTGATTGTTACTTCTTCCTTGATCATTTTTTGGACCATACATTTTAAAAGATTGTAACATTTTGTACATGTTCTTTTATGTGTTGTATCTAATAATTCTAAAGCTGAGTCTTTGATGCCCTAAAACTGTTGTCTATCTTTTCTGCTCATCCTCACAGTGGATTCTATGGCCTCTTTTTTGGCCATTTTTGATTTTGAGGTCTCATTATTTTGAACTTAAGTCAAATTAGATCCTAAATTGGGGATACATTTCTGAAATTTATTTATTTGTTTATATATCTTACTGCCTGTATTCCTTGACAAGAATATAAGCTACTTGAGGTCAGGAACCCTATCTTGTTCACACTGTATTTCCGGTGCCTTGAACAAGGCCTGATATGTAGAAATTATTCCATCTCTGTGTATTTTCTCTTCCTCTCTTTCCCCCTACCCAACATGCATGCACACGCTCATACTTTGTCATACAGTTTCAGAGCTACCATTGATTCTAATTTAATAACTGCTAATCTAAATTCATTTGTTTGGTCATATACATATAGTGCACTCAGCTTCCAAGAAGGGAAAAAAGTATGTGCCAAGTATTTTCAGGTCATATTTCCTTATATTTTTCTAACTTATTCCTCTGAGATGCTTACTTTAAATACAAGTCACTATTGGTTTGGGATCAATAGGGCTTGAAATTGCAAGCTAAACACTTTTGCCATCATGGCTGAAAAAGGGTAAATATAGTTGAGAATTCCTTACTTAATCCTGAAAATAATTTCATGTGTTTTCTGGAGAGACCTTTCTAAGTCACAATAAGTTGTTAAAAATCCTCAGCATAAATGAGGTAAGGCACAAACATTGGCTTTATTAAGGTTGCAGTTATTTAAAATATGAAAAATGAATCTTACATTCTTGAAAAAAAGTTCTATGATTAAGTAGACTACTTCAGGAACACAGAGAAAACATAACCAAATTACTAATGCATTTATAAAACTGATATTTACCCAGGAATTTTTGTATTTTACCTGTAAAACAAAAGATTTGTATTTTGAAAGTCTTATCAGGCTCACGCTTAACTTGGAACTGAAAATTATAAACTATTTCTCACTCTGAAGTCTGAGCTTTGTATGCTAGATCTTCTTTAGGCATTTGTTAAACACCTACGCAGAGTAGTAAGTAGAGCCTCAGAAATTAAACATTTCACTCAGTTTAGTTGCTTGCATACATAGGGCATTTGACAATAACCTCCACACTATAAAGTAGGCACTGATGTTCATTAAGGTCATAAAAGATAATGCTAATGAGAACCCTGGAATGAATCCCTTAAGAAAAATCTTTATGCCACTAGGGAAATGGTTTTAGGAAGTGAGTACTATGTACATTATTAATGAATGGTATGCTTACCATCAAATCATCACTCATGGACTTCTAATCTGCTATCAAAAGAAACGTTTACTTGGAACTGAAGTAGCTTTATGAAACGTTTTGAAGACCCTACAAAGATCACAAAAGACTTGGTGTTTCTACCTTTTTTTCCCTGAGAAATGTAAGGCCATCAGAAATTCTACTTCTTCACCAGCAACTGTGTGTTCTCTGTATTTCATCTGGTGAGAATGACTTTACTGGACCACTTTTAAGACAAGATATTTCAAGCCTTTGGAGAGCTTCCAGATCCCATGGGTACTCAACAGGAAGGGAGTCAGTGACTGAATTATCTGTGTCAGTGCTTCAGTTCTCTCTCATCCTCATTTTGGAGCTTTAGCTTCTAACACCCTTTCTGTTGTTTCTTCCCTTGTGCTTTATTCATTCTGACCCTCCAAGTACAGGTGATAAAGATAGACTGAAGTGTCTTCAACTCACACCAGGTGAACAATGTTTGAAGTAGTTGGCAAGAAGACATTCTGCATTTCTGAAAATATCAAGACTCTTGGGAAAGGTTTTAGCCTTGGAATAGTGGGGTAGGGGATCAGATTATGCTTGGTTTCATGAATAATGACATGCATAAGATACTAGCAAATGTTCAGGAAATGCTCATTGAATGAAAGATTTATTGAATGAAGTTATTACACACTGAAAACAGGATGATGATATAACTGGCTTCTTTGAAGCCAGATATAAAGTAAAGCATTTTCTTTGCTGTCAAATCATCTGAAGTGTCTTCCAGAATTTTATTCAGAGATTAAATCTGCAAACCGGAAGTTGAAAATGCCCTAAAAAATTTTTGTAAAGTGAAACAAGGAGCTAGTGTAGGTTGGCTTAAAAAATAAATGTACACCGAGTGAGTATCAAGTTTGTAGCTATAAAATGATTAATGAAATCGCTACCACAATAACACAGAACTGACCCTGGAGAATATCCAGGTAGACTTGATTACATTACATTTCCTTTATATAGTTCTCCAAACCCAGCTTGGCTTCCTTTATATTCAGATATTTTCCTCTGGATGAGATTCAGTTATGCTTTTTGACTTTTCCTCACACTTGCCTGTTAGATTCCCTTAAAGGACCAAGGTCTCTTTCTTCAACACTTTCAGGCAAATGAATCTTTTCTAAAATATTAGTCTGTTGATAAAGTCTCCTTTACCCCTCTTTCTTTTGTGTTGAATGTAGTGAGGTCTTTCACTCTCTCCCTCTAAATCCCTTCCCGTCCTTCTAAGGCACATAGAAATATGATACAGGCCAATTACCTTCCAACCAAATGTACTGGAAGAAATTGTTCAAAGCAAAATGTGCATGAAAAGAAGGATCATTATGAGTACTGACATCTACGGACCATGTTTAATGGTGAGCAAAGTAATGGAATTCATAAACGAAAATAAACTTTTTTTGATGGGGCATTTCAGTGGCAGCTTCATTTGTAATTATGGGACATTAAAGGGTTTAATAATTATCACCATTATTAATAATAATGCCACCTGAACAACCAGTCACTCCAACCCAGTCATCTAGAAACATCATGGCAGCCTCTTATCTAATTATCACTTCAAGCTTTTATCCACAATACAAATTAATATGAATTTATCTACTTTTTAGGTTTTAGGGCAGGCAAGATGGCAAGTGCAGCATCACAAATTCTGTAAAAGATTAAAATTGCTAAACTTGTTTTTCATAACTAAAATAAAATTATTTTGTAACCAATCTTATATATGCCTCTGAGTGAAAAATCTCTCAGAATTTGGGATGATAAAATAATAATGATAACAACAACAACAATAATAATAGCAGCTTCTACTTGATGAATGCTTCATGTGTGTTAGGCACTAGGTTAAATGATTTACATACACTGTCTCATTTGTTTTTCTACTTACCAGCCCTTAAAGTAGGTATTATCTCCATTTTACAAGTGAAAATTGAGGTTTAGCAAGTTTAACTTGCCGAAGGCCACTTAGCTAATACGTAAAAGAACGGAAACCTCAGTCTGGGTCTGATGGCAAAATCTAGTCTTTTGGCCATGTTGCTATTCTCTGTGTGTGTGTGTGTGTGTGTGTGTGTGTGTGTGTGTGTGGTGTGTGTGTGTGTGTGTTTGCATGTGTGCACGCAGGGATTGTCCATATACACAGCTCAATTGATCATGAAATACAATAAAAAGCTGTTACTGTTGGGATGCTTGCCATGGCTGGAACAGGCTTAAATCTAAAAGGCAGCTTTGGATACTGAGTCATTTTTTATGGGCACCATGTCTATGCCTGGGAAGGTGTCATCAACCACTTGATGATGCCAACTGGGATAACCAGTAATCACTAATTAGAACCTTTCCTTATGCATCCCTATTCGAGAATTTTAGAGATACAGACATATAATTCAGCTATTACGTTATTCACTTATGAAGAAATTTAACTGTTCCGTCCATATATTTATGATTTATCAAACGTTTTCTGTATGCAGGTATTGTTTTAGTTTCTAAGAACTATTATTTTGTTATACTGATGAAAAATCTGATGTATAGACAGTTTAAGCAGGTTACCCTAAAGTGTACAGATTATAACTGGCAGAGCTGGGGTTGTAATCTGACCACTATACCACAGAGCCCATGACCTATTCCAGGGGACTCAGTGGTGAAAAAGATGCTGTAGCCCTCAAGAATGTAGAAGAGAAAGATATAAATAGCAGGTCTCAGCTTTAGTCCATGAATACCGATGAATTAATTTTCCAAATCAAAGCTTCAATGTGCAATAGAAACTTCCAATAGGTTGTGAGGAAACTTTCTTCCTTGTGATTAATTTGTTTATTAATAGAGCCTTGAACTAATAAAGGTAAAGCTGACAACAGTGTCTGCTGAATTCCTGCCTTTAAGCTCAATGTGGCTTGAAATACTTCACCTGGATAATTCATATCAAAACAAGTACTTTCAAGGCAAAACTTCCCAGATATTTAGCTTAGAATAGTAGCCATTAAATAGCTAGTGTGTATTTCTATTTTTCCAAATCTATTCTTCACTTACATGAGCGTAGATTAAAAAGGTTCACATAACCCTGATAAAATGAAGCTTGTCTGTCTTCTAATGAAATCTTTGAATCACATACTCTCATGAGGTATCTTAGTGTGTTTGAGCTTCTGTAACAAAGTACCATAGACAAGGTGCTTATAAACAATGGAAATTTATTTCTCATGGGTCTGGAGGCTGAGAAGTCCAAGACCAAGGTGCTGGCAGATTTGATGTCTGATGAGGGCCTGCTTCCCAGTTCCTGTGTCCTCACATGGCAGAAGGGGTGAAGGAGTGTCTGGAGTCTCTTTAATGAGGGCACTAATCCCATCATAAAGGCTCAATCCTCATGACCTATTGACCTCCCAAAAGCCTCGCCTCCAAATACCATCCCATTGGGAATTTGTTTTCAACATATGAATTTTGAGGGGACACAAACATTCAGTCTACATCATGAGGTCAAATAATAAATGAGGCAGTAAAAATGAAAGAAAAACCTACGAGCTAAAAGTGAGAGTAGACATCAAGATGTATAGTTTTGATGATTGGGTAAAGACAGAGTTTATTACTTCATTTATTTATTTTTAAACTCAAACTGTTCCACAAGGGATTTGAAGTGGCTTATACAAAAAAAGATAAACAAGTATGTTAAAAACAACAAGAATTTTAAAATAAAAATATTGAGTAAATATAAATTAGAAGATCAAGGCAAAATTATAGGCAGAATTAAGTAAAGAGTTTGAGGTAATGATGCATCTGAATCCATTTTTAAATTGCTATATGTGAGAAGGTAAGAACTTACACTAAATTAACTACATTGGGTATCTCTACCAGATGATTTGTCTAGGTAGATGCAGGCTTCATCAGGCATTCCAGTATAATTTTTTAGCATATGTGTGTGTTACAACATTGCTCTGAAAAGCGCAAGCCTACTCATTCACAGAACAAAAGCTGGACAGACATAAAATCAAGAGATGATGTCACAGTCTTAGTTAAAACATCCATTCAGTCTCATTTATTCGTTTTACTTTCATAGACTGGGAATTTTCCATTGGAAACTGCGTTGTGATTGACTGGAGTACATTAGCAACACAGACTTAATGAGCTACCATGCATTTGCCTGCATTAGACATTTTCTTGTCAGAAGGATTGGCAGTAGAGTGACTCAAGTGGGCTGCTTACTGGGTACCACCCACACTCCCCCACCTGCCTCACTGTGGCCAACAATTCTACCACCAGCCTGGCAGGACTTGGGAAGCCACCTGTGATCACTAACGGAAAGTACTTCATGTTCTTGCAGTACAATCAGCAGACAACTGTTTATTACTGTTATTATCTTTATCATTATCATTATTTTTGAATGGAATATGGAATGAGGAGGAGATGAGGAGGAGAACGAGGATAGGATGGAGATGGTAGATGTCACATGGAGAACAAAGAGGAGGAAAATAGCAGCGAGAGGGAAGAAGCACTTAACAAAGGAGAAATGAGAGAGAAAGAGAAAGACAAAGAGTGAGAGTGAAACTGATGGGAAAGAAACAGGTTTGCGGAGGAGAACCAGAGACAGAATCAATGTGACGTCTTTCTTTGCCCTGATATGATCCCACTAATTCCCTGTGGATGCCAGCTTGTTCATTGCTGGGATGGTGGGGGAGGATAAGCAACAAGACATCAGAGGTCACTGTCTCGGTCCCTCTTCAGTAACTCCAGCCTCTAAGAACCTGTAGGCAGCTGTGGCCACTGTGGGAACAAAGCTCAGAGGGAAGGAGGAAGAGTCTCAGTTTCTTGGTGACTCATTCTGGCACTGACTTGGCCTTGAGAAAGTAATTTAGCTCTACTGAGCTGAACCTCATCATAATTAATAACAGGATACCTGTTTATAGAATAAGTTCAGTATTAACAACACAGTGCTGCCTGAGCGGGAGGCTGGGAAGAAGAAACAATGGCTGAAGAAAAAGGAAAGGAAAGCAAGAAAAAGGAGAGAGGACAATAATAGCTTCCAACATTCTTTAGGTTGTAGGGACCTTTTGGTGTGTGTGTGTGGGTGTTGGGAGCTCATGTGTATAATGCAATTGAGATTTAATGGAACTAATACTTCAGTGCCTGTTAGGTACGAGACAGAGTGCTGGATGCTTTTTCTATATAACTCATGTAATCTCTCCAACAGTCCTGGGCAGTAGCTGTTATTATCCTCCTTTAACTGAGGATAGGAAAATAGCTTGGTTGGTATAACAGGTTTGAACTCAGATCTACAGGATTTGAATCCTGATAGATGTTTTTAACTTCAGAATAATTGTAGAATCTGGGTTATACTTTAAAAAGCCATGGCTTACACACACACACACGCGCGCGCGCATATATATATATATATATATATATATATATATAATATATATATATTTATTTATTTTTACATCTTTATTGGAGTATAATTGCTTTACAATGGTGTGTTAGTTTCTGCTTTATAAAAAAGTGAATCAGTTATACATACACATATGTTCCCATATCTCTTCCCTCTTGCGTCTCCCTTCCTCCCACCCTCCCCATCCCTCCCCTCTAGGCGGTCACAAAGCACCGAGCTGATCTCCCTGTGCTATGCAGCTGCTTCCCACTATCTACCTTACGTTTGGTAGTGTATATATGTCCATGCCTCTCTCTCGCTCTGTCACAGCTTACCCTTCCCCCTCCCCATATCCTTAAGTCCATTCTCTAGTAGGTCTGTGTCTTTATTCCTGTCTTACCCCTAGATTCTTCATGACATTTTTTTTTCTTAAATTCCATATATGTGTTAGCATGAGGTATTTGTCTTTCTCTTTCTGACTTACTTCACTCTGTATGACAGACTCTTGGTCTATCCACCTCATTACAAATAGCTCAGTTCCATTTCTTTTTATGGATGAGTAATATTCCATTGTATATATTACATATATATTTAAAAGAAAGTAAACTTTCTGCCAGAGTCATTGCCTTTCTTTTCCAGTGTCTAAATTTGTCTTAAAATCCCAATGTATCAGACTATCTTTCAGCTTCAGAAAATACTCAAGGATTTTGTGGTGGGAAAAAAATGGAAGGAAATGAACTCTGAACTCAGAAACCTGGCCTCAGATTTTATTCTCACAGTTAGATGATCTTAGGAATCTGTAAAATAGGATTAATATTAGGCTTTTTTTTTTTTTTTTTTTTTTTTTTTTAGGATGAATGAGTTATGGGGACATGCCTAGAATAGAGCTTTCCACTTAGAGGACACTGAATTGTTGGTTTCCTTTCTTGATATTTTAGATAGAATTCATTTGTTCCAGAATTTTCCAAACTATGCTTCACAGAAGATTAGGGGTTCTGAGAGATGTGATTAATGTTCTTTATTAAAACATTTTTAATGGTCAGATATGTTGGCATCAAGTAAATCACTGTTTTTCCTTTATTCTTATGACCCCCTCCCCAAATATTCCACCACATAGGGCTCAGTGTATTAAGACACTAAATGTAAATTAAAAATTAAAGCCATTTAGAAGAAAATACAGAAAAATATTTATATGATCTTTTGATAGTGAGGATTTCTTTAAAAAGACACAAAAACTCAAAACATGAAGGAAAGAATTTTGACTATATTATGACTATATTTTGACAATATTGACTATACAAAAGACTTTATTAAAAAATCATATACCAGCTATAGAGCTTATTGGCAAGATGGCGGAGTAGAAGGATGTGCTCTCACTCCCTCTTGCGAGAACACCGGAATCACAACTAACTCCTGAACAATCATCAACAGGAAGACCTGTAACTCACCAAAAAAGATACCCCACATCCAAAGACAAAGGAGAAGCCACAATGAGACAGTATGAGGGGCACAATCACAATAAAATCAAATCCCATAACTGCTGGGTGGGTGACTCACAGACTGGACAACACTTATACCACAGAAGTCCAGCCACTGGAGTGAGGGTTCTGAGCCCCACAACAGGCTTCCCAAACTCGGGGTCCGGCAACGAGAGGAGGAATTCCTAGAGAATCAGACTTGGGAGTCTAGTGGGATTTGACTGCAGGACATTAACAAGACTGGGGGAAACAGAGACTCCACTCTTGGAGGGCACACACAAAGTAGTGTGTGCATCGGGACCCAGGGGAAGGAGCAGTGACCCCATAGGAGACTGAACCAGACCTACCTGCTAGCCTTGGAGGGTCTCCTGCAGAGGCAAGGGAGGCTGTGGCTCACCGTGAGGACAAGGACACTGGCAGCAGAAGTTCTGGGAAGTACTCCTTGGCGTGAGCCCTCCCAGAGTCTGCCATGAGCCCCCAAAAAGAGCCCAGGTAGGCTTCAGTGTTGGATTGCCTCAGGCCAAACAACCAACAGGGAGGGAACCCAGCCCCACCCATCAGTAGAAAAGCGGATTAAAGTTTTACTGAACTCTGCCCACCAGAGCAACAGCCAGCTCTACCCACCACCAGTCCCTCCCATCAAGAAACTTGCACAAGCCTCTTACATAGCCTCATCCACCAGAGAGCAGACAGCAGAAGCAAGAAGAACTACAGTCCTGCAGCCTGTGGATGAAAAACCACATTCACAAAAAGATACACAAGATGAAAAGGCAGAGGGCTATGTACCAGATGAAGAAAGAAGATAAAACCCCAGAAAAACAACTAAATGAAGTGGAGATAGGCAACCTTCCAGAAAAAGAATTCAGAATAATGATAGTGAAGATGATCCAGGACCTCGGAAAAAGAATGGAGGCAAAGATGGAGAAGATGCAAGACATATTTAACAAAGACCTAGAAGAATTAAAGAACAAGCAAACAGAGATGAACAATACAATAACTGAAATGAATACTACACTAGAAGGAATCAATAGCAGAATAACTGAGGCAGAAGAACGGATTAGTGACCTGGAAGACAGAATGGTGAAATTCACTGCTGTGGAACAAAATAAAGAAAAAAGAATGAAAAGCAATGAAGACAGCCTAAGAGACCTCTGGGGAAACATTAAACACAACAACATTTGCATTATAGGGGTCCCAGAAGGAGAAGAGAGAGAGAGAAAGGACCCGAGAAAATATTTGAAGACATTGTAGTCGAAAACTTCCCTAATATGGGAAAGGAAATAGCCATCCAAGTCTGGGAGCACAGAGAGTCCCATACAGAATAAACCCAAGGAGAAACACACTGAGACACATAGTAATCAAATTGGCAAAAATTAAAGACAAAAATTATTGAAAGCAGCAAGGGAAATACGACAAATAACATACAAGGGAACTCCCATAAGCTTAACAGCTGATTTCTCAGCAGAAATTCTACAGGCCAGGAGGGAGTGGCATGATATACTTAAAGTGATGAGAGGGAAGAATGTATAACCAAGATTACTCTACCCGGCAAGCATCTCATTCATATTCGATGGAGAAATCAAAAGCTTTACAGACAAGCAAAAGCTAAGAGAATTCAGCACCACCAAGCCAGCTCTACAACAAATGCTAAAAGAACTTCTCTAAGTGGAAAGCACAGGAGAAGAAAAGGGCCTACAATGACAGACCCAAAACAATTAAGAGAATGGTAATAGGAACATACATATCGATAATTACCTTAAACGTGGAGGATTAAATGCTCCAACAAAAAGACACAGGCTTGCTGAATGGATACAAAAACAAGACCCATATATATGCTGTCTACAAGAGAAACACTTCAGACCTGGGAACACATACAGCGTGAAAGTGAGGGGATGGAAAAAGATATTCCATGCAAATGGAAATCAAAAGAAAGCTGGAGTAGCAATACAGATATCTGATAAAATAGACTTTAAAATAAAGAATGTTACAAGAGACAAGGAAGGGCACTACATAATGATCAAGGGATCAATCCAAGAAGATATAACAATTATAAATATATATGTGCCCAACATAGGAGCACCTCAATACATAAGGCAACTGCTAACAGCTCTAAAAGAGGAAATTGACAGTAACACAATAATAATGGGAGACTTTAACACCTCACATACACCAATGGACAGATCATCCAAACAGAAAATTAATAAGGAAACACAAGCTTTAAACGACACAACAGACCAGAGAGATTTAATTTATATGTACAGGACATTACATCCAAAAATAGCAAATTACATTTTCTTCTCAAGTGCGCATGGAACATTCTCCAGGATAGATCACATCTTGGGTCACAAGTCAAGCCTCAGTAAATTTAAGAAAATTGAAATCATATCAAACATCTTTTCTGACCACAACGCTATGAGATTAGAAATCAATTACAGGGAAAAAAACATAAAAAACACAAACACATGGAGGCTAAACAATACATTACTCAATAACCAAGAGATCAGTGAAGAAATCAAAAGGAAATCAAAAAATACCTAGAGACAAATGACAATGAAAACACGATGATCCAAAACTTATAGGATGCAACAAAAGCAGTTTTAAGAGGGAAGTTTATAGCTATACAAGCCTACCTCAAGAAACAAGAAAAATATCAAATAACCAATCTAACCTTACACCTAAAGGAAGAACAGAAAAACAAAACAAAACCCAAAGTTAGCAGAAGGAAAGAAATCCTAAAGATTAGAGCAGAAGTAAATGAAATAGAAACAAATAAAACAGTAGCAAATATCAGTAAAACTAAAAGCTGGTTCCTTGAGACAATAAACAAAATTGATAAACCGTTAGCCAGACTCATCAAGGAAAAGAGGGAGAGGACTCAAATCAATAAAATTAGAAATGAAAAAGGAGAAGTTACAACAGACACCACAGAAATACACAGCATCCTAAGAGACTTCTACAAGCAACTCTATGCCAATAAAATGGACAACCTGGAAGATATGGAAAATTCTTAGAAAGGTATAACCTTCCAAGACTGAACCAGGAAGAAATAGAAAATATGAACAGACCAATCACAAGTAATGAAATTGAAAATGTGATTAAAAATCTTCCAACCAACAAAAGTCCAGGACCAGATGGCTTCACAGGTGAATTCTATCAATCATCTAGAGAAGAGCTAACACCCATCCTTCTCAAACTCTTCCAAAAAATTGCAGAGGAAGGAACACTCCCAATCTCATTCTATGAGGCCACCATCACCCTGATACCAAAACCAGACAAAGATACTACAAACAAAGAAAATTACAGACAGACCAGTATCACTGATGAATATAGATGCAAAATTCCTCAACAAAATACTGGCCAGCAGAATCCAACAACACGTTAAAAGGATCATACACCATGATCAGGTGGGATTTATCCCAGGAATGCAAGGATTCTTCAATATACGCAAATCAATCCATGTGATGCACCATATTAACAAATTGAGGTCTCCAGAAAGTGGGCATAGCAGGAACCCACCTCAACATAATAAAGGCCATATACAACAAACCCACAGCAAACAGCATTCTCAATGGTGAAAAACTGAAAGCATTTCCTCTAAGATCAGGAACAAGACAAGGATGTACCCTCTCACAACTATTATTTAACATATTTTTGGAAGTTCTAGCCACAGCAATCAGAGAAGAAAAAGAAATAAAAGGA
This sequence comes from Phocoena phocoena, assembly GCF_963924675.1. Classification (NCBI taxonomy): domain Eukaryota; kingdom Metazoa; phylum Chordata; class Mammalia; order Artiodactyla; family Phocoenidae; genus Phocoena; species Phocoena phocoena. The sequence goes on from NC_089229.1 coordinate 87,649,521, forward strand.
ATACAAATTGGAAAAGAAGAAGTAAAACTGTCACTGTTTGCAGATGACATGATACTACACATAGAGAATCCTAAAGATGCCACCAGAAAAATTCCTAGAGCTAATCAATGAATTTGGTAAAGTGGCAGGATACAAAATTAATGCACAGAAATCTATTACATTTCTATACACTAATGATGAAAAATCTGAAAGAGAAATTAAGGAAAGACTCCCATATACCATTGCAACAAAAAGAATAAAATATCTAGGAATATACCTACCTAGGGAAGCAAAAGATCTGTATATAGAGAACTATAAGACACTGATGAAAGAAATTAAAGATGATACCAACAGATGGAGAGATATACCATGTTCTTGGATTGGAAGAATCAATATTGTGAAAATGACTGTACTACCCAAAGCAATCTACAGATTCAATACAGTCCCTATGAAATTACCAATGGCATTTATTTCAGGACTAGACCAAAAATCTTAAAGTTTGTATGGAGACACAAAATACTCTGAATAGCCAAAGCAGTCTTGAGGGAAAAAAGCTGCTGGAGGAATCAGACTCTGTGACTTCAGACTATACTACAAAGCCACAGTAATCAAGATAGTATTGTACCTGCACAAAAACAGAAATATAGTTCAACAGAGCAGGATAGAAAGCCCAGAGGTAAATCCACGCACCTATGGTCAACTAACCTATGACAAAGGAGGCAAGGATATACAATAGAGAATAGACAGTCTCTTCAATAAGTGGTGCTGGGAAAACTGGACAGCAACATGTAAAAGAATGAAATTAGAACACTCCCTAACACCATACACAAAAATAAACTCAAAATGGATTAGAGACCTAAATGTAAGACTGTTCACTATAAAAGTCTTAGAGGAAAACATAGGAAGAACCCTCTTTGCCATAAATCACAGCAAGATATTTTTTGATCCACCTCCTAGAGTAATGGAAATAAAAACAAAAATAAACAAATGGGACTTAATGAAACTTAAAAGCTTTTGTAAAGCAAAGGAAACTAAAAACAAGAAGAAAAGAAAACCCTCAGAATGGGAGAAAATATTTGCAAATGAATCAATGGACAAAGGATTAATATCCAAAATATATGAACAGCTCATGCAGCTCAATATTAAAAAAAAAAACCTAATCCAAAAATTCGCAGAAGACCTAAATAAACATTTCTCCAAAGAAGACATGCAGATGGCCAAGAAGCACATGAAAAGCAGCTCAACATCACTAATTATTAGAGAAATGCAAATCAAAACTACCATGAGGTATCACCTCACACCAGTTAGAATGGGCATCATCAGAAAATCTACAAACAACAAATGCTAGAGAGAGGGTGTGGAGAAAAGGGAACCCTCTTGCACTGTTGCTGGGAATGTAAATTGATACAGCCACTATGGAGAACAGTATGGAGGTTCCTTAAAAAACTAAAAATAGAATTACCATATGATCCAGCAATCCCAGTACTGGGCATATACCCAGAGAAAAGCATAATTCAAAAAGACACGTGGGGGCTTCCCTGGTGGCGCAGTGGTTGAGAGTCCGCCTGCCAATGTAGGGGGCGCGGGTTCGTGCCCTGGTCCGGGAAGGTCCCACATGCCATGGAGTGGCTGGGCCCGTGAGCCATGGCCGCTGAGCCTGCACGTCTGGAGCCTGTGCTCTGCAACGGGAGAGGCCAGAACAGTGAGAGGCCCGCATACTGCAAAAAAAAAAAAAAAAAAAGACACATGGACCCCAATGTTTATTGCAGCACTATTTACAATAGCCAGGTCATGGAAGCAACCTAAATGCCCATCAGCAGACGAATGGATAAAGAAGATGTGGTACATATATACAATGGAATATTACTTAGCCATAAAAAGGAACGAAATTGGGGTATTTGTAAAGATGTGGTGTATATAGAGACCATCATACAGAGTAAAGTAAGGCAGAAAGAGAAAAACAAATATTGTATATTAACGCATATATATGGATCCTAGAAAAATGGTACAGATGAACCAATTTGCAGGGCAGAAATTGAGACCCAGATGTAGAGAACAAATGTATGGACACCAAGTGGGGAAAGCAGCGAGGGGTGGTGGTGGTGGTGTGATGAATTGGGAGATTGGGATTGACATGTATACACTGATGTGTATAAAATGGATGACTAATAAGAAGCTGATGTATAAAATAATAAATAAAATAAAATTAAAAAAAAATCATATACCCGCTATAGACTATAAGAAGGTATTCAAATGAATTTAATCAACAAAGCATTATTATCTGAACATATAAGTATTCTTACATTTTAATAAGAAAAATGCAAACAGTGCAATAGAAAAATAAGCAAAGGGTGTAAACTGACAATTCACAAAGGAGAAGTTACATGGCCAGGAACATTAAAAAAAAAAGCACAACTTCATTGGTAATTGAGGAAATGCCAACTATTAGAAAGATACTTCACATTGACGAAATTCACAAAAATTGAAAAGGTTGACAATACACACCTTTTCATTGTCAGTTATTACTTCCACTACATTTCTTCATTTATGCTAGAAGTTCTAGCCAGCACAACAACATACCTCAGCAAACAGACACAAACATATGAGATAAACCGCATAAGGATTGGGAAACAAGATACAAAACTGTCATTATTTATAGAGTGGAATATTTACCAAGAAAATCCAACAGAAAATCCAACTATTAAAACAAATAAGATAGTTTAACAAGTTAATAGGACTTAAGATTAAGAGTTTTTAAAAATTCAATTTTTACAAACTGTGATCAAACAATTTATAGTAACTATGATAACCATTAATGCTGTTCAATAAATAATTTTGATTCTGTCTTAGTACACGGCAGGATTTTACTTTCTTGTCCCTTTAAAGTTAGCTTTGATCATATGACTGTCTGTGACAAATGAAATGTAAGCACAAGTGGTGCCTGTCACTTCCAGGTGTAAGCTTTGGGAGCCTAGTGCATTACTGGCCCCAGTTTTTCATTGTTCCTCAGAACATGGCAATCTGCCTGATAACAGCTGCTCTATCAGTTGGGCCCTGGGTTGAGCACAAAAGAGAGCAGTGGCCCACCTAATACCTGCCAGACACGCAGCATAAACAAGAAATAAACACTGTTGCTTTAAGTCACTGAGATTTTAGAGTTACTTGTTAATAACCTAGCCCATCCTGATTCAATAAATTAATGTTTGTTAAGCATTTATATGTGCCAGGCACTGTTCTAAGGGCTTTGCATCCCCCCTCCCCTGTTTATTTATGTAATCGTCACAACAGTCCTATGAGGCAGCCATTATTAGAATACTTGATTTTGTAGATGAGTGAACTATCTCCCACAGGCAAAAACAATTTAAATAACTTGCTTTAGGTGATATACCCTGTAAATGGCAAAGTCAGGATTTGAACTCAAGCCTCTTGGTTTCAATATCCAAACTTGTCCTGTTAATCATTTGGTAGGCTGTCTCCCTTAGAAAATGTTCTATAAAAGCTTTATATATCATTTATAATGGAAAACAAGACTGGTATCTGGAAAAAGAAACTTATGAAAGGTTATTATGACCTTTATTGAGAAAATTATAAAACTTTATTAAAAGAAGACAAATATTGGCGAGATGTAGCATAATTGTGATACCATGATTTACGGATGGGAAGAATCAAAGTCATAAAGATGGAAACTTATCCCAAATTAATCTATAAGTTCAATGCATTTTAAATAAAAAGTCATCAGTTTCTTTTTAATGGGATTTCACAAGCTAATCCTAACATTTATGTGGAAATACAAAGGACCAAGAGTAGTGAACACAATCTTGAAGAAGAAGAATGGTGGATTTGCCTGACTAGATAATAAAACTTCTGTAAATTCATAAGAATAAAATCTGTGAGAGTTGACACAGGAAAAGAATGGAATGGAAAAGAAGAGGAAATTTGGAGCCAAACCTATTTACTTGAGGACTGTGGTAATAAAGTTTGGCTGAAACAAGGTGGATTATTAAATAAATGATATTTTGACAATAATTGATATGGAAAAAGTTTATATCTTTTGAATAGGAATTGAATTCCAGATGGACTAAAAGCCTGAATTTAAAAAGTAAAATAATAAAATAATTAGAAGAAAATGTGGGAAAATAATATTTTAATTATACAGGGCTACATTTCTTATATATGATGCAAAAGCACAAACTAATAGGGAAAATACTAATAAATCTGACTTCATAATAACTTCTGTAAGATACCATGAACAATGTGAAAAAAGTAGATAAAAACGGCCAGAAATTTGTAATGCATATAACCATCCAAGTATTAGTATCCAGAATATATAAAGAGATGCTGCAAATTAATGATAAAAAGAAAACCAACCCAATAGAAAGATAGGCAAAGGCCATGATGGGCAATTCACAGAAGAAAAAAACTGAATGCCAATGAAAATTTGAAAAGGTTTCAACGTTGCTAGTATTCAGTTAAAAGTCATGACATACTATATCAGACTTATATAATGAGTACAATGTAATAATTCTGATGACACCTACTGGAGAAATTATGTATTAACAATGGTGTTATAAATGTGAGGATTGTTGTGTGCTGTCACCCAGCAGTTATGCATTTTTAGGGAGAAGTTCAGGTGTATAAGGAGACACATATATAATTGTTTTTCAACATCGTGTTATAGAGCCATACAAATAAGCAAACTAGAACTGCAGGTACCAATGTAGATAAATCTCAGAAATATATTTTTTAGAGGAAAAAGATTAAAAGGTTATGTTTAGTGTGTATGTAAAGTTTTAAAATACACTAATATTAGTGAATTTTCTTTATGGAGGTAAATGTCCCCAAACTTGTATGAAATGATACACAACAATTTCAGCAAAGTGGTTGTTTGAGAGGAAGAAAAGAGGAAAAGAAGGGAAGTAGGTCTTTAACTTTAGCTGCAACATTTTGTTTTTTCATATAAAGGGAAATATCTAAAACATATAATGGAAAATGTTAACATCTGTTTATATTAGTGATATGTCGATAGGTAACTGTTATAGTATTTTCTACACTTTTTTTTTTTTTTTTTGTGGTACACGGGCCTCTCACTGTTGTGGCCTCTCCCGTTGCAGAGCACAGGCTCCGGACGCGCAGGCTCAGCGGCCATGGCTCATGGGCCCAGCCGCTCCGCGGTATGTGGGATCCTCCCAGACCGGGGCACGAACCCGCATCCCCTACATAGGCAGGTGGACTTTCAACCACTGCGCCACCAGGGAAGCCCTTTTCTACACTTTTGATGTTTGAAGTATTTCATGATTAAAATTTAAACTGGAAATACCCTGGGATGGTATATCTTCACATATGTACTGTAGTACAATTTTTCTTAAATCTTGAAGCTGGGTTTTTCTGGTGGTGCAGTGGATAAGAATCTGCCTGCTGATGCAGGGGACACGGGTTCGATCCCTGGTCTGGGAAGATCCCACATGCCGCGGAGCATCTAAGCCCTAGTGCCACAACTACTGAAGCCCACACACCACAACTACTGAAGACCGCGCCTAGAGCCTATGCTCCGCAACAAGAGAAGCCACTGTAATGAGAAGCCTGCACACTGCACGAAGAGTAGTCCCCGCTCCCTGCAACTGGAGAAAGCCCGCGTGCAGCAATGAAGACCCAACACAGCCAAAAATAAATAAAATGAAAATAAATAAATAAATAAAAAATCTTGCAGCTAAGCTTTATCATTGATTCTTTGTTTATCATATATGATAGACATTTTTTCCCAGCTGTTTTTTTTTTAATCCATGTTTTAAAGCAGGTGGCTTAGTTATTTTTGGGATCTTTAGCAATAATTGTGTATGTTCTTGAAACACTGTAAGGTCTATAGGCTTATTTCCAAGGTGTTAGCTTTGTTGTCACACATACTCCCAGGAAGTAGATGCTACAATCTTATATGGAGATAATGGGACTGGAACAGATTGCCTACAGTCATCTATTGAAAAGTAACAAGGCTGTTCCTCATAATTAGGATTTCATCCCCTGAATCAAATCACTCTTTTCTGCTTTCAGCTGTCTTCATTTTTTGTTTTGTTTTGGTGCATGATGGGGTCCATAGTGGACAAAGGAGATCTAGAAATACAGCTCTTTGGCCATGGTCTTGGTGATCCCCTTCCTAGCTAGTACAATAAGTCTCCTACATACGAACGAGTTCTGTTCCGAAAGCACATTTGTAAGTCCAATTTATTCGTACGTCCATCAAAGTTAGCCTAGGTACCCAACTAACACAATTGGCTATATAGTACTGTACTGTAATAGGTTTATAATACTTTTCACACAAATAATACATAAAAAACAAACAGAAAAAATAAAACACTTTTAATCTTACAGTACAGTACCTTGAAAAGTACAGCAGTACAGTCCAACAGCTGGCATACAGGGGCTGGCATCGAGTGAACAGGCAAGAAGAGTTACTGACTGGAGGAGGGAGAGGAGGTGGGAGATGGTAGAGCTGAAGGATCGTTAGCAATAGGAGATGGAGGGCAGGCTGCACTTTCACTCATGCCTGATGTTGATGGCACAGGTTCTGGTTCCTCGCTGGATTCAGTGCTACCTACCTTCTTGAAAAAATGATCCAGTGATGTCTAGGTAGTAACACGTTTGCATCTTTGAAAGTTGGCAACTTGAAGGTTTTTATGTAGGGGGCTTACTTCATTCACATTTGCCTCCAGTGGATGGGAATACTAATGATTTTAAGTCTTAGCATAAAAAGACAGACTATAAACATTTTAAAGGAAATACTTTTGGCAAGCATCATAAATTCTGAGGAAATAAGATGTCCTTAAAGTAACAACTATCTACAGGAAGAAAGAAGAAGTGAGAAAGGTAAGGGTGAAATGAACAAGGGAGAGGAGGAAAGCAAGATGTTGGAAGGAGAGAAAAGAGAGAGAAGAGGTGTAAGGATCTGGGATGATAAAATGCTGCTGACAACTGCCTTGTGGGCCTAAGGTTCCTTTGCATCTGCCATCATCCATCCTTTCTGGTCATGCAGAGTTTTCAAGGTGGGAGCCTGACATTTAGGAATGAGGCATGCAATCCAATCTGTTGCAGTCCATGCACTGACTGCATGTAAAGCTGGCAACTGGCATTGTTGAAAGTCGAACCAGGCAAGATACTAGAAGAGCGAGGGGGGTTTCCCTGGTGGCGCAGTGGTTGGGAGTCTGCCTGCCAGTGCGGGGGGTGCGGGTTCGGGCCCCGGTCCGGGAAGACCCCACATGCTGTGGAGCAGCTAGGCCCGTGCGCCACAACTGCTGAGCCTGCACTCTGGAGCCCGCGAGCCACAACTACTGAGCCTGAGTGCCACAACTACTGAACCCGCATGCCTGGAGCTGGTGCTCCGCGGCGGGAGCGGCCACCGCCTGCCGCAGCTGGAGAAGGCCTGCGCGCAGCAGCAAAGACCCAACACAGCCAAAAAAATTAATTAAAAAAAAAAAGAAGGACGAGGAAGGGGTAAAAACTTGGACATGCGGGAACTGCAGGAGGAGAGTCACTGGAGTGTGTGACGTGTAGGTCTTCTGTCTGCCAGGCAGAGTTCATTAAGTGGCCAGCATCTATCACTTTCATCTCACAAACAGAAAGATAGCAATGACAGCTCAGTTGTCACTATTAGATAAGGCAACTCTTGACACTATTCCTCCAATTAAAAAGAGTATCAAATCAGACATTGGAAAGAATATAATTAAAATGTATGATCGGCAAACTTTTCTACATAAATTGCATTTAAAAATATTGGAAGTGAAGACATTTTAGCTATGTTGTAGCTGCAATTTGTATACAAAAAGAGGAAGCAAACTTAGTGGAGGTATTTTTCATAAACGTGTTATGTATGAAAGAAAATTTTAAATACAGTTAGATTTTTAAATACTGCTGTTTAAAAACACTATTAAGAGATGCAGATTCTAGCAAAAGTAGGGAGAATAATAAAATAAATATGAATGGAAAGATCTCTAATGGCATATATTTAACAAAATACCTATCTTGCCGTATGAGAGAGATGCACCTGGTAATTGAACTAATTCTTTCACTTGTTAAAATTCATGTATTAAACTCGTATTTATTGAGGGTCTGTTCTGTGCCAGGCATTGTTTTAGGTGTTTGGGATGTATAAGTAAATCAAAGGTACAAAATCCCTGCTCATGTATGTCTTACATTATACTAGTGGAAGAAATAAACATAATAAATAGGGAAATTACATAATACATTAGAAAGTGATAAGTGCTGTAAAAATCAAGCAGAGAGGGGGTCAGGGAGTGTGTGTATCTGGGGAGAGGCAGGCTGTGCAGTACAGTTTTGTACTAGGTAAGGCCTCATGAGGAGATGATATTTGATCAAAGACTTGAAGGAGGGGTAAAGACCATTTCATGCAGAGAGAACAGCCAGTGCAAAGCCCTCAGGTTGGAGCTTGCCTGGTGCATTCAAGGAACAGTATGGAGGCCAGTATGATTGAAGAAGAGTGAACAAGATGGTGGGTAGAAGATATCAGCAAGGTAACCGGGGCCATAGCACCTGGAACGTATAGGCTATTGTAAGGTTTTTGCCTTCAGGGGGCCTTTGGGGTGTTTAGAGCAGAGGAGAGACATGATCTAACTTAGATTTCAAAAGGCTCACTGTTGAGAATAGACTATGGAATGGCAAGTGTGAAAGCACGTAGATTGGTAAGGAGGCTAACACAGTAATCCAGGTCAAAGATGATGGCTGGAGCAGAGGGTAGCAGTGGAGATGGTGAGAAGCAATTGGATCCTGGATATATTTTATGAGTGAAGTCAACAAGTTTCTCTGATAGAATGGATAGAAAGAATGTGGAGTGAAAAAGAAAGAAGAATAACTCTAAGGTTTTGACAAGAGTATCTACAAGAACAGAATTGCTGTCAACTGAGGTGGGAATTCTGCAGGTTTGGACTGAAAGATTAAGAGTTTGATTCTGGACATGTTTAATTTGAAATGGCTATTAGGTATACAAATAAAGATGTTGTATAGTAGGTAGCTGGATAAAGGAAGCTGGACTTCAGAGGAGAAGTCTGGGTAGGAGGCATAGAAATCATCCCATGACCCGAAGTGATGGGATGGGATAAGATTACCTGGAAAATAAATGTGGATGGATAAAGAAAAGAATTCCAAGGACTAAGCCCTGGAGTCCTCCAATATAAAAAGGTTGGGAGAAGAGGAGAAACTAGCAGCAGAGACTGGGAAGGAAACCTTGGTGAAGTAGGAGGAAAACCAAGAAAATAAAGTATCACAAAAGACAAGTGAACGAAGTGTATTAAAGAGGAGTGGGTAATCAAATATATCAAGTGCTAGTGATGGGATTTAACAGTGGGGAGGTAGTGGTGACATCAAAGGGTCTTTACCTATTGTAGAGTCATGAGAGCAACTGGCTTGTGGGAGCAGATTGTTAACGCCTTCTATATTTTACAAAACCTTTTTCAAAGCTCTATAAAAAAGTAGTTACAAGCTTGTCATTTAGTGTAGACTTTAAAACATAAACTTATTTTCATGTCCAAATCATACCCTTTTTCCCCTTACCACTTTGTTTTGTTTTGCTTGGTTTTGTTTGCAATGCAACCAAGAATACGTAATACCCACACCATGTCAGAGTGATATTGTTTGTAATTGTACTGTATTGTTGAGTTAATTATTTTCTCATTTGTGTTTATTTTTCTTCACAGAGTAACTATGGTAATTTTGGGACAGTTGTGTAGTACTCAAAATTTTCCAAAATACCATAATACATTAATTGAAAAATCTTTGCTTTAACTACAACACGAACCTTGGCTGGCAGCTTACTCCCAATATGAGAACGTATTATTTTTAAAGACACAAATGTTGAAATATTTAATCCTGAGATGTGGGTTTACTGTGAAACACATATAGTCATCATTTTGTTTATTTACTAGGCAAAAGTTCAGTGACAGTGAACAATTAGTCACCCCTCCATAAATCCACATCTTTGCAGTGCCCTTCTACCATGGGTGGGATCACCTTTCCCACTCCTTGACAATGGGTTCAGCCATGTGGCTTGTTTTGGCCAATGGGATGTTCACAGACATAGCACGTGAAGGGGCTTGAAATGGGCTTATGTGTTAGGGTTTGCTCCCTGGTGCCTCTGCCATCACCATGGGAACTTATTCAAGCTCTCCTGCTAGAGAATGAGAGACATGTTGAACCGAACCACGTCTCTCCAGTTGTTCCAGTCAAGACTAATCGAGATCATCCAACTGCCAGCTGACTCCCAAACATGTCAGGGATAAAAACTCACAAAAGCCACTGAAGTTTTGTGGCAATAAATAACTGACATTGTACCCTTTTCTACCCCTTAAAGTCAAGTGTATTTCTCGGTATAGTCATGCCACTGAAAATGGGTAATTGACTTATAGGCAATGCAGCTTAGAAACTTTTATATTTTTCTCTCATTGATACATTTCCAATTTGAAACCACTCAGCTGTCTGCAAGCCTATAGTTAAAACCCTGCCCCCATTTCTAAGCAGGTGACTTCTTCTCCTTTTCTGAAAAGATTAAATTAATTAATGTGGCCTCTTTTAATTTCCTCCCTGACAGCACCTTAATTTAACTTTCAACTGTTATCTTTTTTTGCCTTCTTTCAAGCTCAGCAGAAGAAACACATCCTTTTCATGGCTAACCCTGCCAAATTGTTCTCTTAATTCATCCCTTTACCGTCTCCCTGACTTTGCTCCTCCAAGTATTCTTTTTATTTTCTATCCTCACTGTATTTTGCCCTACCTGCTCCTTCCCTTCAGCGTATAGATTAACTTATGTTTCTTCGGAGAACAGAACTTTTTCCAGTGTATCTGTGCCCTGAAGTTACCATTAAAACTCTCTGCATAATGTTAATTTTATTGTGTCTACGTTCTCAGTTCTTACTTAGTTTTTCGCCTGGAGCTGTCTAAATCCTGCCAACTGAAACTGCTCTCTTAAAGACCACCATTGATCCTCTCCAGCCTTATAGTAGGCAACACCTTAAGGTCATATAACACAATTGACTACTGTATTTCCTCTTTTGTGAAACTCTCTGTCCTAGATTCTTGAGATACAGCACCCAGCCATTTCTTGTCCCACCTTGTTTCTTGTTTTCTTTTCCTTCTCTAATCTCTTACATTTAGATATTCCCCAAAGCTCACCTTTTGGCTTTCTCCTCTCTTCTCTTCTCCTTTTCTTTCCCCTTTTCCTCTTGGTGATTTCACAGGCTCCTGTGGCTTCAACTATAATCTCTATGCCCAGGACTCGTAAAACTACCTCTTTAAGGTCCTATCTGATTCCAAATGGGTATTTCCGATTGTTAGCAGGATAACTCTAGTACTTCAAACTCACATGTTCATAATCAAATAAATTATTTTCTCTATTTTCATGCATTTGTGCTGCAGTATTACAAACGGCATCATTATTCTCCTAAAATGGTAACTTCTCATCCATCTTTAATGCTTCCATTTAGTTTATATTCAACCTCTAATCTTTTGCTGTATACTGTGGAGTCTACTTATTCAACAGCTCTCTTTTTTCTGATCCCCCAGCCATTACCTTGTTTTAACTCTCATTATCTTTCAACTGCATTATTTCAGTAATTCTCTAACTAGTCCTTTCCTGATCTAATCTGCCTCTAAATTCTAGAATAGTCTTTCTAAAGCAGAATTCTGATTAGATCATTCCTCTTCTTCAAAACCTTTATTATTTCTTTGTCACGTACACACTAGAGTTTAAACGAGGGTTTCTCAAGACAACCTAAAACAGATCAAGCTGGGATAATTGTTGAAATACAGATTTTCAGGCTCATCCTCAAGCCCTCTGAATCGGACTCTCTGGGAATGGAGACCTGGAGTGAGCAATAGCCTGCTCTTTGAGTGATTAAATACACTAATGTTTGCAATTCACTAGCTTAAATTTGCCTGCATGTTGAATTGGATACATGGATTATTTTATTGAATCAAGCTTGATTTGTAATTCCACATGGACTTTGTGTTATTCAAATCTACTTGGATTTTTCATATTATTTTGTAAATAATAAAAATGTTCTTACTCTATATGTCAAATTTCTGTTTATGTTTTTACATCTAAGGTAATTATGTTCAAGAATAAGTGCTTTCTGTTACTTTTAAAGAAAATTGTCATTATTTTTGTGCATCTGAGGGAGCAAAATGTCCTCCAGTGACTGAGACAAGCCTCTCCCCATCCTGTGTCTTTCCATCCTTTTTTTTTTTTTTTCAGTACGCGGGCCTCTCACTGTTGTGGCCTCTCCCATTGCAGAGCCCAGGCTCCGCACGTGCAGGCTCAGCGACCACAGCTCACAGGCGCAGCCGCTCCGCGGCATGTGGGATCTTCCCGGACCAGGGCATGAACCCGTGTCCTCTGCATCGGCAGGAGGACTCTCAACCACTGCACCACCAGGAAAGTGCCCATGTGTCTTTTTGAATTACGGTTTTCTCTGGGTATATGCCCAGTAGTGGGATTATTGGATCATATGGTAATTCTATTTTTAGGTTTTTAAGGAACCTCCATACTGTTCTTTATAGTGGCTGTATCAATTTACATTCCCAGCAACAGAGCAAGAGGGTTCCCTTTTCTCCACACCCTCTCCAGCATTTGTTGTTTGTAGATTTTCTGATGATGCCCATTCTAACTGGTGTGAGGTGATACCTCATGGTAGTTTTGATTTGCATTTCTCTAATAATTAGTGATGTTGAGCTGCTTTTCATGTGCTTCTTGGCCATCTGCATGTCTTCTTTGGAGAAATGTTTATTTAGGTCTTCTGCCCATTTTTGGATTAGGTTGTTTGTTTTTTTAATATTGAGCTGCATGAGCTGTTCATATATTTTGGAGATTGTTTGTCCATTGATTCATTTGCAAATATTTTCTCCCATTCTGAGGGTTATCTTTTTGTCTTGTTTATGGTTTCATTAGGCCCCATTTGTTTATTTTTGTTTTTATTTCCATTACTCTAGAAGGTGGACCAAAAAAGATCTTGCTGTGATTTATGTCAAAGAGTGCTCTTCCTATGTTTTCCACTAAGGCTTTTATAGTGTCTGGTCTTATATTTAGGTCTCTAATCCATTTTGAGTTTATTTTTGTGTATGGTGTTAGGGAGTGTTCTAATTTCATTCTTTTACATGTAGCTGTCCAGTTTTCCCAGCACCACTTATTGAAGAGACTATCTTTTCTCCATTGCATATCCTTGCCTCCTTTGTCATAGATTAGTTGACCATAGGTGTGTGGGTTTATATCTGGGCTTTCTATCTTGTTTTTTGATCTATGTTTTGTTTTTGTGCCAGTACCATATTGTCTTGATTACTGTAGCTTTGTAGTATAGTCTGAAGTCAGGGAGTCTGATTCCTCCAGCTCCATTTTTTTTCCTCAAGACTGCTTTGTCTATTTGGGGTCTTTTGTGTCTCCATACAAATTTTAAGAGTTTTTGTTCTAGTTCTGTGAAAAATGCCAGTGGTAGTTTGATAGGGATTGCATTGAATCTGTAGATTACTTGGGGTAATATAGTCATTTTCAAAATATTGATTCTTCCAATCCAAGAACATGGTATATCTCTCCATTTGTTGGTATCATCTTTAATTTCTTTCATCAGTGTCTTATAGTTTTCTGCATACAGATTTTTGTCTCCCTAGGTAGGTTTATTCCTAGGTATTTTATTCTTTTTGTTGCAGTGGTAAATGCGAGTCTTCCCTTAATTTCTCTTTCAGATTTTTCATCATTAGTGTATAGGAATGCAAGAGATTTCTGTGCATTAATTTTGTAGCCTGCAACTTTACCACCTTCACTGATTAGCTCTTGTAGTTTTCTGTTGGCATTTTTAGGATTGTCTATGTATAGTATCATGTCATCAGCAAACAGTGACAGTTTTACTTCTTCTTTTCCAATTTGTATTCGTTTTATTTCTTTTTCTTCTCTGATTGCCATGGCTAGGACTTCCATACCTATGTTGAATAATAGTGGTGAGAGTGGACATCCTTGTCTTGTTCCTGACCTTAGAGGAAATGCTTTCTGTTTTTCACCATTGAGAATGCTGTTTGCTGTGGGTTTGTCATATATGCCCTTTATTATGTTGAGGTAGGTTCCCTCTATGCCCACTTTCTGGAGAGTTTTTATCATAAATGGGTGTTGAACTTTGTCGAAAGCTTTTTCTGCATCTATTTAGATGATCATATGGATTTTATTCTTCAGTTTGTTAATATCATGTATCGCATTGATTGATTTGGTATATTGAAGAATCATTGCGTCCCTGGGATAAATCGCACTTGATCATGGTGTATGATCCTTTTAATATGTTGTTGGATTCTGTTTGCTGGTATGTTGTTGAGGATTTTTGCATCTATGTTCATTCGTGATATTGATCTGTAATTTTCTTTTTTTGTAGTATCTTTGTCTGGTTTTGGTATCAGGGTGATGGCAGCCTCATAGAATGAGATTGGGAGTGTTCCTTCCTCTGCAATTTTTTGGAAGAGTTTGAGAAGGATGGGTGTTAGCTCTTCTCTAAATGATTGATAGAATTCACCTGTGAAGCCATCTGGTCCTGGACTTTTGTTGGTTGGAAGATATTTAATCACATTTTCAATTTCATTACTTGTGATTGGTCTGTTCATATTTTCTATTTCTTCCTGGTTCAGTCTTGGAAGGTTATCCCTCTCTAAGAATTTGTCCACTTCTTCCAGGTTGTCCATTTTATTGGCATAGAGTTGCTTGTAGTAGTCTCTTAGGATGCTTTGTATTTCTGCGGTGTCTGTTGTAACTTCTCCTTTTTCTTTTCTAACTTTATTGATTTGAGTCCTCTTCCTCTTTTTCTTGATGAGTCTGGCTAATGGTTTATCAATTTTGTTTATCTTCTCAAAGAACTAGCTTTTGTTTTATTGATCTTTGCTATTGTTTTATTTGTTTCTATTTCATTTATTTCTGCTCTGATCTTTATGACTTCTTTCTTTCCTTCTGCTAACTTTGGGTTTTGTTTGTTCTTCTTTCTCTAGTTCCTTTAGGTGTAAGGTTAGATTGTTTATTTGATATTTTTCTTTTTCTTGAGGTGGGCTTTTATAGCTATAACTCCCTCTTAGAACTGCTTTTGCTGCATCCCATAGGTTTTGGATTGTCGTGTTTTCATTGTTATTTGTCTCTAGGTATTTTTTGATTTCCTCTTGGATTTCTTCAGTGATCTCTTGGTTATTTAGTAATGTATTGTTTAGCTTCCATGTGTTTGTATTTTTTGCGTTTTTTTCCCTGTAATTCATTTGTAATCTCTTCGCGTTGTGGTCAGAAAAGATGTTTGATATGATTTCAGTTTTCTTAAAATCGCTGAGGCTTGATTTGTGACCCAAGATATGATCTATCTGGGAGAATGTTCTGTGCGCACTTGAGAAGAAAGTGTAATTTGCTGTTTTTGGATGGAATTTCCTATAAATATCAATTAAATCTATCTGGTCTATTGTATCATTTAAAGCTTCTGTTTCCTTATTTATTTTCATTTTGGATGATCTGGCCATTAGTGTAATGAAGTGTTAAAGCCCCCACTATTATTGTGTTACTGTCGATTTCCTCTTTTATAGCTGTTAGCAGTTGCCTTATGTATTGAGGTGGTCCTATGTTGGGTGCGTATATATTTATAATTGTTATATCTTCTTCTTGGATCAATCCCTTGATCATTATGTAGTGCCCTTCCTTGCCTCTTGTAACATTCTTTATTTTAATGTCTATTTTATTGTATATGTGTATTGCTACTCCAGCTTTCTTTTGATTTCCATTTGCATGGAATATCTTTTTCCATTTCCTCTCTTTCAGTCATATGTGTCCCTAGGTCTGAAGTGTTTTTCTTGTAGATAGCATATATATGGGTTTTGTTTTCGTATCCATTCAGCAAGCCTGTGTCTTTTTGTTGGAGCATTTAATCTATTCACGTTTAAGGTAATTATTGATATGTATGTTCTTATGACCATTTTCTTAATTGTTTTTTTTTTTTTTTTTTTGCGGTATGCGGGCCTCTCACTGTTGCGGCCTCTCCCGTTGTGGAGCACAGGCTCCGGACGCGCAGGCTCAGCGGCCATGGCTCACGGGCCCAGCCGCTCCGCCGAATGTGGGATCTTCCCGGACTGGGGCACGAACCCGTATCCCCTGCATCGGCAGGCGGACTCTCAACCACTGTGCCACCAGGGAAGCCCTTCTTAATTGTTTTGTGTTTGTTTTTGTAGGTCCTTTTCTTCTCTTGTGTCTCCCACTTAGAGAAATTCCTTTAGCATTTGTTGTAGAGCTGGCCTGGTGGTGCTGAATCTCTTAGATTTTGCTTGTCTGTAAAGCTTTTGATTTCGCCATTGAATCTGAATGAGATCCTTGCCGGGTAGAGTAATCTTGGTTGTTTGTTCTTCCCTTTCATCACTTTAAGTATATCATGCCACTCCCTTCTGGCTTGTAGAGTTTTGGCTGAGAAATCAGCTGGTAACCTTATGGGAGTTCCCTTGTATGTTATTTTTCATTTTTCCTGTGCTGCATTCAGTAATTTTCTTTGTCTTTAATTTTTGCCAGTTTGATTACTATGTGTCTCAGTGTGTTTCTCCTTGGGTTTATCCTGTATGGGATTCGCTGTTCTTCCTGGGCTTGGGTGGCTATTTCCTTTCCCATGTTAGGGAAGTTTTCGACAATAATCTCTTCAAATGTTTTCTCAGGTCCTTTCTCTCTCCCTTCTTCTGGGACCCTTATAATGCGAATGTTGTTGCCTTTAATGTTGTCCCAGAGGCTCTTAGGCTGTCTTCATTTCTTTTCATTCTTTTTTCTTTATTCTGTTCCGCATCAGTGAATTCCACCATTCTGTCTTCCAGGTCACTTATCCATTCTTCTGCCTCAGTTATTCTGCTATTGATTCCTTCTAGTGTAGTTTTCATTTCAGTTATTGTATTGTCCATCTCTGCTTGTTTGTTCTTTAATTCTTCTAGGTCTTTGTTAAATATGTCTTGCATCTTCTCCATCTTTGCCTCCATTCTTTTTCCGAGGTCCTGGATCATCTTCACTATCATTATTCTGAATTCTTTTTCTGGAAGGTTGCCTATCTCCACTTCATTTAGTTGTTTTTCTCGGGTTTTATCTTGTTTCTTCATCTGGTACATAGCCCTCTGCCTTTTCATCTTGTCTATCTTTCTGTGAATGTGATTTTTCATCCACAGGCTGCAGGACTATTGTAGTTCTTCTTGCTTCTGCTGTCTGCCCTCTGGTGGATGAGGCTGTCTAAGAGGCTTGTGTACGTTTCCTGATGGGAGGGACTGGTGGTTGGTAGAGCTGATTGTTCTATATTTTCTCTTAATTTTACCCAATGCTGAATTAAAGTTTTGAGATTTACTATTAGTATTTCCACTGAGTAAAAGAGGAAGAACAGGCCTGAGACTGACACACACTGACCTCAGCAGAGTGATGATCTCTGGAGAGTAGGGTGAATAAAAATGTTTGTAGGGGTGTCTTTCGCTCTATATGTACCAATTTATCTCTTTAAAAAAGATCAGCCATGTAAAGCCATTTTCGCAAAATACTAAAATCTGCTTAATCTCTGTGGAGACTGCACATGTATTGAATTATTTTCTGTTTGAAATGTTTTATAATTAGACATTTAAAAAGGAGGGAGTGGAGGAGTAGAAATTGTTCTCAGGCTAATCCTGTAGTGTTCTGACCACCTTAGATTAAGCACATATTAAATCCAAGATTTCTAGGTGATTTATAATAATTATTTTTAGTTTTTATTGATAAACTGATGGAGCGTTCTACCCCTTTAAGCTTGCCTGTCAATGGCATCTGCTGGCTGACAGCCTTAGGACCAGGCTCCTGCATTTCACAGGCACCTGGATATATACACCTATATCTCCCAATCTTATTCCCAGCCAAGCTCTTGCTTCAGTTCCTGTGTCTGTCCAGGCCCACGATCAGCTTTATAAGCCCTTGCTCATGACCCCAGATTGGCTTGATACAGGCACTATCTCCAGCTATTAGGTTCTCTGGGCTGGATCAATCTACTTAATTACTAGCTTTATGTTGCTTGGGCTGATGTCACCTGGTTCTTAGTATGGCTCTATCTATCTCAGGCAGTTTTGTCAGAGCACTTTCCCAACCTTTCCCAGACTTTTTGTGAGCAGTTCCACTCACAGCCTTTCTGCTGTTTCTATCTCAAATTTACTTAATCCTAAAAGCAGCTGTTTGGTGAGCACTGGAGGTTAGTGACCACAGTTTAAAAAAGAGGCCAGGAATGGAAATAAAGACTTGAGAATTATAAAGATATAGTCAACAGAAAATAAAATGGGAATGAATGAAATTATCCCAGAAGAGAGCTTAGAAATAAAAAAGAAGAAAACAAAGACTGAACTCTGGGACAACCTAAAATGTATGGCGCAAGGCAGTGGAAGAGGATTCAGTGAAGAAAACAAAGCAGGTCAAGTGAGAAGAAAGAGAACCTGAAGGGAATGCTACCTTGGAAGCCAAGAAGTAGAAAGTTCCAAGAAACACAGAGTGGTAAAAATGGTCAGTGTTTTAGGATAGTTAGTGAGAATAATGTCACTGGAGCTGAAATTAAGATGTCATTGGATATTTCTGCAAGAGAAGAACAGAGTGGGGTAGTAGAAGCCAGACTGAAATGAATCGAGTATGGAGTGAGGAAGTGGAAATAAGGACAGACCGTACCAAGGATGCTCTAATGTGCATCAAAATCATTTGGATAGCATGATGAAGGCTTTAAAAAATAGAGATGTCCGAATCTCACTCTCAGAAGTTCTAAGTTAGTCTTAGCAAGGGCCAGAAGTTTGCCTTTTGAAAAGCTTCCCAGTTTTAATAAAGTCTGGACTATATTTTTAAAAATTGACAATGAAAAAGAGGGAAGATGTGGGGAAGAAGCCTAAATGCTGGTGGGGGTGACACATACCTTATAATTCTAAACTTGCTTCCCCCTGCAAGCTTTCCCCCAGGGCAGTAATGTGTTGTCCCGCCAAGCCAAAGAGCAGCCAGCTTAACAGTTGTGCTTTTCATGGGAAATTATTTAATTGCCTTTTGGTTTGAATCAATTTGGGCACCATGACCTAATATATCCTAGGCCCTGATGGCCCTTGGATAAACTGAATGTTGATTTCTTTAGCCTTCAAAAAACATTTATTGTTTGATTTTAGCTCTGCAGCTCCTAGAAACCAAGTACTTGAGGATTAAAAAAAAATTCTGAATTCTTTCCCGACCATCATTTCTTCAGCCTCCATTCTTATTTGCCAAGAACAAAGATTACTAGTGATAACCTTCCAGGCAATCTTTGCAAAAAAAAGCCTTTTACTGTTTTCAGTCTTTCCAAAAAACCTTTTATTATTTTCAGAGTCCTTGAGAGCTCACTCTTTTCAAACATTTGCCATCTGAATTCTACCCTTCCTATTCTGCTTAAATTATACCATTTAAGGTCACCCAATGATGTCAAAATTCACATTAAATTTTTTGTTGTTGTTTTTAATTTTTGACTACTCTGAAGCATTAGAGATTGTTAGCGTCACTTTTCTAAAATTATCTAGTCTTTGGATGTTTCCTATTCTCCATATTGCAGCCTAATTGTGGATGGCCACAAAATACCTGTTTTCCAACATTTACATAGTAGTCTCATCTACTCCTAAAAATACAAATGTAAATTCTATGCAGTTTATTTAGAAATTTCTTATTTTCAGCCCTGCCTTTCTTTTTTAGTTACTATCTTTCTCACTGCCTTTCAGGCTTTTTAACTTGATTGGCCTGACCATGACAGTGTCTCAAATACAATGGCAAAAGTTGAAATAAACATTCATGCCCTTTTAATTCTTTTCCAGTCATTTTGCTGTTAGTGCAACTGATTTATGTATGTTGATTTTGTATCTTGCAACTTTACTAAATTTGTTTATTAGTTCTAACAGTTTTTTGGTGGAGTCATTAGGATTTTTTATATATAAGATCACATCATCTGCAAACAGAGACAATTTTACTTCTTCCTTTCCAAGTTGAATGCATTTTTCTTGCATAATTGCTCTGGCTAGGACTTCCAGTACTACGTTGAATATGTTTTGTAAGAGTGGGAACCTTGTCTTGTCCTAATCTTAGAGGAAAAGCTTTCAATCTTTCACTACTGAGTATGATGATAGCTGTAGGCTTGTCATATATGACCTTTATTATGTTGAAGTACATCCCTTTTATATCTACTATGTGGAGAGTTTTTATCATGAAAGGATGTTAAATTTTATGTTAAATTTTGTCAAATGCATTTTCTGCATATATTGAGATGATTATATCATTGTAACCTTTCATTCTATCAGTGTGGTGTATCACATTTATTAATTTGTGTATGTTAAACTGTCCTTGCATGCCAGAGATAAATCCCACTGATCATGGTGTATGACAATGCACTTTTGAATTTGGTTTGCTATATTTTGTTGAGAGTTTTTACAACTATTCTCATCAGCTATATTGGCCTATGGTTTTCTTTTCTTGTGGTATCCTTATCTGGCTTTGGTATCAGGGTAATGCTGGCCTTATAAAATGAGTTTGGGGATGTTATTTCTGACT
This sequence comes from Phocoena phocoena, assembly GCF_963924675.1. Lineage (NCBI taxonomy): Eukaryota > Metazoa > Chordata > Mammalia > Artiodactyla > Phocoenidae > Phocoena > Phocoena phocoena. Next base: position 87,670,066 of record NC_089229.1, read on the forward strand.
CTTTAATTTTTTGAAGGAGTTTGAGAAGGATTGGTATAAATACTTCTTTACTTGTTTGGTAGAATTCACCAGTGAAACCATCTGGTCCTGGGCTTTTCTTTGTTAAGAGATTTTTGATTACCGATTTAATCTCCTTACTTGTTATTGGTTTGTTCAGATTTTGTATTTCTTCATAATTCAGTTTAAGTAAATTGCATGTTTCTAAGAATTCATCCATTTCTTCTACGTTGTCCAATTTGTTGGAGTGTAATTGTTCATAGCAGTCTCTTATGATCCTTTGTATTATATTTCTATGGTATCAGTTGTGTGTCTTTCATTTCTGATTTTGTTTATTTCAGTCTTGTCTCTTTTCTCAGTCTAGCTAAAGTTTTGTCAATTTTGTTTATCTTTTCAAAAAAACAGTTCTTAATTTGTTGATCTTTTCTATTTTTTTCTGGTCTCTATTTCATTTTTTTTGTCCTGATCTTTCTTATCTCCTTCCTTCTGCTAATCTCAGGCTCAGTTTGTTTTTCTTATTCTAGTTCCTGAAAAAAAAATAAGGAAAAGCATCTAGCTTACAATATCATTAAAAATGATAAAATATTTATAAATAAATTTAATCAAGGAGGTGAAAGATTTGTACACTAAAAACTATAATATTTTGATGAAAGAATTTGAAGAAGGCACAAATAAATAGAAAGATATCTCATGTTCATGAATCAGAAGAGCTAATAGTGTTAGAATGTTCATACTACCAAAGCCATCTATAGATTCAATGCAATCTCCATTGAAACTCCAATGACATTTTTCTTAGGAAAAAAAAAATTTCTACTACAAAAGACCCTGAATAGCCAAGGCAATTCTGAGGAAGAACAGGAAAGCTAGAGGCATCGTGCTTCCTGATTTCAAACTATATTACAAAGCTATAGTAATCAAAATATTATGGTACTGGCATGAATACTCAGTGGGAATAAAGGATAGACTCTTCAGTAAATGGTATTGGCAAAACTGGATAATCATATGTAAAAGAATAAAATTGGAAATCGTATCTTACATCATTCACAGAAATTAACTCAAATGGATTAAAGACTTAAATGTAAGATCTGAAACTGTAAAATTTCTAGAAGAAAGCAGGAAAAAGCTCCTTGACCTTAGTCTTGGAAATAATTCTTTGAATATGACACCCAAAGCACAAGCAACAAAAGTAGAAATCCACAAGTGGACTACATCAAAGAAAAATCTTCTGCACAGCAAAAGAAACAATCAACAAAATAAAAGCACAACTTATGAAGTGGAATAAAATATTTGCAAACCATCTTTCTGATGAATTAATTAATATCCAAAAAATAAGGGGAACTCATACAACTCAATGGCAAAAAAACTCCCAAAAATCTGATTAAAATGGACAGAGGATCTGAATAGACATTTTTCCAAAAAAGTCATACAGATGTTCAACAGATACATGAAAAGATGCTCAACATCACTAATCTCAGGGAAATGCAAATTAAAACCACAATGAGATATCACCTCACTCTTGTTAGAGTGGTTATTATTAAAAAAAAAAAAGAACAAGAGATAACAAATGCTGGCAAGCATGTGAAGAAAAGGAAATCCTTGTGCACTGTTAATAGAAATGTAAAATTGGTACGCACTGTGGAAATTAGTATGGAAGTTCCTCAAAAAATTAAAAATAGAACTACCATATCTAGCAATTCCACTTCTGCATATTTATCCAAAGTAAACAAAATCACTATCCTGAAGAGATATCTGCACTCTCTTGTTTATTGCAGCATTATTTATAATAACCAAGACATGGAAACAATCTTAGTTCATCCACTATTGGATGAATGGATAAAGAAAATATGGTAGGTATATACAATAGATTTTTTGTTTTTTGCATTTTAGAAATTATTTTTTGCTGGATCTCATTATTTATTTTCTTTTCCACATTTTAAAAATTGAAGTAGGGCTTCCCTGGTGGCGCAGTGGTTGAGAGTCCGCCTGCCGATGCAGGGGACACGGGTTCGTGCCCCGGTCTGGGAGGATCCCACATGCCGCGGAGCGGCTGGGCCCGTGAGCCATGGCCGCTGAGCCTGCGCGTCCGGAGCCTGTCCTCCGCAACGGGAGAGGCCACAACAGTGAGAGGCCCGCGTAACGCATAAAAAAAAAAAAAAAACAAAAAAAAAAAAAAAAAATTGAAGTATAGTTGATTTACAATGTTGTGCCAATCTCTGCTGTACAGCAAAGTGACTCACTTATACACATACATACATTTTTCTTTTTTACGTTCTTTTCCATTATGGTTTATCCCAGGAGATTGGATATAGTTCCCTGTACTATACAGTAGGACCTTGTTGTTCATCCATTCTAAATGTAATAGTTTGCATCTACCAACCCCAAACTACCAGTCCATCCCTCTCCCTCCCACCTCCCCCATGACAACCTCAAATCTGTTCTCTATATCTGTGAGTCTATTTCTGTTTTGTAGATAGGTTGATTTGTGCCATATTTTAGATTTCACATATAAGTGTTATCATATAGTATTTGTTTTTCTCTTTTTGACTTACTTCACTTAGTATGATAATCTCTAGTTGCATCCATGTTGCTGCAAATGACATGGACATTTGTTTCCATGTTTTAGCTACTGTGAATAGTGCTGCTGTGAACATAGGGGTGCATGTATCTTTTTGAATTACAGTTTTGCCCAGGTGTATGCCCAGAGTGGAATTGCTGGATCATATGGTAATTCTATTTTTAGTTTTCTGAGGAATCTCCATACTGTTTTCCATAGTGGATGCACCAACTTACATTCCCAACAATAGTGTAAGAGGGTTCCCTTTTCTCCATACCCTCTCCAGCATTTGTTACTTGTAGACTTTTAATGTTTGCCATTCTGAGTAGCGTTCAGTGGTACCTCATTGTAGTTTTGATTTGCATTTCTCTAATAATCAGGGATGTTGGGCATCTTTTCATGTGTCTACTAGCCAACTGTATGTCTTCTTTGGAGAAATGTCTATTAAGGTCTTCTGCCATTTTTCGATTGGGTTGGTTTTTTGTTTGTTTGTTATTGAGCTGTAGGAGCATTTGTATATTTTGGAGACTGAGCCCTTGTCAGTTGCATCATTTGAAAATACTTTCTCCCATTCCATAGGCTGTCTTTTCTTTTTCTTTTTTTTTTTATGGTTTCCTTTGCGGTACAAAAGCTTGTAAGTTTGATTAGGTCCCACTTGTTTATTTTTGTTTTTATTTCTATTGCCTTGGGAGACTGACCTAAGAAAATATTGAATCAGAGAATTTTTGTTCCTTTTTCCTTTTTTTTAAAATTGGGTTATAGTTGTTTTACAATGTTGTGTTAGTTTCCACTGCACAGTGATGTGAATCAACTATATGTATACATGTATCCCCTCTTTTTTGGATTCCCTTCCCATTTAGGTCACCACAGAGCATTGAGTAGAGTTACGTGTTCTGTACAGCAGGTTCTCATTAGTTATCTATTTTATACATATTAGTGTATATATGTCAGTCTCAATCTCCCAATTCATCCCACCCACCCACCCCTTTCCCACCTTGGTGTCCATATGTTTGTTCTCTATGTCTGCATCTCTATTTCTGCCTTGAAAACAGGTTCATCTGTATCATTTTTCTGGATTCCTCATATATGCATTAATATACAATATTTGTTTATCTCTTTCTGACTTACTTCACTCTGTATGACAGTCTCTAGGTCCATCCATGTCTCTACAAATGATCCAATTTCATTCCTTTTTATGGCTGAGTAATATTCCATTTGTACAATGGAATATTGTTCAGCCACTAAAAGAAGGAAATTCTGTTATCTGTGACAACATCGGTGGACCTCGAGGACATTATGGTAAGTCACATAAGTCAGATAGGGAAAGAAAAATACTGTAAAATCTCGCCTATATGTGGAATCTAAAAAAAATGATAGATACAGAGAGTAGAATGGTGGTTACGAGAGGCTGGGGGTGTCGGGGAAATGAGATGTTAGTCAAAGGGTATAAACTTTCAGTTGTAAGCTGAATAAGTTTTGGGGGTCTAATGAACAGCATTGTAGCTATAGTTAACAACACCATATTATATATATGAAACTTGTTAAGAGAGTAGATCTTAAATGTTCTTACAATAACAAAAAGGCTATTAGATGAGATGATGAAGGTGTTAATTAACCCTATGTGGCAATCATTTTACAATATATACATATTCAAATCTTTATCCTGTACACCTTAAACTTTATGTCAATTACATCTTATAAATTCTGAAGAAAAAAATCCACTTCCCAGATCACTTCCTTTTCCTGGATTCTTTCTTTCTTTCTTTCTTTTTCGTGATTCCACCATGCTTTCAGAAGAAAGTTACTCCTTTGATTTTATGTGCAGTTAGTTGCTGACATCTATCATTTATTCCTTTTCGATGTATTTAGAATCAGTCTCTTAATTTCCAGTCACACTACCATCAGATTTAATTTGGATCTTTTTTATAGGTTTATCCAGGTATAATTACATATTATAAAATTCACTCTTTTAAAGTGTACATTTTAATAAAATTTGACACATGTATACAGTTGTGTAATCACTGCTACAATCAAGATATAGAACATCTGCATCATCCCAAAATATGGCAATCAGTGTGCAGTCACTTCCTCCTCCACTCCCCTGACCTCTAGCCCCTGGCAACTGCTGGTCTGTTTTTCTGTCCTTATGATCTTGCCTTTTCTATAAAGTCACATAAATGAAATCATTCAGTATGTAAACATTTTAATGAGGCTACTCACACTTGGGAGAATGCTTTTGAGATTCATTCATGTCACATGTATTAGTGTAGTTCTTTCCTTTTTTATTGCTGAATAGTATTCCATATATGATTGCCTGGCAGTTTATCCATTGACTAGTTGATGGATATTTGGAGGTTTCCACTTGTGGCTATAATGAAAAAGCCTGCTGCAAATATTTGCATGCAGATCTTTGTTTGGATGTATGTTATCATTGCAACAATGCTTCAGTCATTTCTCTGCATATGGTTTCTCAAGTTCATGGTACAAACAGAGAAAATTAATAGCTGTGATAGTGCTTTTCACTTACACCAAAACTTCTAGTGGTTTTCCATTACATTAGATTAATTAGACAAACCTTATTCATTAGATAACATTATTAGATAAATGTCAGACCACTTGTTTTTGCATTAAAGCTTTCCAAAATTGATCTCAATCTACCTTTTCAGGTATATTACTCACTTTCTGCTCATGTGTGCTTCTGGGTTATTTATCATTCCAAGCATGACTTATACTTTAATACTTTTTCTGCTTATACCATTAATTTAAATAGAATTTAGCTAAGTAAACGTTCATTGATTACCTACTATGTATAAGTTATAATGTTTTATAGATACTAGTATCCCTTGCTGATCAGGTCTTATTGGTTCCTGAGTTTCTGAGAGCAAATAGTGAGAGTTCAGCTAATGAAGGACACTGGCCCTATCTTAAACATTTACTTGAGTATTTTTAAATTCAGATAGTGACAGGAGAGTCTCTAGCCCAAGACAAGTTTCTTGTATACAATGGATGTTTAATAAATGCTTGTTGAAATAAATATAATTCATATCAGTGGTATGAGCATTGGAGTAGATTTCAGGTGAGTAGGGTAAGTTTATTTTTACACGCACTGAGATAGAGGCATCATGAAAATGTGGGGTGGAAACTAAGGAGAGATCTCATTTAAAGATAGCTTGGAGCAGCAATTACATAGATGTGGTAGTTGATGCCAAGGGAGTGAGTAAGGTCCCTTAGGGAGAAAATAAAGAAAGAGGAAAGACAGAGCTGAGAATGCTTTAAGGAATGCAGACATTTCATGCCTTCTCGCTAGAGTGGGACTGAGATAACTAAAGAATGAGTGGAGCAGAAGCAGTAGAGGAGACAAGGATATGCAGGAAATGGGCAAAGTGGTAGAGAGGGAGGGCATGGTGAAAGGCTTGAACGTTTATTGAATGACTATTATATATCTGATAGAGACTAATTGGCAATTTACATAATTTACCTCATTTAATCATCATAATATTTCTCATGAAATAGGTAGTATTATTCTCATTTTGTAGGTGAGCAAGATTCCTCTCAGACAACTTGGTAAGTTTTCTAATGTTAATATGGCTGGGAAGTGCTACAGCTGGGTTAAATATTAAGCACAGTGAGGGCATGTTGATTCATGTCTGCCTTTACCATTGATCTCCAGAACCAATTTAGTCCCTGGCACAGACTGTGCATTCTGTAAACCCTTACTGATTGTATTAAATCAAATTTAGGTTCGTTTGACCTCAAGGCTCATGGTCTTTGCACAATACCTCATTGAATGATCACAGAAACCAAGGAAGGTGAAAGTTTGAATATAAAAGCAAACGCTAAATCATTTAGAAATGTTGAGTCATCAACAAGGATTTAGAAGAGTGCGCTGAATTTTTCAGTATGGAAAATAGTCACTGGCAACTTTTAAAAGAGCATTTTCTATAAAGTAGACTTTGAAGCCAGAACGTAATAGGTTGGAAAATGCCTTGCCCCAGTAAACACTGGGATTGCATACTGGTCCCTACACATAGCAGCAACACTCTAAGATAATTGCAGCTTATCAGCCCATTTCTATTGCCTGATCTTGGTGGGAGTCAGATTCCAGTCCACTGTGCTCCTTCTAACTTCAGGGCTCACATGCTGAGTTTCAAGAGCAGACTCACTGATGCTCCCTCATGAGGCTTGAGAGCTTCCCCACCCCCAAGGAAGATGTGACTCCAAGCACAGTTTTAGAAAGAAGCCCACTCAGAAAGTCCGTCTCTTATATCCATTTTTATTTTTTAAAATATTGTTGATATGGCAGAGGGTTTCAGGCATTGTTTCTAGTGAACTATTTAAAAAATTCTATAAGTGATCTAGCCACTCTTTTGGAATGTAACATCTATTGTGTTGGTGTCTCCATTGAAACTTATAATTTATCGTCCTGTTACATCAGCAAATATTTGCAATACAGTGTAATTTGTGTTATATAAGAGGTATGAAAAGGCATGGAGCAAAGGAAAGTGTGATCAAATCTCATCTGGGGTGGGGACGTGGTCAGGTAGAACTTCACAGGAAATGTGATGTTTGACTTGGGTTTTGAAGGATGGCAGCATGTGGGTGGCACAGGGCTTTGACAGTGGATGACAAATAATGTTCTTCCTGTATCTTTCCCTTACTGGCCTCTTTCCAAACTCTTTTGGTATAGGTGATAAACTGCAATTGCATAGCTTTGCATTTTTGAAATACTTTTTTCTTTTTTTCCCTTTAAGTTTATATAAGAAGTAGTTCTGCTGTGGCTGGCATGCTCATATGCAATAGGTGGAAAATAAAGAGACAAAAGAAATGACTTAAACAAAACACAAAGGAAGCAAAATTAGATTTTAAAAAAAGGCTCAGAGAAGAAAGCTTTTTAGGAACCAGTTATGGGAAGGTTCCTGTTAAAGAAGTGGGAGGACTCTCTAGAGTGTCACTGTGCCTACTGACTTGCTTTATATAGGCAAGTTGAGTCATAGACATAATTTAATGTGTTGAAATAAAATTCTCACAGATTGAACCAAACTAGATAACGTTAATATAAATGTGGTAATAGAGCAATATTTTAAGTTGAATTTCAGACCATGCAGATAGAATGAAAGAAGATTCAGGATAGTTGTCATTAGGTGATCACAAAGAAGTCCTTTTTGAGGTGAAGGAGGTTGGTACAGAGAGTCTGGGTCATGGAGTGTAGACCTGTATGCAAAGTCCAATTGTGTTAATTTCTGCATTTTGACTTTGGGAAAACTACTCCTTCAAGGCTTCAGTTTTCTCATGTCTAAAATAGAAATGATGACATCTTTGTTATATTTAGTTATGTGCATTACATGAGTTCATATACATGGAGTATCTTACACAGTGCCTGAACCAAAGTAGTTGCTCAATTAATGTTGGTTAATTTCTCCCTTCTCCTGTCTTCTTTTCCATCCCCGCCTTTACCTCCTCATGTCTTCCTTTTCACTTCTCTTCCCATTAAAAGATGGGAACAAGAGGGCTTCCCTGGTGGCGCAGTGGTTGAGAGTCTGCCTGCCAATGCAGGGGACACGGGTTCGTGCCCCGGTCCGGGAGGATCCCACATGCCGCGGAGCGGCGGGGCCCGTGAGCCATGGCCGCTGAGCTTGCGCGTCTGGAGCCTGTGCTCCGCAACGGGAGAGGCCACAACAGTGAGAGAGGCCTGCGTACCGCAAAAAAAAAAAAAAAAAAAAAAAAAAGATGGGAACAAGAAGCTATGGTATATTTAAGGAAAGTCTTGGTAATCATTAAGATTCAGGAATTAAGGTTCAGGACTTACATAAAAGAATTAACATAGTAGATTTCACGTTGGAGATTTTGCTTACTATCATCACTCTCATTTTACATATAAGGGAACTAAGCTTTGGAGAGATTAAGTAGTTTGCTAAGCTTAATCCATAATGCAAGTCAGATCCAGGACTTTATCCTTCCTTCTTTTTGACTTTGAAGAACAAGTCCTTAATCACAGTTCACACTATTGACTAATGGTAAGCTCACCGTGAACTTGACTAAATTCCTCATTTCTCATTTCACCTGCTGCCCTTACGCCACAGCTCCCTCTACCTGTGCTTGAATAGCAAGGCTCTTTTCTTTTTCTTGTTGCTGTTGTACTGACCTTACATTTATCCTTATTAAATTCCATCTTGTGGGCTTCCCTGGCGGCGCAGTGGTTGAGAGTCCGCCTGCCAATGCAGGGGACACGGGTTCTGTGCCCCGGTTCCGGGAAGATCCCACATGCCGCGGAGCGGCTGGGCCCGTGAGACATCGCCACTGAGCCTGCGCGTCTGGAGTCTGTGCTCCGCAATGGGAGAGGCCACAACAGTGAGAGGCCCGCGTACTGCAAAAAAAAAAAAAAAAAAAAAAATCCATCTTGTCCCGTTTGGCGCATCTCTCTAGCCTGTCAAGGTCTTTTTGGCTCATGATACTGGTATACTGTCTTCCAACCTATTCCTTATCCTTGCAAGTTTTGTATCCTCCGCAAATGTAATACACATATATTTTCTGCCTTCATTCAAGTCATTGATAAAATTGTTGAACAAGACAGGGCTGAAGGCAGAGTTCACAGACTGTGACATCATTTCATTAATCAGTATCCTCAAGAAATGGCTTTTCAATTTATTTCAAATCTGCCCAGTTGTATTAGCATTCAATCGCTTTTTCTCTATCTCTTTCACAGGGTGTTAAAAAAGACTTTGTCAAGCCTTTTGGCCTTGATAAAGTCTAGATACATCATGTCCACTACATCTTCCTGATGTACAAGTTAAGTAACCCTGTCAAAAAAGGGGACTCTTCAGTTTTCAACATAATTGTATGCATTACATATTGTTTGCTAAAATATTTCCTTTCAAAAGAGGATAAAGTCCTATATAATTTTTTTATAGCTACCTAGTTAAAATGAAACTTAAATCTACAGCTCCTGATCATAGCTTTCTTTGTACAAAGGTTCTCACTTATGCCTTTTCTAAATACCATAGGCTCATAGCTCATTCTCTTAGGCATGAAGTTTAATATAAATAAATATACTGTCTATTAATTTTCATAATTCACACATTCTCAAGACAGTGTGCTTAAAGCTTCTAATTTTCCCTAGATGAAGAATTTTGAAGGTCATTCCAGGAAGTTGACAAAACTCATAAAATTCTATGTTAAAAGTAATTGACTTAAAGTAGAATTTATTTAAATATAAAATATTTAAAATCTAAAGTCTATGTGATTGTATTTTCATTGGAATAGGAATATTAAGGAGTGACGTCATGAAGATGGCAGAGTAGGACACTCTCCCACAAAGATCAACATCCCCTCACAAAGATCAACGGTTAGACAGCTATCAACCAACAAAAACAGCTCTGGGAGATCTCAGGAGTTGACTTATGAAACTTCAATAGCACAGTGGAACAAAAGCCCCTGAGAATAACAACACACAAAGGGAAGGAAGAACAGCTTCTTTTTGCCTTGCATCATCCCATTCCCCAGGCAGCACTGTTTAGTGCAAAGAGGGAACTTTCCAGCTGGAAAGAGCTGCCCTGGCCAGGAAAGACAGAGAAGGGCAAGCCACCAGCTTCCCAGCCTTTTGGGGACCATATGAACGACTTGCTTTGGCTTCACCCCAGCACAGACCAGCGTAGCTAAGACATGTAGTGACAACTAGGAACAAGGAAGAGGGGCAGGGGCCATCAGCCATGCAGTGGGAGTTACTGAGGTTCCCATTGACCTGCTCTTCAGAGGGAACCCCAGCAGCTTAAGCCACTAAAGAAACCAACAACCAGCAGAGCCACTGCAGGCCCTTTGCAGATTTTACTGGGTTTTGGCCCACAGGTTTTTGTGTTCGCATATCCCTCCCACTCTTTACCCCACCCGGGGCCTGGGATCTACACTGGCAGCCAGCCCTGGCCTCTGTGGCTCTGCGTGTGCAAGATGCCAGCCTAGACCCCTGCAACTGACCCCCACCAGCATATGGGAATCCGGAGCTGGCTATATTGAGCCTTAATTGATATATAACATTGTGTAATTTTAAGGTCTACAATGTGATGATTTGATACACATATATTGCAAAATTGATTACCACAATAATGTAAGTTAACACTTCAGCTCAAATAATTACTGTTTTTTGGTTGCTGTTATGGTGAGAACATTTAAGGTGTACTCTCGTAGCAACTTTTAAATGTACAATGCAGTATTGTTAACTGTAGTCATCATATTGTGCATTAGATCCCCAGATCTTATTCATCCTAGGATGGAAGTTTGTATCATTTGACCAATATCTCCCCATTTCCCCAGCTTCTAGCCCCTGGCAACCACTAATCTACTCTCTCTTTCTATGAGTTCAGCTTTTTCAGATTGCACATATAAGTGAGATCTTACAATATTTGCCTTTCTTTGCTTGATTTATTTCACTTAACATAATGCCCTCAGGGTCCATCTATGTTGTCACAAATGGCTAGATTTCCCTCTTTTTATGGATGAATATATACACACACACACACACACATACACACACACACACACACATACATACACATACCACATTCGTTTTATGCATTCATCCATCGGTGGACACTTAGGTTGTTTCCGTGTCTTGCCTGTTATAAATGATACTGCAGTGAATATGGGGGTGAAGATAGCAGGTATTGGGCTAACTTTTAATTAGGGAGTAATGTGTGAGGAATCTCTGGCTCATTACATTAGGTAGAACCCTATGAATTTGCCTTTTTTTTTTTTTTTTTTGCGGTACGCGGGCCTCTCACTGCTGTGGCCTCTCCCGTTGCGGAGCACAGGCTCCGGACGCGCAGGCTCACGGGCCCAGCCTCTCCGCGGCACGTGGGATCTTCCCGGACCGGGACGCGAACCCGTGTCCCCTGCATCGGCAGGCGGACTCTCAACCACTGTGCCACCAGGGAAGCCTGAATTTGCCATTTTTTAAATCAAACAATTGAATATTGGCAATCTCATATAGTTTAAACTAATAATTATTTGAAATTTGAGAGAGAAAATTTATTGAAGCAATTTCTTTGTAACTGGTTAATAGCAGGGAAAAACTGGTTTGTGTATGATTTCTAATGTAACAGAGCCATTACCATCTTGCAGTTTATTCTTCTAATTGGCAATGAATAAATTTCCCATATTATGAAGAGCAATGAATGCTCATACAATGCCAAAGAAGAAAATATACAGCATTCAGATACCAAAATAGAATCTTTATAGTGATGAAACAAACAATAAATGCAATGCTTGCCAAAGTGAATAATCACTGTTGTAAAAAAGTTAAGCCAGAGCAGTGTTTAGCTTTCAAGGACAATGAACAGATGGCCTGTTCTCATAGTCAGAATGACGCTGGATCACTTATTTGAGTTACTTACTGTGATTCATGGGTTTTACATCACATGTTGGGAAACAAAATTAGTTATGGGAATGTTTGGATGGCTTTGCTTGTCAGCTTCCTTTAACTACACTTAAATGATTTAAAAAACCTGAAATAAAAGAGGTGAGATGGAAATATTGGATGAACTATATTGTGTTCATTCATAGAATCTGTTATTGATCCCAACAGCAATTTTGTAGGCAACATAGAGTGAGACAAACCACATGGTTGTAAACCTTAGCATAAATTTATATTATAAAATTCTGTGCCTTTTCCAAAGTAGCACTTTGTCCTTGGAATGTCTTCTTGTACTTCCTTTATCTTAAACTGTTAAGTGGATCCTTTCTCTAAGTTAAGTACATCCTGAAATCTCATCTATTTCTGTATGGATCATAACGCTTTGCCCCATCTTTCTTCAGCTTTGAATTGCATTGGATGTATGCCTTGCTTTTCATGTGTGTCTTACTTAGAAGTTTTTATTCTGTTGCTCTTCATAGACCTTTGTCATTTTATCATCATATCACTATATGCATAACTGTAGCAGTACACATAAACCAAATGAGATATTGTGTGTGAATCACTTTTTGAATTGTGAAATAACATGTAAATAGAAATAATTATTATTAACCTATGTTACTGACTTATAAAATCCCATAGAGTAGGGCTTCCCTAGTGGCGCAGTGGTTGAGAGTCTGCCTGCCGATGCAGGGGACACGGGTTCGTGCCCCGGTCCGGGAAGATCCTACATGCCACGCAGCGGCTGGGCCCGTGAGCCATGACCGCTGAGCCTGTGCGTCTGGAGCCTGTGCTCTGCAACGGGAGAGGCCACAGCAGTGAGAGGCTCACATACCGCCAAAACAAAATAAAATCCCATAGGGTAGTGGTAGGCTATGTTTATGAAATTCTTTTGTCATATTATTATACAAGGCCAGTGATGGTGATGCCATGTGTCAGAAAGGGTGTGTTGATGGTATTTGGAAAGGAGGAATAATCAGAACTATCAAAGCTTTTATGTGTTCTTGGTTCAGTCTGAGCTCTAAAGAAAAATATGTATCAGTTATTGTACAGCTCTAAAAATTGTTCAGTACCCTTGTGTTAAGAGCTTTGTGTTCTTTGCCAGGATCTCCCAGTGCTTAGTGCAGTAGGAGTCTAAAGAATTTGTTAATGAATGAATGTAATGTAACTATTTAGTAGATAAAGACGATTTTTGAGCATTATTTGTTATTTATTTAAAGTTATTCCTTCCGAATACATATGTTGTCTATTTAGGGCCTTAATAACTATTCAGAGGCTTAATAGTAAGTTTTGTTTTCTGATATGATCCATTTGAATTACTGGTCAATAAACATAGATACATGAGAAGTTAACCATTTAATAATTGGAGGAAGATAGTGAATTAACTTACCCCAAATTGTAATTAACATCTGTGGCACTATAAACCTCTCTTTTCTCTCTCTCTCTATATATATACAATGTATGTGTATGTATGCACATATATACACATATATACATATATGTACATAAGAATGCTAGAAAATTTTATTTCTTTGTAGTGTTCAGGTCTTATTCATTCTCATTACCTACTGAACCAAACTTTTTCTTCATTTGCACTTCTCTAGTATTTAGTTTTTAAAGGAATACCATGTCGATGTATTTTTCAAGAATTTAGCTGTGACTGTTTGTGAAGATAGACTATGTAAGTATGGTGGTCTTGAGTTATAATATTATACATATTTAAGGTAGTGACTGACAATGACAGAGTAAAAATGGTCTTTTAAATGTCACACCAATGTAACATGAAAGCCAGCAATTTCTAAAGCAGTTTGAGATGGCTCAGATTGATAATTGTTCACAATAATGCTATCATTTGTATTCTCAGAAGAAATTTATTTATTTAATTTTGTTGCGGTACGCGGGCCTCTCACTGTTGTGGCCTCTCCCGCTGTGGAGCACAGGCTCCAGACACACAGGCTCCAGACACACAGGCTCAGTGGTCATGGCTCATGGGCCCAGCCGCTCCGCAGCATGTGGGATCCTCCCGGACCGGGGCACGAACCCATGTCCCCTGCATCGGCAGGCGGACTCTCAACCACTGCGCCACCAGGGAAGCCCGATTTTTATACTAAACTTATAACAATCACTTTCCTCTACCTTTTATCTTAAAATGCTTTGCTACTATAAATTTTCACAAATTATAGAAATAAAATGCAAACTATAGTATAATCACACACACATCAAACCAAAATAACCCATTATGTTTTATTTATAACTAGGTACTAAGCATAATGCAGAAAATAAAAATAAAGAGAAAAGTCATGTGCACCAAGCTCTGTAGTTAGCATGTGCAAAAATTCTGTATCTGTGTCCTGGGTGATTAAAGAGACTTTCAATTTAACTACAATAGAATTAGAGCTTTGTTCTTTCTTTCTTCTGCCAAAAATGACTTAGAAATCAAAGAATGTAATGACAAAACAAATGATTTCTCCTGCATGCAATCCTGAAATCATTTGACCCTGACAAGTTAGAAATAGGGGCATATTTGCTTTAGCCTTAGGAATAAGACCAATTTGTCTACATTTTTGCAACTCTAGTACCTGTCATTAGGAAGCTTTTGTAGGGTATTAGCACATGCTCATCTGTCTTTCTTCCTTTTTGTACTTGGATAACTGCTAGTCATCTTTCTCATATCAACACAAGAGTGACTTTCTTGGGAAAGCCCTTTCTGATTATGTCAAATTTCCTTATTATAAGTTCTTACATTACCATGTCCTTCTCACTTTATAGCAGTTATCAGCTTCTATAAGTTGGTAACTTCTGTAACTTCTTTGTGGTTATTTGATTGTCTTCCCTGCCCCCACTCCAACTGTAATCTTTGAGATTAAGGACTATTTTTGTTTTTTTGCTGATAATTTCTTTCTGTCCCTGAGTGTAGAGGCCAATTCATTTTTGGGCATTAGATATATAACAGTTGAATGAATGAATATGATAAATTGTACTCAATAAACTTATAGGAGATAACGTAAAGGAAGACGAGAGAGAAAATAAGTGAAATAAAAATGTATTTGGGAATTTTGAGTTGAGTAGTAAAATATTATCCTCAAATTGAGGGCTGGTGCAAATAAATCATTATAACTTAACGCAGTTCACTGCATTGCTTAATTTGAAGTAACCTGAATAAGAAATGTAATGAATGCAACAACCACATTCTAGCCAAGGTTTTTATAGCCATTGCAGGCCTAATTACAGCACATAATGTTCTTTGTTATGGTTTTATGGAACTCAATTAAAGAAAGCTACCGGAATGACAACCATTACTAAGTTTTGTCTACTCTTAAGTTCTTTAATCTGTTGTTTCTTCAGCCAAAGAGCATATAGGACATGAAGAAAAGAACCTATATAAGAAGCTAGTTATTATACAGTTCCACATTACATTCTTAGATAATTTAGGAAGCAATGGACTATCATTCTAATGATTTACCAAAGAATTCTTTGAAATACTCCAGCTAATATTGGCAAGAGACTAGAAATAAGAAAGTTTGAATTTGGTATCTCAACTCTACTGAACATACACAGTCTTTATTTTAGCTGTTTTATATGAGGTCTTTGAAATGGTCAAGCTTGACATAAAGGCTGATCCCTGTTACAAGAAGACATGTTCTAGATTCAGATTTGCTCTTCACTTTCATATGTGTTTTGGATACAGGACATACCAATCCTATTTTTCTCCCTGGAAGTTATTAAGAAAAACATTTGTAATGATGAATGACACCAGTAATTGTGATGTGAAAATCTATGCTATGATTTGAGCACCCAGATAGAAAAAGCACACAGAGTTGTGAGAAAGATAAATAAAAATAAATTCATATGTAGACACAGTTTATTCATTCAGCAAAAAAAAATTTCTTTGAATACTTATTAGGTACCAGGTAGTGTTTGGGGCACAGAGGATTGATCATAACAGGCACATTTTATGCCCTCATGGAGCTGATATTATAGTGTGTGGGTGGGGGAGAGAGAAAGTAAACAAGTAATACATCAAGTGGTTATGGATGATAAGAAGAAAATAAAGCAGAGCATAGGGAGTAGGGAATACTGGGGGCAGGGCAAGGTAGGTAATGGTTTTCATTTTACATAAATGGGCCACATAACACCTGGCCCAGACCTGTGCTCTGACAAGGGCACATTTGAACAGAAAAACCTGAAGGGAGTGAATACATCTATGCAAGTAGGAACTGAAGAAGTGGGGAGATGTCAGCATTATTGGGGAACAGCAAGGGTCCTGTGTAGCTGGAATGGAGTGCTAACCATAAAGGGAACGATTGATAAATTGAACTATGCTAATATTAAGAAGTTCCCTTCCTCAGAAGATGTCATTTGGTGAATTTCAGACAAGGGGCAGAGTGGAGAACATATTTGCAATACATATTTCCAATTAAAAGACTGTTGTTCAAAATACATAAAAACAACACAGTCGTAGGAAAAAGACAGAAAACAATAAAAAAGGGTAAAAATATTTGAACAAGCTTTCAGAAAGTAAACATTCAAAAGGCTTATGAACAGATGCTCAACTTTATTAATCATTAAGTATTATGTTAATCCCTAATTGCATATGCAATTTTACACCACATTGTGATGCCGTGTCACATCTAGAAGATGGCTTAAAAAAAAAGACACAATACCAAGTAGTGGCAAGGATTTGGAGCAACTAGAATTCTCATACATTGTTGGTGGGAGTGTACATTGGTAAAACCGCTTTTCAAAACTGGGAGGGAGTATCTAATAAAGATGAATGTAATAATATTCCATGACCCCATAAGTCCAGTTGTAACTATATGCGCAACTGAAGTCTTTTTTGGCTGCTGTAACAAAATACCACAGACTGGGTAGCTGATAAAACACAGAAATTTATTTCTCATAGTTTTGGGGGTTGAAAGTCTGAGATAAGGGTGCCAGCATGCCAGCATGAGGGCCCTTTTTTGGGTCTCAAACTTTCATTGAATCCTCATGTGGTGTAAGGGACAAGGGAGCTCTGTGAGGCCTTTTATAAAAGCATAATCCCACTCATGAGGGTTTCACCCTCATGACCTAAACACCACACAAAGGCCCCATCTCCTAATACTATCACATTGGGTATTAGGATTTCAATGTATGAATTTGGGGGGAACACAAACATTCTGACCACAAGGAACATGTACTTTTGACCATACTATATGTAGAAGAATTTTCATGGTATCACTATTTGTTACATCCAAAACCTAAAACTAACCAAAATACGGTGGAATATTGGAAGATTGAAATGTATGGTATATTTATACAGTGGAATACTATACAGCAGTGGAAATGACTGAACTATTGCTACGTGAAATAACATGGATGAATCTCACAACCATAATATTGCACAGACTAAGGCATATGCAAAAGGGTACATAGCATATGATTCCATTAAGATAAAGTTCAAAAAGAGGTGAAACTATTCTGACTAGTGGTTATCTTTGGGGGAAAAGATAGAGACAAAAGGAGTCTTCTGGAGTGTTGATAACAAGAAGTTTTACTTCTTGATGTGGATAAAGTCACACGGGTGTGTTTACTTTGAGGATATTCGTTGAGTTTTACACTTAGGATCCGTGCATTTTCCTATTTTCTACATATATACATGTTGCTAAACATTTCAGGAATGACCAAGAGCCCTAGTTCTTAAGATTTCTGTTTTGTGATTCTTTGTAAAAGAACTATGTTAAAGAACCCAATCTTTGTCAAAAAAAAAAAGAAAACTTGAGTCATTTAGGTATTTTTTTCCTGTCCTAGGAAAAAAATGTTCTTACTTTAGCTGAAGACATCTGTAAATTTATAAATATACTTCTAATGCTTTAGTGATTGTTATGAAAATTCTGCATTTCTAGTTTCCTAGGATCTACTGTACATAGAGCAGCACTGGGAGTCACTGATTGTTCCTTTCTAGTGCCATTATGTTTTCAGGGAGATTTAATCAGTTTTTCAGCATTGCCATTGAATAGACTTAGAAACATCACAACTAACTGAAGTCTTTTAGTTGCTTCTTCAGAGAATTTAATTGTTGCTCAATATTTTATATCATAACCTGGCAAATTTTTTGACTCACCCCGATTCATAGATTAATCTCAATATTTAGAAATGAATTCACAAATGAGCAGGCAAGTAGCTAGTACAATAGACACTACATTCTTCCTAACTATATGTGGTTCAGCAAAAAATTCTGTTGTTTAAAATCACTCTGACAAGATCTGTGAAAACTGAGGTATAATACAAGTTCCAGATCTCCTCTGTTTATAACCCATTAAGAAAGGGAAAGCTTTTTGCCTTCCTTAGTCTGCTATAGAGGATTCTCACCTAGCTAAAGTGAAAAGGCAACTTACTTTAGGTTGAATTTGAAATTTTAGATTCTCTCAGTATTAAAACTTGTTTTTTAAATCAATTTTTAAATTTTTCTTGATTTTATCAGGTCTTCAGATCTTTCATGGGAAATAATAATGCTTGGTATATAAATGTGATGGACTCATTTTGGGAGGAGAGGTTTGGGTTTTTTTTTAGACAGTAGAGATTCTTTAAACTGAGGGAAAACTATTTTTCTCTCCATTTCCCTTCCTGTAGTATATATGTAAGGGTAGCTTGTTGGCAAAACACACTGCTCGGGGTGGAGGTAGGAGATAGAGAGTGAGATTTTCAGTTTGGTCATGAAACCACTCCCTCCTGAACAAGTTAGGATGTTTTCCTTCATAAGGGGAGATTAAAAAAAATTATGAGCTGGTAAATAACTTACTACAGAGCTGAAAACTGAGAAAATCCTGAGGCCAATCCCTGAATGCTCATGGTGGAGCAATTATGGAGAATCTAAGGATATTTGAGTTATTCTAGTTATTTTGGAAATTGTCAGAGATCTGGGGACTCTTTTTTTTAAAAACATCTTTATTGGAGTATAATTGCTTTACAATGATGTATTAGTTTCTGCTTTATAACAAAGTGAATCAGCTATACATATATCTCTTCCCTCTTGCATCTCCCTCCCACCCTCCCTATCCCACCCCTCTAGGTGGTCACAAAGCACCGAGCTGATCTCCCTGTGCTGTGCAGCTGCTTCCCACTAACTATCTATTTTACATTTGGTAGTGTATATATGTCCATGCCACTCTCTCACTTTGTCCCAGGGGACACTTTTGATCAGATTTCTTGTCTTAATTTTAAAGGGTAATAATTTTATTTTATAAAAATTTTAACACCAAACCCCATAAATATACTTAAAAGTGGTATAAAAACCAACTGGACAATAATAGTGTTTATTTTTATTTATTTATTTTTTTACTATTTCCCCCAATATTTCTGCTTGTTTGTAGGGAGAGGTCAGGTAGGAATGAGATGGGAGGGGAGTATGTGTTTAACCTTGTTTGGTGTCTTGTTTTATTCTTTACTTTTCTGCAACTTATGATCTACAGGCTGGAATTTTTAGCCTCTGTAAAAGAAGTGGTAGGCTCGGTAGTAATACTGCTGGAATACGAAATGGGTAAATGTGCTGGAATACACTTTAATTTGGTTCATGACAACAAGGCATTTGCTGGCAAGACAGTTGGTTTTATTTACAAGCCTTTAAAAGTGAATGAACTTTCAAGAGGAGCAAAGAGAGATGCTTTTCCCTGAGTCTTATTTTTAGTCCGTGTCTTCATGACAGTCAACGTCTAATTATTTCAGCTTATCTGAGTACAGTGCTTACCAGTTCCAGATCATTAATTCAATTCCCGTGTGTTGGCTCTATTCAGTTCCTGGCCACAGGTTAGCTCTGAACTGTCATCTCATAAATGGGTGCTGTCGATCACTGAAGACAGACCCAGAGATCGTGAATGAACAAGCTCAAATCCATCACCACTGCCAGAAAGGAACTCAAAACACAGGCCCACCATGGCAAATTAGTTTCATCTTCTGTGTATAAAAGTTAAATAATGACTTTTATTTATGTTTATATTAAAGGTCTATACAGCACCCTAAAATTAGCTTACTTAACCCTCACAGCAACTCATTGAGGTAATTTTTTTTTTTTTTTTTTTTGCAGTACGTGGGCCTCTCACTGTTGTGGCCTCTCCCGCTGCGGAACACAGGCTCAGCAGCCATGGCTCACGGGCCCAGCCGCTCTGTGGCATGTGGCATCTTCCCGGACCGGGGCACGAACCCGTGTCCCCTGCATCGGCAGGCGGACTGTCAACCACTGCGCCACCAGGGAAGCCCTGAGGTAAATTTTTTATCTCGCTTATACTTATGAAAAAAATGACACTCAGTGAGGTTAAGTATGGCAGAAGGGAAAGATGATGTGCTTTGGACTCAGATAAAGTTGAGTTTGAAGTCCAGCTTTGATAATATATCACAGTGTGAAGTGGGAGAACTTACCTATTTTCTTAGTAAAATAGGATTAAAAATATGTGCCTTACATTGTAAAGGTCAAAAGAAATGATGCATATAAATCACTTAGCATTAAGCCTGGCATATAATATTTTTATGAAAGGATCTGCTTGAAATCACACAATTCATGGCAGAACTAGGGCTTGCACATGGATCCTCTGACTGTAAGTTGAGTGCCCTCACTTCTGTATGACAGCTGAGATTATATGAAATGAAGGACAGAGGTGGAAATTCACCATAACCTTCCTCTGTATAGTTGTTCCCAAACCTGCCTGCCTGTGAATTACAAGCACTTGAAGAGTACGGTAAGGTGCTTGGGTTTTCCCCAAATGTTCTCCACGTCATCCTGCACATCTCTGTCCATCTACAGTCTATGCTTCCCAGTCAAATGACCAAGTTCTCAACAAGAGGTTGAGGGAGTTAGTGATATGGGCAACATTTACCCCATTGCTGATAAAGAAATTGTTTGGCTTGAACGTCTACTCTTTACCTTCCCAAGAGCTGAAAAGTGAATATGACAATGACCTCACTTTGACCCAAGAGTCAAGGCAAGACCCTAGCCACTACGTTTGTAAAAAGCTTCTTGTTTAAAATAGCCAATATTTTTATAATAACTATAAATGGAATATAACCTTTAAAAATTGTGAATCAGTGTGTTGTACACCTGTAACTTATATAATATTGTACATCAACTATACTTTGATAAAAAAGTTACTCCTTGTTTGTAAGTTGGTTGTATGGATGAATAAGAAGGAAGAAAACTGGGATCTTTAATGATTAGATGGAGCCCATCTACTCTGCCTATCTGGGCTACTCAGGTCAGGACTGTTAAGTAAGAAAGAAATACATGTCTATCTTATTTATGTTGCCGTATTTTGGGGGGAGGTGCTCTTTGCTTCAGAAGCTTAATCTTTAAGCCACTTAGGGAGCTTTAAAAACTATAAATAGTAAAACTCTACCAGACTTTAAAATCATAATCTTTGTGAGTGAGGCTCAGGAATCTATGTTAGTATACTGTACTGATGTATAGCTAGACTTGAAAACCACTTATCTGCATAACAAAGATCCCTTTCTCTGGAAGCCTTCACTTTTTGTAGAACAAGAGAGATTAGGAGAGGGAGGGAAAACTAGAGAGAAGAGTAAAGCAAATGAACAGAGAGAAGCTGAGACAAGACTGAAGTTTCCCAATGTTTCTGGTGGTTTCCCTATTTTTGGATCCAATCCCTTTTTAAGGTTAACAGCATTCCTGCTCTTGAGACAGTTGCAAATCCCTAAAACAGTGAACAGATAAAATTAGTATTTACAATTTTCCTTGCCTTCCAAGGAGGTGGGTACCTTGCTGCATTGGTGAAACACAACGGGCTGGAGAGTTAGAGACTTCAACTGTTCTGCAAGAGAAAAGGGACTTAAGTCTCAGTCCTAGAGATTTGCTGGAAATGCTAGAAGAGCAGGATTTGTAGAGAAGAGAGAGACTGATGCATTGAGAGAGAACATTTGGGGAAATGATGGAAGTTTGGCCATGCTGTATGGAATGTAAGCTCTCTTTGCCATCTCCCCACAGAATTTGAAATAGCATATCTTCTTATGTGTGTAGCTAGTATGTTGAAGAGCTGGATATATCTGGATGCCCAGGGTGTTTCCAGGTACTAAATTCAGCTTCCAGGTTGGTATGAAGTGAGATGAGCAGTCTTCCATGGGATCTAACCAACATTGCTTACAATAGCTGGTTTTTGCAATTAGCAACAACAACAACAAAACACCAATTAGGACTGTTTGTTTCATATAGATACAAATTTAGCCCTTCTGTATAATCCTCATGTAAACTTCTATATGCCTATTCAATTTTTGACACCTATGTCTGTGTTTTTCAATAATGGCCCTTGAATGTTTATTCCCTCTGCACCTGATACTTATACGTGAGATATCAAATTGAGTTTAGGAAGAGGAAAATGATGCCAGCATTTTCAACTGGGTATAGTAGTCATCTACTCATATGAGGATGAACAGCCTCATTTCACTTTGTAACAGCTGCATTTTATTGATGTAGCTTGTTATGTTTGTAAAAAGCTGATGGGTTACAAGTTACACCCATATCCTCTGAGATTAGAATTTTGGATGCACACCTCCATCTTTTGTCAAAGAGCTGTTGCCAAATACTATTGCACTTTAGTCAGATAAAGGGCAGAGTGTGTGCATGGTATTTGAGAACGATAGAAGACTTCAGAGTGTAACACATTACTGTTTTTATCCTTTGCATTTAGGTTATAAACTAACAAAATCCAGGATTTCCTTTTATAATCAAAAGACAGGATATTCAGAATTTCAGGACTACCCCAGAAATATCAATAGAGGGGCTATGCTGGGAGAGTTGATTTGTTTGTGACCTGTTTTGCTGTTCTTATTTTGTTTAGCTTTGTTTTTATAACTTTTCAGAATAGGAGAGTAATTGCTTCTACTGCCATAACATTTCCTCAGGACACCCATATGGGGGCATATTTTAGATGAAGTAGAGTCTGGTTGGCAGTAGCTCCCTTTCGTTTCACTCTATTATTAAGAATCATTTTTCAAACCATTTTTTAAAATTTACATCTGGAATAGAAAAATAGAGGATTCTAAATATGTCTTTGAAGATTAGTACTGTAGTAAGTCTTCTTCTTGTCTAGGGAATTGAAACTTAGCTGCAGATTTTCTTTAAGTGGGCTCTCTGGATACAGAGCAGAATTCAGTTAGTGAATAAGAGGAAGAGTGTATTAAAAACAAGGGAATGTTAGTGATGGCAATCAGCAAGCATAAAATAGTGGGTGTTTAAAAAAATGAGCTCTGAAACAGAAGTCATAATCACTCAGTCACCTACTGTGTTCATTTTCCTTTCAGAAATAAGGACATCTCAAAGTGTAGAACATTTTAATAGAATAGCACCAGACAAGCTAGTTACACGGAATTTTACTTGACAGGCTGGAACCTGTTTCCAATATTCTTTTTCTAAATTACATGAAAAACTGTATCCTGCAGTACATTGTGAAAGGATAAATTGTAAATGATATAAAAATAAAACAAAATCATTTTTTCTCCATTTTGTTACCCAGATTATCTTCCTATGGCTGTGACTACCAGATCCCATGATAAGGCAGTTAAATAGTCAGCTCATTTAATAGGCTTGCTCCTATAACAGGCTGGAATAATAAAGTAACACAAATAGATGTACTGCTTGAGCATGCAGTTCGGTAAAATAAACTTGATAGAGGCATTATAGTGAAAATAGTAAGGCACTGCAACCAAATTTTTTCTTTGTAAAGTCCTTCTAACAGCATTAACTTGGTTATTTATTTATTTTTACATCTTTATTGCAGTATAATTGCTTTACAATGGTGTGTTAGTTTCTGCTTTATAACAAAGTGAATCAGTTATACATATACATATGTTCCCATATCTCTTCCCTCTTGTGTCTCGCTCCCTCCAACCCTCCCTATCCCAGCCCTCCTGGCGGTCACAAAGCACCGAGCTGATCTCCCTGTGCTATGCGGCTGCTTCCCACTAGCTATCTACCTTACGTTTGGTAATGTATATATGTCCATGCCTCTCTCTCGCTTTGTCACAGCTTACCCTTCCCCTTCCCCATATTCTCAAGTCCATTCTCTGTGTCTTTATTCCTGTCTTACCCCTAGGTTCTTCATGACATTTTTTTCCTTAAATTCCATATATATGTGTTAGCATACGGTATTTGTCTTTCTCTTTCTGACGTACTTCACTCTGTATGACAGACTCTAGGTCTATCCACCTCATTACAAATAGCTGAATTTCGTTTCTTTTTATGGCTGAGTAATATTCCATTGTATATATGTGCCACATCTTCTTTATCCATTCATCTGATGGTGGACATTTGGTTGTTTCCATCTCCGGGCTATGTAAATAGAGCTGCAATGAACATTTTGGTACATGACTCTTTTTGAATTATGGTTTTCTCAGGGTATATGCCCAGTAGTGGGATTGCTGGGTCATATGGTAGTTCTATTTGGAGTTTTTTAAGGAAACTCCATACTGTTCTCCACAGTGGCTGTATCAATTTACATTCCCACCAACAGTGCAAGAGGGTTCCCTTTCCTCCACATCCTCTCCAGCATTTATTGTTTCTAGATTTTTTGATGATGGCCATTCTGAGTGGTGTGAGATGATATCTCATTGTAGTTTTGATTTGCATTTCTCTAATGATTAATGAAGTTGAGCATTCTTTCATGTGTTTGTTGGCAGTCTGTATATCTTCTTTGGAGAAATGCCTGTTTAGGTCTTCTGCCCATTTTTGGATTGGGTTGTTTGTTCTTTTGTTATTGAGCTGCATGAGCTGCTTATACATTTTGGAGATTAATCCTTTGTCAGTTGCTTCATTTGCAAATATTTTCTCCCATTCTGAGGGTTGTCTTTTCGTCTTGTTTATGGTTTCCTTTGCTGTGCAAAAGCTTTGAAGTTTCATTAGGTCCCATTTGCTTATTTTTGTTTTTATTTCTATTTCTCTGGGAGGTGGGTCAGAAAGGATCTTGCTGTGATTTATGTCATAGAGTGTTCTGCCTATATTTTCCTCTAAGAGTTTGATAGTTTCTGGCCTTACATTTAGGTCTTTAATCCATTTTGAGTTTATTTTTGTGTATGGTGTTAGGGAGTGATCTAATCTCATACTTTTACATGTACCTGTCCAGTTTTCCCAGCACCACTTATTGAAGAGGCTGTCCTTCCTCCACTGTACATTCCTGCCTCCTTTATCAAAGATAAGGTGACCATATGTGCGTGGGTTTATCTCTGGGCTTTCTATCCTGTTCCATTGATCTATCTTTCCGTTTTTGTGCCAGTACCATACTGTCTTGATTACTGTAGCTTTGTAGTATAGTCTGAAGTCAGGGAGCCTGATACCTCTGGCTCCGTTTTTTGTTCTCAAGATTGCTTTGGCTATTCGGGGTCTTTTGTGTTTCCATACAAATTGTGAAATTTTTTGTTCTAGTTTTATGAAAAATACCAGTGGTAGTTTGATAGGAATTGCATTGAATCTGCAGATTGCTTTGGGTAGTCTTGATTTTTACAATCCAAGAACATGGTATATCTCTCCATCTATTTGTCTATCTCTCCATCTAATTAAATCATCTTTAATTTCTTTCATCAGTGTCTTATAATTTTCTGCATACAGGTCTTTTGTCTCCTTAGGTAGGTTTATTCCTAGATATTTTATTCTTTTTGTTGCAGTGGTAAATGGGAGTGTTTTCTTGGTATCACTTTCAGATTTTTCATCATTAGTGTATAGGAATGCCAGAGATTTCTGTACATTAATTTTGTATCCTGCCACTTTACCAAATTCATTGATTAGCTGTAGTAGTTTTCTGGTAGCATCTTTAGGATTCTCTATGTATAGTATCATGTCATCTGCAAAGAGTGACAGCTTTACTTCTTCTTTTCTGATTTGGATTCCTTTTATTTCCTTTTCTTCTCTGATTGCTGTGGCTAAAACTTCCAAAACTATGTTGAATAATAGTGGTGAGAGTGGGCAACCTTGTCTTGTGCCTGATCTTAGTGGCAATGCTTTCAGTTTTTCACCATTGAGGACGATGTTGGCCGTGGGTTTGTCATATATGGCCTTTATTATGTTGAGGAAAGTTCCCTGTATGCCTACATTCTGCAGGGTTTTTATCATAAATGGGTGTTGAATTTTGTCGAAAGCTTTTTCTGCATCTATTGAGATGATCATATGGTTTTTCTCCTTCAATTTGTTAATATGGTTTATCACATTGATTGTTTTGCGTATATTGAAGAATCCTTGCATTTCTGGAATAAACCCCACTTGATCATGGTGTATGATCCTTTTAGTATGCTGTTGGATTCTGTTTCTAGTACTTTGTTGAGGATTTTTGCATCTATGTTCATCAGTGATATTGGCCTGTAGTTTTTTTTCTTTGTGACTTCCTTGTCTGGTTTTGGTATCAAGGTGATGGTGGCCTCGTAGAATGAGTTTGGGAGTGTTCCTTCCTCTGCAATTTTTTGGAAGAGTTTGAGAAGGATAGGTGTTAGCTCTTCTCTAAATGTTTTACAGAATTTGCCTGTGAAGCCATCTGATCCTGGGCTTTTGTTTGTTGGAAGATTTTTTTTTTTTCAGCACGTGGGCCTCTCACTGCTGTGGCCTCTCCCATCGCGAAGCACAGGCTCAGCGGCCATGGCTCATGGGCCCAGCCGCTCTGCGGCATGTGGGATCTTCCCGGACTGGGGCACGAACCCGTGTCCCCTGGATCAGCAGGAGGACTGTCAACCACTGCACCACCAGGGAAGACCTGTTGGAAGATTTTTAATCACAGTTTCAGTTTCAGTGCTTGTGATTGGTCTATTTATATTTTCTATTTCTTCCTGATTCAGGCTTGGCAGGTTGCGCATTTCTAAGAATTTGTCCATTTTTTCCAGGTTGTCCATTTTATTGGAATAGAGTTGCTTGTAGTAATGTCTCATGATCTTTTGTATTTCTGCAGTGTCAGTTGTTACTTCTCCTTTTTCATTTGTAATTCTGTTGATCTGAGTCTTCTCCCTTTTCTTCTTGATGAGTCTGGTTAATGGTTTATCATTTTTTTTTATGTTCTCAAAGAACCAGCTTTTAGTTTTATTGATCTTTGCTATCGTTTCCTTCATTTCTTTTTCATTTATTTCTGATCTGATCTTTATGATTTCTTTCCTTCTGCTGACTTTGGCTTTTTTTGTTTTTCTCTAATTGCTTTCGGTGCAAGGTTAGGTTGTTTATTCGAGATGTTTCCTGTTTCTTAAGGTAGGATTGTATTGCTATAAACTTCCCTCTTAGAACTGCTTTTGTTGCATCCCATAGATTTTGGGTCGTCATGTCTCCATTGTCATTTGTTCCTAGGTATTTTTTGATTTCCTCTTTGATTCCTTCAGTGATCACTTCGTTATTAAGTAGTGTATTGTTTAGCCTCCATGTGTTTGTATTTTTTACAGATCTTTTCTTGTAATTGATAACTAGTCTCATAGCGTTGTGGTCGGAAAAGATACTTGATACGATTTCAATTTTCTTAAATACACCAAGGCTTGACTTGTGACCCAGGATATGATCTATCCTGGAGAATGTTCCATGAGCACTTGAGAAAAATATGTATTCTGTTGTTTTTGGATGGAATGTCCTGTAAATATCAATTAAGTCCATCATATTTAATGTATCATTTAAAGTTTGTGTTTCCTTATTTATTTTCATTTTGGATGATCTGTCCATTGGTGAAAGTGGGGTGTTAAAGTCCCCTACTATGAATGTGATACTGTCGATTTCCACTTTTATGGCTGTTAGTATTTGCCTTATGTATTGAGGTGCTCCTATGTTTCGTGCATAAATATTTACAATTGTTATATCTTCTTTTTGGATCGATCCCTTGATCATTATGTAGTGTCCTTCTTTGTCTCTTCTAATAGTCTTTATTTTTAAGTCTATTTTGTCTGATATGAGAATTGCTACTCCAGCTTTGTTTTGGTTTCCATTTGCATGAAATATCTTTTTCGAATCCCTTACTTTCAGTCTGTATGTGTCTCTAGGTCTGAAGTGGGTCTCTTGCAGACAGCAAATATATGGGTCTTGTTTTTGTATCCATTCAGCCAATCTGTGTCTTTTGGTGAGAGCATTTAGTCCATTTACATTTAAGGTATTTATTGATATGTATGTTCCTATTCCGATTTTCTTAATTGTTTTGGGTTCGTTGTTGTAGGTCTTTTCCTTCTCTTGTGTTTCTTGCCTAGAGAAGTTCCTTTAGCATTTGCTGTACAGCTGGTATGGTGGTGCTGAACTCTCTCAGCTTTTGCTTGTCTGTAAAGGTTTTAATTTCTCCATCAAATCTGAATGAGATCCTTGCTGGGTAGACTAATCTTCGTTGCAGGTTTTTCTCCTTCATCTCTTTAAATATGTCCTGCCAGTCCCTTCTGTCTTGCAGAGTTTCTGCTGAAAGATCAGGTGTTAGCCTTATGGGGATTCCCTTGTGTGTTATTTTTCCCTTACTGCTTTTAATATGTTTTCTTTGTATTTAATTTTTGACAGTTTGATTAATATGTGTCTTGGCGTATTTCTCCTTGGATTTATCCTGTATGGGACTCTCTGTGCTTCCTGGACTTGGTTAACTATTTCCTTTGCGATATTAGGGAAGTTTTCAACTATAATCTCTTCAAATATTTTCTCAGTCCCTTTCTTTTCCTCTTCTTCTTCTGGAACCCCTATATTTCGAATGTTGGTGCGTTTAATGTTGTCCCAGAGGTCTCTGAGACTGTCTTCAGTTCTTTTCATTCTTTTTACTTCATTCTGCTCTGCAGTAGTTATTTCCACTATTTTATCTTCCAGGTCCCTTATCCATTCTTCTGCCTCAGTTATTCCGCTATTGATCCCATCTAGAGTATTTTTCATTTCATTTATTGTGTTGTTCATCGTTGTTTGTTTCATCTTTAGTTATTCTAGGTCCTTGTTAAATGTTTCTTGCATTTTGTCCATTCTATTTCCACGATTTTGGATCATCTTTACTATCATTATTCTGAATTCTTTTTCAGGTAGACCGCCAATTTCCCCTTCATTCATTAGGTCTGGTGGGTTTTTATCTTGCTCCTTCATCTTCTGTGTGTTTTTCTGTCTTCTGTCATTTTGCTTATCTTACTGTGTTTGGGGTCTCCTTTTCACAGGCTGCAGGTTCGTAATTCCCGTTGTTTTTGGTGTCTGTACCCAGTGGGTAAGGTTGGTTCAGTGGGTTGTGTAGGCTTCCTGGTGGAGGGGACTAGTGCCTGTGTTCTGGTGTATGAGGCTGGATCTTGTCTTTCTGGTGGGCAGGTCCACGTGTGGTGGTGTGTTTTGGGTTGTCTGTGGACTTATGATTTTAGGCAGCCTCTCTGCTAATGTGTGGGGTTGTGTTCCTGTATTGCTAGTTGTTTGGAATAGGATGTCCAGCACTGTAGCTTGCTGGTCGTTGAGTGAAGCTGGGTGCTGGTGTTGAGATGGAGATCTCTGGGAGATTTTCGCCATTTGATATTATGTGGAGCTGGGAGGTCTCTTGTGGACCAGTGTCCTGACGTTGGCTCTCCCACCTCAGAGGCACAGCACTGACTCCTGGCTGCAGCACCAAGAGCCTTTCATCCACATGGCTCAGGATAAAAGGGAGAAAAAGTAGAAAGAAAGAATTAATAGAAGAAGAAAGAAAGAAAGGAGGGAGGGAGGAAGCAAGGAAGGAGGGAAGGAAGGAAAAAAGAAAGAAGATATAGTAAAATAAAATAAAGATAAAATATAATAAATTTATTAAAATAAAAATATTAAGAAAACAAAAAAACCGGACGGATAGAAGTCTAGGACAAATGGTGGAAGCAAAGCTATACAGACAAAATCTCACACAGAAGCATACACACACACACTCACAAAAAGGGGAAAAGGGGGAAAAAATCATAAATCTTGCTCTCAAAGTCCACCTCCTCAATTTGGGATGATTAGTTGTCTATTCATGTATTCCACAGAGGCAGGGTACATCAAGTTGATTGTGGAGCTTTAATCCGCTGCTTCTGAGGCTGCTGGGAGAGATTTCCCTTTCTCTTCTTTGTTCTCACAGCTCCCAGCCTCGCCACTAAGTGTAGGTCGGCTCACTCAGGCCCGGGGGAGGGAGGGGCACGGGGGGCGGGGCGAGCGTGCGGCGGCCGAGGCCTGCGTGACGTTGCACCAGCCTGAGGCGCGCCGTGCGTTCTCCCGGGGAAGTTGTCCCTGGATCCCGGGACCCTGGCAGTGGCGGGCTGCACAGGCTCCCCAGAAGTGGGGTGTGGATAGTGACCTGTGCTCGCACACAGGCTTCTTGGTGGCGGCAGCAGCAGCCTTAGCGTCTCATGCCCGTCTCTGAGGTCCGCGCTTTTAGCCGGGGCTCGCACCTGTCTCTGGAGCTCCTTTAAGCAGCGCAGTTAATCCCCTCTCCTCGCACACCAGGAAACAAAGAGGTAAGAAAAAGTCTCCTGCGTCTTCGGCAGGTCCAGAGTTTCCCCCGGACTCCCCCTGGCTAGCCATGGCGCACTAACCCCCTGCAGGCTGTGTTCTCGCTGCCAACCTGGCGCTGCGACCGAAGCACGAGCCTCAACTCCCAGCCCCGCCCGCCCCAGCGGGGGAGCAGACAAGCCTCTCGGGCTGGTGAGTGCCGGTCGGCCCTGATCCTCTGTGCGGGAATCTCACCGCTTTGCCCCCCGCACCCCTGTTGCTGTGCTCTCCCCCGCGGCCCCGAAGCTTTCCCCCTCCGCCCCCCGCAGTCTCCGCCTGCGAAGGGGCTTCCTAGTGTGTGGAAATATTTCCTCCTTCACAGTTCCCTCCCACTGGTGCAGGTCCCGTCCCTATTCTTTTGTCTCTGTTTATTCTTTTTTCTTTTGCCCTACCCAGGTACGTGGGGGGGTTTCTTGCGTTTTGGGAGGTCTGAGGTCTTCTGCCTGCGTTCAGTAGGTGTTCTGTGGGAGTTGTTCCACGTGTAGATGTATTTCTGGTGTATCTGTGGGGAGGAAGGTGATCTCCGCGTCCTACTATTCCGCCATCTTCCCCGAAGCTCCTCACTTGGTTATTAATAATTTTATCTTTGTGGAAAATTTTGGACACATTTACTATTTCTTTTTTTTTTTTAAGTAGATGTTGGGAGTAGGAGTTTATTAATTTATTTATTTTTGCCGTGTTGGGTCTTCGTTTCTGTGCAAGGGCTTTTTCTAGTTGTGGCACGCGGGGGCCCCTCTTCATTGCGGTGCGCGGGCCTCTCACTGTCGCGGCCTCTCTTGTTGTGGAGCACAGGCTCCAGACGCGCAGGCTCAGTAGTTGTGGCTCACGGGCCTAGTTGCTCCGCGGCATGTGGGATCCTCCCAGACCGGAGCTCGAACCCATGTGCCCTGCATTAGCAGGCGGATTCTCAACCACTGCGCCACCAGGGAAGCCCCATATTTACTCTTTGTGATAAAAGGGAAAGAGTTCGTGATCCTGCTGACTTTCAGTCCATGTTCATGAATATATAAACCTCTGCAAATTCATACACACACAATTTGACCTACAGTTTACAAAAGCAAAGCAGACTGAATTGGATGGCAAATGATGAGGACCACTGTTTCATAATCTATTCTTTGTCTGGTTGGGAACAGTATGTATCAGAATAGCATCCAGTCTATTTTAGGGGACCCTGGGACCTTAAAACATCATCCAGCCTTATTTCTTATCTATGCATTCCCAACAGTATTTCCTCCATTCCTTTGAAGAACATAATAAACCAAATCTTTCACTTTATTTTGTAACTCTTACTGTATCACTGTGTTAATTATAGAGAATTTAGAAAAGATAAATAAGAATCCCATAACTCTATCTCCAGACATAACTGATAATAACATTTCAGTTTCTTTTCTTTCTTTCTACCCTCTACTCTCCTTCCTATTGTTTTTCCCTCCTTCTTACCTTTCCTGTCAGATTAAATCAAATTACAAATAAAGAGGACTGTCATTCACATAATGCTTTAGAGAATTCATCATTTGGAAGCAGAATCTCTACCAGGCCATTTTGGTCCATCATTTCCAAAGGTATGTGATGGATGTACACATACAAAAACATTTTCCCAATGTTTAGGATTCTGCATATGAGCTCCTTAGCTACTTCTCATATAGAGCCTTTTCATAGAGTCTTACCTATAATGTGTAACATAAATATTACAGGCCATATTGAGGTGGCTGCTGTTATGAAAGAGTATCTTATCCTGGCTTAAGTGAAGGCTCAGTGTATGGAGAGCATCTGGGAGAGGATAGTGGGACTCTTTATTTTGTTTTCATTTCCAGCCTTGTTAAGAGCCACACAAGAGGAATGGGCTATTTATGAATAACGCAGTAATAAAATACAGGTTCTTTTTTTTTTTTTTTTTGCGGTACGCGGACCTCTCACTGTTGTGGCCTCTCCCGTTGCGGAGCACAGGCTCCGGACGCGCAGGCTCAGCGGCCATGGCTCACGGGCCCAGTCGCTCCGCGGCATGTGGGATCTTCCCGGACCGGGGCACGAACCTGTGTCCCCTGCATCGGCAGGCAGACTCCCAACCACTGCGCCACCAGGGAAGCCCAAAATACAGGTTCTTGAGTCAGGCTGACAGAGCCATGATGAGTGACCTTAGAGAAATCTCTCATATTATCCAAGCTTCCATGTCCTCATCTATAAAATTTAGATAGTAATAGTGTCTAGGGCCTTGCCTGGTGGTGCAGTGGTTAAGAATCCACCTGCCAATGCAAGGGACCAGGGTTCGAGCCCTGGTCCGGGAGGATCCCACAGGCCGCAGAGCAACTAAGCCAGTGAGCCACAACTACTGAAGCCGGCACGCCTAGAGCCCGTGCTCCACAACAAAAGAAGCCACCGCAATGAGAAGCCCGCACACCGCAAAGAAGAGTAGCCCCTGCTCACCGCAACTAGTGAAAGCCTGCGCACAGCAATGAAGACCCAATGTAGCCAAAAATAAATAAATAAATAATAATTTTAAAAATAATAAAACTGTCTAGCTTATAGGATTTTTGTGAGCATCTTTCTCTCAGCTGCTCCCTTGTTATAGTACCTTTCTCCAAAATAAGCTGCTATATTAATTTTGATGGAACTTAGAGTTTCTTAGGTCCAGTTCCTGGCAAAAGACTCTGATACATGTTTCTCAGCAGGGTGTTTACCAAGGTGTGTTTTCTCCTTCAGGACAACACCTGAAAGGAAGCAGGGGAGGCAGGAATAGGCAAAGAGAAAAGCTGACCTGTGTTGCAGCTGTAATAAAGGCCCCAGGTGATCCCGCAGGAAGCTCTGGAGCTGGGATGGCCATTCTGAGTTGTTCCAAATTGAAGCAGGGGCTGGGATTTTGTACCCCTGCATATTGAGCAGGCATTGGATGTGAGCTGCCCCAGGAGAGGGAGCATAATCTTGGATTAAGCGGCTCCGCTTGACTGAGGGTAATTCCCAGAGAGGGACAGAGCTTTGAGGTGTCAGCATCCAACACTCTTGGAAGCTAGGGGAAAAATGGCACCTCTTGTCACAAAGGGGCTATCTGAGCAGGGCATCACCTCATCTTCTGTTTACCCACATAACACTTTTAATCTCTTGCTTCTTATAGTAAGTTCACCCCATTTAGGAACAGATGCTCCAGGATTTTGTTTTTTTATCATTCCCTGGGAAATTTACAAGACAAGGGTTAGTGACAAGAGACTGCAATCCCCACCACTGCTGCTGGTCCCAGGGCCACAAATTATGGTCACCATCTTCTTCCTCCACTACCCATTCTAGATTTTTTAACCCTGGCTAGCACTTCTGGTGGTCTGGTGACTTACTTAGAAGCAGCCTAGACACTTACCCTGAGAAGTCTGAGTCCCTGGGCATCATGCTTTTCTGGGGATGTAGCTGCTGCTTTTGTTCATTTATCATCAAAATTTGCCAGGGGAGTACCCTGAGACAGTCAGGTGCCAAGTATATTTTTCCTGCTTACATGTGTAAGAGAAGCTACTTCCTACTGATGCTCAAGGTCATTTACCCCTGCCAGTGCGATGAGCCCTTTTCTTGGTTCTGGTTGTGTGGCACAGGAATCCTAAAGTGATGGAGTAATGGCCACAGCTTACTGTGTTCCCTGTTGGAAGCAGTCATGCTCTTGGAATCAGAACCTCGACACTGGCAGAGTCCAGATGAGTAGGGATGAGGAACACAGATTCTCCAACTGGGTCACTGAGAGCGTGGTAAGCAGACCTACTCCTACTGCTGCTCTTTGATACTTGGGTTCATGTATTTTATTCAGTAGGGGCCCGGCAACATACAGTAGTCGTTGCTCTAGGATGTATGTTGTGTTCTCAGTGGTGGTGCCCCATCCTTACAGGTATCTTCAAACTGATGCCTCAGCTGTGCCTTCTAAAGACATTTCCATTGCTCTTTCAATCTGGTAGGTTCTGGTGGTGTGGTTTGTAATGGGACCAATGGATCCCATGGTCATATACCCACAACTACCCCTGCTTTGCTATAAAATGTGTCCCTTGGTCCAATACAGTGTTAAGAGGAATCCCCATATCAGTAGATCAGATACTCTAAACCCTTGTAGAGTGGTACTGGCTGAGGCCTGGAGAGCAAGAAAGACAGCTCGTATTTGGAATATGTATTGATCTTAGTCAAGAAGGGCGTCTTTGAGAACTGAAGGGGTCCAATGAAATCAAACCGCTACCAAGTAGTTGGTTGGGTCTTCTTTAGAAATGGTGACATATCAGGGGCTGGCTGCAGGGAAGGAAGAAAACAGCTTCCTTCATCCAAGGGTAATTTTTGTAAGACATACTGCTTTGCTCCTGCCAAGATAGGAATGAGTATCTCAGTCCTGAAGGGTATTATGGAGTGGCACACCACTGCATTCACTACATGTAGAAGATAAATCTAATTGGTTTAAGTAAAAACAAAAGAAGGGAAAGGGAAATTTTTTGGAAGAATTTTAGATTTGGGAGTAACTCATGGAATCCAAACTTGTGTTGAACATCCAAAGAAGGGCAGAAAGTAGACTGGCTCAGGGACTTCAGATGAAAGAGTATCACTGTCAGTCTGATTTAGCTTTAGTAACTTCTATCTTGATCTGAATTTCTCATTCTCAAATTTCAAATTCCTAGAATAGAAAAGGTGATTGGCCCAGCTTAGGCTAGGTGTCCTTCCTCAGTCAATCAATACGAACAGTGAGGTAGAATCATGTTTCAGAGATATGGCTTCCAAGAACCCATCCTGTAGAGGGAGGCTATATCCAGATGGGGGGAGTCACTGTGAATCTAGCAGCCAACCTAGCAAGTATTTAGTCACTTTCCCCCTCTTTTTTCATGAAGATACTAATTTTTCAAGTTTTTGCAACTGTACTTTTTCAGAACTAAATTTATTTTCTCTCTAATCATTCATATATATATATATATATACATATAAACATTATGTAACCTATATAAGGCTAAGTTGTACATGAATTGATCCATTCCTACATGACTTGCAATTAAGGAAATACTTATTGTACTCAAGGATTTATTTTTAATTGGATAATTAGAAGTATCTCTATGTTTACTATTGGTAATGTTGAAAAATATATACACTGAGGAGAAAGTAAAGTACGTTATATAACAAAAGTCACCAAAACTCCTTTAAGAAAGCCTTTTTAATTGTTATTTTTGAAAATGCCAAGAGAAATGTAGTCATGATGCTACAAAATTTCTTTAAACTTTTTTTCAACATCTCTTCTATGGTTGATTGATTACGTGGATGGTACCATTATTTTGATTCCCTCTCTGTATCCACACCTGTGGTAGTTTGTTACATTAATAGTCCTCAATAATCACAGGTCCTGGTATCCATGTCCTTGTGTAATCTCCTCTTGCACTGATCCTGGACTTGACTCTGATTTTCTTTGACTATGGGACTTGCTTGCTTTTGTTAATGGGACATTAGCAATCATGACACAAAGCACTATTCCACTGGGGCTTGGTTTCTCTAGCTTTTGCAAACTAATCACCTTGAAGAATCCTCGGTTACCCTATTGATGACATAGGGTCCAATTGACAGCCAACACCAACTGTCAGACACATGTGTAAAGACATCTTAGATTATCTAGTCTCAGCTAAATTGTTAATTAAGCCCAGGAAATATCTGCAGAAGAATCGCACCAAGTAGTGAGTAAATTAAATGGTAATTATTTTATGTTACTGAGTTTTGGGGTCGCTTTTAATGGAGTAATAGACAACTGACACAACACCTTTTGCCTTATGACTTTGCATTTTCTCTTACTAAGAGGCAGAGTCCATTTTACCATCTCTTGATTCTACGTTTGGTCACAGGACTTGCCTTGGACAATGGGATATTAGCGATATGATGCAAGTAGAAGCTTGAAAAAACACTTTCCTTTTTTGCTTTCTCTTTTCCTCTTCTGCCTTTGCCAAGAGAAAGCCTGGCTTGCTTGAGAAGAGACCCAGTTCGGAATTGCTCAGTTTTAACTGAGGCTATTCAAGATCAGGTGACTTGGTGCTGATTGCCAGACGTGTGAGTGAGCCCAGCTAAGACCAGAATTGCCAAGCCAAAGTTGGCATTTGTTTATTATCAAAATAAACAAATGTCTATTGTTTTAAGCTATGACTTTTAGGGTAATCTGTTATACAGCATTATTGTGAATAGATAACTAATGCATCTCCTTTGCCTAAATGTTATGCATTCACAGCAGTTGCTAAAGCATTGTCTCATCTATCCAAATCTTTCTATGCATTTCTCTCAGTGCCCTAATTTTCTCAGTGTACATTTCATCCTCTTTCCTCAAGCCCATCTTGTTGACTTAAGTCTGAACTCTATTTTTTGGTCCTGCTTCCCGAGGGCCTCTAGTAACACCTCAGACCTGATGAGCCTTATAACTCTGAGAATTATGCAGCCCTCACTTTTATGATAAAACTTGGGAATTTTGAACAACTGATGGATAAAAATCACATTTGTTGAGACTGACCCAATCAACTCTGATGCTAAAATCTTAGCTTTAGTATTCCTGGATAGCTGGCTCAGTGCAGCAGTCCCTCTAATAGAAACATAAAAATGCAACATTTCTCCCCGTTTTGATGTTTGGTTATGAATTCCATGTGCAAATCCTCACTGCTTTTCAGTCTGCTATACAAGCTTTCTAGGGCAGGGAAGCAATCTACCAGGGACATAGAAAGTCTGGTGTTTAGGATTCCTGGAATACACTCAAATGCTGGGTCCTGTACAGTACACTCTCACTTGATCCTCTAGCCATATCAATCCCACAGCATTTTCAGTGCTGTGTGTTAATTATGACTCAAAGGACTCCCGTTGAGATGGTGCTGTCTGGAAGTTTCTCTATTCATGGTATTGGTGTAGACAGTATAGAGGTTGCTTACACCTATTGGAAGACACACAGCTGCCAAAAAGTCTCCAAATGATCTAGTTATTAAAACAGAAAAACAAATTTGAACTAGTCCAAGGATGTCTAATCAATCTTTCTCTTGCAAAAAAGAATTCTAATTTCTAAAATATAATGGGTATGCATTGAAAC
This sequence comes from Phocoena phocoena, assembly GCF_963924675.1. Lineage (NCBI taxonomy): Eukaryota > Metazoa > Chordata > Mammalia > Artiodactyla > Phocoenidae > Phocoena > Phocoena phocoena. The sequence continues at coordinate 87,707,474 of NC_089229.1, forward strand.
AGGGTTAAAAACTAATATCCAGTGTATAATTATGTTAGTAAACTTTCTATGGGATCTCATTTTACTAAATTCATATAATGCTATATGACTCTGGTTTCCACCCAGAACATTCATTCTTTTTTGTTTTTTTAAACAAATTTATTGGAGTATAATTGCTTTACAATGGTGTGTTAGTTTCTGCTTTATAACAAAGTGAGTCAACTATAGATATACATATATCCCCATATCTCCTCCCTCGTGCGTCTCCTTCCCATGTTCCCTATCCCACCCCTCTATGTGGTCACAAAGTACCCAGCTGATCTCCCTGTGCTATGTGGCTGCTTCCCACTAGCTATCTATTTTATATTTGGTAGTGTATATATGTCCACGCCACTCTCTCACTTCGTCGCAGCTTACCCTTCCCTCTCCCCATGTCCTCAAATCCATTCTCTACATGTGCGTCTTTATTCCTGTCCTGTCCCTAGGTTCTTCAGAGCCTTTTTTTTTTTTTTTAGATTCCATATATATGTGTTAGCATACGGTATTTGTTTTTCTCTTTCTGACTTAGTTGACTCTCTCTGTATGACAGACTCTAGGTCCATCCACCTCACTACGAATAACTCAATTTCCTTTCTTTTTATGGCTGAGTAATATTCCATTGTATATATGTGCCATATCTTCTTTATGCATTCATCTGTCAGTGGGCACTTAGGTTGCTTGCATGTCCTGACTACTGTAAGTACAGCTGCAATGAACATTGTGGTACATGTCTCTTTTTGAATTATGGTTTTCTCAGGGTATATGCCTAGTAGTGGGATTGCTGGGTCGTATGGTAGTTCTATTTTTAGTTTTTTTAAAAAATTTTTTTTTATTTTTAGTTTTTTGAGGAACCTCCATACTGTTCTCCTTAGTGGCTGTATCAATTTACGTTCCCACCAACAGTGCAAGAGGGTTTCCTTTTCTCCACACTCTCTCCAGTATTTGTTTTTTGTGGATTTTTTGATGATGGCCATTCTGACTGGTGTGAGGTGATACCTCACTGTAGTTTTGATTTGCATTTCTCTAATGATCAGTGATGTTGAGTATCCTTTCATATGTTTGTTGGCAATTTGTATATCTTCTTTGGAGAAATGTCTGTGTAGATCTTCTGCCCATTTTGGATTGGGTTGTTTGTTTTTTTGATATTGAGCTGCATGAGCTGCTTATATATTTTGGAGCTTAATCCTTTGTCAGTTGCTTCATTGGCAAATATTTTCTCCCATTCTGAGGGTTGTCCTCTCATCTTGTTTATGGTTTCCTTTGCTGTGCAAAATCTTTGAAGTTTCATTAGGTCCCATTTGTTTATTTTTGTTTTTATTTCCATTTCTCTGGGAGGTGGGTCAGAAAGGATCTTGCTGTGATTTATGTCATAGAGAGTTCTACCTATGTTTTCCTCTAAGAGTTTTATTGTGTCTGGCCTTACATTTAGGTCTTTAATCCATTTTGAGTTCATTTTTGTGTATGGTGTTGGGGACTGTTCTAACTTCATTTTTTTACATGTAGCTGTCCAGTTTTCCCAGCGCCACTTATTGAAGAGGCTGTCTTTTCTCCATTGTATATTCTTGCCTCCTGTATCAAAGATAAGGTGACCATATGACCATATGTTTATCTCTGGGCTTTCTATCCTGTTCCATTGATCAGTATTTTTGTTTTTGTGCCAGTACCATACTGTCTTGATAACTGTAGCTTTTTGTATAGTCTGAAGTCTGGGAGCCTGATTCCTCCAGGTCCGTTTCTCTTTCTCAAGATTGCTTTGGCTATTTGAGGTTTTTGGTGTTTCCATACAAATTGTGAAATATTTTGTTCTAGTTCTGTGAAAAATGCCATTGGTAGTTTGATAGGGATTGCATTGAATCTGTAGATTACTTTGGGTAGTATACTCATTTTCACAATGTTGATTCTTCCAATCCAAGAACATGGTATATCTGTCCATCTCTTTGTAAAATCCGTAATTTCTTTCATCAGTGTCTTTTAGTTTTCTGCATACAGTTCTTTTGTCTCCTTAGACATTTATTTATTCCTAGACATTATATTCTTTTTGTTGCAATGGTAAATGGGAGTGTTTCCTTAATTTCTCTTCCAGATTTTTCATCGTTAGTGTATAGGAATGCAAGGGATTTCTGTGCATTAGTTGCGTTGTCCTGCTACTTTACCAAATTCATTGATTAGCTCTAGCAGTTTTCTGATAGAGTCTTTAGGATTCTCTATGTATAGTATCATGTCATCTGCAAACAGTGACAGCTTTACTTCTTTTCCAATTTGGATTCCTTTTATTTCTTTTTCCTCTCTGATTTCTGTGGCTAAAACTTCCAAAACTATGTTGAATAAGAGTGGTGAGACTGGGCAACCTTGTCTTTTTCCTGATCTTACTAGAAATGGTTTCAGTTTCTCACCATTGAGAACGATGTTGGCTGTGGGTTTGTCATAAATGACCTTTATTATGTTGAGGTAGGTTCCCTCTTTGACAACATCCTATATGGGTGTTGAATTTTATCAAAAGCTTTTTCTGCATCTATTGGTATGATCATATGGTTTTTATCCTTCAGTTGTTAATATGGTTTATCACATTGATTGATTTGCATATATTGAAGAATCCTTGCATTCCCAGGATAAACCCCACTTGACCATGGTATGATCCTTTTAATGTGCTGTTGGATACTGTTTGCTAGTATTTGTTGAGTATTTCTGCATCTATGTTCATCAGTGAAATTGGTCTGGAGTTTTCTTTTTTTGTGACATCTTTGTCTAGTTTTGGTATCAAGGTGATGGTGGTCTCATAGAATGAGTTTCAAAGTGTTCCTCCCTCTGCTGTATTTGGAAGAGTTTGAGAAGGATAGGTGTTAGCTCTTCTCTAAATGTTTGATAGAATTCGCCTGTGAAGCCATCTTGTCCTGGACTTTTGTTTGTTGGAAGATTTTTAATCACAGTTTCAATTTCAGTGCTTGTGATTGGTCTGTTTATATTTTCAATTTCTTCCTAGTTCAGTCTCGGAAGGTTGTGCTTTTCTAAGAGTTTGTCCATTTCTTCCAGGTTGTCCATCTTATTGGCATAGAGTTGCTTGTAGTAATCTCTCATGATCCTTTGTATTTCTGCAGTGTCAGTTGTTACTTCTCCTTTTTCATTTCTAATTCTATTGATTTGAGTCTTCTCCCTTTTTTTCATGATGAGTCTGGCTAATGGTTTATCAATTATGTTTATCTTCTCAAAGAAGCAGTTTTTAGTTTTATTGATCTTTGCTATCGTTCCCTTCATTTCTTTTTCATTTCTTTCTGATCTGATCTTCATGATTTCTTTCCTTCTGCTAACTTTGTGGGTTTTTTGTTCTTCTTTCTCTAATTGCTTTAGGTGTAAGGTTAGGTTTTTTACTTGAGATGTTTCTTGTTTCTTGAGGTAGGATTGTATTGCTATAAACTTCCCTCTTAGAACTGCTTTTGCTGCATCCCGTAGGTTTTGGTTTGTTGTGTTTTCATTGTCATTTGTTTCTAGGTGTTTTTTGATTTCCTCTTTGATTTCTTCAGTGATCTCTTGGTTATTTAGTAGCCTATTGTTTAGCCTCCATGTGTTTGTACTTTTACAGTTTTTTTTCCTGTAATTGGTATCTAGTCTCATAGTGTTGTGGTTGGAAAAGATACTTGATACAATTTCAATTTTCTTATGTTTACCACGGCTAGATTTGTGACACAAGATATGATCTATCCTGGAGAATGTTTCATGAGCACTTGAGAAGAAAGTGTAATCTGCTGTTTTTGGATGAAATATCCTGTAGATATCAATTAAGTCCATCATGTTTAATGTATCATTTAAAGCTTGTGTTTACTTATTAAATTTCTGTCTGGATGATCTGTCCTTTGGTAAAAGTGGGGTGTTAAAGTCCCCTACTCGTATTGTGTCACTGTTGATTTCCTTTTTTAGGGCTCTTAGCGTTTGCCTTATGTATTGAAGTGATCCTATGTTGTTTGCATAAATATGTACAATTGTTATATCTTCTTCTTGGATTGATCCCTTGATCATTATGAAGTGGCCTCCTTTGTCTCTTGTAATAGTCTTTATTTTAAAGTCTATTTTTTCTGATAGAAGAATTGCTACTCCATCTTTCCTTAGATTTCCATCTGCATGGAATATCTTTTTCCATCCCCTCACTTTCAGTCTGTATGTGTCCCCAGGTCTGAGTGTGTCTCTTGTAGACAGCATATATACAGGTCTTTTCTTTGTATCCATTCAGCCAGTCTGTGTCTTTTGGTTGGACCATTAAAGCCATTTACATTTAAGGTAGTTATTGATATGTATGTTCCTATTAACATTTTCTCAGTTGTTTTTGGTTTGTTACTGTAGGTCTTTTCCTTCTCTTGTGTTTCCTGCCTAGAGAAGTTCCTTTAGCATTTATTGTAAAATGGTTTGGTGGTGCTGAATTCTATTAGCTTTTGCTTGTCTGTAAAGGTTTTGATTTCTCCGTAGAATCTGAATGAGATCCTTGCTGTGGAGGGTAATCTTGGTTTTAGGTTTTTCCCTTCATCACTTTAAATAGGTCCTGCCACTCCCTTCTGGCTTGCAGAGTTTCTGCTGAAAGATCAGCTGTTAACCTTATGAGGATTCCCTTGTATGTTATTTGTCCTTGCTGCTTTTAATATTTTTTCTTTGTATTTAATTTTTGGAAGTTTAATTAATATGTGTCTTGGCCTGTTTCTCCTTGGGTTTATCCTGTATGGGCCTTTCTGCACTTCCTGGACTTGATTATTTCCGTTCCCATGTTAGGGAAGTTTTCAACTATAATCTCTTCAAATATTTTCTCAGTCCCATTTTTTTGTCTTCTCCTTCTGGGACCCCTATAATTCGAATGTTGGTGCGTTTAATGTTTTCCCTGAGATCTCTGAGTTTGTCCTCAATTCTTGTCATTCTTTTTTCTTCATTCTGCTCTGCGGTAGTTATTTCCACTATTTTATCTTCCAGGTCACTTAACTGTTCTTCTGCCTCACGTATTCTGCTATTGATTCCTTCTAGAGAATTTTAAATTTCATTTATTGTGTTGTTCATCATTGTTTGCTCTTTAGTTCTTCTAGGTCCTTGTTAAACGTTTCTTGTATTTTCTCCATTCAATTTCAAGATTTTGGATCATCTTTACTATCATTACCCTGAGTCGTTTTTCTGGTAGACTGCCTATTTACTCTTCATTTATTTGGTCTGGTGGGTTTTTACCTTGCTCCTTCATCTGCTGTGTATTTCTCTGTCTTCTCATTTTGCTTAACTTACTGTGTTTGGGGTCTCCTTTTTGCAGGCTGAAGGTTCGTAGTTCCCATTGTTTTTGGTGTCTGCCGGTGGGTAAGGTTGGTTCAGTGGGTTGTGTAGGCTTCTTGGTGGAGGGGACTGGTGCCTATGTTTTGGTGGATGAGGCTGGATCTTTTCTTTCTGATGGGCAGGACCACGTCTGGTGGTGTGTTTTGGGGTGTCTGTGAACTTATTATGATTTTAGGCACCCTCTCTGCTAATGAATGGGTTTGTGTTCCTGTCTAGCTTGTAGTTTGGCATAGGGTGTCCAGCACTGTAATTTGCTCGTTGTTGAGTGGAGCTGAGTCTTAACGTTGAGATGGAGATCTCTGGGAGAGCTGTTTGATATTACGTGGGGTAGGGAGATCTCTGGTTCACCAATGTCCTGAACTTGGCTCTCCTGCCTCAGAGGCTGTGGCCTGGCACCTGGCCAGAGCACCAGGACCCTGTCAGCCACACAGCCTCGAAGAAGAGAGAGGGAGGAAGGGAGGAAGGAAGGAAGGGGGGGAGGGAGGAAGGAAGGAAGGAAGGAAGGAAGGAAGGAAAATATATAAAGTAAAATAAGGTTATTAAAATGGAAAGAAATTATTAAAAATAAAAAAAGAAAAAAGTAATAAAATAAAAGAAATAGAGAAGGAAAGAAGAGAACAACAAAACCAAAAAACAAATCCACCAATGATAACAAGTGCTAAAAACTATACAAAATCAAAAACAAAAAAAGGACAGTCAGAAGCCTAGGACAAATGGCAAAAGCAAAGCTATACAGACAAAATCACAAAGAAGCATACACATACACACTCACGAAAAGTGAAAAAGAAAAAAAATAATATAAGAAAAAGGAAGAGGGCAGCCAAATCAATAAATAAATCTACCAGTTATAATAAGTTCTAAATACTAAGCTAAGTTAAATATAAAACGAGAAACAAATTAGATGCAGAAAGCAAACCGCAAGTCTGTAGTTGCTCCCAAAGTCCTCTGCCTCAGTTTTCGGATGATTCATTGCCTATTCAGGTATTCCACAGATGCAGTGTACATCAGATTGATTGTGGAGATTTAATCCGCTGCTCCTGAGGCTGCTGGGAGAGATTTCCCTTTCTCTTCTTTGTTCGCACAGCTGCTGGGGTTCAGCTTTGGATTTGGCCCTGCCTCTGTGTGTAGGTGGCCTGAGGGTGTCTGTTCCCCACATTTTGGGAAGTCTGAGGTCTTCTGCCAGCATTCAGTAGGTTTTCTGTTGGAGTTATTCCACATGTAGATGTCGTTTTGATGTATTTGTGGGGAGGAAGGTGATCTCCACGTCTTACTCCTCTGCCATCTTCCAGAACATTCATTTTTTAACCACGTTTTCTACTTAAACTGTAATTCCAAACTCAGTAAGATTTTTTCAGAGGCCCTTTGGTTTACTAGTGTTATTCCAAGAATCACAATGAATGAGGTCTGGTTAAATGCAAGACTTTTATATACATTTTCAGCAGACTGTTAACGTGTGAAAATGAGCTCAGAAAAATAAGATTATGAATTAATACTATCTCTGTGATCTTCAGTAACCTAGGGAACTTCCCTAAGTCCCAATTTCTTCATCTCTAAAATGGGATTAATAATAAATTTGGAATACTATTATAGTAATAACATACAGTCGTGATGTTGTTATGAGAATTAAATCAGATCATCTCTGTAAAGCACTTAGCACCATGACTAGCATATGATACTCTATACATGTTCATTATAATTATTAAAAGGAGCTGTGAAAAAATGTCTATTGTTTTAGCCACAGTTCGTAGTTTAGTAGAGGATGAACATGACCAAAAGACATATTTAACCCAATTGACATGACATTCTCACTTAATTCTGATATAACTATCAAGTTAATTAACTAAGTACTACAAGATGTTCATTTGGCCACACAGATGTATAGCAAGGGTCCTTACCTGGGGGATGTGAGTGCAGGAATGATATCAAGGAAGTGAGATTTTGCTTAAGACTTGAAGATTGAGCAAGAGTTAGCTTGGGAAAGGGAGTAGAGTATAGGAGAAAGTACCCTGTGTTGAGAAAAGAGTTTCTAGTGTTTTAGAGCCTAACAACAGATAAGTCTGGCTTGAATCTGGAGAATGAGGATGTGAATGGCCGTAGTGATGTCACTGGGGTAAACAGGGGCCAAATCATGCAGAGCCTTTTGGGCCACATTTAAGATTTTGAACCTTATTCTAAGAGCAATGAGAAATCATTGAAGGTTTTTTGTTTTGTTTTTGAGTTGAAATTTGTATCACATAAAATGAACAATTTTAACAAGTACGATTCAGTAACATTTAGTCCATTCACAAGATCGTGCAACTATCACCTTTATCTAGTTCCAAAATATCTCATTGCTTCCAAAGGAGACCCCATGCCCATTCAGCACGTATTTTTCATTCTCCCCTTACCTCAGCCCTTGGCAACCACTAATCTGTTTCCAGTTTCTATGGATTTGTCTATTCTGGAAATTTCATACAGCTGGAATCATGTAATATGCAACCTTTTGTGTCTGGCTTTTTCACCTAACATAATCTTTCAAGGTTCATCCATGTTGTAGCATATATAAGTACTTCATTTCTTGCTATAGCTGATTATATTCCATTGTATGGATATATGACATTCGTTTATCCATTCATCTGTTGATAGATTTGATGGGGATGCCATGGTCATATTCAAAATCTCTTTGTTCCAAGGATACAGAGACTACCTACCTATCCCTGTGAGAAAGGGAACTGAGGAGGTCCCTGTCTGTGCTGGTGAACCGTCAGAACTATAGTATTCAGGGAAATGAAATAACAATTGCAATAGAAAATGTAATAGGATCCTGCCCAGCATTTAAAAGTATTTTTATATTGAATAATCTCTTATTTGTAATGGACTCAATTATTTCTTATCTACTGAAATTATTTAGCTTATGTCTTACTCATTTAGATATAATTTAGGTATTGAACGTATACTAGTCAGACATTTTACTTGTAATGTAATAGTATGTTTTCATGTTGTTTTGAAGAATTCTCTCAAAAATTTATATAAATGCTTTGCTGTTTGGAGAAAGCGGCTGTTATTAGTAAGATTTTTAACAACCTAGATGAAGATGGTCACACTATCCTAAAATTGATAGGCAGAAGGCAGAAACTTAGCCAGAGATCTCTATGTGAAAATATCAAAGAATTATTACAAAGCCACTCACCCAGCAAAAATGATTATTAGCATGAATGGGTGAATCACTTATTTCAGGGATACCTCTTTTTCCCAAACTGAGAATATAAATATTTATATGCTATATATATTATTTAACGTAACTTTTTCTGATATATACTGTTACTCTGGGATACAACAAGTTCATGATTTATAAGAAGTCATTAATTCTTTAGATACAAGTAACACATTACTAAAAATAAGCACTATTATTCACTTTACAAAGGAATATTCTGTTACAGTTGTCTCAACAAAATATAAGATTGGTTCCATCATAAACAGTATTGAAAGGAACTATAAGTTTAATGTGTAAAGTATACTGCAATTTCCTACAGATATTTTAAAGAATCTTTTTCTGATTCTTGCCAACAAAGTATACTTTATGGATGATGTTTAATGACCCAGAAAGAGCAGGATTTTTAAAATATATATCTATATATAGCTAGTATACCTTTCATTATTTAAGGTGAACTGGACTATGATATCTTCGAAAGGATATTTTGTTTTGCCTAAATGGTGAGGTGAGTACTAAGTGCAATGTAACTGCAGTTTTCCACTGATTACCCTGTATTGTCCTAGCTTCCTTGTCTCATATGACTGACCTTCATTTGACAGTGGCTGCTTAAGCCACTTCCCTTACAAAAAGTCTGAGGGATCAGTAAATAAACACTTAAATGCACCAAGGGAGTAGTTTTTAAAGAAGTCCTTTTGAAATTCAAATAGTCACCCCCTAATGTTTTGTAAGGTTTTTCCACAGGGAAGCTTGCTGTTGTACTTTACACTGTCCCATGTGGTAAGAAGACTTCCTTCAAAAGATTATGTGAACACATGTTTAAAGTATATTACATGGTTTGAAGTAAATAGTATGTAGAGGGAAAAATAATAAAATCTGAAAAAGCGAACCCAGGGCCTTTAATAATATTGATAATTTATAGCGTGTCAATTTAACAAGAGGAAGAACAAGTCTTCTGGGGGAAAATAAAGAATCAAATTGACATAAACAAGAACAAAGAACAGGGGGTTCCCCAAACAGGGTGAGTTGCATGTTTTTAAAAAATAAAATAAAAGCAAGAAGGTAGGATTTCACAAGGTATTTTTGAGTCTACTTTCTTAATAACTTTGCCTCTCCCCTCCCAAGGGGTCTGCATCTTATACACTCATATTAAATGTTAAGTGTTGCAACAAACGGTGATGCCATTTCATTGCTCTCTTTACCGATTTATACTGAGAATATCGAAGGCTCCTCTGATTAGAAATCATTGACGAAGGTCAGCGGGGTTTCTTTTGAACAGACATAAGCAGTTGAGACTTGTTGTACGCATCAAATGATAACTCCTAATAGTTTCCAAACAGAGAAAATCTCATCTTCTGTAACTTAAAAATGTATTTGGTTGTGTGTTCAAATTTAGATTCTGATTAATCAGACCAAAATTTCTTTTAATTAATATTGAATTTAATATTTAAACCCATTGGGTTTAAACCCATTGAATGCTTACAGGATCAAATGTCCTTTCTGGCGCTTATCTTTGGAGGTTACATTTCTTTCATGTTACTTGAGAAAAACCATAGCATCCTAACATCTCTCAACTGGAAGGGCCTTTGATTCTGTTTTGCTTTGCCTAAGTTAGTTGCAGAACTCCTGCTAAGTCTACAGCATCTGTCTCCCATGATCTTTCTTCTACAGCAATGCTACTGCATGTCCAAGGATACTTAATTTTAATATATATATCTTCCAATGGAGATATAGATTGTCATTTATTTATCATTTTCTTAACGGATGCAAGGATTTGAGGTTTTCTGGCTCTGCCTTTTCCCAGCTGTGAAATTTAATCAAGTTACTAAGTTTCTCTGGGCTTCAGTTTTTCATCTGTAAAATGATCCGGAAATTAGATTAATCTGTAAGGCCTCTTCAAATACCCAGATTCTGATTTTATGCTGCGCTTTTCACTTCTGAACATTTCACTTTTAACATCTGAGAAGGGTTTATCAGACATCTTATTAGTGTGTGATGGCGAAATCAATCTTCTTAACTCACAGAGTTGGTTAAAAATCTCTTAAGCCCAAAAGACCCATAATGTGTGATTCCTCTGGACAAAAACTCTGGACTTTTAGAGATGTTCAGTATCTTCGTTTACAATTATGGAAACCTCTTCTTGATATTTGCCAACCTGTGACTAGTCTTTTTCTCTCCTGTTCAATAGCATTAGGATTTCTCCCTGTCCCTGAGTGTCACACAGTCCCTGTTCCCCGGTTGACATCAAGACAACCGGAGGGGGAAAGTTTGTAATTCGAATGCATTAAAGAATTGGGTTGAGTTGGTCCCGAGCCTCTAGTATGTACACACTTGTCTCCTCATTCTCTGACATCTATTTGTAATATGTGAGTCTTGATTGAAGTCTGAGTCTATGGTCTTCCTTTACTACCTCCCCTCCCTGGCCACCATGTGCAGGCACTTCCAGCAAAGGAAAGGCATGATTCTCGTCTTTGAGAACCCAGAACCCAGATTATTATAGTTCATAGAAAAGTATGATGCTACAGTTTAGCTCCTTTAGACAAAAGGATTAGGACATGAGCAACATGTAACCCCGTAAAGGAGGGAAAACCATCAAGTTCTGCTATTTGGTGAGGGCAGGAGCAGACAGGGAGGAGTGAATTTTTAGGGAAAAATAAAGTTTTTTTCACATTTAAAAAAATTTATTGAAGTATAGTTGATTTAGGGAAAAATAATGTTGAAAAAGTGATTCCCTAGGTAGACAAGTGCCATCAAAGCTTGTGCAGCACAGTTGATTTCTCCATTCTTATAAATGAAGAACCAGGTTCAAGGAAGTTAAGTAATTTATCCCAAGTCACATAATTAGTGATTAGCAGCAGATCCAAGTTTTAAATTCACGCCCATGTAATTTCACAAGACGTTATTTTCTGATCCCTTATCCAAATCCCTTGGTGCCACATGTAATTTGAATATCAGAATTTAGAAGGCAATACAGTGCAAATATCATGTATTAGATAAACAGTCACAGTAAGGTTTAGGGCTCCCTGTTATCAAACAGATTCATATTCTGGCAGAGAAACATGAATATTCACCTACAGTGGGATAAATGAAGTCTATAAATAGCCTCATACCATTCAGGTCAGGTTTTGCAGCCAAATGATTCAGGTCAGTTCGGTTTTGCTGCCAAAAAAACTTCTGGGCTTTTGAACTTTCTGGATTTCACAGTTTGGGATTTAAGGGTTGTGTATTTGATTACCAGCCTGCCTGAATCTATTGAGGGAGATTTGAGTGGGCCCTGGGTTTTCTGACTGAGGAAATGGCCTCTATCTCAGGCTTCTGAGCAGTCCCCTTAGAACTGCTGTTGAGTGGTCAGGGTCAGGGGCTATGGCTGTCACTGAGGGGTGCAAGTCCCAGGGGCTCTGACCTGCATAGCCAAAGCTAAGGGTAGTCAGAGCCATGCTGGTGGCCATGATTTTACTGTCCCTTTGAAACTCCTTCATGCCAAAAGTTCCTACAGTAAATTTTTTCAGTGATATCAAGTATTCTATTATATTTGGAAAGTCACTGAAAAACATAGGACTTACTCTATAAATTCACATTGCAGTCAAATGCAATGAAGCATAGATAATTTGAAAAGTGATGGATATCTATCATTAATGAGCTATGTGTTATGGTCAGGTTATTTGAAAATAGAGGAAGATAAGAAGTGGAAGTGACAGTGTTTGTTTCCCCACCCCCACCCCCACCCCACCCACAGGCCAGGCTACTGAGACAGGAAAAAGCTAATATGTACCAGGAAATCTTTCAACTAATGTCTAATCATTTTTTTCACATAGTATTTGAGATAAACTGGCTTTTTTGTTGTCGTTGTTGTTCTATAGCCCCTCTTGGTTCTATATCTTAACATGGGATAAGCATTAATGATTTCAAAATTGTGACTGAATATAAAGTTTATGTTATGAGGACATTAAGAATTCATGCCATGGAAGTAGACGGAAATACGGAGGTACATTGTGTTGTAGCCAACATAAATTTGACTTTGGTGCTCCACATGCATTAATCACTTTCTTCTGGGCACAACAGCAGAACACTAACTGGATATGAATAATACAAAATTCATACAAAAATTTGTGATTAATTTTTAGCACTTTAGTTTTTGTATGAACACAAAATGAGGTTAAATTAGGATTCTGGTTCTCTCTCAAGTGTTCAAATTGCCAGATATTTTAAATTTATTAGGCTTGGAGGTTTTTCTGCTACCATTAACTAAATAACTGCTACAGTAAAGACAGTGTTCTGTAGGTGTATTGTCTTTCCCTCATCTCTATAATCAAATTCACATTGATAAGCTTAGATGATAAAAACTGCTAGATTCCAACGAAGCACCAAATATAACACAGTACATCTATGCAATGATAGGTGAGAGTAATTTATACAATAAGAATCAACAAAGACATATCTAAATATCCACAGACAACTTCCCTGGGAGAATACACGGCTCACCTCAGGCTGTGCCTTCTGCTGCTGCAGGCTTGCCCCCACATTCCGTACCCCTCCCTCCCCCACAGCCTGAGTGAGCCAGAGCCCACGAATCAGCTGCTCCTTTAACCCCCTCCTGTCTGGGTGAAGAACAGACACCAGAGAGTGACTTATATGCAGAGGCGGGGCCAAATCCAAAGCTGAACCCCAGGAGATGTGTGAACAAAGAAAGGAAAGGGAAATTTTTCCGTGCAGCCTCAGGAGCAGCTGATTAAAACTTTACAATCAACTTGATGTATGCTGCATCTGTGGAATACAAGAATGGACAACAAATCATCCCAAAACTGAGGTGGTGGACTTTGGGAGCAACTGTAAACTTGGAGTTTGCTTTCTGCACCTAATTTGTTTCTAGTTTTATATTTATCTTAGTTTAGTATTCAGAGGTAAATTTGTTTATTCATTTGGTTGCTCTCTTCTTTTTTTAAAAAAAAAAATATTTAAAAATTTCCTTTTTCTCTTTTTGTGAGTGTGGATGTGTATGCGACTTTGTGTGATTTGTCTGTACAGGTTTGCTTTTTCCTTTTGCCCTAGGGTTCTGTGGGTCTGTTTTTTTTAGTACAGTTTTCAGTGCTTGTTATAATTGGTGGATTTGTTTATTGGTTTGGTTACTCTTTCCTTTTTTTTTAAATTACTTTCATATTTTTAAATTTATATTATTTTTTAATTTTAATAACATTATTTATTTTAGTCATTTTTTCTTTCTTTCTTTTTTTCTTTTCTTCCTCTTCTTCTGAGCCGTGTGGCTGAGAGGATCTTGGTGCTCTGGCTGGGTGTCAGGCCTCAGCCACTGTGGTGGGAGAGATGAGTTCAGGACATTGGTCCACCAGAGACCTCCCAGCCCCACGTAATATCAAATGGTTCTCCCAGAGATCTTCATCTCAATGCTAAGACCCAGCTCCACTCAACAACCAGCAAACTACAGTGCTGGACACCATATGTCAAACTACTAGCAAGACAGGAACACAATCGCACCCATTAGCAGAGAGGCTGCCTAAAATCATAATAAGTTCACAGACACCCCAAAACACACCACCAGATGTGGTCCTGCCCACCAGAAAGAAAAGATCCAGCCTCATCCAGCAGAACACAGGCACCAGTCCCCTCCACCAGGAAGCCTACACAACCTACTGAAACAACCTTACCCACTGGCAGACACCAAAAACAACGGGAACTACGAGCCTGCAGCCTGCAAAAAGGAGACCCCAAACACAGTAAGTCAAGCAAAATGAGAAGACAGAGAAATATACAGCAGATGAAGGAGCAAGGTAAAAACCCAACAGATGAAACAAATGAAGAGTAAATAGGCAATCTACCAGAAAAAGGACTCAGAGTAATGATAGTAAATATTAAAGGCAACAAGAGACAAACAACAGATAACATACAAGGGAATCCCCATAAGGTTAACAGCTGATCTTTCAGCAGAAATTCTGCAAGCCATAAGGGAGTGGCAGGACATATTTAAAGTGATGAAAGGGAAAAATCTGAAACCGGGATTACTCTACCCAGCAGGGATCTCATTCAGAGTCTACGGAAAAATCAAAACTTTTACAGACAAGCAAAAGCTAATAGAATTCAGCACCACCAAACCAGCTTTACAACAAATGCTAAAGGAACTTCTCTAGGCAGGAAACACAAGAGAAGGAAAAGACCTACAGTAACAAACCCAAAACACTTAAGAAAATGATAATAGGAACATATATATCGATAACTACCTTAAACGTAAATGGATTAAATGCTCCAACCAAAAGACCTAGACTGGCTGAATGGATACAAAAACAAGACCGGTATATATGCTATCTACAAGAAAGCCACTTCAGACCTAGGGACACAAACAGACTGAAAGTGAGGGGATGGAAAAAGATATTCCATGCAGATGGAAATCAAAAGAAAGCTGAGGTAGCAATTCTCATATCAGACAACACAGACTTTAAAATAAAGACTATTACAAGTGACAAAGAAGGACACTACATAATGAGCAAGGGATCAATCCAAGAAGAAGATATAACAATTGTAAATATTTATGCACCCAACAGAGGAGCACTTCAATACCTAAGGCAAATGCTAACAGCCATAAAAGGGGAAATCGACAGTAACACAATATGAGTAGGGGATTTTAACACCCCACTTTCACCCATGGACAGATCATCCAAAATGAAAATAAATAAGGAAACACAAGCTTTAAATGATACATTAAACAAGATGGACTTAATTGATATTTATAGGACATTCCATCCAAAGAGAGCAGATTACAATTTCTTCTCAAGTGCTCATGGAATATTCTCCAGGATAGATCGTATCTTGGGTCACAAATCAAGCCTTGATAAATTTAAGAAAACTGAAATTTTATCAAGTATCTTTTCCATCCACAACACTATGAGAATAGCTATCAACTACAGGAAAAAAATCTGTAAAAAATACAAACAAATGGAGGCTAAACAGTACACTACTAAAAAGCCAAGAGATCACTGAAGGAATCAAGGAGGAAATAAAAAAATACCTACAGACAAATAACAATGAAAACACGATGATGCAAAACCTATGCGATGCAGCAAAAGCAGTTCTAAGAGGGAAGTTTATAGCAATACAATCCTACCTCAAGAAACAACAAACATCTCAAATAAACAACCTAAACTTACACCTAAAGCAATTAGAGAAAGAAGAACAAAAAACCCCACAAAGTTAGCAGAAGGAAAGAAAACATAAATATCAGATCAGAAATAAATGAAAAAGAAACGAAGGGAACAATAGCAAAGATCAGTAAAACTAAAAGCTGCTTCTTTGAGAAGATAAAAAAAATTGATAAACCATTAGCCAGACTCATCAAGAAAAAAAAGGAGAAGACTCAGATCAATAGAATTAGAAATGAAAAAGGAGAAGTAACAACTGACACTTCAGAAATACAAAGGATCATGAGCGATTACTACAAGGAACTCTATGCCAATAAGATGGACAACCTGGAAGAAATGGACAAACTGTTAGAAAAGCACAACCTTCTGAGACTGAACCAGGAAGAAATAGAAAATATAAACAGATGAAACACAAGGACCGAAATTGAAACTCTGATTAAAAATCTTCCAACAAACAAAAGCCCAGGACAAGATGGCTTCACAGGCAAATTCTATCAAACATTTAGAGAAGAGCTAACACCTATCCTTCTCAAAGTCTTCCAAAAGATTGCAGAGGAAGGAACACTCTGAACACACTGAAACTCACTATGAGACCACCATCACCCTGATACCAGAACTAGACCAAGATGTCACAAAAAAAGAAAACTATGGGCCAATTTCACTGATGAACATAGATGCAAAAATACTCAACAAAATACTAGCAAACATAATCCAACAGCACATTAAAAGGATTATACACCATGGTCAAGTGGAGTTTACTCCAGTAATTCATGGATTCTTCAATGTACTCAAATCAATCAGTGGACACACCATATTAAAAAACTGAAGGATAAAAACCACATGATCGTATCAATAGATGCAGAAAAATCTTTTGACAAAAGTCAACACCTGTTTATGATAAAAACCCACCAGAGAGTGGGCATAGAGGGAACTTACTTAAACATAATAAAGGTCATATATGACAAACCCACAGCCAACATCATTCTCAGTGGTGAAAGACTGAAACCATTTCCACTAAGATCAGGAAAAAGACAAGGTTGCCCAGTCTCACCACTCTTACTCAACATAGTTTTGGGAGTTATAGTCACAGCAATCAGAGAAGAAAAAGAAATAAAATGAAACCAAGTCGGAAAAGAAGAAATAAAATTGTCCCTGTTTGCAGATGACATGATACTACATTTAGAGAATCCTAAAGAAGCTACCAGAAAACTACTGGAGCTAATCAATGAATTTGCTAAGGTCACAGGATACAAAGTTAATACACAGAAATCTCTTGCATTCCTATACACTAGTGATGAAAAATATGAAAGAGAAATTAAGGAAACACTCATATTTACCAGTGCAACAAGAAGAATAAAATACCTAGGAATAAACCTACCTAAGGAGACAAAAGACCTGTATGCAGAAAACTGTAAGGCACTGATGAAAGAAATCAAAGATGATGCAGACGGGTGCAGAGATATACCATGTTCTTGGTTTGGAAGAATCAACATTGTGAAAATAATTATACAATCAAAAGCATTCTACAGATTCAATACAATCCCTATCAAACTACCAATGGCATTTTCCACAGAAGTAGAACAAAAAATTTCACAATTTGTATGGAAACACAAAAAACCCTGAATAGCCAAAGCAATCTTGAGAAAGAAAAATGGAGCTGGAGGAATCAGGCTCCCGACTTCAGACTATACAAAAAGCTACAGTGATCAAGACAATGTGGTACTGGCACAAAAACAAAAATACAGATCAATGGAACAGGATAGAAAGCCCCAAGATAAACGCAGACATCTGTGTTCAACTAATCTCTGACAAAGGAGGAAAGAATATACAATAGAGGAAAGACTGTCTCTTCGATAAGTGGTGCTGGGAAAACTGGACAGCTACATGTAAAAGAATGAAATTAGAATACTCCCTAACACCATACACAAAAATAAACTCAAAATGGATTAAAGACCTAAATGTAAGGCCAGACATTATAAAACTCTTAGAGGAAAACATAGGCAGAACACTCTATGACATAAATCACCCACCTCCTAGAGAAATGCAAGTAAAAACAAAAATAAACAAATGGGACCTGATGAAACTTAAAAGCTTTCGCATAGCAAAGAAAACCATAAACAAGATGAAAAGACAACCCTCAGAATGGGAGAAAATATTGAAAATGAAGCAACTGACAAAGGATTAAGCTCCAAAATATACAAGCAGCGCATACAGCTCAATATTAAAACAACAAACAACTGAATCCAAAAATGGGCAGAGGACCTAGATAGAAATTTCTCCAAAGACATACAGATTGCCAATAAACATATGAAAGGATACTCAACATCACTAATCATTAGAGGAATTCAATTCAAAACTACAGTGAGGTATCACCCCACACCAGTCAGAATGGCCATCATCAAAAAATCTGCAAACAGTAAATGCTGGAGAGGGTGTGGAGAAAAGGGAACCCTCTTGCACTGTTGGTGGGTATGTAAATTCATACAGTCACTATGGAGGTTTCTTAAGAAAGTAAAAATAGAACTACCATATGACCCAGTAATCCCAGTACTGGGCATATACCCGGAGAAAACCATAATTCAAAAAGAATCATGTACCACAGTGTTCATTGCAGCACTCTGCGGTAGCCGGGACTTGGATGCAACCTAAGTGTCCATCAGCAGATGAATGGATAATTAACATGTGGCACATATATACAATGGAATATTACTCAGCCATAAAAAGAAAGGAAATTGAGTTATTTATAGTGAGGTGGATGGACCTAGAGCCTGTCATGCAGAGTGAAGTATGTCAGAAAGAGAAAAACAAATACTCTATGCTAACACATATATATGAAATCTAAAAAGGAAAAAAAAAAGGTTCTGAAGAACCTAGGCACAGGATAGGAGTAAGGACAGAGACATAGAGAATGGACTTGAGGACATGGGGAAGGAGAAGGGTAAGCTGGGATGAAGTGAGAGAGTGGCATGGACATATTTACACCACCAAATGTAAAGTAGCTTGTTGGAAGCAGCCACAGAGCACAGGGAGATCAGCTGGGTGCTTTGTGACCACCTAGAGGGGTGGGTTAGGGTAGGTGGGAGGAAGACACAAGAGGGAAGGGATATGGGGATATATGTATACGTATAGCTGATTCACTTTGTGATACAGCAGAAACTAACACACCATTGTAAAGCAGTTATACACCAATAAAGATGTTAAAAACTAAAAACAAATAAAACGTGTTACTATAAAAAAAAAGGATATATTTAACCTAATTATGAAGTTTTAAAATCAAATTAAGTCTTTTCCGTAAATTGACTAAGAAGTATATATGTTAAGAGTTAGTGCTATCTTCTGGCTGGATAAAGGTCTCTAACCTAAGAACTAGAACCCAAGACCCTGGTCTTTACCCCTTATGTTCTAAGATTTAGAACATAGTTTGAATTTAATTTAAACTTTGATGTACTCAAGATTGCTAGATTAATTTTGTTTAATAAACATGAATATTCACAAATATAGAACCTAAAATACCTTAATGTTCTATAATTATATGCAGCATTTCATCACTTGCCTCAACATTGTAGAATGAGGTAAAGAGAGATGAATATAAATAAATGAATAAAAATAAAAGAGCCAAGTCCATTTCTATGATTGAGAACTAATGCATCCATATATCTTTTGCATTTGGAAAAATAATATTTAACAGTTAGTTCAGTTACTATTGGGGCATAACTTTTCCTACTGAAGAGAATTTTGATTATGCAAAAACATTCAAAGGATGTTTACACATAAATATTTTCCTTTCCTGTTACCAAGCTATCTATTTTTGAAATCTCCTTAAAGTTTCTTTTGTCTGTATCTTCATTCTTTATGGGGATTATTTCTGTTAAAATAAAATCAGCATGAGATAAATCTTCAGTTATATATAAGTGACTAAAATTTTATTTTGCATTAAACTTAGAGCCTAGAGCTAGCTAAGAATTGTTCTTTAATTAGGTGGTGTTCCAGTTTTATCAAATACATTTTATTCTGGAGAAAGAATATTCCCTTAGGATGGTTTTAGTATCATGCTGGTAGCTAGTGTTTATATATGTCCAGATGGAAATTATTTTTTATTAATCATTGTGGAAAGGGGGTAGTATGTGTTTCAGTGTTGTTTTCAGTTTGGTGCTACACATCATGATTTTTATGACATGTTAAATTCAACATAGTAAATTAAATAGTGTTATTTCTTAATTCAATTTATTAAGAAAATAATAAAGAATGTGGTACACAATAAGGTTTCTGGTGAACACACTACACCTTTCTGGAAGGGAAGAGTTGTGGTAATTTACTGGGCATTTTATTGGTATCATCAGGAGATGAAACACAATTATAATCTTTCCTGTGAGATGATACACCATACAGAATGGGAAAAATTAATACAGCTGCAGAGGCTGGCAATTAAGAGTAATTGATAAATGGTTGTTTTATTTACTTTTTATTGAAATATACTTGATGTATCAATACAATATTATGCTAGATTCAGGTGTACTACATAGCAATTTGACATTTGCATACGTTACGAAAGGATCACCACAATAAGCCTAGTACCCATTTGTCCCCATACAAGGTTATTACAGTATTATTCCCCATATTCCTTATGTTGTATATTACATGCCTGTGGCTTAATCCCCTTTACCTATTTCACACTTCCCCCAACTCCTCTACCCTGTTTGTTCTCTGTATCTATGAGTCTGTTTTCATTTTGTTTTGTTTTTTAGATTCCACATATAAGTAAGATCATATGGTATTTGTCTGATTATTTTATTTAGTGTAATACCCTCTAGTACAAATGCATTCTAACCACCCTACGTTTTTACTCCTTGTCCAACATTTAATTTTTTTAACATCATATTTTACATCTTTTTGTTTTGTGTATACTTTATTTATTGTGGATATAGATGATTTTACCACATTTGTCTTTTAACTTTCCTTCTAGCTTTCTAAGTGATTGATCATTATGTTTATTATATGTTTGCCTTTACTTGTGAGACTTTTCCTTTCATAATTTTCATATTTCTAGTTGTGGCCTTTTCTTTTCCACTTCAAGGAGTTCCTTTAACATTTCTTTTTAAAGCTGCTTTAGTGGTGCTGAGCATTTTTTTAGCTTTTGTTTGTCTGTAAAACTCATAATTTCTCCTTCAAATCTGAATGATAAACTTGTTGGGTGGAGTGTTTTTGCTTGTAGGTTTTTTCCTTTCATCAACTTGAGTATATTGTGCCACTCTCTTCTGACCTGCAAAGGTTCAGCTGAAAAGTCATCTGATAGTCCTGTGGGAGTTCCCTTGTATGTAACTAGTTGCTTATCTCTTTTGAGATTCTCTCTCTTTTTTTTTTTTTTTTTTTGGTGGTACGCGAGCCTCTCACTGTTGTGGCCTCTCCCGTTGCAGAGCACAGGCTCCAGACACGCAGGCTCAGCGGCCATGGCTCACGGGCCCAGCTGCTCTGCGGCATGTCGGATCTTCCTGGACTGGGTCATGAGCCTGTGTCCCCTGCATCGGCAGGCGGACTCCCAACCATTGCACCACCAGGGAAGCCCTTTGAGATTCTCTCTTATGTTTAATTTTTGCTATTTTAATATAATGTGTCTTGGTGTGGACATTTAGGGATTCATCTTGCTAAGGACTCTGTGTGCTTCCTGGTCTTGGATGTCTGTTTCTGTCCCCAGGTAAGGGAAATTTACAGCTATTATTTCTTTAAATAAGTTTTTTGGCCCTTTCTCTCCCTCTTCTCCTTCTGACATCCATATAATGCAAGTGTTGTGCTTAATGTTGTCCCAGAAGTCTCTTAAACAGTCCTCATTACAATAATTATTTTTTCTGTTCAGCATGGGTGATTTCCACTATTCTGTCTTCCAGATCACTGATCTGTTCCTCTGTATCATCAGTAATCTACTGTTGATCTCTTCTGGTGTAACATTTCAGTTATTTTATTATTCAGCTCAGTTTAATTCTTCTTTATATTTTCTAACTCTGTTGAAATTCTCACTGTGTTGATCCGTTCTTCTCCTGAGTTCAGCGAACATCTTTATGAGCACTACCTTGAACCCTTTATTAGTAGATTGCCTATCTCCACTTTGTTTAGTTCTTCTTCTGAGGTTTTGTTTTGTTCCACCATTTGGAACATATTCCTCTATCTCCTAATTTTGTCTCATTCTCTGTGATTATATCTGTGTGTGAGGTAGCTTGGTTACATTTCCTGAATTTGAAATGGCCTTTTGTAGGAGAAGTCCTATTGGGCCTAGCAGCATGCCCCTCTCTGGTCACCAGAGCTATGTGTTCTAGGGATGCCCCTATGTGGGCTGTGTGCACCCCTCTGTTGTGGTGGGGCTGACTATGGTGGATGCACTGGTAGGTGAGGCTGGCCCCTGGCAAGCATCACAGGTTGGCTGTGATGCTGTGCCTCATGTGGTGGGTGTAGGCCTACTGGAGGGTGGGGTAGGTTTCCCACATGGTTGGCTGCACAGCCAGGGCTGGTGCTGGCTCACTGGAGGGCGGGAGGTCACCTTTAAAAATATAGGATAATGTACACTCCAGATCCATCCAGATGAGACCAGGATAGTAGAATCCGTAAGAGTAAGCAAACTGGTAAAGTGTTTGCCACAGTGGGCCATACACAGTTCTATAAGGAGAATCAAAGAATCAAAAAATTTAATGTAAGCTTCTCAGTCAAGTATACTTAAATAAAAGCATTGTCTATGTTCAAATAGAAAGAGAGCTGGGGTTGACTAAATTCAGGGAGGTATTCCTTGGGTTATTAAACTAAAACAAAAAAAAGATCTCCATGACCTCATTGGGAATTCCTCCATGAGCTCAGTTACGATGATCATGTCATGGAAATTATATTTCAGAATCTAGTCTCATTTCCAATTATAATTGCCAAACCCAGATCCCTATAATAGAATGCTAAGAAGGTTGTAGCATCATTTAAATTACATAGAATTTAAGGTACTTTCTGAATTCTTTGATGATGACAATTTTGCTTCCCAATGTCCCTATCCAATTAGCTGGGTGAACCTCATTTATATTCTAACATAGAGTAGGTATTTATTTTTTCATTCAATACATACTTTTTAAACACAAGCCATGTGTTCAGTTCTGTTATAGAAAAAGTTCCCACCCTCAAGGATCTTACATGATAGGGGGAAAGGTCATATAAATAAAGAAGTACATATATAATATATTAGATGATGGTAAGTACTATGAAGGAATGTAAAGCAGGATGGGGGACAGGGAATATATAGGCAAGGTGGGGGTGGAGTTTCAATTTTATACAAAGTGGCCAAGTAGGGTCTCACTAAAGGAGTGACCCCTGTGGCTATCTGGGGGAGGAGCAGTCAGGTAGCAGGAGCTAGTGCACAAGTCCCAAGATAGGGGCATGTTTGTAGTGTCTGAAACTTAAGACAAGTGGGGCAGACTGATAATGGGGAAGAATGTTAGGGTATGAGTTCAGAGAGATAACAGAAAGCCAGATAATGTGGGCCATTTTAAGGATTTGGGAAGATATTTTGAATGATTTGGGAAACCACTGGAGGGCTTTGGGAAAATGAGTGACCTCATCTAATTTTAATTTCAAAACGATCAATTGGATATGTATGAAAAGCCTACAGCTAATATCATATTTAATTGTGAAAGACTAAATGCTGTCCCCCTAAGGTCAAGAACAAGGCAAAGATATCTGCTGTAATTATTTCTATTCAACATTATACTGGAAGGCCAAACTAGGACAATAAGTCAAGAAAAGGAAATAAAAGGCTCAAGACTGGAAACAAAGAATCAAAATTATTTATTTTCTGATGACACTTTTTTTTAATGGAGAAGATCCTAAGAAATCTAACCACTACTAGAATGAATAAGTAAATTTAGCAAAGCGGTAGTTTACTAGGTCAATATATGTAAATATATTGTTTCTATACAGTAGCAACAGAGAATTGGAAAATGAAATAAAATATAATTTAAATGTTAAAACATAAAATATTAGGGATAAATTTAACAAGAGATTTGCAAAACCTCTATGCAGAAAACTATAAAATGTTGTTTGAGTGACTTTAAAGAAGACAAATAAATTGGAGAGTTATATCACGTTCATAGATTAGAAGACACAGTATTAAGATGGCAGTCTCCATGAAACAACAGCCGATTTAGTGAAATGAGGACTTGAACTTGGAAAAACAGTCCCCATTTAGGAAGCCATGGCACTTGGGAAATTTCCCTGGGATTTACAGGTCTCTGGATGACTAATCCTTAGTTAGAATTGTTTCTTTCTGGAAAGAAAAACAAAAAGGCTTACAACTGTTTATAGGAAGTGATGAGTTTTATAAAAGCCTCGTCTTTAGCAAGCATACAATATCAAACACCATTACAAAGGCCAGTGCCTAGGAAGGCTTAACTTTTGAAATCCAATCAATATATTTGAAGTAAAACCAAAAAAAAATCTTCTCTTACTGAAGCTGGTCTTCAGCGTATCCCATATTTAAAAAGGCAATTTGCTAGCTTCTTCAAATTATAGTTCTGTTAATTTGTGGCATATTCCTTCTAAGTCTGCTACTTGCTTAAAAGTCTGGATTCTCAGGTCAGTACTTTATGTAACAGTCAGGTTTTATGTATGGCTACTGCACACCTAGTAAATCAGGAACAATAGTAGACAGTTTGTGGCTTTCATAGATATTCAGAGTCATTAGACTTCTGTGGGATTTGGAGTGGTCAATGACTACTCACAGATAGAGGCACTAGAAACTGCTAACATGTGGTTATATTTTACCTGCTTCTCATTCCTTCTCTGCATCCTCCCTGTTTTCAAATTATAGTTTCATCTGCTAGTGCCACTTTTGGATGAGCCAGTTGCATACGCTTGTTATGGGAGACAAAAAGATAATTTTTGTTTAATGTGCTGACAGCATGAGTTTGCTAGTTAATTATTGCCAAAATACAATTTCTAATTCTCTTTTCTAAAACTAGGATTATTTACTTATTTGTTTGTTTGGTATCTATTCCCTAATTTTTAACTGAGTGATGAACATCAATCCCGTATGAAAATGAGTGCTTACTTTGTTATATTTTGGCTAATAGTTTATCCTGGAAGGAATCTGAGGAAATAGTATCATTTAAATCTAAGCATCCTGAAGTTGCTTGGTTGTGAGTTTGTTTTGTCAAGGCAGGATTCTGGTTTTAATTGCCTTTAAAGTTTTTTTGGCTAAAAGTATCTTGATCATACTCTTTAGAAAAGAACTTTTAAACTTTGTTCATTCATTTATTTTTGGCCTGACAAAATTTTTTGTCCTGACATTCAGACTAATTTTCTGAGAAGAATTCTGGCTCTGCCAGAATTTTCCCAAAGCCCTCCAGTGGTTTCTTTTCTCTGCTCAGAGCAAAGGTAATATAAGTTAGGCTTTTGATTTATATCTTTTTTTTTTCTTTGCAAGGAACAGAAACCCATTCAAATTAGCTAATGGAAAAGGGGTTTATTGTAAAGTTATAGGGGTTATATTAGTTTGCCAGGGATGCCATAACAAAGTTCCACAAACTGCATGGCTTAAACAACAGGAATTTGTGGTTGCACGGTTCTGGAGGCTAGACATCTGAGAGCAGGTTCTGTGCATGGTTGGCACCTACTAAAGGCTGTGAGGGAGAATCTGTTCCCTATCTCTTCCCTAACTTCTGGTTTGCAGGCAAGCATTGGTATTCTTGGCCTGTAGCAACATCACCTCCATCTCTGCTTTTATCTTCACATGATGTTCTCCCTGTGTCTGTGTGTGTGTGTGTGTGTCTGTGTGTGTGTGTTTGTGTCAAAATTTTCTCATTTTATAAGGACACGGTCATTGATATGGGGTCTCACTCTACTTCAGTATGACCTCATCTTAACCAATTACATCTGCAATGACCCTACTTCCAAACAAGGTCACATTCTGAGGTACTGGGGCTTAGGATTTAAACATATCATTTTGGGGGTCACAATTCAATGGTTTTTCACAGAACTCCTTTGTACAGTGTATACCTGGGTGTCACAGAAACTAGAAATCTGTTGGGCAGTTCTGTGATGTCTGTCACTTTGCCTCAAGCGTTATTTGATGCCTTTCTTCTCTGCTTCTTTCTGCATGTAGGTTCTGCTTTCTTTCTCTAAATCTGCTTCTTCTGTAAGGATTTTGGTTTTGACTCCTCCATGGCTTTCACTCATTATGGTGCTGACTCTGCCTTTTGGGGCTACCTTATCGCTAGCTAATCACTGTGATTGTTTCAGCCCAGCCTTGAGTTCCCTGAATCAGGAGTTCATCCGGGGTTCAATCATCTGTGGGTGGGGATTTGAATGGGGGAAGTCTGCAGGCTAGAGATTATGTACTTCAGGTGAAATCAGATACTTTGAGAAGATTCCAGGGACAGACGATGGCAAAAAAAGAATATTATTGAAGATAGCCACAAACTCTTTAACCCTCCTCCCACTGAGAGGTAAAATTAATATGAGTTCTTTGAGAACTTGATACCAAGATGGCATTAAATGTGCTAGGATGTTATTAGAGACAATGCCAGTGTGAAAGGAAACAGTGAGGGAGACAGGAAAGGCTAGGAGAGACATCAGACTCTGAGTGGAGAGAGGGAGGGAAGGGTGAAAGCATGCCACATTGCTGTGTATCTGAGGAAGGTTTGGAGAGCTGTTGTGAAGCTCTCATGCCAAAGTTGGGACAAAGGAGTCTTATGTCTTCTAGGAATAGATCTTCCCTATTAATGCCCAACATATTCAATCACTGGCGGGGAGAAATGGACTTCAAAGCACATTACCTTGACCCCTGGGCCAATTACGTTCCCTCTAGAAGGAGGTCTACAAGCCTATCTTCCCCTTCACTTGAATCTGAACAGGGTCTGAGGCTGCTTTGACCAATAGAATATGGCAGAAGTGACACTTGCCAGTGTCCTGGCCAAGACCTTAAGAAAATGGCAGCTGCCACTTCCCTTCTCTGAGAACACTCTCTCTGAGAGCCCTGAGCCTGCATGGGAGATATATGATTACCCTGAGACTTCCATATTGCACAGCCTATGTGTAAGTGTTCTGGTTGACAGTCCCACTGAGTTCAGCCTTCCAGCTATGCCTGCTGAAGTTCCTGATGTGTAGGAGAGCCTGTACTGGACCCTCTGGCAGAACTGGGAAGACAAAATCAAAGTATAAAAAAATTAATTAAAAATTATAGAGTAAATACAATTTTTAAAAATCAATAGATTTAAAGGAAGTAGAAATAAGCACCTTAAGCATAGAAAATTAGATTATAAAATAGGGGCAAATCCATGTAAACAAGGGTACATGGGAATAAATGCTGCTTTTTAGACACATGAAATGAAACAGAGCCTAAAGAATAGGAGGAAAAAACATAGGAAGTTATTAATCAATTTAAAGAAACACGCTAATTCAGGCAAGTGGTGAACTTTTGATAAGAGTACTCGAGGCTCCCTCCTCCTGCCACCCCCAGAATATGTTGTGGTCCAGGACCCCGCCGGGGGCAGCAGGCAGCTGAGCCTGGCTGTGCCCTCCTCTACTGGCCTGTGCCCTGTGCTGCGGGCACACCTGTGAGGCCCAGGGTATGTGCCAGTTAAAAGTCTTGGGCAATATGGGTCTGAACTGGGCTCAGTGCCCAGAACAGCTTCGAGACTTGGCAGAAACCCATAATTTAATTATATGTTAACAAATTACTTCTCTATTTTAATTTTAATCAAACACACTATTTGTAGCCAGCCTCACAATATACAAATATATAACTGTCATTTTGAGGCTTTTTAAAACCTGGAGCAATGAGTTCACTATTGTTCTCTCTTTAGGGGGGAAAATGTGCTATTACCTTTTGCCTATTCTTTCCAGTAAGCTTCACCAACAATTTTTCAGTTTGTGTGGAGTATCCTCTGTAGTCGTGTGAGTCCAGCCTTTGTCACTTCCTACCTGTTGACTGTAGACAAATACATGACTTCTTTTGTCCTCCATTTCCTTGTCTGTAAAGAGATTAGAACAGAATTATCTCATAGGATTAGTAATTAAGCAGAAAATGAAACAAAAGCCCTTTCCATAATAACCACATAGTAAGCGATAAATGCTATTTATTACTATCATTAATTTATTAAATACAACAACTATGGAGTATTGATGTCTTTTCTACATTAACACTCCAAACCAGAATCCTAGTATATTGCTACAACTATTTATGTCTCTTTCTGTTATGCTATTAGAAAAAAAATGCTTATGACCTAAATCAAATGAATATTTTAGTATTTAAATATGTTGACCTCTATTACCAGTGAAATTGATTCTGTTTCTGAATTATTCTAATCAGGTATCATTTTTACAAAGAGATGCAATTAAGTTTGGTGGATTTATCTTACAGTCTGGAGCCTTGCTGGGTTATTGTCTCTAGTTATAGTTTCATTCTTCTTTTTTCCTTTTGGCTTTCCAGATACATTTTCATGCCATCTGCAAATATGGTTCATTTATATTTTCATTTTTATGTTTGTACCCTGATTTCTTTTCCTGCTTGAATAGTAATTGCCAATAATATTAATATATGAATTGCAAGTATTATTAATATACTCAGTAGAAGTACTAAAAGAAAGGCATTCCTTGTATTTTTTTAAAGGAATAACTCCAATGAACTTGTATTAAATATATAAATACATTACTTGAAACAGGCATACTCTTTGATGGTTAAGAAATTCCCAGTGACTTTAGTTTTAGACTTAAAATTTAGAACAAATATTGGATTTTATGAAATGTGTTCTTGGCATTTACTGAGAAGCTTAGAATATTTTAGTTTTTTGCTCTCTTGTTAATGTGATGAGTCACGTTGATAATTTTATTTGTGCTACATCAGTTTAAAATCCCAGGATAAATCACTGGCAGTTTTTATAATCCATGGATATTTGTGTACCATTTAATAGTTGAAATTGGCCTAATAAACCTTTTTTGGTATTTCCTTTATAGGTTTTGGAATCCAAACAGTTTTTGCCTCATAGAATTGTTTGACCTGTGTTTTAACTTTGAATATTTCTGGACAGTTATTGTTATCTCTATATATATTTTTGAAAATTTTACAGTGAATCTGTGACAATGGAATACTGTTATCATGTAGTGACTTTTCTGTTTTTTGTCTCATCGATTATAATAATGTGGGTCTTTTTACGTTTGTTTGAATATATTCTATTTTTGTAAATAGTTATCAATGTTATTTGTCCTCCAGTTGAATGAATGTTATAGTTGAGAATATTTGTCACAATTTAAACAATCTTTTAGAATAGAATTTATTAAATTTTTAAAAATTGAGCCAATGGTTGATCAATGACGTTAGGTATTTCTGTTGGTTAATGAGCTACCAATATACAGGATTGGATTGAAAAGCCAGATGGATCAGAAATCAGCACACAGTGGAAGCATTTCAGTTATGAAACATCTCTATTTTTATACCCCGGGTGAATAGTGTACGTGACAGTCTCCAAGGAGCCATGCCCCTTTCATCTTCGATTCTATTTACTCTAGGTAATCTTTAGCCAGAGACTTCCTTTTAAAGGCATTTCAGAAATAAGTTTTCTTCTTTCTAGCAAATATCTCTAGTCTATTTACCGGGAGGTCCAGTTGACAAGGAGGTCACCTGCCTTTTCCCTGGGGTTCCCTTCACCCCATGAAAGAAGGCCAGCTGCTTTATCTACTCCTTCCCAGTTAATTATTGTTTCCAGTGATGGATTTTTACTGATTTTTGTCTCCCCTTCCCCAAGCATGCTTGTTTTTGCTCTTAGTTGCATCATTTCTCTTTACCAAATTTATTTGGCTTAATAATTTGTTTCTTTCCCAAGTTTTAGGCGGGTGTCAGTTAACATTTATTTATTCAGAAAAGTGTATATTCTTTAAAATATTAATTTGGTAACATCTTATGAATTCTGATATTTTTACTTATACTTTTATCATTAGTCTTTTGATATCTTATCTTTCCCTTAAATAAGATTTTGAAATAGTATTTTTAATTTCTTTATTATTGGATAACTTTATTTTTGTCGAATTTTGCTATGTTGCAGATGTTGCACAAGTTTCTGCCTTTTGGTATCTTCCAAGTAAATACTTGAGCTTCAGAAGAGCATGTATTTAGAATGTCTGCAAACATATACCAAGCCCCTCAAATGTGCCAAGTACTGCTAAAATGGGAGCAGTATCCTTGGATGCTATTTCCTTTCATTTCTTAAGGATTTTGCTCTTGTATCCTTTTTCTGGCATCATCAGTTTTTCCTTTCTACTAGATTATTATCATTTACATGCTCTAGTATCCCCCGTCTTAAATGAGACAGAGGGAATTTGAGGGACTTGGTGTGTGTCTCAATTCCTAAAACCTGTGTGTCTGTTACCTTGCTTGGCCAAAGGGACTTTGTAGATGTGATTAAGTATCTAAAAATTGAGACATTATTCTGGATTATCCTGGTGGGCCCAATGTAATCACAAAGGTCCTTATAAGAAGGAATTAGGGGGGGTCACAGCCAGAGAAGGAGATATCATCCTGATGTGGAACCATGAACTGAGGAATGCAGGTGGCCTCTAGAAACTGGAAAAGGCAAGGAAATAGGTTTTTCCATAGAGCCTTTAGAAGGAACCCTGCCAACCCATTTTACACTTCTGACCTCCAGAACTGTAAGGTAATAAATGTATGTTGTTTTAAGGAAATAAGTTTGTGGTAATGTATTACAGCAGCAATACGAAACTAATACACTTGGGAGACTGTACTCCCAATTAAGAGAGTGCTGCTTTATGTCCTACTTTGGTAGCCATCTCTGTGCAATCAAGTTTCAATATCTTTGCCACTGCAGGCCCCTGATATAAAGTTAGCTGTGTGTCTTTTTGTCAATTACTGTTCCATTGTCATGCCTATATAGATAAAATGTTAGGAAGCTGCTCTCTAGTCACAAAGGAGTGTTACAGAGACTATAACCTAACTTTTAGGTTGCTAATATTTTTGAATCTAGGTGTAACTTAAATAAGCAATAGCTTGTAATTATTTTTAAATTTAATTAAGGTCAATTTTGCTTTACAGGAAAACTTAGTTTCCTTACATATAGATATATTTTGCTTCACTCAGTTGCATTACTCATTATCTGTTCATACATTAAAATTTAATGATGCCATTTTTTTGCTTTATCTTTATTTACATGATATCTCAATGCACATTAAACTCTTCAAATGCAACATTCTGTTTTATACAATTTTGGGGAGATTTCAAGGTAAAATATTGATATTAGAATATACTTCCCTATCTCCAAAATTCCCACTGCAATAATAATTAAAAGAAAATGTCAGATTTCACATAAGGAGATAATCAAATTGTCCTTAGAATTCTTTTTCTGTGGCAGTGTCTACTATAAGATAATGGAGGAAACTTACAGAATTCTGGGGGAAAATTGTTTAAAATAAATAATACTGTAACCAGGCAAATTTTTATTCATGGTGAGGACACAGAAAGTCTTTCCCAGATATGCAAGGAAAAATGAATCAAAGACAAGATCTTCGCTATGATGAAATAGCAATTGGAAAGAACTAGTGACCACTGAACCCAAATTATTTCTTCATTTACTCATTCACTTGACAAATATTTATTGAATGATTATTATGCCTTGATTACAGTTCTAGGTGCTGGGGAGACAGCTGTCAACAGACCTTCCCTTTAGAGTTTACATTCTAGTTGAGGAGAGAAACAGGCCAATTAAATAAGCATAATACATACTCTGCTGGATGGTGATAAGTATGATGAGAAAATTAAATCAGGGAGGCGGTAGGACAGGAGTGTATGGAGTATTGTAATTTTAAATATGATAGTTGGGGCTGATAAGATGACATTTGAATCAAAACATGAAGAAGGTGCTAGACCAAGGTAAGTTTTAATAATTATTTAAATACATTAAAAATCAAATCCACTGTTTTTCTTTTCAAGTTATAATCTACACAATAAGACAGAGTAATACGTTATTAAATTTCAGAGAAGTGCTTTAGTGTAGTAGTCATGTGTTTGGGCTCTGACTGTAGAGTTACTGGGTTCAAAGTCCAGCTCCATCACATACAAATTCTATGACCGAGGGCAAGTTAAACTCTCAGCCACTCAATTTTCC
Organism: Phocoena phocoena; assembly: GCF_963924675.1. Lineage (NCBI taxonomy): Eukaryota > Metazoa > Chordata > Mammalia > Artiodactyla > Phocoenidae > Phocoena > Phocoena phocoena. The sequence goes on from NC_089229.1 coordinate 87,739,252, forward strand.
TATCTGTAATTGTGGACAAGAGTAATATTCTTAGGGTTGGGGGAAGGATGAGATGAATTAATACAGAAAGTGCTTAAAACAGTGACAGGTACATGGTAAGTACTCAGTAAGCATTAGCTGTTATTATTGTGACCAGTATTATTAATCACGTTAAATCTACACAGATTGGAAAGAGTGATGCAGATAAGAGTAGGAACCCTTGTCATAATAACTATAAATGGATTATAACCTTTAAAAATTGTGAATCACTGTGTTGTACACCTGGAATTTATATAATATTGTACATCAACTCTACCTCAAAAAAAAAAAGAAGAGTAGGAACCCTTACTTTCCAAAAAATGAAGTAAAATAATATTGCTTTGTTATTGAATGTGGTAGTTAATTTAATACAGATCATTGCAAAACTTTATGGGATTCATAAGTAGGAACAATTGATTCTTTCTCTTTAGAATTTCTTAAGAGAATAATAACAAATATTAGAATAATGAAGAAAATCGTATGAGTAGAATGCAGGGAATAAGTGTACTGAAGCCAAAGCAAACTTAACAATTACGGCATTTAATGTAAATCTCATATTAATCAATATATTCCATCTGATGGCTTTTTTTTTTTTTACAAAAGGACTGGCTTTACACCAGAGTACACCATTATAAAATGAAACAGGATCAAATAGATGTATATTAGGCAAAAATGTTTAAAACTTTTAAAAAGATGGCATTATTCATATCAAATAGGTAGAAATAAAGAGAAAACACTTTGAAGAAGTTATTTTTTTTAAAAAGACAGCAACTTAATAATGTTGAAAGTTACAATACAAATTTGAGAAAAAATCTTGAAATAATAAGATTTTACAATTTATAGGCCAAGGTCTATTAGAAGTATAAAATGAAATGCACAGAAAATATAGTAGAAGATTTTAACATTCCTTCATATACTTATACTAGAGCAAGAAGACAGAAAGCACATTATAATACTTGAATAATATGATTAATAATTTTGAATTAATAGTTTGGTATCTGACTTTATAACCCACAAACAGAAAATCTTTTTTATTTTTCAAATGTTAAGGGAGCATTTATTAACATGAAATCTTAACTAGTCATCCCACCCCCCAAAAAAAGTCAATAAATTTTTAAGGTAGAAAGTATACAGAGATTGTTAAAATCAATTTGGAACATAGTTTGGAATATCTTTCCCGGTTGAAGATGTGTGTAGCCAGTCATTTGGCAGTTATAGTCCTAAGTACCCTACAAGAATTCTTCCTCATGGGCATGAGAAGATCAACACAAGAATGTTTATGGTACCATTGTTCATACTTGCAAAAACCTGGAGCAAACTTAACTGTCCATCTACAGAAGAATAGATGCATGACTGTGGATTATACATGCACTATAAATTTCTACAGATTTCAAATGAATAACCTATGATTCTATACAACCATGGGTGGATCTGAAAAATATAAAATTGGGGAATTCCCTGGCGGTCCAGTGGTAAGGACTTGCGCTTTCACTGCCAAGGGCCTAGGTTCAATCCCTGGTTGGGGAACTAAGATCCCACAAAGTGCACAGTGTGGCCAAAAAATAAATAAATTAAAAAAATTAAATTTAGCCAAAAAAGAGCAAGTTTTAAAAGGATACAGTATGGTATCTATTTATATAAACTTAAAAACATATAACAAGGGCTTCCCTGGTGGCGCAGTGGTTGAGAGTCTGCCTGCCGATGCAGGGGACACGAGTTTGTGCCCCGGTCCGGGAAGATCCCACATGCCGCGAGTGGCTAGGCCCGTGAGACATGGCCGCTGAGCCTGCGTGTCCAGAGCCATATAACAATATATTTTGTAAAGAGGTACACAATGTACATCATAAATTTTTTAAAAATGGAAATGACGAATAATATGCAGTATAATGGCTACCTTCTGGAAGTTGGGGACCGTATGGACCATATTCTTTGGTTCCCTAAGATAAAATTTGAATTAATAACACAATTTTAATAAAAATTCTTTAATCACTTTGATATTTGAAGCATCTCCACAAATTACCATAGGCTCAAGAACAAGTAAAATTTCAACAGCTTAGCAAAGAAAAAATAAATATGTCATATAAAAACTTATGTGATTTAGCCAAGGATATATTCAGAACTGAACACTTTCACATGTTTTGAAAATTTAAAAAAAGAAATGAATCAAGCATTCAGTTCAAAATGATAGAAACAAAAGAAAAATTAATTTAAGTAATCCAAGTGGAGATTTTATATATGTACATACGTATAAGATAGATAATTAAAAATAGGACAGAATTAAAAAAGGAATGACAATCAAATTGATAAGTATACACAAAAACTAGTATTTAAAAATGAACCAAACCAATGGAAAATCCGAAAAAGAATATATAAACTCAGTTTGAAATTAGAGATGATTTAATAATAAATGAAGAGTAGATAAAATCATAAGAGATTTTATGCTTATTAAAGCCTACAATTTTAACATTTCAATGGCATGAATAGCTTTTTGAAGAAAAAGTATTAAAATTAATTCAAGATATAGAAAACCTTTCTAATATAATCATTAGAAAGAAATTTAAAAACATGCCGATTATCTAAAATTATATGCTCCAGAGTCACAAAGTCTTTAAAAATCATGTATTTAAAATTTAAAGGATTAGTTCATTTCAACAGTCTGTTCTTTGCTCCAGAGCATTGAAAACCTGTGTGCTGTGTGTCCTTCATGTGCCCCTCTGGGTCAACTCCTGTTCTCCACCCTTCCCTCTGTACCAGACCACTACATCAAAAGACTCCATGCCCTCTGCTTTTGAATTGAGCCCAGCCAAATTGGAAACCCTGCAGGAGACCGGAAGGAGGGAGGAAAGGAAGCGTGCACTATTTATTCCCTTGGCTCCCTACCTGAGTAGTTAACCTGTTTGAGAACTGAAATGCAGCTCACAAGTTTTCTCAAGGTGACCATTTTCAAGTTATTCTCTCATTCCAGGTCTGGTAACCACTTCTACCTATGATCTAGGTGTGTTAGATTTTTGCCTTCACATCTAGCAGCCTTAAGGTACTGCAGCATAGTGTGTGGTTTTCTTCTACTCCCTGCTCACCTCTCTCATAACTTTATTAATCTTCTTTGGAATTACCTTAATGTGGCCATATGCTATTTGTTTCTTACTGGTACTTGGGGGTTTTTTTTGTTTTTTTTTAACATTTTTATTGGAGTATAATTGCTTTACAATGGTGCATTAGTTTCTGCTTTATAACAAAGTGAATCAGTTACACATATACATATATCCCCATATCTCTTCCCTCTTGTGTCTCCCTCCCTCCCACCCTCTCTATCCCACCCTTTTGGCTGGTCACAAATCACCGAACTGATCTCCCTGTGCTATGCAACTGTTTCCCACTAGCTATCTATTTTACATTTGGTAGTGTATATATGTCCATATATACACTACCACTCTCTCACTTTGTGCCACCTAACCCTTCGCCCTCCCCATGTCCTGAAGCCCATTCTCTAGTAGGTCTGTGTCTTTATTCCTGTCTTGCCCCGGGGTTCTTTGTGACCTTTTTTTTTTTAGATTCTATAGATATGTGTTAGCATCCGGTATTTGTTTTTCTCTTTCTGACTTACTTCACTCTGTATGACAGACTCTTGGTCCATCCACCTCACTACAAATAACTCAATTTCATTTCTTATTATGGCTGAGTAATATTCCATTGTGTATATATGCCACATCTTCTTTATCCATTCATCTGTCGATGGACACTTAGGTGGCTTCCATGTCCAGGCTATTGTAAATAGAGCTGCAATGAACATTGTGGTACATGACTCTTTTTTGAATTACGGTTTTCTCAGGGTAAATGCCCAGTAGTGGGATTGCAGGGTCATATGGTAGTTCTATTTTTGGTTATTTAAGGAACCACCATACTGTTCTCCATAGTGGCTGTATCAATTTACATTCCCACCAACAGTGTATGACGGTTCCCTTTTCTCCACACCCTCTCCAGCATTTATTGTTTGTAGATTTTTTGATGATGGCCATTCTGACCGGGGTGAGATGATATCGCATTGTAGTTTTGATCTGCATTTCTCTAATGATTAATGATGTTGAGCATTCTTTCGTGTGTTTGTTGACAATCTGTATGTCTTCTTTGGAGAAATGTCTGTTTAGGTCTTCTGCCCATTTTTGGATTGGGTTGTTTGTTTTTTTGATATTGAGCTGCATGAGCTGCTTGTAAAGTTTGGAGATTAATCCTTTATCAGTTGCTTCATTTGCAAATATTTTCTCCCATTCTGAGGGTTGTGTTTTCATCTTGTTCATGGTTTCCATTGCTGTGCAAAAACTTTTAAGTTTTTTAAGTTTCATTAGGTGCCATTTGTTTATTTTTGTTTTTATTTCCATTTCTCTAAGAAGTGAGTCAAAAAGGACCTTGCTGTGATTTATGTCCTAGAGTGTTCTTCCTGTGTTTTCCTCCAAGAGTTTGATAGTGTCTGGCCTTACATTTAGGTCTTTAATCCATTTTGAGTTCATTTTTGTGTATGGTGTTAGGGAGTGTTCTAATTTCATTCTTTTACATGTAGCTGTCCAGTTTTCCCAGCACCACTTATTGAAGAGGCTGTCTTTTCTCCATTGTATATTCTTGCCTCCTTTATCAAAGATAAGGTGACCATATGTGCATGGGTTTATTTTCTGGGATTTCTATCCTGTTCCATTGATCTATCTTTCTGTTTCTGTGCCAGTACCATACTGTCTTGATTACTGTAGCTTTGTAGTATAGTCTGAAGTCAGGGAGCCTGATTCCTCCAGCTCCGTTTTTCGTTCTCAAGATTGCTTTGGATATTCGGGGTCTTTTGTGTTTCCATACAAATTGTGAAATTTTTTGTTCTAGTTCTGTGAAAAATGCCATTGGTAGTTTGATAGGGATTGTATTGAATCTGTAGATTGCTTTGGGTAGTAGAGTCATTTTCACAATGTTGATTCTTCCAATACAAGAACATATTATATCTCTCCATCTATTTGTATCATCTGTTTTTGTTTTTTGTTTTTTTTTTGCGGTATGTTGGCCTCACTGTTGTGGCCTCTCCCATTGCGGAGCACAGGCTCCGGACGCACAGGCCAGCAGCCATGTCTCACCAGCCCAGCCGCTCTGCGGCCTGTGGGATCTTCCCGGACCGGGGCACAAACACGTGTCCCCGCATTGGCAGGTGGACTCTCAACCACTGCGCCACCTGGGAAGCCCTATTTGTATCATCTTTAATTTCTTTCATTAGTGTCTTATAAGTGACAAACCCACAGCTAACATCATCCTCAGTGGTGAAAAACTGAAACCATTACCACTAAGATCAGGAACAAGACAAGTTTGCCCAGTCTCACCACTATTATTCAACATAGTTTTGGAAGTTTTAGCCACAGCAATCAGAGAAGAAAAAGAAATAAACGGAATCCAAATCAGAAAAGAAGTAGTAAAACTGTCACTGTTTGCAGATGACATGATAGTATACATAGAGAATCCTAAAGATGGTACCAGAAAACTACTGGAGCTAATCAATGAATTTGGTAAAGTAGGAGGATACAAAGTTAATGCACAGAAATCCTTGCATTCTTATACACTAATGATGAAAAATCTGAAAGTGAAATTAAGAAAACACTCCCATTTACCACTGCAACAAAACGACCCAAATACCTAGGAATAAGCCTACCTAAGGAGACAAAAGACTTTACTGGTGCTTTGATTGAAACAATAAGCAAATCATTTAATAAAGTACCACATGGGATACCAAAACCTGAAAAAGATAGTGCACGAGAGAATTACAAACTAATCTCACCTTTCATTAAGAAGGAAATTCTAAATAAAATAATAATAAATTGAAATACTCCATCATGATGGAAAACACTTCACCATGTGTAAGTAATTTCTATTTTAAAAATGCAGAGGGTTTGATATTAATACATTTATTTCATATCAGTAATTTAAATAATAAAAAACATTATTTACAGATACCAAAAAGGTATTTCATAAAGTCTAACGTATTTATGATAGAAAACAGTGAATACTTAAAAATAATTAATAAAAAATTTGTCTCAAACTAAGAGCTATATCAAAGATCTTTTCTTACCAGTAAATTATTATTTTTTTTTTTTTGCGGTACTTGGGCCTCTCACTGTTGTGGCCTCTCCCGTTGCGGAGCACAGGCTCCAGACGCACAGGCTCAGTGGCCGTGGCTCACGGGCCCAGTCACTCGGCGGCATGTGGGATCTTCCTGGACCGGGGCATGAACCCGTGTCCCCTGCATCGGCAGGCGGACTCTCAACCACTGTGCCACCAGGGAAGCCCCAGTAAATTATTTTTTACACCACATTATTTAATAATATTCCAGAGGGTCAATGTAATTAGACATGAAACAGTGATATTTTGAAAGACTGAGACAAATTATCATTATTTGCAGATGACATAATTTTTTAGATGTAGCTATCCTAGAATTAAGAAATCTCATTGAAGTGACTAGATTCAAGAAGATTATCCAAAAGCAATAATTAATATGACCATTTAAATGAAACAGTCGCTAATTGCATTCACAATTGTAACAGAAGAAATTATAATAGTAGGAATTAACTTAAGAAATGTAAAGAAATATAAAGAAAACCTTAACATTTTACTGCTGTATATGTAAGAATTCTTGAATGGATAGAGAGACATATCATAATACTTGATGAGAAGAATATATCATGATGATTAACATCGTGGGTTTAGATTCAAACTGGCCCAGGCTTGGATTCTGGTTCCTCCACTTGCTAGCTGCCTAAAATTTCTAAGATTTAGTTTCACTATCTGTAACTTAGGAATAACAATGATACTTTCTAGGGTGCATATGAGTATATTAAGTCACAAATTTTTATAAGGCTGTTACCACAGTATCTTGAAAGTTACAAGAGCTTGAAAATGTCAGAATGTCTGGTAATTTCCCCAAATTCCGTTAATAGGTTTAACAGACTCCCGATCAAATTAAAAAGTAATTTTTAGGGGCAACTGACAGAAATTCTGATGTTAATCTAGAAGAAAATAATGAGGTAAGAATGGTCAAAACCTTTTTGACAAAGAAGAGCTATGACAATGTCCTAAAGTGACATGTTTGAAAATATGCAATAAGGACTTAAGGGAAGGAAAACAGAAAAATGGCAACATGCATAAGTATATGTGAGGACTTAATATTTCCTAAAGAGGGTCCATCAATTAATGGTAGAGACAAATATATTCATCCAAATGGCATTGGCACTCTTCGCAGAGAAAAAAATCAGTTTAATAACAATTTCACACAAATTGGCAAAATAAAATCCAGATAGTTTTAAAAGTTTAAAGATGTATCATCACACCATCAAATCACAGGGGAAAATATGTGTAATTTGATTTAAATTCCTATTGAAGTGTGCCTTGCTGTACATTGATTGATAAATGTAATTTAACTTTATTGACGGATTATTTCAGTTCTCCGGATCTTAAAAAAACCTTCTTCTATCTTTATAGAACAAATTTGTTTGCTTGGGCACTTCCTGTGATTGCTCCATTTTTAAAATTTAATTTTAAATTTGGATACATTCTACTCCAAGTTTTCTACAATAGCTGTATGTTCACGTGTGAAGTCATTACTATTTTGTGTTTTAGACCAGTTACCTCCATTCTTCCAGGCAGATAGTAAGATCTGGCTTTGATTCACATTTAAAATCTTGATATTAGGACTAACAAAGTATATACTCATGTAAAAAGTGAGTTTGGCAGATCAGAGGGTTTTTTCCCATCTCCATATTTCACAGACTTTAAAATTAGACCTTATAACTGTTTGCCCCCATTCTTAGAGTAGTCTACTTAGTTAACGACAGTACTTTTTTTTTTTTTCCCCATGAAGAGGCTGTCTCACAAGCAGTAGGAAGAAGGGTTTTCTTCCTTAAGGAAATTATCTGCTATTTCCTTCATGCTACATAGATTGGCTGTGCTTTACTGCAGGACTACTAGGTCTTCCCACAGAGTTTTGTTAAGATGATATAATCCATTTCTGTATCTAGAATGCTCCATTTCACTCTCACTAAGGTTTCTTTTCCTGGCTGAGAGGTGACATTTCATAACCTTTCCCCCTTTAATTCTTAAAGTGGCAGAAGCTTGGGGACAGTCTGGAAAGTAGCATCTGGCACTTTTATTTCCACCATAAAGTAACTAATGAAATGCTGGACCGAAAATATAACTCTAGTGCCTATAACAAATGGAGCATGGTCCCACTGTGCTTGGTACTGGTCAAAATACATCAAGTTATCTTATGTTTGACCCTGGATACCTTTGGTTTGTAGGAAACTTGAAAAATTAGAATGTCAGTGGAAGAAATGAGGATCATGAAGTGTCTAGAGAGCATAGAACCCAAAGTATAGATGAAGGAACTAGAGAAATATAGCCTAGAAAATGGAAGGCTTGGGTTAGGTAGTTAAAGGGCAGTAATATTATAAAATGATATATTGAAGAGAACACTGGACTTGAATTAATGTGAGTTAGGTTCTGTAGTGGCTTTGCCATTGAGAAGCCCTGTGGCCCTGGGGAAAGCACTTGCTGTCTCAGGGCCTTGGTATCTCCTACAAGTTGAGGGTATTGGATGAGATCACCTCTGCATTTTTCTAATACTATCATTTCATTATCTTTTCATAATACTGGAATCTACCCATGATTTTTCAACATCATTTTTTAGAAATGTGAATCTCTTTCTTTTTAAACAATGTTTACCGGGAATCCCATTATGTAAAAACAAAGACAAAAAACCAGAGCTTGTCTGATTGAATCAATGACAAAGTCCTCGAGCCCTATCTCTGTGTGGCACTACGCCTGACACACTTCTTGAGTAGCAGTGTAGACACTTCTACAGACCTTCTCTATGGAGAACACAGAATAAATACACAGAAAAATTGGATTAAAGATTGACATCGACTTTATAGGCTGAATGATGTGATATCATCGATTTTGTGCCTCCACAATGGTCGAATAAATTTCATGTGGTTCCTCCTAAAGCAGAGTCTGAGTGGGGTTAGAACCTTCCTCTTTCTGATCTTTGTGTCTGTCTGCTAAAAAATTTAGGATTTGAGGCCTACATAGTTGCTTGTTGTAGAGAAAGGAGAATTCCAGAAACTTCATACCCTTCATTAAAGAATCTTATTCCCACTTAAGGTGGGAAAAATTCATCTTGTGATAGCAGTGGGAAAAATGTATGTTTATAGTAGAGAGTCTTCAGTAATGTCTGTAATTACAATGAAATTTCTTTAATGGGTTTGTAATAAATTGAGAAATGTTCATAGTAGGAAATAGTTTAAACCCTTAAGTTATATTTTTCATGGTTTTCTGAATACAGAAACAGATCTTAATAATATTCACTAATAAAAATATCTGTATATATGCATTTTACTTTGTATATAATTTAATCAATTTCATAGCAGGACGTTTGTAATTAAGAAATATCCAAAGCCTCTTCATAAACACTGATATTTGTATTAATGGTTGAGTTCTTTTAAATCTCTTTTTAGGAGGATTTTTATTTTTTTCTGTTTTACTTTATTTTTTGAACTGAAGTATAATTGACTTAAAATATATTAGTTTCAGGTATACAACATGGTAATTTAATATTTTTATAAATTATGAAATGATCACCATGATAGATCTGTTTTAACCAGTTTAAGGAATACAAACCAAGCTCCAGAGGATAAAATAGCATCTTATTTCATGAAAAGTCTACAGGTTAGAACAGTTAATGTTGTTGACGTGACTTCAAACCAACCTTTTGGTGAAGAGAAAAATGTTGACAAAAGTTATAATATGCTTAAATGAAAATGAACTTCAAATAGAATCCTAATTATTAAAATAACTGGACTGGAAAAGACTGTTAGCTGAAAGAGTAGTTAATTTTTCAGAAAGTACCACGGAATAAACTTACATTCACAAGTTAGGCAGAAAAAATAATAACACCAAATATATGAAACCCTCTTGGTTTTAATGTATTACTTTCTGAGCATGTAGATAGATGAGCAGGAAGGTGACTTTAATACAGATACACTTGAGACTTTAATTCATTAGCAATCCAGGAGTGAATAATAAGTACTTCAAATAAGCTGTACTTTCATATCTGCTTGCTATTGAAATTTTAATTAACTATAGAACCAATTATAAGATTTTGTATAAAATGTTGCAGGATTAATTTGTGAAATGGAAATTAAAGCACTCAAGCAGTATTCCTACTAGGCTTCCTGTAGAAAGATGTTCCTTCAATTTTTTTATCATAATAAATATGAATAACATGTAAGTGTTTAGGTTTGAAAAATAAACCTCTTTCTTTTTGACTTGTATGTTTTGTATATATAACAATTTTAAAAATATAAAATTATATATCACCTAATTTAGATAAATCATTAGTCAAAGAGGGACTTTCTTCTACTTTGTAGGCTCTAAATGAATTAATGGCTTCCTTTATATGGCAGTCAGTGAAATACTCAGAAGTCTATGAAGCAGACAGCAAACTAAAGAATTTTTCAATGAAGTGCCTTTTATTTTCCTGTCAAAAATATTAAGTCATAAAAAGATATTGTTTGTACTGGGTTTTCATCCCTACAATGGGACAGTTTACTTTCCTGGAATTCTTTCAAATGATTGAACATGAAGGTGTTCCCTCTGCTCTGCCCTAGTAGGCTTCCTCTTAACCCCCATCCCCTACCCCATCCCAGCCCTATCTTAAGAGGCAAACTCTGTGAAACAGGTTGTCAACAACTTACCGGGGACTGAGGTGACTCTCTTTAATACACCTGAGATGATTGGGGGTAATGGCTCCCAATTACAACTTTTTCTTTTTCTGTTTGTGACATAAAGAAGTGAACTCTTTATGTTCTTTTATGGAAATATTATGAAGAAGCAAGTATGCAAAATCTCTTGTGACACAGAGTAGGACATGAACACTTTGCAAGATATCACATGCTTTTGTTCATTTCCTTATTATTAGCTTTCTGTTTCTAGCAGTCTAAAACTAGATTGCACAGGCCTTATGATGTCAGTCTTCCAACTGGGCTGTAAATACTTTTGGGAGTTTGCAAAGAAAGTTAAGGGAATTATTTTCTGGATCCTCAATTTCTGTATATACTTTTCTTAAAACATATCTACTGAGAACTCTCCTGCATGTTCAAGCAGATTCTCTTTTGCCACCTATTTTTTCTTTTTTTTTTTAAACATCTTTATTGGAGTATAATTGCTTTACAATGGTGTGTTATTTTCTGCTTTATAACAAAGTGAATCAGCTATACATATACATATATCCACATATCTCCTCCCTCCTGCGTCTCTCTCCCACCCTCCTTATCCCACCCCTCTAGGTAGTCACAAAGCTCCGAACTGATCTCCCTATGCTATGTGACTGCTTCCTACTAGCTAGCTATTTTACATTTGCCACCATTTTTCTTAATAGTTTTACCTCCATTCCATAAAACAAAGGCACACCCCTTGCCCAAATCTTGCTATGGAACATGTTACCAGGGTGTAAAAAGTTCTAGGGCAATAAGCAAAAAGACATTTGAACGTTGGTTGAAGGTTGCCATGTTCAGAATCCAGATAGGTTGTAGAGAGGAATCAAGGAGTGACTTTGCCTCTTCTATGGCCTCCAGTGCTGTAGAAGCACTGATCTGGAGAGAACGCCTTGAGCACAAAGTTTTCTGTTTAAAGGTAACTGATGCTTTTCAGCCATTTCCAATAGTCATCCTCAAGTTATGTCATTAGCTCAGAATGAAGAGCGAAAGGATGAAAAATTCTTCTGCATGTAACTGGAAATCATTCTGACACTGCCTAATTTCTTAAGGCACAGGATGAAAACTGTAAAAGTACATTTTATGTGCTTTGTTTTAGACTGGAATTCACTATTTGCTAATATGGTTAAACTTATTTTCTCAAATCATTTCATAAAATATTTATTCTGATTTCAGTCAGCCTAATCTTTCTCATCTATAAAATACTTAATATTTTCTACTTCCTATTAGCAAGAAATACAACGGTATGCTAATTTTTGGACTAAGTAATTTTTAGCAGTGCGTATCATTTCTTTCATAAAATACATGGGGCATATTTATTCTGTATTGATTATATTTTATACATAGTTCTTATTTAATTATACACTAACACTGAACATCAGAGATTAAAACATGCAAGTATACGTTTACCAAAGGAGTACTATGCTGATATACTCCTCACTTCATAAATAACTTGTAATTTTATACATAACAGTCTTGCAAATAAAGAAATAAAAATGGTATTTTATCATACTTTCAACTTATTAGAATATGGATAAATTAAATTTTATTAGACATGAAAAATTTTAGTCTTAATGACTGTTTTTAGTAATCTATGTTACAAGATCTGATTTCCAATTTGATTCACAGTGATTTTTGTATTTCTAAAAGTATGTATTAAACACTTCTATTGAAAGTAAAACTTGAAGTCCAGTGTTTTTCTGATCTGGCCGATTGCTTTGATAATGTGGGTTGGTTTTGCTAATTAGGTTGTGTGCTGGATGTTTTCCACTAATTACATGAGTTAACTCTGCATCTCCCGGACTTTGATAAGATAAAAATGTACTGTTAAAAATGATTTTTATATTAACATAGGTGTATTGAATTTAATACTTTATTTTTCTCCTCCCTGTCTGAGAATAGTGGATAAATAAAAATGTCTTTAAGTGACAGAGTTGCAGGCATAAGGCAAGTCATTGGATGAGTCTTGGTTAAAGCCTTTGTGCTCTTCCAAGAAACAGAGAATGCCAGGGCCTGTAATAAAGCCCTTTGCACATAAGTTGGTTTCTAATTCTTTGCCCTCAATACAATAAAAGGGCTACCTAACAAGTTTGTGAATTGATACATCATTAGCAATAATTTTTTTTTTTTTTTTTTTTTTTTTTTGCTGTATGCGGGCCTCTCACTGTTGTGGCCTCTCCCGTTGTGGAGCACAGGCTCCGGACGCACAGGCTCAGCGGCCATGGCTCACGGGCCCAGCCGCTCCGCAGCATGTGGGATCTTCCCAGACAGGGGCACGAACCAGTGTCCCCTGCATCGGCAGGCGGACTCTCAACCACTGCGCCACCAGGGAAGCCCCAGCAATAATTTTTGATAACAGATTACGGTGTGATTTTTAGTGTAAAGTTCAGAGGAATTTAAAGAACAGAGTGACATTGTTATAAGAAAACTCTTTATTAATATCCACTTATTTATCTAATTTGCTCATTGCTTATATCTATGAAATAAAAAGAAAAATAGATTTGATGCTGAACGTTTCTCTTTCTAGCAATTAATAATATTCATTCATAGATATATAAGCTAAATGCAAATAAATTAGCTTGATCTATACATTATGAGGTACATCTTCAATAAGTTTTATTTTATATTTAATAATCAATTACCAATTTGTAATATATTTATGTTGAACAAATGTTGATAGAAGAAAAAACCATTTTTAAACTTAGACCCTATAGGCACAAGAAAAAATTACATACATATTTTTGAGCCCAGATGTATTATACCTTCTAGCATAAAAGACTTGTAACTCCAGTAAAAACCTTTCCAGCATAAAACTATATTACATTAGCATAAAATATGTTGGTGAAATGAAATGGAAAAGTTTAAGGAGATAAAGGAACTGTATAAACTAAAGTGTTCACTTATTTTTTAAATAGATAAATCTAGGGTATTTAGATTCTACTGGATACTTTCTAAAACCTGATATAAGAAAAGAGAAAAAACTTGATATGAATATTTTATTTCAAGATGTCAATATTTATAATATGTCTGAAATTATATGCAATTTAAACTTTTTATGAAAAATCTTAAGGGTAACTTGTAAATGTACAAGTGGATATACAATTCCCAAAATTATTTTGAGCATTTAAGGGTTTGTCAGCTGAAGACCTCTGCTCATCAAGGGACCATGCTCTCTCTCTCTCTTTTTTAAAATTAATTGGAGTATAGTTGATTTACAATGTTGTGTTAGTTTCTGCTGTACAGCAAAGTGAATCAATTATACATATACACCACTCTTCTTCAGATTCTATTCCCATATAGGTCATTACAGAGTAATTGAGTAGAGTTCCCTGTGCTATACAGTAAGTCCTTGTAAGCTTCAATCCCAATCTCCCAATTTATCCCGACCTTGCTTTCCCCCTTGGTAACCATAAGTTTGTTTTCTACATCTCTGACTGTTTTGTAAATAGGTTAATTTGCACCATTTTTTTAGATTCCACATATAAGTGATGTCATATGATATTTGTCTGACTTCACTCAGTATGACAATCTCTAGGTCCATCCATGTTGCTGCAAATGGCATTATTTTGTTCTTTTTTATGGCTGAGTAATATTCCATTGTATATATGTACCACATCTTCTTTATCCATTCCTCTGTCAATGGACATTTAGGTTGCTTCCATGTCCTGGCTATTGGCAGTAGTGCTGCAATGAACATTGGGGTTCAGGGACCATGCTCTCTTGAAGACAACTTTAAAGTCTGTCTTTTTGTCCATTGTAGGAACTACTCGCCCTGTCTAGTGGCCAAGCCTCTTTACCTCCAAGAGGGAACTGTACAATGGCCTCAGGAATTTCCCTGCATCAAGCATCGCATGCTTGGTTTAACATGTGAGGCGATTCAATCTAAACAGCACAGCCCCCCTCTCCCCGCCCTGCCTCACTGCAATCCACTCTGGTCCCAAACGCAACTCTCCATTCCTTCCACATCAGACTTCCCAGTATCTCTCTGACAACATCATGTCTTTTCATACTTTGGTGCCTTTGTATAGTATGTTTCTTGTGCCTGTGGTCATCTCACTGTTGAAGGCAAAAAACCCAGAACAAGTAATGCGATTGAATTTATCCAGTATATTGCAATAGAGGGAGAACCCTAGATCTGAGGATCAGAGTGTTTCAGCAGGGTGGTTTTGTAGATTATATAAGGAAGAATTGACAAGTTGCGGTGGAATGATTTTACAGTTTTTGTCCTAAGAGGGAGCCTCTGTCAGTTAGACGAACAGGAAATGTTTATTTCCTTGTCAAGCTAGTTTTGTGGGCACAAACAGTTCAGCTAATCATTTATGAGACAAAGAATGAGAACTGAGGGTTGGTATCTGGCCTTATATGTAAACAGGGGAGTCAACTGAGAGTCTCATGGGGGTCTGGAGAAAGAAGAGGGTGATCTAAGTCGTGTGGGGAGGTAGGTCTTCGCAGGAAGCCCTTCCTTGGAACACAATAGGGTGGGGTTTTTGGAAAACAAAAGGTTGGGAGGATTAACCGTCTCTATTTTCTAGGACCATAGAGTTTAGGTAAAATCAACACTGTCACCACCTCTCCTAATAAACTCTTGTTAAACCACTCAGACTCAATTAGTTCTTCCTTTGTCAAGCTGTCAGAGTCAGGTTCCCAGGAAGCAAACTCTGAGATAGAGATTTGCTTGCAGGATGTTTGCTGGGGAGTCCTCTTGAAATCAGCACCTGCGGGGAGTAGGCAAGGAAAGCAGTTATGGTTGGAGCAAGTTCGGCAAACCAAATCGGGCTCACAGCCTGTTTGTATATGACCCTGAGTTAAGTAAGAATGGTTCTTATATTTCTAAAGGTTAAAAAAAAAAAAAAAAAGAGTACCGATAGAGGTTGACCTTCTGTGGCCTGCAAAGCCTAAAGCATCTGTGATCCAGCCTTTTCAGAAAAAGTTTGCTTACTCCTGGGTTAGGAAGGGTAAGTGAACTGCAGATGCCGTCATAACAAAGGCCCTACCTAGCCAATCTTACAGGGCGCTCAGAAGCTGGTTAACTGCAGAGTTGTCCTGAATTAGTGCGAGGGGGTGGGGACTCCCAGCACCAATCAGTCTTGGGCAAGGAGCATCCTGGTCAGGGCAGTGGCAACATCCACTATGCAAGTGTTCCCGAACTTCTCCCTGAAGAGTTTATGACTACTTATTATGTAATCAGTTCTTTACATGCCAACATCTCTTACTCAGCTGGGACTTACTCAGGAACAGGAATAGTGTCCTATTTCCTTTTGTGCTTCTGGTGTCTAACACAGGGTTTGGCACAAAGAATGGGCTCAGTAAATACGAACTGAATGAAGAAATAGTCTTGCTTTTCATAAGACTGAAAAATAGAAAATATGCTGTCCAGGAGTTCATACAATAAGTCATTGGAAGGGCCCTTTAAAAGTTATATTTCTTTAAGGAACCTCCATACTGTTCTCCGTAGTGGCTGTATCAATTTACATTCCCACCAACAGTGCAAGAGGGTTCCCTTTTCTCCACACCCTTTCCAGCCAGTATTAATTGTTTCAATAGAACTACCATATGACCCAGCAATCCCACTACTGGGCATTTACTCTGAGAAAACCATAATTCAAAAAGAGTCATGTACCACAGTGTTCACTGCAGCTCTATTTACAATAGCCAGGACATGGGAGCAACCTAAGTGTCCACAAATAGATGAATGGATAAAGAAGATGTGGCACATATATACAATGGAATATTACTCAGCCATAAAAAGAAATGAAATTGAGTTATTTGCACTGAGGTGGATGGATCTAGAGTCTGTCATACAGAGTGAAGTAAGTCAGAAAGAGAAAAACAAATACCGTATGTTTATATGGAGTCTTAAAAAAAAAATGGTACTGATGAACCTAGTTGCAGGGCAGGAATAAAGAGGTAGACATAGAGAATGGACCTGAGGACATGGGGTGGGAGGGGGAAGCTGGGGTAAAGTGAGAGAGTAGCATCGACATATATACACTACCGAATGTAAAATAGTTGGCTGGTGGGAAGCGGCACCACAGCACAGGGAGATCGGCTCGGTGCTTTGTGACCACCTAGAGGGGTGGGATAGGGAGGGTGGGAGGGAGTCTCAGGAGGCAGGGGATATGGGAATGTGTATGCATATGGCTGATTCGCTTTGCTGTGTAACAGAAACTAACATGGTATTGTGAAGAATTACACTCCAATAAAGATCTGTTAAAAAAAAAGTCCTATTTCTTGAAAGCCAGACCTTAGTGTATGTTCATGAAGTGGATATGCGTGGATTTATGACACTTGAATGCAAGAAAAGTCGAATGTCCAATTTCAATCTTGTAGTTGGGTTTGGGAGTAATTCCTCGTCTGCTTGCAGAAGCAGCCCTCTCAGTGTTCCTGATGTTTCCTGCTTGTGGCAGAAATAGTGTGATATCTCTGCCAGACTTTCGTTAGCTTCACTTGTCCCTACCTTCTAAGCACAAAATTCACCTTCTCCTGTCACTTGGGAATAAGCCAACTTAATTCGCTTCCACTGGATCCGAATCAGAAAAAAAATAAAACAAAACAACCTGTTAATTGTAGGACAAAGGATTCCAGAATTCAAAACTCTGCTTCCCACAGAATAAAAATAAAAAAACTCTGCTTTTTATTTTTGGGGTCTATCGGAGCAAAGGGAGAGATACTAATTTCTCAATAACTTTCTCTGTTAAAATTATTATCTCCAAATTGTAGGAAAGCCAAGATTTTATCATTAAATAATAGTAACTATCACTCTTTATAAGGATGCTTATTATTTGACATACAGTTATTTCTCTGTTTCTCTAGCACTGCACCATCAAGATTTTGAGCTCCTGGAGAGCAGGGACCATATTGCCTTTCAAATTCAAGAGTTCTGGGACAGGGGTGTTTTCAGGACAATGACCCATAATCTAACATTATAGGTATGGTTTATACTTTGTTTCACCAATGGCAGATGAATTCAGTGTGATTTAGATATTCTCATGTTCTGTATACCTTTGGAAGGGTTTTACTGTTGGCATCAGCAGAAGCTTCTCCATGGTCACTTTCCCAGGAGAAAGCTAATAGGGTGGGAATGCAGAAGAGGGGCCTAGTTTTATTTGATGGATAGCATGCACAGATTTCTAACTCGGGATTTAGAGAGATGGCTATGACAGGGATTGCAAGGGAGTTTCTTGCATTCTACTGACTCCATGAGGTATCTTCTCACCATAGCCATTCCAAACACCTTTTGGCTTCAGTGCATAAGAGCCGTATTTTAATAATACAATTAAAAAGTTATTGTACATATTTTGAGTTTGGCTATAGGGTTGCCCATAATATTTTCAATTGCTACCGTGTTAACTGTAAAAATGCACTGTATTCCCCCGAATCATGTATCTTGGGGTAGATGTAAATTGCCTGTGTCTAATATCAAGACTTGTGCTGTCTGTTCTTTGTGCCAGAAACTCCAGGGCATCCCAAGAATACGTGTGATTGTGTGGGGAGAGCATCAAAGCGTCTCCAATACCTATTTGAAAAGCGTCACCTCCTTTTCTGTTATAATGTCATTGCCCAGAAAAATATCACTAATAATTTTACAGCTAAATTCCTTTGAATGCAGCACTCTGCTTAAAGATAAATAGATTTTATCTTTGTGGTTTTGCTTTTTCTAACATATTCATTGAACTCTAATAAGTAAAAATTTTTAAATGAATAGTTCAGCCACTTCTTTCTGCTAATTTTCTTCACCGTCAGGAAGCTACATGAAGCAACAAGATAGAGGTGAATAAAATTGAGGATCAGAATGAGGGAAACTGGAGAAGCAGGTAATTTATGTATTCGACAAAGCACTTTCATTACGCAGAAAATTGTTACAATTTTGTGCCAGTCACAGTGAAGCTGTGCTCTGTCTTTATGATCAGACTTTTATAATCTTTTGACCTGGCAAGAAGTACCCTGACTTTCTAATTTTCTTGTTAGAACCCTATATCTCTTACAAGTCCTGGCCTCTTTTGATCTTTCCTAAACAATGGTACCCATGGCAGTCTATGGAGCCAAACTCACCTTTTCCTATCATCCCCTAGACAAATACAGAGATGGACTTTCTTTTCCAACCCCGGTTCATACTTATCTTCAGGAATTCAACCTTAGACACATGAATGGCATTTCTGACTTTGTTCAGGGCACAGCCTTCCCCTGTCCTTGGCCTCAGTCTTACTACTGCAGACTTTTCAGTTATGTGTGCTGGAGACAAAGTGTAGTGCCTTCTAATCCCTGAGGAGTGAGGGGCGGTGAGGGAAATTTGGTGGGAGGTATTTCAGTTCATCTTTGGGGGCTTTAAGTTCATGCTGCTTCTAAATAAGTACAATTCTTTTTACTTCTGTTTATTTCCTCTTTACTTGCCTCTTTTTGTGCTTGTAGTTGTTTATTTGTGGTTTGTTTATTATTACTTTTTAATTTGTTTCCTGCACAGGAAACCATTCTAATACATATAATGTGTGTTTTAAAAAAATGTGTTCTTGAAAAGTGTGTATTATTTGGAGCCTCTGTTTAATTTCTGCATTTGTTATGATACAAATCACATTGTATCTTACTCTCTGTTATCCAGCAGTTTGCTTTTACCATCCACGCATATTGTTCTGTGTACATTTGCTCCGTACTTCCAGCCATTCATGGTACTCCTTGGGTGTGCATTTACCACAATTAACTTTTAATCCATCAGTGGTGGACTTCTAAATTGAGATTAGCTTCCTGCTGAGACAAACACCACCACAGTGAACATCTTGTACGTGCTTCCTTCCAGACAAGTGTGAGAAATTTGGAAGGAAATACACCTAGGAATGGAATTGCTAAGACATATGGTATGCATACGTCTAATTTGACTAAATAGTCCAGACTGCTCTTGAGAACAGCAGCTTTTGTTTAATCTCCCACCAGCAGTAATGTAGGAGAGTTCCTACACACACACACACACACACACACACACACACACACACATACACACACAGGCATATACACACATGTACATGCACATATGGACTTGCACACTTGTACATATACACATCTTTACCAGAATTTGCTTAAACCAACTTCTAATTTTTTGCCTTTTTTTAATAGCTGTAACATAAAACTAATGGTGGTTTTAATTTACATTTCTTTGATTGTTGCATGTTTTTCTTCATATTTGTTTTGGATTTCCTGTTCTGTAGATTGCCTGTTTATATACTTTGCCCATTTTTTAATTAGGATTGCTGTCTTCTGGCTGACTTAAGCAGCTTCTTCCGTCAAACTGAGTGTATTAGCAGAGAAGGATAAGATTTACTTCTCTTCTTTATAGCTTCCCACTCAAGACCTGTGTAATTTTACCATTCATCAACCATGTGAAGATAATTTTTAAAGATCTGTTAAAATTATGAGCATTAATGTTAAGTTGATTTATTAAGAAGTTATACAGTTGTTTCTTCTTCTTCTTTTTTTTTGATCCTATCCACTTGTAGGCAACTTGGCAATATAAATAGGAATGGAGCTGTTAAGACTTTCTTTGTTAGGACAAGTTCCTTCAATTATCAGAAGGTAAAGGGAAAATAAAATTTGCATCTGATCCCACTTCTGCATAATGAACAGCTAATCATCTGCTCCACTGTGATAGAAATGGAAGTGGGTCTTTCCAAGCATCCTCTCTGAAATTAGGTGTTGCTCAAGCTCATCCTTTGGATCCAGCCCCTCATATATACTCCTTCTAATTTCTGTCTTATGGACTTAGGAATAATAGGGAAAATAGAACAAAATGTGAAAATAACCTGGACCAGGACTATAGTGTTAATTAATGCTGCATGATTTTGAAAAAGGCACTCAAATTCTCAGGGCCTCATTTCAGTTTCCCAATCTATAAAGGAAGAAATAAAGCTGTATGATGGTAACAGTCTCTTAGCCAAAAACCAAAAACAAAGTCAAAAATATTACTAAACTCTTCAAATTATTTCCAAACTTATAAGGGCTTACCAGCAGAAGCCTTTAACATGAATTTTTCAAGACAAGAATGGAATCAGTTGTAAGGAAACACCCAGTGTAAGGGAGAGTTCTTTGTAGAGCATATGACTAACGAAAATATTTTAACACTGTAGATAAATAACCATTACCTAATAGCCTTGACATTACTCTGTAACAGATTTTTGAGCACATGTGTCATATTTTTATGTCAGAATTTTAAAGCCCATTATATACGAATAGAAATTCTTAACTCCCTGAAGATATGTATGGACCTCTTATGTAAAATGGTTACTTTTTAGCCTACACTAGACTTTCTGTGTTCGGTGGAATGTTAGTAAGTTTTACTTGAAAGAGGACCCCCTGAATAAACATATTTTTCCAGCACATATTTATTCCCTACCATGTGTCAGGTATTATTTAGTTGCTAACGACGTTCTGGTAAATAATATAAACAAGGGTTGGTATTCTAGTGTAGGAAATCAGAATCTTAAAAATTCAAATTGTGATGGTTACTAAGAATGAAATAGAGCTGGTGATGTGGGACAAGTGGGAAGGGCCAATTCTCGAGAAGAGTTTCAGAAAGATGATATTTGAGCTGAGTCTTGAAGGATGAAGAAAAGCTAATGACAAGAAGAGCTGAAGGACATGTTTTTAAGCAGAGGAAACGTCAAGAACCAGTCCTTCATGTAGGAAAGGGCTTGGCAAGGCAAAGGTAGAGAAGGAAGCCTAGTGAACAAAAGAGTGATGGGCAAGGAGGAGTGTGGTGGTTGATAAGGTTTGAGAGTGCGGCTCAGGCTAGAGGTCATAAGGCCTTTTGGACAAATATATGAAGATTGGACTTTAAGAACATTAAACCCATTGGTATGCTTTAGGGATAAGCAGGGAATCAATTTATGCTTTTAAAAGCTCATTTGGCTACTTTGTTGGAATGGTTATGAGTCCAAGAGTGGAAGCAGAGATGTCAATTAGGAAGATATTGCAGTACTCCTGCGAGACAGGATGGCGCCATGGGCTACAGTAGTAGCAGCCATGGTGGAGGGAAGTAGACAGATATTCTTTTAGAGGTCAAACTCATAGACCTTGCAGATAGGTTAGATATGGATGGTGAGGGGAAAAGGGAGGAATCAAAAATGATTCCAGAAAATACTCAACTAAATAATTTTTTTAGTGGCTGACTATCTCTGAGCCTTTAATGTACATCAAGACTCTCCAAGTGGGGCATACACAGCATATTCGAACTTCTTTGCCCATGAAATCCCAGGCACATCCTTTGTCCCTGCATTTTTAGATTGACATTCACCTCTTGATGCCTTGAAAATTAAAATATCTAGTGGAAAAAGTATCTATTTAAAAGAAAGATTAATAGAGTTTATTTTCTTCCTTCAATGTATTCATTCGTTTAATCATCATCTACATATTCAGCAAATATCTACTAAACACTCATTATGTTTCAGACTCTGTAATGGGATCACCAAAGTCAGTAAGACAGGATCCTTGAGGCTACATCTATAAAGAACTATTTTTTGAAGATTAATTTAAAGGAAGGAATTGAGTGACGGGAAGATAAAAAGGAAGCAGAGTTAGTAATAGGTCCCTGAAAATATTTTGCAAAAGAATTTTGGAAGAGAGTTAAATAAATTTGCAGTAACATAAGGGAGGATCTTGGGACCGCAGTCACTTGGAAAGGAGGAAGTTGAGACACATATATGGGTGGGCTAGGCCAGGTCAGATTGTTCTACAAAGTCCAGAAGGGTTTGATACACGGTGTTGGGTGAAATGAATAGTGTGACTATGGATGTTGGCAAGTGGTTAGAAGTACATCCTAGGCCAAGCTAAGTTAATGCAACTTAACTCAGAATTTCCAGTCAAATTCCCTGTGAATAGATGTGTGCTGAGAGTCAA
Source organism: Phocoena phocoena (assembly GCF_963924675.1). Classification (NCBI taxonomy): domain Eukaryota; kingdom Metazoa; phylum Chordata; class Mammalia; order Artiodactyla; family Phocoenidae; genus Phocoena; species Phocoena phocoena. The sequence goes on from NC_089229.1 coordinate 87,761,934, forward strand.
TGGTGGTCCCAACAAAATGTATTGAATGGTACCATGTAACTATAAAGAGCCACTGTCATCATATCTTCTTCTATATTGTGAGGTCTTGCCATTAGAAATTATGGTGCACTGCAAGAATTTCTAGAAATTTTGAAGAGATCAGTTTGACCTATGAGTTTCAGTGCTAGACATGGTGAATTTAATTCCAAACAAATGCTGTGGACCCTTCTTGAACTTTAGGCATGTGCTATGCTATAATAATAGTTTAGCAAAAGAGTCCTGATTTTCCATTATTGTTATTTTCTAATATATCCAGAAGAATTTGAGCTTTGTTGAAGATTGTTTATCCAAGAATGAGGTATAAAAAGAAGTACTGATGTGAACATAGGAAATACTCATTAGGAAACATTGGGATACTGTTCAGGTATCTCTACTAAAGAATATAAAGTTTATGGAATTTTCCCCTTACTTCACTCTCTCATGCCATGACTCCCTCTGAACAGAGGGCTGCATTTGCATGTTGTTAGGGTCACAGATCACGTTCCTAGGGAATAAAAAAAATGGATCTGTCGAATTAGTAAATCCTGTTCACACCGTAAATTCTTTTTTATTCATATGAATTTGGAGCATGAACATGGTGCTTGCAAAGTGAGGGCACTTTACATATTCTGAAATAAGAATAAGAAGTGACTAGGGAGATAAGAACAGTATGATAAGAGTTACATTTATGTAATAAAATTAATTCAGAAAACCTGCTGTATTTATAACCTAGAAGAGGTTGTCCTTTTTCAAGGGAGTTAAAATGGACTGAAATATATAGAAAAATTACTTGAAATCCTTCCAAACACATTTTTTATGTAGTTCTACGAAATATATATATTTATTTAAAATAATGACTTATCTAAGTGAACAAAAGCATATACTAAGTAAATGCCAGATGCTCATCATACTAAAACAAAAGTCCTGCCTGGTATCAGAAATCGCCTTCAGATGAATGAACATGTATCCGTATCTTCCATTTACCCCTCCAGATCTGTTCTCTCCCTTCACCCCCCTACTATTGGCCTTGGGAAGCAGATGTGCATAGACTATTAATGGACTCCCTTGCCCTCTCATTTTTGATTGGGTTTGCCAGTGGAGGGCTCTGACAGAAGCCAGAAGCAGGAGAAGAATATTTATGCCCTTGACTGTCTTCCTGGGGGGTTTCCTTGGGCTGGAACGTTCCTCCACAGAAGGGTATAGCCCTTCTTCTGGTGACCCATTATATTGACTCCTCCTTCCAGGTTCTAGTGACTGCTCCCTAACCTTGACCTAGAGATGTAAACTGCTCTCATGTTATTTCGCTGTCCCTTGTGTTCCCACATCTTTGTGGATAATCCCTTCATTATACTCTCTTTGAACTATCATATCTGTATTTGTCATCTGTTTCCTGTTGGGACATTGACTGATTAAATCTGAAAATAAATCTTGTCCCTGGAGGCTCCTAAAGGGATCTATCTTCATGTGACATATAATAAGATCTCAAGAATGTATTGCCAGGAAAATTATATTCTCCTGGCATTATAGGAATTATATTCTTATCGTATGCCAGACACTATGAAAGATCTTTAAAATGCAAAACGGTATTTCCAAATCAGAGATATTTGTAAATTAGAATTCCTGAAAGATAGAGAGCTTTGGTTGGATTGAGGAATGATGCTTCAGATACTCTGTCTTATCTTTAGGAAATGTTGCTTGTGAAGCTCTGGCCAACCTGAGAGACTTACGGAAGCTCTCCTCTCTTCAACATTTATTTATTCGTGAACGATTTATTGCTCACACATTGTATATAAAACATCACGCATTTAACCCCTATTTAACAAATGGAACAATTGGGTATCCTTGCCTTATGTCACAAAAGTAGTAATTGGTAGAATCAGGACTTGAACTTAGATATTCTAACTCAAAATTTCATAGATTTCCATTACACTGTGTATGAATGAAACAAAAAATCCCTTCCTTAGTATATTAAGAGTAAAGGACAAACACACGCGTCTAATATTCAAATTAGGATGGAAAAGTTTCAAGGCAAAATTAGAGCTAGAATGTGTTTACATATAGGAAATGTAGAGAGCACTTTTGGTGAAGCTTCTCTTGGCTTTTTGGAAAAGGTGGTTAAGTCCAGTCCTAAAGTCCTGTTTAGCCATGTTAGATCCATGGAAGGTATAGGGGCACTCAGGTCATGGAGAACCTTGGAATGCTAAGCCAGGGAATTTGAAATGGATCTCCTAGTCAATAGGTATTGTTTAAAAGTATTTGATCAAGATTGTGTGTAACATCAATGAATAATCAGTTAAGGTTTATGAAAATTAATTTGGCAGAACTTCAGAGAATAGATTGGAGATTTAAGAAAGAAAAGGCAGGTCAGTTAGAAAACTTGATACATGAGAAGTGACAAGAATTAATGATAAGGTGACAAAGGGAATAAATAAGAAAAATGCAGGAACAGAAATAAAAAGATGCAATGACTAATTGGATTTTAGGAAATAGGAAAGAAGTTAAAGATGCCCGAAGTTTTGACCTTGAATTAATGGTAAGATAGTGCTTCTAAGAGCAGGAAAAAAAAAAAAAGGAAGTAATTTTCTTGAAGGAGAGAGAGGTAGGAAAGAATAAAAACTTAGTTCTGAAAATGTTGATTTTGACACTGTAAGGTAAAACTTGTAGGTAATATTGGAATGTAGAAATGAAGCACAAAGTCAAGTTGATTGGAGTCATCTGTATGATTATTTAGTAGATGTCTTTTCTTCATTTATAGAACATGGGTGGTCAGGGTTGGAGGGATGGTGGGAGGCAGTGTGGATCAAGGGGGAGCAGTGTCAAGACAGGACATCCTTGGAGGTCACGTCAAACTGGGAGATGTGTTTATGCAAAGCTGCTCTGGCAGAGTGTGGTCAAGGTTGTATCTTAGAATATAGTGCTTAGTGACAAGTTAAGTAATAACATAAAAATAGAAAAATAATTAGCAAGTTTGGTAGCTAAGAGGGAAGAGAAAAAGATGCACATGCTATAAAAAAAATACTGCTTTGAAGAGCTACTTAGTCATAAGTATGGCTAGTGAGTATCCAGTACTGTTGTACCAGAATATTGTGATGAATATTGTGAAGAATAGGGTGGTTGCTGAAAACCTTGGTGAATGAGGGTGATCATGTAAAAAGAAGAGGACAGAGAACTTAGGTTTGGAGGATGCCTATGTTTGAGCGTGGGGTACAGTGGAGGAGGAAAAATGAAAAGAATCAGAGAAGGAGGATACTAAGATGCAGTTACAACTGAGGAAAGAAAAGTTTTTCAGGATAAAGAAATAGTCAAGTTCTCATGATGCTAACTGACGGAAGGTCATTGAAATGAACAATGATGATATTGAAAACTTTCGAGAATGGATTTTCGATATACTGTTGGACTGGAAGGCAGAAGGTGCAGAGTAAAGGCAGCATGGTGTGGTGTAAAGGGCAGGAGTTCTGAAGTGTGACAGACCTGAACTGGAATCCTAGTTCTGTCACTTGCTAGCTGTATCAATTTGGCAAAATTACTTAGGAATACTCTTAGTTTCCTAAGCTGTAAAAAATAATTCCCAGTTGTATGATTCTTATAAGGATTCAGTGAGGCAGGTGAAATTGCTTGGTAGAATGCCTAGAACATAGAAGACTCTTAATTATATCCATTCCTTTAAGAAAATATTAAGTGGTAAGGAAGCAGAAAAAAATTAAGAATAGGATAATCTTTTGAAAAGTTTCATGGTGAAAGGACCTGAGAGATTCGTAGGGAAGATTTTTTTAGGATAATTGGAACTGAGTATGTTTGCTTATAGAGGAGAGGAACCAAGAGGGGATAACGAAAGTGAGGGGTCAAGCATAAAAAATAGCTGATGAATCAAGAGCATGGATGACAGAAGATCAAGGATTTAGGATCAGGTGCACAGGAAGAAGAATTAGTCTCAGAAGGGAACATACACTGCTTTGGTGACTATTTGGAGGGAGAAGACAATAAATATGTTTTTAAGTGCAGAGAAAAGAAGCTGTAGGAGCTCTTTTTGAAAGCATGTGTCTTCTTAGTAAAGAACAAAGTCATTTACTAAGTGAAAGAATGATGAAGTAGAGCTTGAGTAGAGCAGAAAACTTTGAAAGCATATCATGAAGAAGGCCACGGGAGTCAATAGAAAAGAATAAATTGATTGCTCATCAGGAATGAGAGATCAGTGACTGATGTGGAGTTGAGATAGATAGGTTTTGTAAGCAGACAGGGTAGGGGGTCCCCGGGGAAAGAAAACCAGGTGTAGCTTTCTTGACATAAGAGAAGTCATATTTTGCCTAAGGCATTTCATGACCTAAGCCTGGCCACATGCTTGCCCTTGTCTCAGCAATTCATGATCTTAAGGGAACAAAAGAATGCAGAAACAAGCGACTGTTATCAGACAAGAGAAGTAACAATCGCAAAGATAACTTATTAGGCACCCAGTTCTCTTTCAATGGTAAAGACTAGCCTAAAGCACAGTCTTGAGCTGTTTGCAGAATTTAAATCCCCCCTCAACCATCAGATCAACTGGAATCTAAGGGATGATGAGGTTGACCTTTTCTGATCCTCCTGGCATTACTTCAGTCAACTAAAGCTTGGACTCAGTGGACCTCTGCCCTAATTCTATGCTGAATTCTCCTCTGCTCAAGCCCCTTCATGAATATGCATGTACCATTAGCTTAAAACGTCCCAATTTTGCTGTCCAGGTAGACACTGCTTTGGGAAGGATCCCTGGTGTTCTCCTTAATTGCTGAAAGTAATAATAAATCCTTCCTTATCCAGATTTTTGGCTTGGTTGTGTCTATTGGCTTGATACCCACCAAGAGGCTAACCCAGTTTTCAGATAACAAAGGGTGTAGTTGGGTCTTGTACACTGTGGTGAAGGTCCCAACAAAGAAGGAAGATTGAAGCCTGTTTTAGCTTCAAGGCACGCCTGAGGCTAAGGCACATCCCAGAACAGCTGGGACTCACCCTGACATAGGGGTAAGTTGCAGGGTGTACACCCCTCCACGGATCTCTGAGCAGAACATGAGATGGTCATTTGACTAACGCTCTGGACTAGCACCCCAAAGGGAAGGGCAAAAAATCTTTGACAGAGGATCATGTAAAATTGACCAAAAATACTGTACATGGCTTTTGGAGAACTTGATTTTCTTCAACTTGTTGGAGGAAACATCTCTCTCCATTTGGAGTGGGAAAAGAGCAAAGGTTTTCATCAGAGCAGGAGGCAGCCAATAGCAGCTTCAGAATGCAATCAACTGCCTTATAATGAAGAGTCCCAACCTCAGCCTTGGGAATCGGCAGAGGAATACATCGTTCCTAAAGAGGCAGCAAGTAGTTATGGTTTACAAAGTCTTAAGGCTAGTTAAGCCTACCATGCTTTATGCACCTATTATCATGATTTACTTGTTCATTTGCTCATTAATTCACTGAGTACCTACCATATGACAGACAATAATGGACTAGATACTTGGGATAGACGAGGTCCGGATTCTGATGGAGCTAACATTCCAGCTGGAAATAGGATTGGGGGAGAGAATACTGGAATATTAAAAAAATATCACACTGAGTCTTCAGAATCTGAAGGATTTTGTGTGTGTATGTGTGTATATGCCTGGGCACATAGTGCAGGTTTAAATGTAAGAGTGTGTGTGTGTGTGTGTGTGTGTGTGTGTGTGTGTGTGTGTGTGAGATAAAGGTTCCGAGAAAAGGTAGTAACTGTAGATTTTCCTGGCTATGCCAGCCTCCATATAAAGAAAGTAACTACCAGATAATATTGTGGGAATGCTTTTAGGTATAGGGTAGCATAAGTTAGTGAAATACCTTTTTTACTCGTTTTGTTTTAAGGTTTGTTGCCTATCAAAGAAAAAATTTGATATTCAGTATTGTCAAGATTACTGTGGTGAGCTAAATACTTTTATGCTACCAACTGGATTATAAATTGTTAAATCTTTCTGGAAAGCAATTTGGCAATATATATTAAGAGCATCAATATGTTCATCTGTTTTCAACATGTGATTATAGGGAATTTATCTTAAGGGAAATAATGTATAATGTGGGCAAAGCTTTATGCACAGAGATACTATAGCCTAATTAATAACAAAAATAAAATGCTAAAATTTTAAATTATGCATGAATAGAGAAATGGTTGTCTTGTTATTATACATGAATATCATGTAAATAATTAAAATTATGTGCTCAAGGGGTTTTAATGACATGGGACAATATTTATGATACAGGAGGTTATATAAAAAGAACAGGATACAAATTTTTATATACTGGATATCCTTAGTATTTAAAACAATTCCATAAAATTGGATGGAAGGAAATTGGCCAACATGCTTTATACTTTAAGCATTTTCTGTGATTTGCACATGTGACTTTTATATCCAGAAATACCAATAAATATTATTTTTAAAACCCTGTGTTAAAGTGGGTGTTAAATGCTTCTGTGATTGTTCCATAAAACATTAAGCCTTACTCTGGAATGATCTGGAAAATCAACACATATATAACCATAATATGAATACAAATTTTTGCAAAATAATTTGTCAGATGGGTATATTTTAGGGCAATGAGAGCAATTTTCCTTGCTGTTTTTCTTTAGAAAGATTTTGCTTAATTTTTTAACATGACAGATGAAGGCCTGTCCTTGGTCTGTGCATGGTGAACCCAGTGAAGTAGTAGAAATGGCCTTTAATGGACAATAGGAAATGATTTCAATTAATAGAAGTAAAGGTGTGTTAGTTTAAGATTAGAACAATATATCTTAACATGTGGTCCTAGAGTCCCTTTCATTGGAATCATCACCCATAATTGTTTAAAATGTAGATTTTTCTGACCTATTAAATCAGAATCTGAGGATGGGTACTGGAAAGTTATAGTTTTAATGATACACCCTAGGTAATCCTCCTGAGATTCTCTAAGATCTACAAGTTGAGGAAAAGTTTGAGATTTAGACATTTTTGCCTAGGATCCTTAATAAACACTTGCTCCAATGTTTATTAAGTAAAATTAGACCTTTTTTCAATTGCATGGATCCAAACTATAAGGCACTTTGCTTCCCTGATAAGTGGGACTTGGGGGCTGGGGCCCATCTACTGCTCGACTGCAGTCTTACTAGAGAGGTTTAGATTTGGATTTCTTTGAGAGCAGACACAAGTGGTCAGTAACATTGCTGGGACTAGTGATAGGGGACAGCTTGGCTAGAAAACAGCAGCCCACCTGTTCCAGTTCCTTTGGGGGTATCCTTTGGGTGAAATGCTTGCCTAGGGCATTTAAGTCATTGCAGGGTAGAGTTCACAAGTCTCAAGGAAACAGGCCTCCACAGAGAGCTGCAGTACCCTAGAGGTTAAGAGTGTTAGGAGGTAGTCACACTCACCACCTACTATGTGCCTGTGTGAATTAACCAACTCAGGTCTTAGATTCTTCTCATGTAAAATGGGGTTACTACTAGTAGCAGCCTAATGATGAGAAGTTGTGTGTAAATCATCTAGCACAAGGTCCAGCCTGAAATAAGCACTTATATATGCTTGTAGTGATGACTTCACAAGAGCTGGACTATATAAGCTTGGGAGTCAAGCTTTTCCAGTTGATTCTTCGAAGACCGTGTTAGGTATCAGAAAAGCCTGGGGACTGGAGTAATTCTAGATTATTGTGTGTTTGGGGGGGATGGCTGTGGATCCAATAGTCCTTCATATGAGCTAGATTTTTGATATCTGTTGGTTTCATGGAACATCCAACCTTAATGTTACTTATTGAAATCTACCCGCTCAGGGTTGGTGTAGGACTGAACTGAGTTAGGTGAAGTATCATTCACAGAATGACTTTCATTTGCGTACCTTCTCCAGTTACAAAGAAAGTCAAAAGTCATTCCTGCACACACACACAAGCACACACACATACACAGCCTTAACCCTGGCCACCTCTATTAATACTTCTGGGGTGCCGCATTCTATAAAACCATTTTAGGTTCTAAAAGTGTTTCTGGCTTTATGATGGTCCTTACCATGAAATACATTTCCATCATCATTTTCTTGACTTACTGGTAAATATTCCTTGAATAAAATGATTTGGTAGACTTGTCCCTAATTTAAACCTGCATCTGGAACTCCCTGGAGGTCCAGTGGTTAGGACTCTGTGCTTTCACTGCCGAAGGCTCAGGTTCAATCCCTGGTCGGTGAACCAAGTTCCCGCAAGCTGTGTGATGTGACCAACCATCCCCCCCCCTCAAAAAACAAACAAACCCCCCCCCCAAAACTTGCATCTGCAAAGTGACAGGCATGTCTAGTGGCTTCTCAACTTTAGGCAAATAACCTCTGCCACCCTCCCTGCTCCCCCGAAACAAAGTAATCAGGTCAAGACAGTTACCACGAGCAAAAATCCTTTATATAATCCAGTTGCCTAACACACTTCTTGAATAAATGACGTATCCTAACTTAGGATACATCACCAGATTCAAGTCAGAGAGTATCCTCTGCCAGTCCATATGAGTGCGGGTCACTGGAAGATCTCTTCGTAGAATTCTTCTTAGGGCTTCGTTTGATAACTCCTGTAATTCTTCTAAGACTGCAGCTTGAAATTTATTCTCTTGCTCTTCCACAAGCCTCGTGAAATTTAGAGCCAGTTGAGCTTGGTTAACTACTTCCAAGCTTTCTTTCAGGTCCTTGGAGATTTCGACATGAAGGTTGACACATCTGAAGAAGTGAGCTTGCACAAAAATTCTCCCTGTTACCTGGGTTAGAAATGGATTGACTTGGAAAATCCATTTCGATTTCCAAAGGCCATTCCAGTAACCTCCTGTTTCGTAGCTGTGATCTTCAATGCAAGCGATCAAGAACTCTTTATTTTTCACCGTTTTTCTCAGCACATTGCAGTTTCCCTTTGGATAGTGGTCATTCACATACAGCTTTAAGGCACACAGAACAACAGTCCTCAGGTGCTCCGTCTCATTCAGAATGATGCCGTGACTTTGGATGTCTTTTAACTGGTTTTGAAGCAGGTCGAATTTGAAAGAAAGTTTGCTCTGGTAGTCAAAAAATCGGTAGTTACCCACTACGTTGTGGTGAGACAGGAGGACCGCATTCCCATCGATGGAGAGTGGGACATAATATTTTTGGCAGTGTTGGTGGCCTGCACACTCACCTAGATGGTGCATGAGTTTTTCATCATGGATAAGCAGACAGAGATCATCAAAGACATTTACAAATTCCCCTGGAGGAGCCTGCATTAACAGTCTGAGAATTACTTTTTCTTTCTCTTTCTTACTCAGATCGCTAAGTGACATGTTTGGTTGTAGCAGAAGCAGAGCTTCTGAAATAAACAGTGTTCAAAGATGAGAAAACATTCCATGGGACAACCTTCCCATCAAGGTGTTACACATTCAGCTTAAGATTACCATGTCTGACCATGAAAAAACAGGTTGTCTGGCAAACTCTGAGTCTCCTGATGAAGTCATAAAGAAGCTTTCTCTATGAGGTATGGAACTTTCAGTGATATCACATTAGGTGTTCAGACCAGAAGAAAAACATGATAGTCACCTGACAGCATGGTGCGTAGCCAACCAGCTATAAGAATTTTGAAGATTTTAAGAACTTAGCCTCCAGAACAGCCTTCTTCAAAAGTGGTGTGTCTCTGTGTGCATTGTATGTTGTCAGGGATCTAGAGAAGCAGCCCAGAGTTTCTAGAGTGTCTGGCAACCCCTTGCACCTTTTGGGGACCACAATGGCATTGATGTATAATCAGGCCCTCAGAATAACTGTCCCCAACCCAATGGAAGCATGCTATGCTGAAAGGTTTGAGGGGTTTAAACAAAACAGTAAAAATAAAATGAGGTACGATGGCAGTTCATGGGAAAATGCCAGACAGCAAGAGATGATGCCTCATTTATAAACATTGTGGGTTTGGAAATGGTCATAACATAAGCAAGAAACCAGAAAGTTTTAAGGGCAGTGAAGTGAAGAGACCACATGTTACGTATGGTTTCTGTGGGATTTAAGTGTTGAGCTAACTCCAAAGAACAAAGGCAACAAACCACTGTGTTTTCTGCTTTCTTTCTAGAAAAGGGGCAGTGGCATCAGTGGATGAGTTTCAAGAAATCCCTCTCCTGCAAAGGGGCAGAGTTAATTATATTTGGAACTTGTGGCAACTCATAATGGGGAGAAACTTCTAAGCGAGGAGAAACGGAACTACAGGTCATGAAAATATGGAGAACAAATATCCACTCAGAGTGCTTTCTGTTCCTCTTTCCTCTTTTGATTTATCCCCTTTCCTTGATTCTTTTCTCATTCTTTTTGAAGAGTCCTGAACTTAAGTTTCTCTCATTTAAGCAAAAACTGCTTCCTTCCCTTTCTGCCCTGAGCTTTTCTGAGTTTCCCTAGCTTCCTGTATCTTTTTCTTATAATAACATGAGCTTTGCTGTATTAAGTCATTGCCATTAGTTTGAAGGGTTTCCAGTTAGTTCTAACAATCTGAAATTGAGTGTGTTGTTGAACAATTTTTACCAATACCTTTCACGATTTTATAGATAGTCGTGTTAATTCTTCTTAACCTTAGTTTTTCAATTTGAAGTGTCCTAATTTTTGTAGTTTCTCTGTAGATAATAAGCAAGCTTGATTATTTTTGTCTTCTCTTTCATACTAAATAGACACCATGACATTTTTTTTTTTACTCTTTTTTATGGTCCTTAAAATGTTGCTTTTCTGGGGCATGCGTGTAGCCTGACATTTGGCTAATGTAGTGGTAATAATCATATCATAAATCATAAATGGTTTGAACTCATTTAATGCCCCCACCTTCTGGAAGTATTAATTTGACCACTTTTCAGATGAGGAAACTAATGCCGAGAGAGATCAAGTGTTGACGTTCAGCTGTCTCCCAAGTTCACGTCTTCAGAAGATAGACTGTATTTCCCAAGTAATAGCTTGATTTCTCAAATGTTAATTTTTATTGTTTTCCTGTAATTTTTATTGTGTTATACCCTTTCATACCTTTACCACAGAGTAGTGCCTACTTAGTTTTTTAAAAATATTATTTATCATAAAATTGTTTTCTCATTTAAGCCTGAGATAGACTCTCCTCTGAAAATAAAAACATTGATCTGAAGAGAGGTAAAATATTCTTTAGTCATTTTTTTTTTTTTTTTTTTTTTTTTTTTTTTTTTTTTTTTATGCGTTACGCGGGCCTCTCACTGTCGTGGCCTCTCCCGTTGCGGAGGACAGGCTCCGGACGCGCAGGCTCAGCGGCCATGGCTCACGGGCCCAGCCGCTCCGCGGCATGTGGGATCCTCCCAGACCGGGGCACGAACCCGCGTCCCCTGCATCGGCAGGCGGACTCTCAACCACTGCGCCACCAGGGAAGCCCTCTTTAGTCATTTTTAAGTACTTAATGACTTTCTGTGAGAATTTCCTTAACTTCCTTTTTTGGTGTCCTTTGTACATGGTTTTTGTCCATGGTTCGGGATGACTTTAAATATGGAAAAATTACCCTAGAAAAAACTCTGAAATTACTTGAAAAATTAGATATTCGGTGCAATACTATTCACGTGAAGTATATTTTTAAGGTGAGATAATATCCGCCCTCTGCACACCCCACCCTAGGAAGGACTTAATCCAATATTGGAAAATGTCGATAACTACTTGGATGCTTTCTGAAGAAAATACATATGAAAGATTAGTCTCTTAAGAATTAAAGCAATTAATTATGCTAAATATATTTATAATCAAGACAAAGAGTTTAGGTAAGAAGTAAAATGAATTGATGATAAAATTTGAAATCATGCCAGGTTATTAGTTTAGAACAGTCTGCTGAGAACGTGGGAATGTTCACATCAGATTAGGACTGGTCATCTGATTAGATCAAATCATATAAATGATGAAATGGTAAGTGGATTGGATGTTAGTGATTTATAGAAGGCATGGACAATCTTCAGAAAAATTGCATTTTTCTCACCTCAAAGCAGACAAGCCGTAAATTCTCTTTGTTTAAAGAAGAATTAGTAGGAAGGGAACCTGGATCAAGTCTGTCCCTAGAGGACAAAGGGAAAGATCATGAAAAAAAAAGAAAAAACCAAGTGATAGCTGAGTTTTGCACTAGGAAGATGGCAGATTTCTTGGCGAGTCAGGCAAGAACCCTAGACTGGCCAGCTCAGATAGTTAGGAAGATAGGCATCCTGAATATGATTTGGTTTCTTGAAAGTGAGTAGCCAGATAACACAATCTGGTTGAAATTGTTACCAACTAACACAAACCGGGAAGCTTGTGTTATCTTACCTGCGAGCTACTCAGTTAGCCTGATATAGTTTTAGGGATGTTGGCAGACGCAGGTTTCCAGTTCAGAGAAAAAAGCTTGGCACTCACAAAAATAGCACCTGCCAGCATATCAACATTTTGGTGCCATGTCTCCTAGCCCCGTTCCCAAAGTGTGATGTGAGGAGGGTCAGGTGACATGTGCGCGCGCGGTGGGTGGCATTACCTGAGAGGGACCTCAAGTTTAGAAAGCCAGAGCTTTTATTATGGGCTGTAGGCCTGTCTGATCTTTGCCCTGGAGGCTGTCATGATCATTATTATCCTGGACAGTAAACAAACCTGCAGTTTTCCTCTGGAGGGAGATACTATCTCTTCATTACATAAAACATCCTTGAAGAGCTAGTCCTGAAGAAAGGTGGTTGGTGCCTCTGCTTAGACAATAAGCAGAAACACACAGCAGACCCTACAAGCATTTTTCTCAATAAGATTTAGCCCTCATGTTTACGAACCATAAAGAGGAGGTTCGAAAAAGAAAAGCTGTACTTCTCAGGAGACTGCAGTAAAAGACAAAGAATTCAGAGCTGTTTCTATGAATCCAAGTAGCTTGTGCTGCAGTAAGCTATCAGAATTTTAATCAATTCATGTCTAATACCACAAGTGAAGAACACAAGTTTCTGTGAAAGACGTTTACACGTAGAATTTTCCCTCGGTGGTATTGCCCAAAGGGAGAAAGAGCTATCTGCTTTCTGGTTTAATGAAATTCACATTCAACACAATATAGAGGTAGTAATATGCTAAATCTGTATCAAATGTGAAATATTGAAAATCTTATTTAGTGATTATCAAGTTGCTTTGAATTATCTGCAAGATAGAGATAGCTGTTTGAAATCCACTTGAGTAAAATGCATGCCATATTGAAAAGCGTCATGTAGAATGCTAAACAGTTATAACAAGTAAATAAGTAGCTCATTAACTGAAATTTATGATTATTTGGACATAGCAGGATTGAAGGTCTATTTTGTTTAGCAAAACCTTTTTAAAGTAGCTATGAAAACAATGTTAATTATAGAAATTAGAGGGGCAGAGTTTGCTTAGAATACTTCAAAAAAAACCCTTTAAAATGAACTCAAATACTTTAGAAGCATAAATTACATATAAACAAGGCTGATGATTATGATAAACCATTCTCTTCTATTAAAATAATTCCCCTAGGCCCTCTAATAGAAAATACTCCTTTGCCTTAGGCTAAGTTGCTGTGTATGCATTAAAATGTTGATTAAGTAATATGCTCAGGGAAAATGTATTGGCTAACTGAATTTTCTGGAAAGGTGAAGACCAAGTTTAAACATCTGACTCTTTTGCTTTAACTTTTGTTGCTAATCTTTCCACACTTCAGGGTACACATTTTAGCCGGAGCAAATAAAATGAATCATAATGAATCTTTGTTTTTGGTGGCCACACACACACACAAAATGCTCAGCTGTTGTCATTAGCAAGCTCAATGGATGTGGAGATTGTTCAGTCTATTAGTTGTATAGTTGTATACATTTGTGCACAATTCTAGTTGTATAGTACTTGGCAAGCCAGAAATTTCTGAGCAAATGTCTTAACCTGCAGAATGGGGATACTAATCTAGTTATTTTGCAGGATGGTTCTGAATATTAAATAAGATATCATTTGTGAATGTACCTAGTACCAAGCTAGGCATAAAGTAGGCACTAGATAAATATTAGTTGAAGCTACTTGATGATCATTCAAAAAAATATAGAAAATTACAATACATTCATTGATTTCCTAAGAAGCTGACATAAATTCTGACATGAATTTATTTTCTAAGGTGAAATTTTATTATAAAATTTGAATAAAGAACATGTAAATTTATGACCCTGTCAAAATATTGTAAACTTCTTTTTACAGAATTAATTATTGAGTCATGGCTTGAGCAGCAGTTCTCTAAGTTTCTTTTTTATCCCTTTACTAAAATTTTTTTTGATTGCTTTATTATTATCTTTATAGCATGTCAGCTATTTTTAGGAAATATTATGTGCCATTTCAATACATATAGCTAGTCTTAGATTACACTCTTGATTTTTGCTGAGTATGAAATAGTATTGTCTTCAATTTCAAGAATTTTTATTATTATAGGACTAACCTTAAGTTTTCAAATTCTCTAAGCAGTTAGCAACCATTATTAAATCTACACTATGTGCATGGCACTCTGTTAGAAACAGCGGATTGTAAAAAATAAACTGTATGTCTCTTTTAAGGAGAAAAGAAATACAGAAATTATTGTTTCAGAAGTAGATTATAATAAATTTCCTAGTGCTATCAGGGAATCTGAGAAGACACAGACTCTAACTGGGGCTTTTATAAAAGATTCCATGGTGGGGGTGGCATTCTTGCTGGACCTTGAGGAGTGAAAAGCAATATGTGTAGATCACATTGCTAGAAATGGTTGAAGAATCAAAGGTAAGCAGCCATGTCTTGAGTGTAGGATGCTCCAATGGGAGTGGTGAGAAATAGCTGCAAACGCAAGTTATGGCCAGATGATAAAAATCCTGACTGGTAGGCCGTGGAATTTGGACTTGCTTTTGTAGGCAATGGGTAGCCATTGACATTTTTTGAGCAGGGAAATACTGCATATTTTAGGATAAATCTGGCAGCAGTATAGAATGGATTGGGAGTTAGAAGGCAGAGAGATGAGTTAGGATATTTCTCTGCTGCCTCTGCCCTACAAATCTGCAACTTGGGTCAATTGAGGCACTTACATTTGTGTTTTGTTCCACCTCGAGTTTATGATTTCCTACCTTAGTTGGTTCTCCAGAGTCTAAGTTTATTTTTAATCTTATCTGAAAAATAAATTGCACCATATCCTCTTCTAAATGTTACAGTCTCTCTTTTAGCAGATAAACTGAAAGAATCCTTTACATTTCTTCCTGCAACTTCTTCAGTGTTCCATTGCAATAAATTGTGCCTTCACACCTATTTTGAAAACCTCTTTATTTCAAAAATGCT
Organism: Phocoena phocoena; assembly: GCF_963924675.1. Taxonomy (NCBI): domain Eukaryota; kingdom Metazoa; phylum Chordata; class Mammalia; order Artiodactyla; family Phocoenidae; genus Phocoena; species Phocoena phocoena. The sequence continues at coordinate 87,777,221 of NC_089229.1, forward strand.
AAATTCAATGGTTAGCTTCTCCATGCATTTTAGTTATCGCTCTTTTCTTAAACTTCTCTCTATTCTAACTCCTAAGACATAACTCTCTCCAAGTTTTTCTTTAAAATTTCATATCGTTCCTCCATCTGTCCTGTTAGCATTCCTCTCTGTTCTCCTCTTAAAGTTGAGTTCTTAATTTTCTTTCTTTTTACTTAACAAACTCTTCCTGAGCAATCTTAATGAGTCTTTCTCTGCCCCCACCGCCAATTTTATTGAGACATAATTGACATATAGTATTGTATTAGCTTTAGGTGTAACAGCACGATGATTTGATATATGTATATATTATGAAGTGATTACCATGATAAGTTTAGTAGACATTTATCTCTTCACATAGGTACAAAATTTTTTTCTTGTGATGAGAGCCTTTAAGAGTACTTTCTTAGCAACTCTCAAATATATGATATAGCAGTATTATCTATAGTTACTACACTGTACAGTACATCCCAGAATGATTTATCTTATGCCTGGAAGTTTGTACTTTTTGACCACCTTCATCCATCCTGCCCCTCTTCTACGCCCTAGCTGTTCTCATCCACTTCACCATAGCTAGAGAACCACTAATCTGTTCTCTAGCTATGAGTTCATTTTTTTTTTGATTCCATATGTACATAAGATCATACAGTATTTGTCTTTGCCCGTCTGGCTTATTTCACTTAGCCTAATGCCCTCAAGGTCCATGCATGACATCACAAATTACAGAATTTCCTTTTTTTTTTTTTTGTGGTACGTGGGCCTCTCACTGTTGTGGCCTCTCCCGTTGCGGAGTACAGGCTCCGGACGCGCAGGCTCAGCGGCCATGGCTCACGGGACCAGCCGCTCCGCGGTATGTGGGATCTTCCCGGACCGGGGCACGAACCTGTATCCCCTGCATCGGCAGGCGGACTGTCAACCACTGCGCCACCAGGGGAGCCCTCCTTTTTTATGGAAGAAAAATATTATATATATTTATATGATGTATACACACACACACATATATATCTCATACTCTCTTTATCCTTGTAGGTTGTTTCCATGCCTTGACTATTGTAAATAATGCTGCAATGAACACGGGGCGGTGCAGATAGCTTTTCAAGATAGTGATTTCGTTTCCTTTGAATGAGTGCCAAGAAGTGAACTTGTTGAATGATATGGTAGTTCTATTTTTAGTTTTTTGAGGAACTTCCATATTGTTTATGACCATTATTTCAACTCTTTATCAAGTAATTCACTTATTTATTTTAATAAGGTCTGTTTCTGGGGTTTTATCTTGTTCTTTTGTTTGGAACGTATTCCTCTGTTTCTTCATTTTCTTTACTCTCTGTCGGTTTCTGTGCCTTGGTTCTGGTTTGTCTCTCAACCTCTGTGATAGTGCAAGCAGCCTACTTCATTCTTAATGGCTCCCAGTCATTGAGGGTGTACCAGGACCTGGCAGTGTCTCATAACAGAGGATCAGGCAGCATCTAGATGCAGGCTGATTGGAAGCTGGACCCTCAGGCAGCAGCTTGTAAGGTGTGCAAATAGACATCTTTCAGGAAAAGACTGGAAGATGGGGGCATCAGTCCATCCCCTCTGACCGGAGCCCCAGAGGGACTGCCAGCCAAGGACTTTCTCTTTGTTTGGCAGGGTTCTGCTGAACCCGTGAACACAAGCCCCACTGGCGGCCAGAGCCAGGCTATCAAGGGGTGTGTCCTCTGGGAAACAGCTTGTGTGCACAAGCTCCTGGCCTTGGCGACAGTCTCCAAGGTATGGAAATAGGCCTTCTTCAGGAAAGACTGGGACTTGGGTGCCTCTGGCTGCTGTATCTGTGCAATAGAAGCAGAAGGAAACAGAAAAAAGAGAAAAAACCAAGTTTGCCAGGTAGTTTAAACAAGTATGTCAGAGTTTGGGAAGAAAGTTGCAAGTCATATGATTTCCTAGAATATATTCTGAATACTTTGTTTTTAGTGTAATTTCAGAGATAATTTTAAATGTTAAATTTTATTTTAAAATTTCTTGTTTTGATAGATCAGCTTTCTCATGTCATTTTTAAAGCAACATTTCATCTTTTTACTAACAAACTGAGCAATGGAGAATGGTGACAAAATGAAAAGGCTTAATTCTGTTTTCTAAAGTGTACTATCAGAATGACTAACAATAGAGTTATTTTAATATGTTCTTTTATCCTCCTGTATTCAGTCATTCATTTAAACATGTAATCACTAGCCTCCTACTTTAGGGTAGGTCCAGTACCAGGTACTGGGAATAAAAATAAGTATAAAATATCTACCTTCATGGGATTCATAGTCTTAAGGTAAAAGATACATTTTAAAATTATACATAAATAATGAAAGAGTTGTTTGGGAAAGTTCTTTTTGTAATGCTTGCAAAGAATAACCACTTAATGAGCTTCGTGGTTTTTCTTTTTTGTAAACAGGAGAAAGATGGCTTCATTACCCTTATTTTATGTTGTAAACTGTAAATGATTGATATGTAACATTTTTAAAAGCTATAGTATTTCCTGCAGTGGGGCCTGAGATTTTGCATATTTTCTGTAATATGTTTTTAAAAATAGTTTTCCTACACTCCCTAGCTTTAGGGAGATTTTTAGCTCCTTTATCCAATTAAATGAACATATTTCACCAGGATCATAAAATTGTTTAGGTGCTGGACCAAGTTCTGAAGACCTCAGTCAGACACTCTTATAAGTACTTAGGATACAAGAAACAGATGACAGACTTCCTGTCTGAGACAATTTGGCAATTCTAGAAGACAAGTAGAAAAAAAGGCTTTAATTCCAGTGTAATAAACCCTAGGAGAGAAGAAGGTACAGAATCGTATAAGAATCCTGAGTAGGACTCTCTAACATGGGCTGAGGAAGAGACACAGAGGGACATAAGGGTTGACTTCTAGAGAAGGACACTTTTTCAAGGATTAGTAGAAATTCGTAAGTTAAGAAGTACAATAAAAGAAGGGCATTCCAGACAGAAGAAACAGCCTTTACAATAGCAAGAGACAGCTTGATGTTTATACTGCAACTAATTCAGAGCACAGGCAGTGTGAAGTGCAAGGGAGAAGGTGAGGGAAGAAACCATCAGTGATGTCTTCAAGGGTCTTGGATTCCACACAATAGTTTGGATTTTGTCCTGAAGACAAAGGAGAAACACTGAGAAATTTAAGAGAGTTAAAGAGATCAGACTTGTATTTGACACAGTTTATTTCTGCACATATACTCTCAATACGTGCAATGGTGTATTGTTTTCTCTTTCCTCCCATTGCTTGTCCTTACTGTTTTGGAGTTAGTTCAGGTCCTGGTCTACCATGCCTGTGAGACTGGGGACAATTTACATAAGATTTTTGACCTTCAGTTCCCTCCTACAGGGGAGATATTAATACATTGGTACCCTACAAGTTGTGGCTGCTGTTACGTGCCTCAGTACTCAGATTTGAACCTTCCTTGCTTATCACTTTTCTTCTTCTTTCTTCCCTTCTGCTGACGCTCTGTCATCTTTCTTCTCCTTACTACTTACCCTTTGTTGCTTTCCTTTTCCTTTTCTCTTTCTATCAAAATTAGAACTTCCCATTTTCAGCGATACGATTCTCACCTCTTGTGTGTGGTTTTTCTTTTTTGGCAATTTGATTAATTTTTGACCCCTCATTTCCTTTGGGTTTGATCAATTATAGCAATTATTTGTATTTGGAATTTTGTTTCAACTTTATATCTCTAATTCTTTCTAGTATCAGATAACAACTTCAATCTCTAGGGAAAAACAAAACAGAACGAGTTACCAGAGGACATTTCAGATGGTCAAGTTTATATCCTGCTTGAAAGAAGCAGAATTTTCATTGCTTAGTGGATAAAGTATATCTTATTGTATGCCGCTATTCAGTAAGACAAAAGTTTTTAATTCATACAATTTTACATGACAAAATGTTTTGGGAATTACAGGCACACTTTGATTTTTATTGACTTGCTTAAGATCTTATGACAAATTATGAGCAAAATGGAGCTAAATTAAAAACAAAATTAATTCTGTAACATTGACTTATGTGGACCTCAAAATCCAGAATTTCAAAACAGTAAGTTGAACTTCATAGTCTACTGAGATTATTGATAATATGAATTATTTTTAAGATTTTGTAATTTTAGGGTGCTATTATTGTTTAATGAGCTCTGGAGACCCAACTTCTTATTTGACGACCACCGATTCCAACGTTCTTCCCAAGCTTATCACCGTCTCATTCCCAATGGGGCTCCATTCCAGCCCCTGCTTCTTCAAGCTGCTCTGTACGTGTAAATTAATGCTCCTCCTTGAACTAAGCTGGTGCTCTTCCTACTTGATTCCCAGCTCACACTGTTTCTTGGATTCCTCAGATCAAACTCTCCGGTAGCCACCAGTGAACTTTTCCTAAAAAAGTGAAGAGATCATTTCCAGCATGTTTATCCTCTGTTGTACCTTAGGGTTCTTTTATAGTTAAATTTGTCAAAAGATGAGACACTAGGCTGGAGGGTGTGAGGGAAACAGACATAGATGAGACCTAACAATACACTGATATCTCCATCCTCATAGCAACCTGTGACATAAGTAGTGCTATCTATCCCCATTTTGCAGATGAAGACTATGAAGCTCATAGTTTAATTTAGAAGTTCAAAATCCCACATACTTTGGAGCTAGAAATATAATGTCAGCTCAGACTGTCTACAGATTGTCAGCTTTTCACCACAATACAGTGGCCCTTTAACGGGAACTTTTTGTACTTAAGCTTAAGTACTTTGCAATGTATTGAGAAAATTAAAATATAAATGGTCTCTTTGGAAATTAAATGTCCTTCTAAGGTGCACTTCCTATACCTCAGTTTTTTATTTGTAAGTGATACTCTTAATTCTACTAGTTATTCTAACTCTCCCCAACTCCAGACTTTCTTGACTTCTCTCCCTCATGCATCTAAAATGTTAATGTGTTGAATCGTTCTGACTTCTCTCTTCATGATTTTACTGACACCTGTTCTTTAGTTTCTACTCACCACCTCCCACCTGGATGGCATCTTCTCTCTTCCCTTACCTGCAGTTCTCCTTCTCTTCCCATCAGTAATGCACAACTAATCACAACTAAACCTCTCCTATGCTAGTCATTTTCCTACTCAGAACCTCACAGTGATTCTGTTACTTTAAATAACTGGACCCAGCCCACTTTCCTGTCTCTTATCTCATAAAGTTCAAATGTGAATTTTCCAGAACAACCAGGTGAAGCTACTCTTTCTCATCGAAACTGACCTTGTTTGTCCCTCTCCCAGTTCCTTCAGTGATATGCAGATTCCACTTCCTCAAATTATTACCACCTATTGCAGCTTCTGTATTTACAGTGATCTTGAATGACTGATTTATTCTGACATTGATGGTGCAGGATGCCTATTGATGACATGGGGTTACATACTGTTTGGATGGTTTCAAGAAGCTACTCAAATAGAGTAGAATAGAAAAATGAAATGTGTAATTGAAAGATAACCTAGAATCCTCATCTTCTCCCATACTTCTTTCCATTCCAACTATGGCTATTGGGTTGTTTTTGTTTTGTTTTTTACAGAGAGGGTCTTCTTATTTCTGACCATTTATTTACAAACATCCACCCAGGAATAACTCCAGCATGTTCATCTCAAGCCTGTATCCCCCTCCAGATATTTAGATTCATATTTCTGACTCTGTAGGACACATGTCCCTGAAAGTTCCATGACCTCTCAGAGTCAACATTTCCCTCTGCAGTCCTGCACCCCTGCTGGATCACCTTTCCTTTCCCATTCAGACCGAGCAGATCTGAAACCACAGGTCTGTTTTCCCTTCATGATGGACCCATGTCCTAGATTTCAGTTTCCAAGTGCCCAAAACAAAGCTTTTCATTGAGGAAACCAACTAGGCAGGGACAAAACAACAGACTATAGTGAGCTCTATGGGATGGCATATGTTATCATCACAGTGAGGAGGAGGTCTGAGGTAAATCCTAATGGTTCTGGGATGTCCTAAGTCTGGAAGAATCTCTAGCAGCTTCGCCTGAATTCCGGCAAGTCTTTCCGGGTAAAGAACTGCGTAAGGGTTCTAACTCTCCCCAGGGGCAGGATACACTTCTTCACTTAAACTGGGCAGCTCTGGCCACTGGGTTTTAAGTGGTGATGATCCATTAACCTTTCCCCAACTTGGCACCATTTCATGCAGTTTTATGTATTTTATCTGAAATAAGAATCCAGTGTAACTTCTTTCCAGTATAAGTTGGTATATATGTTACACAAATACTCTAACGTCTTCATTTTGTGTATTTTTTCTGTTCACAATGTGAGCCCACCAGTCATTTTTTTTTAGTAGGATAATGACAGGCTGAAGCAAGGAAGAATCACCATAGAAGAATTTAGAACAATTTATCGAATTATTGCACACAGAGAAGAAATTATTGAGATTTTCAACACGTATTCTGAAAACCGGAAATTTCTTTTTGAAAAGAATCTGGCCCAGTTTTTGACACAAGAGCAGTATACACTTGACATTAATAAAAGTATTGCTTCTGAGATCATTCAAAAATATGAGCCTATTGAAGAAGGTATGCTTGTATTTCAAAGTTTTATCAAATATTTATATGCAAACTATTTTTTAAGATTTGCACTTATTAAATTCAAATTTTTGATTAGTTCAGATTTCTTATGGGTAATATTATATGTTGGCTGATTTAATTTCATATTTTACAGACAGCAGACGTATCTTTTAGAAAGCTTTGTTGTGTAACAGTGGCATTCTTTCATTGTCCTGTTCCTTTCTTTTAGCTGCTTCTGTATATCTCTCAAGTGTTCAGAGATTAGCTTACTCAGGAAAAGCAAAATGAGGATTCTGTTACAAGTACTGTAATGGAAGAAAGGGTCTTGATATTCATTAATAAGATAAAAACCCAGGTATAGGCACTTTTCCATTTTTATACACTATCTTATTGAAAAATATATGAATATTAAATTAGCTAAATGAAAACAATTCTAGGAAAGAATAAAACATTATAAAATCACTAATTTCCCTGTTGTTTATACACATAATTGTCTACAACATTTCATAAACATTAAAACATTTTTTCTTTTATTTTTTGAATGCAGTCATCTGGTTTAAGTTCAATGACCATTTTGGCTAGTGAGCTATTGTATAGTTTTTTGGTTTTTTTTTTTGTCATATAGTTTTTGATCTCTGTCTCATCTTTCATAGGCTAAAATATTTCAACTTTTTCCATTTATGTTTATTTTTAAATAAAATAATAATGTAATAAAATATGCACAAAAAACACTATTAAAGCATGCTGTTTAACCCTACAAAAATTAATAGAATAGCTCAAAATATTTATTAACAAGGGATATATGAAAGCCCAAGTTTTGCCTTTGAAAACTGGTTTATGGCCATCAATGCTTAACATATGATAATATGGGTCCTAACAAAACAAGACTTATTCCTTCATGGGCTCATACATTCATAATCTATTCAAATGTTTATCTGTGGCCACCGAGTATGGTTCTAGGAGCTGGGGATACAGTGGAGAACAAGGCAAACTAGGTTTCATATTCCTGATAGGGGTTGGAGGGAGATTGACAATAAATAACTAAACTTACAAATGGATAATTTCAGGGAGTGCTACGTACTGTGAAAAAAATAAAATAGAGAGTAGACAAGCATGAGGTCTAGCTCAAGTTGGTTGTTTTTTATTTTTTAAACATCTTTATTAGAGCATAATTGCTTTACAATGGTGTGTCAGTTTCTGCTTTATAACAAAGTGAATCAGTTATACATATGTCCCCATAGCTTGGTTGTTTAGGAGAGTCCTCGATGGGGATGCGATATTTGAGCTGAGACATAAGTGGTGAGAAAGAACTAGACATGTGACAAGAGAAGTGTTGGCCCTGAGTTGGAGAATCGAGGAACAAGAGGAGAACAGTGTGGTTGGAACCTGGAGAATGAGGGCTAACGGCGTTTGGACAGGGATTAAGTCATGTTGGTCTTGTTGGCCACAATTAAGATTTTGGCTCATGATTCAGTGCCACGTAAAGACCTTGGAGGCTTTTAAGTACCATGGTGGTAAGACTGAAGATAGTGCTAGTAAGAGTTTGGTCTGATCACGATTAAAACTTTGCAGGTTTGCAACAAGATAAAGAGCTTGCATCAGAACGTAAAAAAAGTACATCTCTAAGCACATCTGATGAGTCCAGCTGACTTCTTTCCTTTCAATAGCAAAGACTTTCTCTAAGAAAGTAGTGAATTGATTTAGGCTCTGGTTCAAGCCCTTTATGTCATTGCCACCTGGAAACAACCAGTTCACAAACAAGCGCTTTTAGTAGCATTATTCCAGTCAATATTCAAAAAAAAAAATTGCCACTGTTACCTGCAGGTGGTAAATTAAAAGATACAAAGGGATAATGGGATGGTGCCAGTGACATCTTGGAATTGTGTTTGTATTTTAACCATAATATTACAGTTCATCTATTTCATCTTTTGGGCCTTACGCTGCTTCCATTCAGATAGTTTCACACAGCCAAGACCTTGCATTTCATTTACATGGCTATTGATCACTTTAGAGACTTATTAAGGTCAATTTGAATTATGATCTTACAGTCCCAAATGCTGCCAAGTTTCTCAGTCTCATCCCACATTGATACTTGACATATGTCAATACCAAATAAGGAAAACCTCATTTTATTTTAAAAATAAAAATCCATGAGATTAATTCTTAGTCTGGTAGTTTTTAAAGGCATAAGTGGAGTTTGTTTTCTATTCCAGTACCAAAGATAGTTACTTAAATTAGTTAATAGTTCAAAAGGGCTATAGGCCAATCACTGCTAATTGCACTGGGAAGAAGAATAAATTCATGCAAATCATTACTATTAAAATACATGATGCCTTTGCCCCATACACTCACATGTTTCTAAATTTGCATAACTCTGAAATAGTTTGCATGACTGTAAACATCTTATGTATTTTCTTCTAGCTTTCATTTTTTTAAACCAAAATTGTAAGAGCATTTTGAATGCTGGCTTTTTCATTTTTATGGTGTCATAAACATTTACTTATGTCACTGTATATTTTTTTTCTGATACATTATTTGTAACGGCTGCTTAGTATTGTATCATAGCTTAAGATTTAATTTGTTTCCTCCCCTCATTTATTTTGCTTTTATAAATAATGCTAGTGTGAGCATTCTTGCACATCCATCTTTGTCTGAGGCTCTACTTCTGTAGTATAAATTCCCAGAAATAAAATTCTTTGCCAAGGATCAACACTCTCTATTCTAAAGTGAATACTCACACCAACTTTTAATTTGAGGCAAACTGAGTAATCAGCAACAAAAGCAACAGTAACTAACCTTTATAGAGCTAATATATAAAGTTAGTATGCAGGGATGGGTGTTATGATTACAGTAAGTCCCCTACATACGAACGAGTTCTGTTCTGAGAGCGAATTTGTTCGTAAGTCCAACAAAGTTAGCCTAGGTACCCAACTAACACAATCGGCTATATAGTACTGTACTGTAATAGGTTCATAATACTTTTCACACAAATAATACATAAAAAACAAACAAACACAAAAAATAAAGAGAACATTTTTAATCTTACAGCACATTACCTTGAAAAGTACAGTAGTACCAGCTACATCACTGCTGCTTTTACGCTTGCTTCTGGACATCCTGGGCTTGAAGTAAAGATACTGTACTACTTTATACAGTAATGTACAGTAAAGTATACAGAAGCACAACCACTTGTAGAGGATGCATGCACGTGACAGTGTACGCCAGACACATGAACTAACTTATGTGATTGGACATGCAAATGCAAGTTTGCATCTTTGAAAGTCGCAACTTGAAGATTTGTATGTAGGGGACTTACTGTACCACCATTCCAAAGATAGGGAGAAGTTAATTAACAGGCTCCTCATATAACAAATAAATGGATTTAACCCAAGCTGTCTCATTCCAGAGTCAGTGTTCTGCTTAAATAGATAATTTTGATTTATATGATACTGAGTATACAAGTTCAGAGATCATTTGCTAAAGATGGTAATATGCAAATGACTCAGCAATTGCATTTATAGGCATGCACCCAACAGAAACATGCAAGAATAGAATTGATAAACAAATTGTGGTGTACTCACACAATAGAAAGCTATATACAAATGGGAATAAAAAATGTCTAACTGTGTGCATCTACAAGAATAAATCTTATAAACAATGTCAAGCAAAATAAACCGGTCACAAAAAAATACATATTGTGTGAGTCCATTTATATAAAACACAAAAACCAGGGAAAATGGAATCTATGCTGCTAGAAGCCAGACCATTGAATACACTTGGGGGTGGGGTGTGGGTGGAGGAAGACTAGAAAGTTAGCAGGAGGCGGCCTTCTGGGGTGCTGCTCTGTTCTTTCACCTTGGTGCTGGTTACGTAGATGTTCAGCTTGTGGAAATGAATGGATCTATGACATATGTACTTTTCTTGTATGTACTTTTAAAATATTAAAAATCAGAGATTAAATAATATATAATCTACTTGAATGTTGATACAAAAGAACTAAATATAAGAACCTTAGAAAAATTTGCTTCCAAAGAAACATTAAAAATAGTATTAATATTAATTCTAAATGAATATTCTAGAAACAAACTCTGCTACTAAGTTTTAAAGTGAGATGTAATTTATATACTACTAATGATATTTCTGCATTCTTTTTATTTATTTTCATAGTTAAACAAGCACACCAGATGTCATTTGAAGGTTTTACAAGATACATGGATTCGTCTGAATGTCTACTATTTAATAATAAGTATGAAAGTGTTTATCAAGATATGACTCATCCACTGAGTGATTATTTTATTTCAAGTTCACATAATACGTACTTGATATCTGACCAATTAGTGGGACCAAGTGACCTTTGGGGATATGTAAGGTATTTCGATTTTTAAATCCATTATATTTTAAAGATGTTTGAAAGTTCCTGGTGGTGTCTACCTCAGTAGGTAATAATTCACAGTAAAAGAAGGCTATGCATGTTATAAAAACACATAGGGAAGAGGAATTTTGATTCGTGCATATCTTGGATATCCAATCTTTGGGTGGTTGTATAATTTATTCAATATATTATTATCATATACATCACTTCTAATCCTGTCTGCCAACCTCCTCTCCCCGGTTATTGGCCCTTGGAAGTTTCCTGAGCAATTTGGATACTTCGTATAGGAAAATATGTGAAGAAGACTTTAAAAATCTTATTTAGCTAATCAGAACATCTGGGGTTTCTAAAATAATATGGTTAAAATTAATTCTCAGACATCTCAGTGCTATAAGGAAAACCAACACATACATTATATAGTGTGGCATTTATAGATAATATATATACTTATATGTCAGACGGTTTACATAGATTAAAGGCAGTCTACGCCGCACCATTAATTTTGCGTTCTACAATGTGTCACACTGTTAATACCAGTTTAGTTTCAGCTTCAGTTTAGTCAGTCAGCTGAAGATACAGTGGTGAGCAAGATTTTCAAAGTTGCTACACTCATTTGTTCATGAGCACAGGCAGCTAATAAGCAGATAAACAAATCGATATTTCCAGGGACTGGTTCATATGGAGAAGATGAACTAAGGTAATTGTGGGGTGAAGGGTGTTACTTTAATTGAAGGGTCAGGAAAGGCTTCTCAAGAGGATATAGTTGTGGTCTGAGTGACGATAAAGAGGAAGTTTCAGGTCTAGTGGAAGGGCATGCTAAGTAGAAGAAATAATCAGTGCTTGGCATGTTCACATGAGAGAAAGACAGCAAGTGTGGGTGGAAACAAATAAATGGAGAATGAAGGGAGGTGAGCTTGAGGAGGTAGACAGGAGGGTCTTAGAGACCATGGAAAGGAGAATGGATTTATTCTAGTTGCATTGGAGGGAATTTCCTTGGGATAATATCATAATTTGATTTACTTTTTACTGTGGAGGAAAGACTGATGGTGCAAGAGTGGAGGTAGAAGATGCTTTGGGAAGACATAGTAGCAGTCCAGGTGATGACGATCATTTAGATGGTGAATTCATGAGGCAGCAGCTGAGATAGAGGGCTGAATGTGAAATTTTAGGGAGGCAGAGCCAACAAGGTGATGCACCCGGTGATTTGAAGAGAGGTATGAGGGAAAGAGAGTATCAGGATTTTGGACCTGATAACCTAGGATATGATGACATTATGGACAGAGGTGGTAAAGCCTGAGAGAGGAGGCCATTGTAGGTTGTGAGGCAAAAGCAAAAGTTCTGTGATGGCCATGTTCAATTTGAGATATCAATTAGTTATCAACGGGCTAGGTCAGATAGTCAGTTGAGTGTATGTGTCTGGGATTTAGAAGAAGTATCCAGACTGGAAAAATAGGATTGGAAGCCATTGGTATATAGGTGATATTCAAAGCTATGTGATTGGGTGATATTACTTAGGAAAAATCATAGAAAAGATATCTTATAGTCCCATGATAACATCAAACTTAGAAATTAATATTGCTTCTCCAGTTTAAAATCTAAGTAAATACATAAATCCACAAACTCAGAAATATATCTGTTTAGAATCCTGTAAAGATTGCCCCATTCATAGCTCTACTTTTATTACAGAAATTTCTATTCATACCTCATTATATTAATTTTTTAAAGAGAGAAACTACACATTTTAAACAGGTTGACTTAGAAATACAGAAAATTACTTTTGAATTCCAAGAAAGTGTTCCACCCATGTGAAAATTTAAAGTTAAGTTTAATTGTATTTCTTCCTCTATTTCCTTACACACCTGTGGAAGATACACTCAAAATGCAAGTCTTTCAAAATTTCTCTACTTATGAGAGGTGATGTAATGCAATGTTTACCTATTAATATTTAAGTTGCTGGTGCTAATCTTTCTTCCCTTTCTCTCGTTTGTTAATTATATGATAGATATAACATTTTTGTGTCTCAGTTTCCTCCTCTTTAAAAGAGGAAAACTAATATTAACTGCATTAAATATTTTAATCCACAAAAAGCCCCTTAAACTTATTTAAGTGGAGAATTTCTTTCCTGAGTGAGAGACAAATTTTCATTATTCGTTCCCACGTCATTATTCATTCATTTCACTCCGTGTGAGACAGTGAAAAGTGCCCTCCACACCACCGCTGGGGGAGAGACAACTTTCTTTTACATGCTTCTGAGTAAAAGGGTTGGCATGACACAGTACAATCCACTCAAAACATTTTTGCCGGGGACCAAACCGTGTAGTTAAAATAAGCAGCTTGGTAAAGGTTGGCTTGATCTAAGGATGTAATTAAACCTATCTAGAGATGTAGCAAGAATCAGTATTATTTAGGTTGTCCTCCATGAAAAATTTTTTTCCCACAAAACTATAGAGGGTTTTGATCTATTAGTAGGGAATGAAATTCATGTAGTATTTTGTTAAAGGTATAAACCATGATCTAGGAATGACCATTTATTTTGTTTAAATTTTACTAGTGCCCTTGTGAAAGGATGCCGTTGTCTGGAAATTGACTGCTGGGATGGATCACAAAATGAACCTGTTGTATACCATGGTTATACATTCACCAGCAAGCTTCTGTTTAAAACTGTTATCCGAGCGATACACAAATATGCATTCATAGTACGTGCATATCTTTGTTAAATTACAGTTATGTAAACATAAGATAATTTACTTGTTTCAAAATCCTATAACGCTTGACCTTAGTTTAGATCAGCAGTATTTCCAATTGTGGGTTATGATCCATTAGTTGGCAGTGAAATCCATGTAGTATATCATTAAAGGTAGATTTATCAAAGTTAATCTCAAGTAGTAAGGTACATGTGGTTTCATGGAACTTTTTTAAAAAATTAAAAAAATTTTGTATACAGCAGATTCTTATTATCTATTTTATGCACATTAGTGTATATATGTCAATCCCGATCTCCCAGTTCATCCCACCCCCCCCCATGCTTTTCCCCCTTGAGTTTCATGGAACTTTTTGTTTAATTATATAATATATATTGTGTGTGTTTATTTATGTGTGTACACGTGTGTATTGTGTCATAATATAAATTATATTTCTTACCATGAGTTAATGGCCAGAACGGTTTGAGAAACACTGGCCTATGTAATAGTAAATATTTTACCAAAATTTGAATATTTTACTTTCAAGACACAAATGTCAAAAATGTATTATCTCAACTTTTGGCATTTTTTCTACTATGATGTCAGCTACTTATACAGAAAAGAATGTTTAGAAGTTTACTTTGGATTTCAAAATTATTGTTAAATGAATTGTTGCAGATTCAAAGATTTAATTCTTTCTAGAGCTTCTTAATTCAGCTTAAAAATCCTCCTCTATAAATTGAGCCAGTTTTAACAGTCATTGAATTCTGAATAATACTTGATTCCATTGACAAGTTTGGCTAATTCAGTACCTTCCGACATTTTAAATTGTTTTTTTAAACTTAGTATATGTGATTTCTTTCTTAAGTACTTCAACCATAGTGCAATTGAAGAGATTTAATTAACAAAATTTTACTGAGTACTTAATGTATATCTAATAAATTAAACTTACAAATTTGAAAAACCTAAAGTACTCCTAAATAAGTCAATGTATTATCTGTAAACATAAGCATAACTTAAAATCACACAGTTAAATCAATTGCTCCATTATTTATTAGAAATAGAGTATAAAATACTAAATATTCACAAAATAAATATAAAATATTTAAAAATTTATCTTAGTATAAAACCTTGATATATGGCATTAATTCTCTTAAACAACTAATTTCTGATGATTTCTAAATTTATATCTCTATCCAAACTTCTCCCTTGAATTTTACACCAATATAGACAACTTCCGATTTGACATTTCCACTTGCATATTTAATAGGTATAATTAACATGTTTAGACTTGAGCTCCAGATAATATTCCTCTTTTTCCTAGTCCCACTTTTCCCGTGGTCCTTCCCATCTCAGTTAATGTTAACTTTTATGTGTTCGGCCTAAATCATTGTCAACGTTAACAGTCCCTTCTTTTCTCTCTAACCCCTCAGTAAGTCCTTCAGCAAATCCTCTTGACTCTACTTTCAAAATATACACTGAATTTCCCCATTCTAACTGTCACTGTACTGGTCAACTACCATCACCTCTCACTTGGATGATTACAATGGCTTCTTATCCAGGGTTCCTGCTTCTCTCCCTCCTCCCCTGTGGTTTCATCTCAATATATCAGCCAGAGTGACTTTTTGGTAAGTCAAGTCATGTCATTCCACTTTTCAAACCCTTCAATCCCACTCAAAATAGAAGCTAAGGTCCATACCTTGACTCCCAAGGCCCTACATATCCTGTTTTCCATTACCTCTCTGACCTCTCCCTTGTTCTTGTGACCATTCTGGCCTCCTTACCCTTTTTCAGACATATCTCAAAGCGTTTGCACTTGCTATTCCCTTCGTCTGAAATACTCTTCCCAAATATTTGAGTAGCAAACTCTCTCACTTCATTCAGGGTGGGTAACTGAGGGAATAAAAGGAAATAGAGACAATCTTAAAATGACTTGCAAGGATGGACAAACCCCTACAGCTTCTAAGACTCCAAAGAGTAAGCGATGGAAAAAAAAAGCCTTGAGCAACAGACTCAGTGAGACTTCTCAGTTGGATAACGTGACACAGTTTTACAGGAAAGATTAGATCAAAGGTTGAACTTTTTGCTCAATATAGTCACCATTAATTTGGGGAAGAGAGAACAATGAAATAAAATAGACTTGATAACTGTGGCTTGGAAAGAACTTTGGATATAGTTACTGACACATGTGACTTACTAGAAACAAACATATGAAACTGAAGTTTTTGAGAAAGTTGTATTGCTAAAAACTAAACCAAACATAACTCTGACTTGTTAGGTGAACCTTAAAACAACGCTTGGTCAGGAAGTGAGCTGCAAAGTGGCTTGGCTTTAAGGAAAGCCAACTCCTCAGCACATGCTTTAGATATGAACAAGGAGGATAACGCCAGAGGATCTTCCCAGAGGGTGGAGCCAAAGACCACAGAAGACAAAAAAAAAAAAATGAGTTCTTCCCAGTGAGTGAAGTCAGGGCCTAATCAAGAAATCCATTTGCTAGGCCTTCACTTTGCCTAGTCTCAAAATCACTTATTATATTTGGGAAAAGAATTTTACACTATTCTCTTAATATTAGACTGAGTCAATATATACGTACATGGGTATTTACGAGGTCATTTTTTAGGCTGAACCCCAAAGATATTAGGTTCTAATTCCTGGAAATTATAAATGTTACTTTATTTGGAAAAAGGGTCTTTGCAGGTGTGATGAAGTTAAGAATCTTGAGATGAGAGATTATCCTGAATTATCTGGGTGGGCCCTAAATGCCATCATATGTATCCTTATTAGTGGGAGGTAGAGGGAGATTTAATACACACAGAAGAGGAGGCAATGTGAAGATGAGGGGCAGAGATTGGAGTGATGTGGCCACAAGCCAAGGAACGCTGGCAACCACCAGCAGCTGGAAAAGGCAAAGAACAGATTTCCCCTAGAGCTGCTGAAATTTTAGCCAGTGAAACTGATTTCATTTTAACCAGTGAAACTGATTTCAAAATCTTGGCCTCCAGAATTATTAAAAGATGAATATCTGTTGTTTCATGTGACCAAGTTTATGACAATTTGTTACAACAGCCATAAGAAATTAATATACTCATACATTAATAAGGCATAGTATTATATGTGATATATGTAACATATGACATATATATCAAAGGTCTGTAATAATGCAGCAGACCTTGCAATTCCTTTTCTTATTATTCTAAATTGGTAAATTTGTGTCCTGATAATTATATGTGGAAACAAAATAAAGAAAATAATTTTGAATAAGATCCCAAAAGGAGTGCTGTTCACTATTTTGTGACAAATTTAAAAGTTACAGTGGTGACTAAGGACAGAAAATATCTTTGTAGAGTCACTTTTACTTACTAGATACTCTTTATTATTAAAGATTGGAAATACCTTTATCTTTGTTTTTAATTATAAAGCAATGAGTTTTGATTATAGAATTTAAAATTGAAAAAGTAGAAAATTAACCTTTTTTTAACTTACCAGGGTTAAAGTTTTTCCTAAAAATATCTAAACATATATATGTAGTTTTAAAAAAAATGTAGAATCTCTCTTTGGCAACTTGTTTTTCTTCATAAGACTAGATCATAGATAACTTTCTGTAGAGTATATATAGCTCTACCTCTTTTGTGACAGAGTTATATCATTCCTTTAAAAGGATATGCCATAATTTATTTAAACAAGTACCAACTGTTGGGTGCTTCAGTTTTTTTTCCTATACTTCTAATGCAAATAGTAATAATTTTCCTTTTTATACAGATTTAATGTTCCCTGTTTTGTCAGACTCAAAACTATTTTCAGTTTAAAGAAAACGTAATAATTTTGCGAAGGTACTGAACATTAGAAATGTTTTAAAATTAAGTGCTTCTATAAATTGCATTAAAGTTATTGAGGAGTTTTGATTAATAACTGTAGCAATGGTTAATTTTTTAGACATCTGACTACCCAGTGGTGCTCTCTTTAGAAAATCACTGCTCCCCTTCCCAACAAGAAGTGATGGCAGACAATTTGCAGTCTACTTTTGGCGACGCCTTGCTTTCTGATACTCTTGATGATTTTCCAGACAAATTACCTTCACCAGAGGTAACACTTTGTCTGAGAAGCTCAGGTTAAGAAAAAGAGAAAAAAACATGCTACTATTGTATTGGCCCATGAAACTGGGCTAGAGATCAATGACAAATGCTTAGTTTTGATTATTTATAGAGGTGTATCTTTGCAATGTGTTTCCGAGGAAATAGTCCCGTGAGCATGTAGGTGAGTACATTTTGATAAAGAGAATATATAGAGATACACCTAAAAATTCACATTTTAATTGTGCGTTATATCCCATGTGTCCAAAATTTCAAGTCAGTTAATATTAGACCACAGGAATTTGGTATGTTTTACAGGCCAAAGGCTAAGAAAGAGGCAAAGATCTAGGCTGTAAATAGAATTCATGCCCAGTACCTCAGCATCTGGGTGGCAGGTTCCCCCTTTTTTAATCTGCTCTTTTCAATGTCCCTGTCTCTACAGATGTCTTACCATCTTCAGTTGAGCATACTCAAGTATTTGGTTTAAAAAAAGCACCCACACCCTACCCTCAGGATTGCAGTTTCTACTCCAGCTATCTTTTTATTTTATTATTTCCTTTCTGAACCCAAATTTTCATTTCCTTGTCTCCTCACAACCTACCTAATCAGGCTTTCTCTTCCATGTGCACCAAGTAAGTATTTCAGTGTGCTCATCACTTTCCTACCAGTAAATTCTTTTTTTTTAATATTTATTTTCTTTATCTTTTTTTTTTTTTTGGCTGCATCGGGTCTTAATTGCAGCACGTGGGATCTTTGTTGAGGCTTGTGGGGTCTTTCACTGGCGCGCCTGGGCTTCTGGTCACATGGGCTCTGTAGCTGTGGCACTTAGTTGCCCCGCGTCATGTGGGATCTCAGTTTCCCAACCAGGGATTGAACCTATGTCCCCTGCATTGAAAGGCGGATTCTTTACCACTGGACCACCGTAGAAGTACCCACTACCAGTAAATTCTAACGGACCTATTTCAGCCTTCCTCTGACTTGTTGCCTTGACAACATTCAACACTATGGATGCCTCCTTCCTTTCCGTAAAACACTTCCTTCTGTAACACCACATTCTTCAGGCCTTCCTCATTCCTCTCTGGCCACTCTTCAGTTTCCTCTGCTGGTCCATTCTCCTCAACCCAAATTTTATCAGGTGATAAATGAACTTTTTTCTTTTTTGACACCCCTAACCAATAGTTTAATTTTGACATGTCATCATTTTGGTAGATATAGTATATATTTGTAATATTTGAATATCCGCCTTTATATTTTTCTTTATTTTATTTAGATGAGTAGAAAATTTAAAGATGAAAGTGTTACGACACTAAGGACAAGAGGTATAGGACTCACGATAGAATTAAGACAGAGAAAAATAAACTGAACAAATGGACAAACTGTGACTCTTTCACCTGATGAGAATGCTCACAGGCTAAATGTGTTCAATTATGACAGAAAAGAAATATTAAACAACTTGTGCAGAGTGCTGTAAACACATCATCAGAGATTAAATCTGAGAGTCATGGTCTAATTCAGGAAATTATAATAATAATTTCAGTTTTCTAGGAATAGAATTCCTCCTTATTATTTATAAGTCTGTTTTTTAGTACTCAGATATATAATTTCCATTAAAGCTTTTGCTTCCACACTAAAGTAAGGAGATGCTTTCCAATGAGTAAATGAGAAATTAGAGATAAAGTCATTTTCTCATACTGTGCTTAGCCCTCAGTATACAAAAGAATTGCCTGGAGACTTGTTAAAGAGACATAATTCTGTCCCACAATTCAAGATTCTGGTTCTCTAATTTTGAAGTAGATTGCAGAAATCTTTTCCTTTAACAAGCACCCCAGGTGATGCTTTTGACACTTGTGGTTGCAGAGTGCACTTTGGTAAACTCTGTATTAGTAACACGAGGGTCATGGTAAAAGAGAGGAGACCCAAGATGATGGAATAATTTGAGTGGGTACCTGAGGATGACAAAGAGAAGGGCAATCAAAGCTCCTCAAAGAAAAGAACTTTAGGGACTTCCCTGGTGGTCCAGTGGTAAGATCCCACATGCCGCGGGACAGCTAAGCCCACGTGCTACAACTACTGAGCCTGTGCGCCTCAACTAGAGAGCCTGCGTGCCACAAACTACAGAGCCCATGTGCTCTGGAGCCCATGCACCACAACTGCAGAGCCCACAGCTAGAGAGAAGCCCGTCTGCCGCAACCATAGGTCCCGCATGCTGCAACAATGATCCCGCGTGTCACAACTAAGACCCAACACAGCCAAAAATAAATAAATAAATACATACATAAAAACATTATAATAAGAAAAGAATTTTTCTTCATAGGGTAGATCCCAGTAACATTATATACAACGTACCAGGCACTTACTAAGTATGTTTGTTAAATTAATATTTGAAAAGGGCAGAAATAAGTAAGTGAAAGAAAGGAACCAGAAGGCTTTGGATTTAGAATGAGTGACCCAGATGGTGAATTTTGCCATGCTCCTAGTTTTGATGGGCAGGAAATATTAAGTTGACGATGCTCGTATGCAGTACAGTTGAAATGTGAAGATTTATAAATCTTTAGCTTAAATTTAGTCTTTACTAGATGTCAAATACTATAATAGGCATTTTTATATACCTGATCTCATATAATACTTTTAATGTTGGATAAGAGAGTGATGACCTGAAGCATTCACTACCAGAAGTTATAACATTCTAACTTCTGTAACATTGAAAATATGTATATATATAATTATATAAATAATAATTTATATAAAATTATATAATTTTAATGATAATCTATAGAAAATTATATATATATAATTTTCATGTATTTCAAATTTGTGCCTAGTAATAATTTATGGAATGTAGAAGAAATAGAAAAGAAAAGAAAGCCCCAATCATTACAGGTGTATTTTTTGGTGAATTTTGGTCAATACAATAATATCACTGGTTTCTATTAGGTTTTTAGGAATATGGAAAAAAGATGGAGCTTTTACATATCTTACTACTGTGGGCAAATTGAAAATATGATGAAAGACTTTTCGATGACAATGACAAGTGCAAATTTACCTGTGCATGTGTAATTGTATCTTTCTTTCGAATTGTTTCTGTAGGCATTAAAATTCAAAATATTAGTTAGAAACAAGAAAATAGGAACTTTAAGGGAAACCCGTGAAAGGAGAGGTTCTGATAAGCATGGTCAGGTAGAGGAATGTGAAGAAGAAGAGGAGGCAGAGCAAGAGGAGGAGGAAAATGAGGCCAAAGGACCAGAACCATCGGATGCTTTTCAAGATGATTTGGAAAAGGAGGCAGAGTCAAAAGGGGCAGTCGGAATTCCACTCTTCAAGAAAAAGGTGAGATGAGGCTTTGCGAAAGCCTTACAAGTGATTGAAAAGTTGTCTTATTGTTTTGTTGAGTAGTTTTAAAACATTTTGGAGGAAACATCTTTTTCCTACTTATAATAACTTCAGTCTGTTATTTTAAATTTGTTTGGAAAAAACTAGCAGTGGACAAGAAGTTTTAGAAGTCATCTCTTCCTGTATTAGCTGTTTGTGATTATTTTTTTCTCTACAGCTAACAAATATTATGCCTTCTTATGTATTAGACACTGTGCAGTGTACAAAAGATGGTGTATCTGCTCTGAAGGCGATCATACTGTCAGAGACAAGAAAAGCACTATTTATATTATATAGTATTTTAAGTATACAAGTTAGCATGACAAAGGAAGGTATACACGGTTGCAAGGGATACAAAACTAATTCAGCTGGTTTAAGTAAAATGTGAATTAATTCAGTTGGTCCACAGAAATGAAAAGTTTAGGGAAAGGGATTCTAATTTCAGGAATGACTTGGTTGAAGTGTATCAAACAAAGTCCACAGAAATTTCTTTCTCCAACTTTGGCCCTACTTTTCCTATATTGGTGCAAGCCTTTGCCAAGCTTCAGTTTTACATGCTTTCAGATTCAAATCCAATGGAAGGCCTATCTATCTCTCAGCTGACCAAGCAGATTCTTTTTGCACATTGGCTATGATCCAAGCTGTACACATCCTTGAGCCACTTACTGTGGGGAATGCAGAGCTCTGGTTAGCCAGGCCCAGTCCATGTTACCGACACTTACGCACATGGATTGAGCATGCGCAAGAAGTGTTTTCCAAAAAAAAAAAAGAAGAACACTTTGGAAGGGGCTAACAGAAGTGCAAAGGGTATAGATACTGGGCTAGAGAAGAGCAATAGAGTACTATACAACAGAAGTTATTCCAAAATGTTAGATCACATTGGAAATATATTTACTCATGACTAAAATTCTTGAATTTGTAGAATTCATGATACTAAACTAAGACCTTTGGGATAAAGGAAATAGAAATAATTGCCATCCTCAATACTTATTACATTAATTGGGATTTTAGGTTTAGGTTGTCTCATAATTGACATTAAATGTTGTCATAATAGAACATATTCACATTGACCCAATCCAAATAGTTTTTGAGGATATAATCTTATGAAAAGACTAAAATCATTGATTTGAAAGCGTATTTTCTTTATTGAAAAAATAATTTTTCAAATGATGAGTGCAAATATGAAATTATTGCCTTTTTTTTCACCGCAAAGTTAAAAATAGCTACGGCCCTATCTGATCTTGTTATTTATACTAAAATTGAGAAGTTCAGAAGTTTTCACCATTCAAGACTGTATCAACAATTTAATGAAAGTAACTCTATTGGGGAGTCACAAGCCCGAAAACTTTCAAAGTTGAGAGGTAAGTTCTTATGATTCACATAGATGAAGTGTTTAAACAAGTTATATTCACTTTTAAGGTGTCAAAATTGATCAATGATGTTTACAAAAACTATATTCTAGTACAATTTCAACATATTTAACATATTTAAAAAGGGTTATATGCCTCAGGTCGCATTAAGTTTTATTTCACAGAACTCAACCATTATTTTAAGTCATGAAATTTTGATTGAGAATGTCCAGTATGGACACTTTGTTGGGAGGGGCTGTGGTGAGCAGTTTACATGGGAGAGCAGTGAGTGACAAGGCTACAGAGGTAGGCAAAGCCAAATTACAAGGAACTTGGACTTTGTCCTACAATCCAAAGTGAGTAGGAAAAGATTGAAATCTCAGGAGTCACACGATCCCCTGTGTGTTTCTGAAAGATGCTTCTGTTAGTGCATAAGGGTGACACCGTCTGCAGGGAGGAGATGATAAAGGCTTATGGCAGGGAGACTGGAGCCAGGGTGAACTTTTTTTTTTTTTTTAAATTTTATTTATTTATGGCTGTGTTGGGTCTTCGTTTCTGTGCGAGGGCTTTCTCTAGTTGTGGCAAGTGCGGGCCACTCTTCATCACGGTGCACGGGCCTCTCACTATCGCGGCCTCTCCTGTTGCGGAGCACAGGCTCCAGATGTGCAGGCTCAGTAATTGTGGCTCACGGGCCTAGTCGCTCCGCGGCATGTGGGATCCTCCCAGACCAGGGCTCGAACCCGTGTCCCCTGCATTGGCAGGCAGACTCTCAACCACTGCGCCACCAGGGAAGCCCCCAGGGTGAACTTTGTGGACTCGGTGGGCACTAAGCGGTAGAGTTAAATAGACTGGGAGGCTGTATCTCTAAGGTGAAGAAGAGGGAAAAAATGGTACCCAGGGGCTTCCCTGGTGGCGCGGTGGTTGAGAGTCCGCCCGCCGGTGCAGGGGACACGGGTTCGTGCCCCGGTCTGGGAGGATCCCACATGCCGCGGAGCGGCTGGGCCCATGAGCCATGGCTGCTGAGCCTGCGCGTCCGGAGCCTGTGCTCCACAACGGGAGAGGCCACAACAGTGAGAGACCCGCATACTGCAAAAAAAAAAAAAAAAAAAAAAATGGTACCTAGGCCAGACTGCCAGATGGCTGTGTACCTGCAGAGGGACCATGTGTCTCTGCATCTTCTTTTCACTGTCTCCTGACTCTACATCTGAGGTGGGTTTATTCTGCTTGGTAGAGCCCGAGACACAACAGGGAAAGAGAATGGGAAGAAGACGCTACCTTCTTCTCAGACTTATATGGCAGGGAATATCATCAACTTAAAAAGGGATGGTCTGTCGGGAGGGGAAATTTTTTCCGTCTATTCTTCTTGAGTTCTTGTGGCTGGACTACTAATAAAACTGACGCAAGTCATATTGACAGGAGAAAAAGAAACAAAATTTAATTCATATAAATGGGAACTAAGAAGTGACCAATGTCAGCAGGTTTTATACTTTTTAGACAAAGAAATAATAAATTTGTGAGGAATTGACAGGACAAAGAAACTTAGGTTTTGGGTGACCAATTAGTGAAGAATTCAAACAGCGTTTGGGCTTGGGGTAGTAAATTAAAGAAGTCACAAAGTTTGTTTTCACAGTCTTCTCAGCCCTGAATTCCCTGTCTTTGGTGGGAAGGGTGTCCTACGTTCAGACGCAGGGAGTGCGTCTTTCACATGAGACATTTATTTCCTGCTTTGAAGGAGACAGAAAGGAGGGATAGAGCGTCCCTCTTGCATTGGCCATTTCTTAAGTCACTTTAATTCAAAATAATCAATATGCCACTGAAGCACATTTTAGGGGCAGCCTACCCTGTGCCTCAACAGTCAATTAACTTAATAATCCAAATCAGGTGACTCTCCATATCCTTTTTAAAATTGCAATCTACCGTCTTATGTAGAAGCGCTATGGCAGAGAAATCAGCACCTGCGACTGATTTGAGAAAAGCTGTTGGCTATTAGGAAATGCAGATTCTGGTATATTTGTTGGTTAACCTAATTTGTCTGGCCATTGGTACCCTAGGGTTTTTTTTTTTTGGCCTCTCCCGTTGCAGAGCATAGGCTCGGGATGCGCAGGCCCAGCGGCCATGGTTCACGGGCCCAGCCGCTCTGCGGCATGTGGGATCCTCCCGGACCGGGGCACGAACCTGCGTCCCCTGCATCAGAAGGCGGATGAACTCTCAACCACTGCGCCACTAGGGAAGCCCAACCCTAGGGTTTTGAGGCATGCTTTAGCTTATCTCCTCAAACTGCCTATTAGAAAGATCCTATATTATAGGGCTTTTTTTTTTTTTTTTAAATTGAGGCTTGTGACCGAAAGTCAATTCAGTAGATCTACATGACAGTTAAAAGAATAGAATAGAGTAGAATGGAATGGAATAGAACAAAATGGAATGGAATAGAACAAAATAATAGGATGGATAAGATGTATTGTAGGCAGGAAGAGTAAGTATTGTTTTGTGAAACAATTTTGTGTGTGTGTGTGTGGTGTTGGGTTGTGATTTTTACTGTGAACTATTGTCAACAGAGTTTGAATATGAATGACCTACTTTACTAGCCTCCATTGTTTCAAACTATCGGATGGTTTTTGTTGTTGTTGTTCATGGGGACAGGACGTCTGGGCACAGCAAAAGTCGTTATAATTCTCTCACTCTCATCATATTAAACACTTGCTCAAAATCTGAAAACGGACTGGGTAGTTCAGAGCAGAGTCATAAAATATAGCATCAGCATTTCTTTGGAAAGAGTATAGAATATTTTTCTTGTGCCAAAAGTTAATAGTAAATAACTAATGATTGGGCAAAGATGTTCTGCAAGGATGTCTATCATTAAAAACAATAAACATCATTAAGTTTATAATAGGGAAAAATCAGAAACAGAAATTTTCATGTGTGAATGCTTTTCAGTCATTTAAAAATAATGTCGTAGGTGAATATTACTGAAATGGAATGATTTTCGTGTTAGTAAGTTAAAAAATGGAAGTTTATAAAAGGGAATAAACAATAAGATTCAATTAAAAATATGTATATACATATGACAAAAGAATGGAAATATATATATACCAAGAGGTTATCAGGGCTGTTAATTGAGTGGTGAGATTATATGTTGTTTTCTTATGTTTTCTTATTTTTCACATTTCTCATGCTATGTGAAAAAATAGCATGTTTAATTTCTAAATCTCAGAAGTAACAAAATCATGTTAAGGGTCCATAGTGATCATTCATGTTTAGCACTTTGTAGATGAAAAAAATTAAGACCCAGAAGAGTACGTATTTTATCAACAGATAGACATCTAGTTTAGGACTGGATAAGGGACCATGACACTTGGGCACACAAAGTGCATTTGTACATGGGTAGCTTCAAAGTGAACTTTTCCTCAAGGAGAGGATAACTTCTAAAATTGAGAGTTAATTAAATTAACTGTAATTATTAACTTCAATAACTGTAAGTTTTTACCTGACAATGCTTCCTAAAGAACAGTTTTTAGGATGAGAGTGGCAATGATTCTGTTCTAGCCTGAAGAGCAAATAGAGTGGACATAGGCAATAACCATTTCTTCCATGACTGGTCACCATATTAGCAGAAATAGTAGTGGGAAAAGGATCTGCTTAGTGAAAGAATAAAAACCTTGGAGAAACATAAAATCTATGTTCAAAAATTTGAGGGGTGTCCAGTGGTAAATGGTGTAAATTAGTTTTGAATCTTAAGTGATTTAAATAGAATTACTAGAAATGTGTAAAAAAATACAAGTAGAAACATAAAGAATATGTATAGCAACTGAAACAGACTCAGTGTGTGTGTGGTGTGTGTGTGTGTGTGTGTGTGTGTGTGTGTGTGTGTGTGTGTGCTTCAAGTATAGACATTGTCTTCCTTTCCTTGTAAGGAAGACATTTGAAATAATCAGAAGTATTGGGAGGTAGCAAGTTCTCTTTTTTTTTTTTGAAGAACAAATACCTTTTATTTTATTTTTTAATAACTTTATTTATTTTTGGCTGCGTTGGGACTTTGTTGCTGCACGCTGGCTTTCTCTAGTTGCAGTGAGCATGGGCTACTTTTCTTTGCAGTGTGCGGGCTTCTCATTGCGGTGGCTTCTCTTGCTGAGGAGCATGGGCTCTAGGAGTGCGGGCTTCAGTAGTTGTGGCATGCAGGCTCAGTAGTTGTGGTGCATGGGCTGAGTTGCTCCACGGCATGTGTGATCTTCCTGGACCAGGTCTCGAACCAGTGTCCCCTGCATTGGCAGGTGGGTTCTTAACCACTGTGCCACCAGGGAAGTCCTTCAAGTTCTCTTTCAATGGAGGGATGCAAACAAATTGAATGAATTTTGGGGAAAGGTACTATGGTGGTTAGAAGGTCAGCTGGAAGCTGAGTTGAGTAACTTTAAGGTCCCTTTCAGCCCTGAGGATCTGTTAAATATTCAACTTGATTAACTTGGATGACATCACATAGTTTTATATGACTTCTGTGCAATTCTTTCCTAATATGAAAACTAAAGTGAAAAAAACCAAAATGGGTTAAGATACTTTTGTTTTCAAAAATGGATGCATTTTATTTTGGAATTTTATATACTCTATGTCAAAGTGAAATTAATTTGGATGTGAACAAAAAGAAATATATTATCCAATTGTTTCTTTCTTCGAGTGAATAATTACATAAAATTGTTTAATAAAAATTATTATTAACTTTTCGATAACAGTGAATTACACGGCCAAACAAAGGCATGAATTTATTTTGATTTACATGAATTGCAAATATTTCTGCCAGGACAATAGACATCAACATTATTGAAACTGTTGTAGAATTAAATAAATATATAGACATAGTAGTTTATTTGAAATCTTTGCAATGTTTTAATAAATTTCTTTTTTTTAGCCAATGAATTTATTCTTCACACCACAAAGTTCATTACCAGAATATATCCCAAAGCAACAAGAGCAGACTCTTCTAATTTTAATCCTCAAGAATTTTGGAATGTAGGTTGTCAAATGGGTATGTTACATAGGATATTGAGTTTTTTGCAAAAATAAAATAAAATAAATTCATTTTGTGAATTAATAAAAGATTCATGAAAAGAGCTTCCTTTGAAGAATTTTCGAGCCTGGGTGTTTTGGAGTCAAGCAATGATGAATCATTGGCTTCAAGAGTTGAAGTTATTCCTAAATAGGTTGAAAAGGGTAAATATAGGTGAGGGTAGAAGCATGGAGGTTAAATTCGTGAGGAGTTTGCATGGGAATTCTAGGAATAGGAAAAAGAAACCAAAAAGAGATGTAAGAGAACAGTGAAGATAGAGTCCTTTGCTTGAAAGATTTGCTAAGGGCCTCTTCAAATCGAGTGGCCTCTGCTTTTTGTACTTTAATCACTTCTGCATTCATAGTATTGAAAAGTAAGACTGCATAGCTTTATTTGTCCTTGACTGACTCTCCTTATTCCAGACTGATCAATTGGTGTACCAGTGGGACTAACCAGTCAGAAAGTGCCAGGTGTTAACCCTTCTGCTGCTGGATTGTGACAAGGCCCATAGGTTTTCAGAGAGGGAGGGGGTGGGATCAGGATGCGGGGGAGGGCAGTGGGGGGTAGATGGTGGTACTGCATATAGTGGCTGTTTACCAGCCTATACGGAGTTGTTTCTATTATTTTAACAACAATTATTGCTCTGCCTGTTCCTCGCTTTCTCCTCAAGTGATTACAGTACCTCTTTAGACCTGAAAGTTTATGATACGGTTGGTGTCTTCCCTTCCAGCATTTAATGACTGATTTTCTTTACTCTCATATTTCCTGAATGTTTTCTGACATGTACATTGCTCTTCTATAATCTATGCTGTAAGCCATTTTGATTTTTTAACTCAAAGCTGTAAAATAATTTGCAGATTAAATTTTGAAACTCACCATCATATGTTAACAAAGACATGGCAAAAAGAAAGGTTTAAAAATCATGACTTATTTGGCTAATGCTTGCTCTTACAATGTTCGAAGATATATAATCCATGATTAGGTTTCAGTAAACTGTTTAATTGTGTTTCTTTAGATATACCCTCTATTTCCTGACAATGTCAAAATACTCTTTTTCCCTCACAGTGGCCTTAAATTTCCAGACCCCTGGTCTGCCTATGGATCTTCAAAATGGGAAATTTTTGGATAATGGTGGTTCTGGATATATTTTGAAACCACACTTCCTAAGAGATAGTAAAACAAAGTTTAATCCAAATAAAGCACTAATGGACAGTAATCCAGTCATACTTATGATAAGGGTAAGATTCATTACTTTTTCTTTTACCTTTATTGGTTATGATATAAGCTAGATAGTATGCATTAATATTTTTAGTTCTATTGATTTTCTTTAATGCCTTTTAAATTTCTGTTAATCTTTTCAGGTAATGTAGGTGGGTGGTATTTCAGCATCCTTCCATATCTGAAAAATGTCTTTCTGTTGCCTTTTTGCATGAATGAAAAAAATTGCATAGTTCTAATTTAGAGGAACTAGTCTAGTTGTTCTAGTTGTTGTTCTAGTGAGAAGATGGGGTATTTCAGCCACTTTTTCAGATCCCTTCCTGATCCACACAAATCTCATTGATGTGCTTCTGTGGATTCCTTCTTTCCTTTTTAATCTATATGCAGGCGATTCTTTCTCACTTTCATTTGTGGGTGAGAAAGAATTTCTTAATCCTCATCTCAAACTAAACATCCTCCTTGTATTCTTTTATACACATTCACATTATACACATTCACTGTTTCAACCCCAAACAATGCTCAAATCTGACTTCATTTTTGGACTATAAAGGCTTGTTTTTAATAGCCTACTTAGACTCCTTACCAATATTTTGTCAAACTTAAAATATTAAAGCCTGAACATCCCTTCCTCATCAAATCTAGTTTATTTAAATCTCAGTGAACTGAGTCAAATTCCTTGACTCAGTTAATTCAGGCAAGAAAAGTGGAGCTATTCTTGTCTTCCACATCTCCGTCACTTCCCATGTCCTATCCATTTCTAAGTTCTGTAGATCTCACTTTAAATGTCTTCCTTATCCATCCCCTTGATCTGATGTCATTTGTTACTGTCTTCTTTTTAGGAATCTGTCATCACCTCCATTCCTTTGGCTTCCTAAGGGGTTTTCAGGGAGCCTTGTCTCAGTTGTCCTGGTCCATCTTCCACAAGTCAACCAGAGGGATTTTGCTGCAGTGCTAATCTTACCATGCCTACTTAATATTTATTTGTGTCTCCTGATCGTTTTCTTAGTCTGGCTTTGTCCTACTCCTCTAGCCTCATCTCTCACTTCTTCCAGCCTTTCAACCCATTCCGAAACTGTATGGAAGCCTTCTTTTTTGTCCATAATGACTCTTCTATGTATTGCATATGCTATTTCCTTTGATTGGACTACTCTTCCATCCTTCATCTGCCTATTGCATTCTGACTCATTTTTCAATACTTTAAGTGTCACTTCTTTTCGAAAGCTTTTTCCTGTGCTTCTTTTGAAGTTTTCTTCTGTTTTTCCATAACACCCTATACATGCATACATTATGGCACTTACCACACTGTAAATTATAATTACTTGTTATACTTGTCTTTCTCCCCCCACTTGTCTGAGGGTCCTTTAAGGATAAGGACTGTGTTTTGTTCAACCCTTATCCACAGTAACTGACACAAAGTATATGTTCAATACATGTAGGTTAATTGAATGAATGATTTCTTTTTCAAGTTGAGAATACTAAAGAGAATATATGTGCTCTTTTATTGAGAAAGTGAAGAAGGAGGATAGCTGGTATGCATAGGTGTTTACAAATGCCATGTTTGTATTCTGAGAGGTCTCATGTAGGGGTGTAAGTGACATGGTGTGAAAGAGGCAGGGTTGATGATTTTCCTAGGAAGCTGCTGCCATAGCCATGTGTGTCTTCCCCTCTTGTTCTGATTGTTCTAGGGAGCTTTGTGATTACATTATGACTTGCACAAATTGTGGAGAGCATGATTTGGGAATAAAAAGGCCTAGTTTTACCATTAGCTTTCTTATGTCCTTGATGAAGCCATGTAACATTTCTGGTTTACTCTTTGTCAACTATAAACAGAGAACTTTGGATTAAATCAGTTATTTTCAAGCTTATAAAAACTAAGGTATCATTTTCTAAGTTTAAAATCTCATGTATAAGACCAATAGATGAAAGCAGAACTATCTGGTTGACCACTAAGGGTTTTCTGTTTGACCTCCATCCTCTGCAGCGGCCCCTGGAAGGGCTTTGTGAATCAGAGTGTACAAATTATTTGAACAATAAATCTCTAAATTCTATTTCAGTATGCACCTTCTCCATACTGATATGGATTTGTTACCTGGAGGGCCTATATTCAGCTGATAGGCTCTGCTATCAGTGTACTAGTTTTTCACAGCCAATGTTGTTTCAAGTTACCTTGATATCTAATTATGCTTATTGATGAATGCCTGTTCCATTCTGGTTGTTAAATATTTGCACAGTTACTCTGGTTTCTAGCTGATGCCATAATTTGTGGATGTAGGAAGGAAAAAATTACACACTGGCACTTTTTTCTTTTCCTTCTTTCTTTTTTCACAACAATTATTTATTTGTTCCTCTTTATTATAATCTTCAGAAATTGAAATCATGTCTCAATTTTTTACATTAGTACACTCTATAAACTAGTACACTTCAAATACTGTTTTTTTTTTTAATTCGGACTTTGTTCCTTAAAGTAAAACAAATCTGTGCTTCAACAATTAGCTTGACTAATAGAAGACTAAATAAAACTATTATTAGTTACTTTGTTAAGCATTTTCTGCTATCCAGTCCCTAATATATATATATGAAATAATTGATTTTGTCAAACTCAGGTTACTTATGATAATATGGAAAGCAATGGGTAAGGTAAAATTTCATGATAAATTATCCAAACATATAAATTATACTGTCAGAGAATGCTATCATAGGAAATTATGTGGTGTTTTTTCTTATATTTCAGAAGTTGTATTTATAGTTTACAGTTTTTTTGTTGTATACATACAATATGAATTTGAAAAGAGTTCATGTTTTTGAAGCGGCTCAGCCTGAATTACAGTAGAAGGGAATCATAACAATGCTTTTAAAATAAAAATATTTGTTGGACCATCAATCTTGGAGAATGTGGATTCTATTATAATCACATATTGGTAAACTGGAATAATTTAGACATGTTCCTGGTGTTCATCTATTGATATTTGAGGATAAAAGAGTTAAAATTAATAATTGGCACTATTTTCTACTTTGTTTGCTTGTTTTCTTGGTGGGAGATGACTTAGTCAATCATGATTTTTGGAAAACCTATTTTATTTTGAAATTAAGCAGTGGTGCCGTTTGACATTCTGCTAAATTCTTGAATTCCCTTATTCTTCTGCAGCTCATCAGTGGGATCCAGTTGCCTCCCAGTTATCATTCATCATCTAACAAAGCTGACACATTCGTGATTATAGAAATTTTGGGAGTTCCAAATGATCAAATGAAACAGCAGAGTCGTGTAATTAAAAAAAATGGTGAGCTCCTAATATATCTTATCGAACATTTATTAGACTTCTTGTTGAAAAGCTTAAAACTTATATATCGATAGAGTTTTGATACATATTTATTACTCATAAGGAAAAGGTTTTGCATTATGTTCAAGATGACCAAAGTGTTATATGCAGCAAAAACAATTTGACAGTGACTTAATGTTGGCTAGATGTATTTTCAGATTACAGATACAAAAATGTATCTGACCTGAAAAATTAGTGGCTTTTCCATTTTTACTTCCTTTTTATGTTTCCTTGTATGACTGAATTAAGAGTGACATTTTGATAGCTGCAAATCTACTTAGCTTCTAGCCTCTGTGTAAAATAAAGAACTTATGATTTCTCTGATACCACATGTTACATAGTTTTACTTCACTACTTGAATTATTTTAGATCAGAGGTCTGTGGCTTCTGACTCAGGCTAAGGATGCCATAGAAACTTACTCGTACAGTATTTGGATAAAAAATTCAGTCATTTTTGCCAGAAGGGAAATGTAGGAATGGAAGAAATGACTTTGGTAAGATTTTCAGTGTTCCAGCATCCCATGATAGTTTAGGTAATACAGTACTGACATTGTTATTTCTTCTCTGAAGTTGAAATCATGAAGGAAATTAGAAAAGTATAGATTCTTGGGGTTGACTCTTAGAATCACCTGGGAAGAGAGCTTGCAACTGATCCTTTGAGTCTAGAATCTTCTATGAGTGGATATTCCCAAAATATAGTGGACTTCATTTCAGAGTCTGGAAATATGCTCCAGGCTAAATGGCACAGACAGAGAAGCAGGTGCAGTCTTAGTAGACTTCTTCTTCTTTGGTGATAATACCCCCCCCCCCCCGACAAATGTCCAACGTTCAACTCCTCCCAAATCCAGAATATTCCTCCAGCATGGCCCCTAGTGCAAAAGGCATGAAAAAAGGTTTGGGAAGTTTTGCTACCTCATCCTATGTTATCAGTGGGAAGGGATATTAGTGATGACTTCCTGCCTTATTTGGCACCCCTTAGAGTTGAAATGGCAGTGTCAAGAAATGGTAACTGCTATCAGGAAGCTTCTAGTAACCTATCCCTTGTTTTCTCCATCCTCTTACTTGAATCTTCATGACAAAATGCACAGAACATTTATTTATTCAATGCACCCCTTATATAATACTATGATTCTAGCTCTCGTTAGAAATTTGATTGCATCCCTGGGTTTTATGAGAATATCCCTACAGAAATTCAGTTTGGTTCATCAGACATTACTGGGCCCATTATATTAAAATCCTGGTTCTAAGTATCAAAAAAACTTCAAATCTCTGTTTATTAACTGCATTCTTATGTATGTCCCAACTAATTCTATTGTAGATAGTTTACAGTTCAGTGTGGAATATGAAATATAAGTAAAACTGTTATGAAAAAGTCATTAGTGCTTTAAAGAAAGTACAGAGAATTGTATGGAAGGGACAAATTTCGAGATGGTTCTGGCAAATGAGTAGAATTTTTATAGAGATTGAGGATAAGGGAACTTCTTTTCTTTTTCTTTTCTTTCTTTCTTTTTTTTTTTTTTTTTTTTTTTTGGCCATGCTGAGAGGCTTGCATGACCTTAGTTCCCTGATCAGGGATTGAACCTGGGCCATGGCAGTGAAAGAGCCAAATCCTAACCACTGGGCTGCCAGGGAATTCCCAAGGATAAGGAAATTTAAGGCAAAAGTAGTAATTTGAGTGCTAAAACATGGAGAAAACAAAATTCAAACATGTTAGGGAAGAGTAAAGAAGTTCAAATGCAATGTACTTAAGAAAGATTAGTGTGAGATAAAATGAGAAATTTACCTTGGGTATGGTCATGGAAAATAGTGAAAGCCATGATAAGGTAGTAGAAACTTTCTTTTCTGTATAAAATGAATAAAATTAAAACTTTTAAACAAGGATACAAAACACTAAGAGAGTTGAGCGTTCCAGAGATCATTTCTGCAGAGTAGAGAGGACGAAGTGTATGAGAGAGAGATGAGAAATACAGAATAGCGTTAGATGTGATCTCACGGTTAGAGCATGTAGAAGTCAGGTCCTAAACAAGGGCTGTGGCGTCAGAAAAGGAATGGAGGATGCATGTGAGGAAGACTAACAAGACTAAGGGTGTAGATAACTGGACAGGAGGGATTCTGAGATCACTTAGCTACTAGGGTAATCGTAGGGTAATGAAAGACATGAGAGTCTGGGAGGAAAACGATCGCATTTGGGTAAGGTGGGGAAGTGATTTTTAACTCTATTTGTAACTAAGCAAATTTGGTATTCTGGTTTATTTTTTATTTATTTATTTTATTTTGACACTAAAAGGACTTTCATATATGTCTATATATGATTGTGTGTGTGTGTGTGTGTGTGTGTGTATGAAAGAGTGAAAGAGAATATGGTGAAGGAGGGTTGGAGGAGGAAGAATAAATTAGTATAAGAATTTCGTGCAGACATTTTCAGTGTCTGTAAAGAACTGACTCTTAAACCTGCCCCTACACTCTGTTGAATTATTTCTTTTCTTAGGGCAAGGTAGGATGGTTATTATTTCAGTGTGAGTCAGTTTGTTTAATATTTTTACGGGCATAGACTGCATTCTGGATTGCTTCCTAGTAAATGTGCACTTGTGACTACAGATGCACCATAGAAAACATAGGTATGGTACAATTAGTCATAAATACTTCAATACTTCTTGAAATGTAACTCAAAGGACAGATCTATTGAAGTAGTAGGTGTAGCATTGCCTTTGTACAATGAAAAATAATACATTATTTTTCTCTGAACTTTTGAGTTTTTATTAAATAAGAGTGTATATTTGATCTGGATGTGAATTTCTTGATTCCATTCAATTATGCTTAATTTTTATCTGATTTGGGTCACATTGTGATACAATTTGGATTTCTTGTTTGGCAAGAGAGTGTTTGGGATAATCTGTTTTGCTAAGGACATAAATTACTCATCGACTTTGTATTTTTTTAACATCTTTATTGGAGTATAATTGCTTTACAATGGTGTGTTAGTTTCTGCTTTATAACAAAGTGAATCAGCTGTATGTATACATATATCCCCATATCTCTTCGCTCTTGGGTCTCCCTCCCTCACACCCTCCCTATCCCGCCCCTCTAGGTGGTCATAAAGCACCGAGCTGATCTCCCTGTGCTATGTGCCTTCCCACTAGCTATCTGCTTTACATTTGGTAGTGTATATATGTCCATGCCTCTCTCTCACTTCGTCCCAGCTTACCCTTCACCCTCCCTGTGTCCTCATCATCTTGTTTTGATGAAGCTCAATGAGTTGAAATTAAATAGAAGTAGTTCATGTTTATGGGGAGATTATATCAGACAGGTTGGGTTAGATCAAACAACCCATACAAAGATACCACAAATTTAGTTCTAACTCATGCTTACTCAGTGTCTTAGTTCAGGCTGCTTCAGCAGCAACAAAAACAGACTGGTTGGCTTAAAACATAGGAATTTATTTTCTCACAGTTCTAGAGGTTAGAAATCCACATTCAGCTGAGTCTTGACGTTGAGATGGAGATCCCTGGGAGATTTTTGCCGCTTAATATTAATGTGGAGCTGGGAGGTCTCTGGTGGACAATGTCCTGACCCTGGCTCTCACACCTCAGAGGCACAGGCCTGACACCCTGCCAGAGCACCAACCTGTCCACCACACGGCTCAGAATAAAAGGGAAAAAGAAAGAAAGAAAGAAAGAAAAATAAAATAAAATAAGGTTATTACAATAAAAAATAATTATTAAAAAAATTTAAAAAGTAATTAAAAAAAAGAAAAAAGAGAGCCACCAAACAAAAAACAAATCCCCCAGTGATAACAAGTGCTAAAAACTATACTAAGAAAAAAAAGAAAAAAAGAAAAAGGACAGACAGAACCCTAGGACAAATGGTAAAAGCAAAGCTATACAGACAAAGTCACACACAGACGCATACACATACACACTCACAAACAGAGAAAAAGAAAAAAAATAAAAACGTCATTGCTCCCAAAGTCCACCTCCTCAATTTGGGATGATTCGTTGTCTGTTCATGTATTCCACAGATGCAGGTACATCAAATTGATTGTGGAGCTTTAATCCGCTGCTCCTGAGGCTGCTGGGAGAGATTTCCCTTTCTCTTCTTTGTTCTCACAGCTCCTGGGGTTCAGCTTTGGATTTGGCCCCGCCTTTACATGTAGGTTGCCTGAGGGCGTCTGTTCCCTTTTGGGAGGTCTGAGTTCTGCCAGCGTTCAGTAGGTGTTCTGTATGGGTTGTTTCCACATGTAGATGTATTTCTGATATATTTGTGGGGAGGAAGGGGATCTCTAGTCTTACTCTTCTGCCATCTTGAAGCTCCTCCTTGACTTTGGATTTTAAAATGAGCAGTTAGTCAAAAGAAGGATCAGGAGCTGACTTGAGAGCAAACATTAGTGAGCTCTCATTCCAACAACTGTCTATAGAGCTCTTCTCATAATAGGACCTGATATAGAAAAATGATGTTATTTAACTTCCTCATGTCTCAGTTTCTTTGTTAATAAAATGCTGGAACTCAACAGTCATATTGTATAATAGTGAAACGTTTCCATTCTGAAATCAGACTCCATTTGTTTGACTCCCTGCCCAAGCACTTAATGGCTATTTATGTGAAACCCTTCAGAGCTTATGTAACATCTTTGTGGCTCAGTTTTCTCATCTGTAAATGTGCATAGAAATAACCCTGATAGGGTTTTTGTGAGGATTAAATGAGATTATCTGCTTAAAGTTTTTAGAATATTGCCCAGAAATTGTAGACACCTAATAAGTGTTATTATTGTCATTATTATTCCTTTGTCATTGGGTGCATTAAAAATTTGAGTGCTTTAAACCCCAAGCTTTTATTATTACTATTAAAAGTGTTGAAAATAAGAATTTTAGAGAACAGATATTATGCATTTTTCTCTAGGGATGGTGTTTGATTGTTTTTGGTTGTATCTCTTTCTTTATATTTCAGCTTTTAGTCCAAGATGGAATGAAACATTCACATTTATTATTCAGGTGCCAGAATTGGCATTGATACGTTTTGTTGTTGAAAATCAAGGTTTAATAGCTGGAAATGAATTTCTTGGGCAATATACTCTACCAGTTCTATGCATGAACAAAGGTAATATTCCTAAAAGTAAGATGATTGTGCTAATGTTTATATATAATTGGAGTTTACCAAAGACACGCTTTTATATACCAAATAGCTCTCTCCATGACAGTCAGATGTAAAGGAAAATTTATGTATTGACACATATTTTCTCCCAGTGGAATTACAGAAATGTGTTCTGATACAGAAGGTGGGGTTGGGGAGTGGGATTTCTAGGAAGACTAATTAGACAAACTTGGCTTGTATGAGAATTTCTCTACATGGACATAGCTCTCTTGTTTCAGTTAAGAGTAGGCATGACTACCGTGAAGGAATGAAGGATGGGAACTGCACAGAAGGGAGAAGCAGTGAGTCCTTCTTCCCACCTGAGGAGGTACTGGGAGCCCAAGGCTCTCTTTTCTTGAGTCTTTCCAGGGCTGCCTTGCAGTTACCTTTCAGGGGTGACTTACACTGTGCTCCCAATTCTATCCTTATTT
The DNA here is from genome assembly GCF_963924675.1 of Phocoena phocoena. Lineage (NCBI taxonomy): Eukaryota > Metazoa > Chordata > Mammalia > Artiodactyla > Phocoenidae > Phocoena > Phocoena phocoena. Next base: position 87,814,765 of record NC_089229.1, read on the forward strand.
TTACTTTTCTACCACCATCTGAGATATACCTAGGAAACAGTCTTTCTGAAGCAGAAGGGTGGTGGCTAATTTTGGAGACGCTGCACTTTGAGGGAGGAGAAGTGTGAGCTGTGTGGTGTTTAGTAGGAAGTCGGGATAGAAACGTCAGATATTTTACTTTGGGGGAAAATTAATATATGGGATGGAATATAACTACGTAGTCCTAGCTTTTATACGTGCTTACTGTATTATTTCTCAGGAGCACTACTGGGGCCACTGTCGATGAATTTATTTTTATCGTTCTCATCAAATGTGATTCTTTTTGCAGGTTACCGTCGTGTTCCTCTGTTTTCCAAAACGGGTGAGAGTCTTGAGCCTGCTTCCCTGTTTATCTATGTTTGGTATGTCAGGTAGCAACTAATGGTGCCGGACACGGTGTTAGCTGTACATCGCAATAAAACAGCCAGAATGGGTGTCCATATCTTTCCCCTTTTTTTTCTAACATAAAGCAAATTAATTATTTTGAGATGTTGAGCCAGTGCACTTTTAAATATGCAAAATAGAACAGTGGAAACAAAACAGAAACTTCAGTGGGTCCCGACAGTATGGCATTCTCGTCAGCCAAGTTCTCCTGCCCCTCTGTTGCTGAGGCTGCTCTTTCAACTTGCTTGTATCATGTTTAATTAGTAGAATTTACAAGATGCCAAAATATGTCTGATTGTATAAGATAGGTTGGCAAGTATTTGGCAGTATAAAAGAAATATGAAATCTAGGAGTGTTTTAATTTCTAGACACCCACTACTGCATACTGTAGTAGGAAGGAATTAGATTCCCAGGCGCTTGGTGCCCTTTTGAATCCTGGAGAGCAATTAGCCCCTGCATTCTCAGACTAGTTCTCAGATGCTGTGCACTGGATTGGGTACCCTGTAATTATACAGACATTCTTATGAGTGCATACGATTTTGATTTGCATTCAAACTGCCTCCAGACTCCGTATCTATAAAAAAGATCTACTGTGGGGACTTACATGCTTGGATCTCTGAATGAATTTTCCGTGTTTCTGAATCTGCACCAAATGCACATTGAAGGTTGCCTCTTGGTCAGAGATGAGATTCCTGTGCTGTTTCATATGCTGGGCTTCTCACCATCAGCAGGACTTTGCTTTACTAAATGTCATATGTAGAAGAATATGGTTCATTATTAACTGTTTTTCAAAAATCCAGGCATACTAATACTTGTTCTACCACATTGTTGCATGGTAGTGAGATGAAATCACCAGTACAATTTTTGACAAATTAGGGGGGCCTCATAGGTATTTGTTGAAATTAAATCTGAATTTATAACTAAAATAACAAAAATGATTCTTTGTTTGAGATGTTTACTAATGCATTACCAGTTGATGGCCGAAAAAATATACAAAAAAATCACATCTACTATGTTTTACTATTATCATGGTTTAGCCTCAGAACTAAATATTTAAAATAAAAATGCCACTGGGAATTCAAATATCCAAACCCATAAAGAGTCAGATGTCCCGGATTACTCAGTGCATAGTCATTCAGATCCTCACTCACGGGCTCTCTGGATTTAAGATTAGGGCACGGTCTCCCCGGGAGGGACACACAGCCAGTTCTCAGAGGCCTGCTTCTATTTTGCCAGATTACAGGAGGATCTTTACTTATTAATTTACTTATATTGCTTTTATTTTATGAAAAAGCTAATTTCAAATCTACATTAAAACTAAGCTGAATACAAACTCTTAGTGAAGGAGGCCTGGTGGTTCTGTTTACAAAAACGTGGCCACTGTCCTTTGCCCTTAAAACTTCAGGAAGGGCCCTTCAAACGGCTTCATGTTTGCATGTTTCAGTACCAGAGGGTAGGAATAGACTCTGGTGTCCACTGTCAGATGTTCACCAGCTACCAGAGCATCACGTCTCTTCAGCAGGTCATTCTTTGGTAAGGAAATTACTTCTGCAAAATCCCCATCTCCTGGCTTTGGCTTAGGCCTTACGTGTTCAGCATCATCTCCATTGATAGTTACTGTCACGATGTGTGTGGTACAATTTGACAAACCTGGATCCATACGTACAGGTGGAGAACATTCAGCAGCATCACCCTTATAGCCAGTTTCTTCCTCAAGCTCCCAAAGAGCAGCTGCTTCTGGGCTTTTGTTGTCATCGATGAGACCCCTGGGGAATTCAAGGCAGCAGCCTGCCCTTGGTGGTTGGAACTGCTTCACCAGAACGATACATTGGTAAACGAAGGGTTGTTTGCAGCACTGAAGCAACCACCACCCCATCAGCCGACTGTCCTTACATGGTCGTATGCTTACCAGTTTCCCAAGTTCTTGTTAGATCAGTAGGATCCCTATAAGTTTTTTTTTTAAGTGTGACCCATTTCAGAAGGATTTTATTTATAATATCTATGTTCAACCTAATAGCAGGTGGGATGTTCAACCCATTAACCCAAGGATTTAACCTTCTCTAAACCCCTAAAGCCTTTTGAAGATCTGGAATTTCATGAGGTTTAAAGACTTTGATCACATGAATTTTGCAAAAGAGTTCATTAATTCTTACAGCAGGAAAAACTTATTTCTCATTTATACTAATAAGATTTGAAATAAGGAAGGAAAAAGGTTGTATTTCCTTTTCTCATTTTTCTTCAGGTACCACTCAAACTCAGCTAACTGTGAAGACAAAATCTATCTTTTTTTTTAAATATTCCTAATTCACTTGTAGAAAAATAATAGTGTTGAGGAGCAGAAGAAAACATGAGAGACAGCTACAGTGAACCCTGGGCTGTGGTAACAGAAGATCTTTCAACAACGTCAGTTCCTCAGGGAAGCCGTCCATGATCTCCTAGATTAGGTTACATTCCTTGGTTTATGTTTCCATACAACTGATTAAAGTGACAGCTAGGAGGTGACTTTGTGCTCTCAGGGAGGCCTCGGTGTTGCTAAGAGCTGGCCTGACACTCACAGTCAGGCCGTGGTGTTCGCCTGCCAAACCTGAACAGTTTCACATCAGCACCCGACAAGGCCACTCTGTGACCACAATGGATAAGGAGAAAAACAGAACCAGTCTGTAATCATGACAGAGCATCTGACAAAAGCACGAATATTGTCCAAACACAAAAGTGCCAGACAGTCCCCAGGAAACATGAATGACTGTCGGATTCTTCACCTACTTAGTACCTTGAACCCTCTCCCAAATCATCTGACACAAGCCTGAATCCAACAGTAAGTCCTTTCCAACACCCCTTCACTGAGACACCCCATGGTTCTTCATTTGTGTGTCTCCCTCATTGCAATGAAGAATCGACCTCCTGTGTGTGTTTCTGGTGGTCTTTGGCTGGAAGGCATTAACATAAACCTGGACTCTTCCTTTTGTTACTCTCATTACCTTGTAGTGATTAGTGACAGGAAAGTTTTGTTATGTTGTTAATTTTGACCTTTACTTTTTTTCTGCTTCTGGTTGTTTAGAGCCTCAAATAGAAAACATGCAGAGTACAATCTAGACTTACCCTGACTTTTGTTTGGGGGATGGTGACCACGGGAGGCCACTGATGCTGATTGCTGAGACATAAAGTTGCCCTATTTTTGGAAAGAAGAGTGGAGAAACTCCCTGTAGCTGTATAAAGGAGGTATTTGTTTTAATTTTGGGTAGGGGAGCGTGTATGGTGTTTCTGAGGGATGCAGACACATGCACCCTAGATAGTGCCTCGAGGGGTTCCACTCAAAACCTTTATGCAAATTTCAGGGGTTATTTGGGAGCCACAATGGCAAAAAGCTCATGTTGTGGATTAGGATCCAGAAAATGGAATCGCTTACATTTAGTGAAGCCCTTATGGGCTTGAACAATGAACATTTTATTGGGAGAATATATGACCTGGATTCCGTTTTTCAGGAGTTATTAAAAGTCCATATCTTTGGATAGTGCATAAGCCTTTGTTGAATTACATTTCTTTCAAAGTAATAACCCTCTGGAAATATTTGTACCAGCAAAGAAAACATTCTTGTGATGCATTCTGGATTCTTAGGCCATGAAGTTTGAGCCCTCTGTAGTATTCAGAGTTAAGCTTTTTTTACCAGCCACTAGAAATTTTCATTTAAAACACCCAAGGGGTAGATTAAAGTGGAATTTGAGCTTATGAGATTGGTCTTCTCCATGTCTTGCATTCTTACACACCAGCTGGGCACGTGGTGGTGATGGTGGTAGTGGTGGGAGTCAGTGTTAAATTCCTTAAAAATCTACACAGTTTCAGGGACTAGTGCCCTCGTTCTGCTTCCCATCTGTATACAATTTAACTTTCACACTTTCAGTCACTATTCCTATTCTTCTCCCAGAACAGTCCCTTTTCTAACATGAGAGTTCCATCTCTGCCATATTAGCAGTGCCTAACATGTGCCTGATATTAAACAGAAATTAGGGAATTCCCTGGAAGTCCAGTGGTTAGGACTCCCCACTTTCACTGCTGAGGGCCCGACCGGGTCGAGGAGCTAAGATCCAGCAAGCTGCACGGCAGAGCCTAAATAAATAAACAAACAAATAAATAAACAAATAGAAAATAACCTAAATCCTTGCAGCAATCTTACATTTTATTGTGAATGTAACAGGCTCAGAAACATTGTGTTGCCTAAGGTCTATAGTAAATGACAGAAAAACAGTTATTGACCCAAGGCAATCAGGAAAAAAAAAAGTTGATTAAGTTACACAATATACAGAAATTAGCTCAAATGGATATTAGACTTAAATGTTGAATGATAGTGTTTACCAGTTTATTTGCTGTTTTTTGTGTAGGGATCGACCTTTGGAGTTTCCTACTCCATCATTTTTGCTGATGTCATTTTCCACCAATATTATTAACATATTCAATTAGTATAATACTTTTATTACAATGAATGAACCAATATTGCTACATTATTATTAACTGAAGTCCATACTTTATTCACATTTCCTTACCTTTTACCTAATGTCACTTTTCTGTTCCTGGGTCCCATCTACAATTCACGTTACACTTACTAGTCATATTTCCCGAGGCTGCTCTAGGTTGTGACAGTTTCTCACACATTCTTTGTTTGTGATGAACTCGATGGTTTTGAGAACTACTAGTCATGTATTTGGTAGAATGTCTGTCAGTTGGGTTTGAATAATGCTTTTCTCATGATTAGACCGAGGCTACAAGTTTTTGGAAGGAAGACCTCAGAGGTAAAGTGCCACGTTCATAAATCTTATCAAAGGTGCATCCTGTCAACATGACTTTTCACTGTTGATATGGACGTTTATTACCTGATTGAAGTAGAGTTTATCAAGTTTCTCCTCTGTAAAGTTCTGTTTTCCCTGCTTTTCATGCCATATTCTTTGGGAGGAAGAGTCACTGTGTGTAGCCCACACTTAAAGAGTTGATTGTTACGTTTTACCTTCTGGAAGGCAGAGTGTCTATATAAATTGTTTGGAATTCTTCTACATGGTAGATTCAAACCTCAGCCCCCCCATTTATTTATTTAATCAGTCATTTATATCAGTATGGGTTTATGGATAACTATTTTATACTTTGAATTATAATCTAATGCTCCTTTCCCAACTTGGTCCAGCCTTGATCAGTGAGAGCTCTTCCAGTTGTCACCTGTGTCCTAGGGAATATTTTTCGCCCCCATCACTTCATTTGTTTTACTTGAAGGATCACTGGCAGCATATTCCTTACCTGAAGTTGCAGTTGACATATGTGAACAGTTAGAGTCTAGCGATAATTAATATTTTTGCCATCTGATCTTCAAAACACTTTCATATCTCACTTTTAAAACTTCCCAAGTCTTGAATAGTATTTTCTTCAGTTAAAGTCTTTTTTTCTGATGACATGGAGTTAGGCTTTGGTGTTTTTTTCCCTCTCATTGTTTCCATATTCTTTTCAGGTCGTTTGAGCTGTGTTTCTGACTTTTTATTCAGCTTCATCTTTTGGTCTCTTTACTTCCATAGCTCACAGAGGATAACATTGTTTCCTGGACCTGAGTGCCTTTTTTACTTTTCCTTTCCCTTTGATCTCTGGCCCAGGCATTTGTTTTTCTTTCTGCTCTCAAAGTTTTGTCTTGAGAAAGATGAAGTCGGTGAATTCTATGTTTGTTCCACATCCCTTGTTCAAACAAGCCTTGACCATCTTGATCCTCTCGAGTAGGTTAGTCCCACCTCAAAGATAATATTCCCTTCAGACCACCGTTTGCTCCATACCAAGTCTTGACCTGTAACCATCCTGTCTGATTTCCCTTTAGTAAGTCCTCTCTTTGTTTCATTTTCCCTTAGAGTACCAGTTCCAGAGATTTTCGAAATATGTTTCCCTGGACCCCCTTGGCCATACTTCTGTTCCTTTGAAAGTTACATAATAATTTTTGGAGTCTTTTTCACCTGTTTTCCTGGGTTTCCCTCTCAAATATGACCAGATTTTCTTAATCACTCTGTCTCAGTTTTTAAGGGATGGTTTCCCAGTTGTTCTTACAAAATGCTGCTGCTTTATGAGGGATCTTTTAAATTTTTTCTAATTTTAGTTCTCTCCAGGATGTCATTATATCTGCTCTCCAAGGCCTTTACTCTTTTTATCTGATTGATTTTTTTAGGTACCCGTCCTCCCTTCTGAACTAGTAACAACTGAAATGTATTGCCCTTTTCTGTTACCTTTTTCAAGAGAAACTGGATTTAAGTCCATCACCTTTTTAACTTTGTAGTTCTTTCTCCTGGCTCTTAACATCTCATTTCCCCTTCATATCTGCCCAGCTTATGTTGTAAGATCCCAACATTTCTTTCAAGGAAATATCATTCTCATTACTACTCTGTTTGACGTCTTTAATTTTATTTTCCTTCTTCTACTACTTTTGTTCTGATGGTAAGAAATTCCAGTTCCTTCTTGATTCCTGGGGTAAATCAGAATTTCAGAGCCAGAGGCTGATGGGCACAAACCTTTAAATTACTTTCCCAGTTTTGGGGCATTTAATAATCTCAGTCAGTTATATTTTGACCTCAGCCTAGGAAGAGGGCATATTCTCTTTATAAAAAGAATCCCCATTCTTTTTGATTTAAATATTAATAAAATCCACATCCCTTCTATGAGTGAGGGTATGGTTCAAACCTCCAAACCCTAATAATTAGTTTCTTTAATTTTCAAATGCAGAGCCTCCTTGAGACTGTGTTGTTTCTGTAACTGAAGGCTGTGGACATGACACACGAATTCAAGTTTGGTCTGGTTTCCTCCACTGCTGTTAACCCTAAGGTCACTTCAAAATAACACACACACACACACACGCACACACACATGCACACAGTTTGAGAAAGTTGATAGCAGGCAAGCATACGTGTCTCTGGAGTTAAGAAGTTTAAGCTTTAACTTTACTACAGCTTGTAGCACACTTTGAATTCAGCCACTGTTCCAGATTTCTGGCCTAGTTGTTTTGAGATGTAGCTGAGAAATCCATTAAAAAAAGCAGCCGATTTTTTTTTATCACCTAATGCTTAAAAAGCTTATTTAAGAAAATTTTAAAAGGGTTATCTTTTTCTTATAGTCTAATTTGTTCTAAGGACTAAACCTTACGAGGTCTGTACTCATTAATGCCTAAGGTTTAATGTTACATCCCTTTAAGTGATAAAAAACAGTCAGTTGGTGCAATCTAAGTCATTATAACCAGGGTTAAATCCACCTGGCCCGTTCTTACCAAAGCCTAAGGTCTAAGCAGTGTCTCTTGGTCTGCTGAAACTTCTGTGTTAATGCTGTGCTTGCCCCAACATTGTTTTAGAAGAAGAAGCATTAGTTAGGTTTAATTGGTTTATCTAAAATATTTTGACAGCATACAGGATCCTATGCTAAGAAATAAAATATATCTTTTCTGTGACACGTGTTACAATGTGAGAGTTAAAGTGGCTGGGCAATTGCTTTAATCACTAGAATTTCTCCCATGTGCTATTAAATCTTCACTTTGGGCCTTGATAATGTGTCAATAGTGGTAGCTCTTCAATAATCCATTTCCTCTGGGAATCAAGTCCTGACCTTCAACCATATTTGCTAGAAATGAGTCTGTCACCACAACCCCTTGTTTGATAGCAGTAGCCACATCATATCTGTGATCCTCAGTTTCTTTTAGGCTGTGCTTTTTGAGATGTCCTAATTTTCTGTGGAAGTTTCTCAGGGATTTTGAAGATGAGAATGGAGGGGCGGGGATTGACGGGGTGACCAACTGTCCAATGCTTCCAGTCTCTCACATCTGCTTAACTTAAAAATCTCCCCTCCTCCCCGGATGTGTGTGTATACATTCCATTCAAGAACTCATCTGAGTGGAAAGTTTATGCTGCTAGGAGACATTTGAATGTTACTACTCTGTAAAACTGTAATAATCTCCCCTTTCCCCATCTTATTAGACTTCTTATAAAAAGCAACTAAAGTATAGATATAAAAAGGCTAAAAGAGCTGTAAAACATGATATGAACGAGAGTTAAGACTAGGAGCCTTGTTTTTCTTGTTCACCGGTGTGTCATTCAATCATTTGTTCAGGTATTAATTTATAAAGGCTTATTGAGCATCTACTACATACCAGATATTTGTCAGGGCTGGAACAACAAAACAAATGAAGATTCAGTGTTAAATTAGTTTGGTAAGGCTACCGAAACAAAGTACCACAAACTGGGTGACTTAAACAACAGAAATTTTTTTGTCTCACAGTTCTGGAGGCTAAAAGTCTGAAATTAAGGGGTTAGTTCCTTCTGACAATCTGTTCCATTCATCTCTCCTAGCTTTGGGTAGTTTGCTGGTGTTCCTTGGCTTATAGATGTATCACTTCAATCTCTATGTCATGTTTTCATATGGTGTTCCCTCTAGGTTCGGGTCTGTGTCCAAATTTCCTCCTTTCATAAGGACACCAGTCATATTGGATTAGGAGCCCACTCTAGTATGACCTCATCTTAACTAACTACATCTACAGTGACCCTATTTCCAAATAAAGTCACATTTTGAGGTTACAGGTGGTTAGGACTTATAAATTTGGAGGACACAGTTCAGTCCATAACACCTACATACCATCTGCCTAAATTTAAAAGCTATAAATAAAGCTAAGAAGCCATTAAATACAATATGATTTGTTCTCCTTCATAAACACCTCGAAGGACAGCTTTTAATTGAGAATTCTTGGATGTCTTGGAGATCCACGTTGGATTATGGTGACCTAAAGAGGGCTGTCTCCTCTCCTGGAGCGCTCTATATGCCCTGCTTTTTCTTCCCACCCCTGGGCCCTTCCTGCACTGTCAGTGGCCTCCTGCACGCTTGTGGACATGCCAGCTGACACATTTGAACTGCATGCGTATACACTGCAAGCAGCCTGCCCTCGGCCACCACTGGAGCCTAGGCATTGTTCTTCCCGGTGGTGGTGTCTGACTTCAGGTCAGCGAACCCTTAGAAGGCCTGCAAACGCTGTTCAGGCAGGGAATTCAGGGGTCATGTGTACCTAGAATGTGGTCTAGAATGAGGCTTTTGGGTGTGGCTGAGTCACAGCTGGAGGAAGTAGGATTCTCCAAGGAGAGGGCACCGGGGCAAGGACTCCTCTTGCCTGGATCCAATGCTGTACTGTCAGTGAACAAAACTTCTTTAGAGCCTTGTGTTTTAGTGAAAGAATACTAAACATAAATAATAAGCAAAAGAAATCAGTAAACCATATAGAATGTTCAAAGGTGATAAGTATATAAGAAAAAAAAGTAGAGCAGAGTGGGAAGGATCTGGCATGTGTCTGGGGACAGGGCAGGCTACAATATGACACAGAGTGGTCCAGGCAGGCCTGTCAGAGATGGAAACATTTGACCAAGACGTGAAAGAGGTGAGAGAATAGGCAAGTGGATGTATGGGGCAAAAGCACATTTTGGAAAGAAGGAGCTGTCTGATAAATATTTCAGGGAAGAAACATGCCTGGAATGGATGTTCATGGAATGGAAAGGAGACCACTGTTTCTTGAGTGTTTTGTGTATAGGAGGATATAATGGGAGTTAAAATCAGAGAGATGGCTGATGGGAGGCCAGATCACATCGGGCTTTTTAGGTTATTTTAAAGGTTTGCACTTTTACTTTGAGAGTAGAAGCCCCTGCAGCGTTTTGAGCAGAAGAGAGACAAGATCACTCCAATTTCTGTGTTGAGAATAGACAGTATGGGGGGCAGGGTAAACAAACAAGGAGAAGGCAATTGTAGTAATTTGGGATAAATTTAATAGGAGTACCTTGAACCAGAGAGGAAGCAGATGGAGAGTGGTAAGTGGTTGGATTTGGTAAAAGTTTTGAAGGCAGAGCTACAGGAGTTTCTTATGGGCTGAATTATACTCAGAGAAAGAGCAAGGAAGTGGGTATCAAGAATGACTTCAAGTTTTTTGCTATTTAAAACTGATCAGGAGTCTAGTTTTAAACATGCTGAGTTTGAGATAATAGATATTCGAGGGGAATGCTGTGTAGGTAGTTGGATATGGAACTCTAGAATTTGGGAGGGGTTCTGGGCTGGAGTTATTATTTTTAAATGATATTTATTTTAATGGTATTGTTTTCTTTCTAATTTTACAAGCAAAACATGTTCATTGTAGACAACTAGAAGTACATAGAAGTATGAAAATTAACAATCACCCGTAATCCCCAACCCACAGAGATAACCATTGTTAACATTTTGATGTATTTCCTTTTAGTGTCTACATACTTTTTTCAAATTGAGGTGTAATTGACCTAGATCTCTACGTTAGTTCCAGGTGCACAACATAGTGATTCGATCGATATTTCTGTACATTACAAAATGATCACCATGATATGTTTAGTTATCATCTGTCACTATACAGAGGTATTCCTCGTTCTGTACATTTCATACCGTGACTCATCTGTTTTGTGACTGGAAGTTTGTACCTTTTAATCTCCCTCACCTCTCTCATTCTTCTCACAACTTCCTCCCCTCTGGTAACTGCCTATTTGCTCTGTTTTTATGAGTTTGTTCTGTTTTGTTACGTTTGTTTGTTCATTTTCTTTGTTAGATTCCACATGTAAGTGAAAATCACACGGTATGGTATTTGTCTTTCTCTGTCTGACTTATTTCACTTAGTATAATACCCTCCAGGTCCATCCATGTTGTTGCAAATGGCAAGATTTCGTTATTTTTTTAGACTGAGTCATATTCCGTTGTAGGTATACACCACATCTTCTTTATTCATTCTCTGATTGGGCACCTAGGTTATTTCCGTATCTTGATTATTGTAAATAATGCTGAAATAAACATGGAGTGCATATATCTTTTCTAATTAGTGTTTTTGTTTTCTCTAGAAAATACCCAGAAGTGGAATCGATGGATTGTGTAGTTCTATTTTTAATTTTTTGAGGAACCTCCATACTGTTTTCCATAGTGACTGCACCAATTTACAGTCCCACCAACAGTCTACGAAGGTTCCCTTTTTCCACATCCTTGCCCACACTTATTATTCGTTGTCTTTTTGATAGTAACTATTCTGACACGTGTGAGGTGATACCCCTTTGTGGTTTTACTTTGAATTTCCCTGATGATTAGTGATGTTGAGCATCTTTTCATGTGTCTTTTGCCTATCTGTCTTCTTGGGGAAAACGTCTTTAAAAAAGTTCTTCTGACCATTTTTTAAATGGGTTTTTTGTTTTTTTGATGTTGACTTGTATGTGTTCTTTGTATATTTTGGATTTTAACCCCTTATCAGACATATCATTTGCAAATATCTTCTCCCATTCAGTAGGTGGCCTTTTTGTTCTGTTGATAGTTCCTTCACTGTGAAAAACTTTTTAATTTGATGTAGTCCCATTTGTTTACTTTTGCTTTTGTTTCCCTTGCCTCAGGAGACAGATTCAAAACAATAAGCCTAAGACCAATGTCAAAGAGCATACCACCTATGTTTTCTTCTAGGATATTTATGGTTTTAGGTCTTACACTAAGTCTTTAATTTTGAGTTTATCCTTGTACATGGTATGAGAAAGTAGTCCAGCTTTATTCTTTTGCATGTGGCTATCCAGTTTTCCCAACACCACTTATTGAAGAGGCTGTCTTTTCCCCATTGTATGTTCTTGCCTCCTTCATTGTAGATTAATTGCCCGTATAAGTGTGGGTTCATTTCAGGGCTCTCTATTCTGTTCCATTGATTGATGTGGGGGGTTTTTTTGTTTGTTTTTTTGAGTCACTACTACCATACTATTTTGATTACTGTAGCTTTGTAGAGCACGATACCTCCAGCTTTGTTCTTTTTTCTCAAGATTATTTTGGCTACTCAAGGTCTTTTATGTTTCCAAACAAGTTTTCAAATTATTTATTCTACTTCTGTGAAAAATGCCATTGGTATTTTGATAGGAATTGCATTGAATCTGTAGATTGCTTTGGGTAATATGGTTATTTTAACAATATTAAATCTTCCAATCCATGAGCACAGTATATTTTTCCATTTGTTTATGTCATCTTCACTTTCTTTCATCAATATCATATTGTTTTCTGAGTACAGGTCTTTTACATCCTTGGTAAGATTTATTCCTTGGTATTTTATTATTTTGATGCAATTGTAAATGGGATTGTCTTCTTAATTTCTCTTTCTGATAGTTCATTGTTAGTGTATAGAAATGCAACAGATCTCTATGTTAATTTTGTATCCTGCAACTTTAGAGAATCCATCTAATAGTTTTTTGATGGTATCTTTAGGATTTTCAATATACAGTATCATCTTAACTGCAAACCGTCACAGTTTTACTTCTTTCTTTCCAATTTGGATTCCTTTTATTTCTTTGTCTTTTCTAATTAGTTGTGGCTAGGACTTCCAATATTATGTTGAATAAAATGGTGAGAATGGGCATCCTTGTCTTGTTCCTGATCTTAGAAAAAATGCTTTCGGCTTTTACTGTAATGTTGGCTGTGGGCTTGTCATATACGGTCTTTATTATGTTGAGGTATGTTTCCTCTATACCCACTTTGTTGAACGTTTTTTATCATAAATGGATGTTGAATTGTGTCAAAAGCTTTTTCCACATCTACTGAGATGATCATATATTTTTATTCCTCAGTTTGTTAATGTGGTGTACCACATTGATTGAGTTCCACTACTCTGTCTTCCAGTTCATTGATTCGTGCCTCTGTATCATGTAATCTACTGTTGATTCCTCCTAGTGTATTTTTTGTTTCAATTATTGTATTCTTCAGTTCTGTTTAGTTTTTTACATTTTCTAACTCTTTGTTGAAATTCTTACTGTGTTCATCCATTCTTCACTTGAGTTGTTTATAATCATTACCTTGAACTCTTTATTGGGTTGATTACTTATCTCTACTTCACTTGGCTCTTCTTCTAAGGTTTTATCTTGTTCCCTCATTTCAAAAATATTCCTCTGCCACCTCACTTTGTCTGACTCTCTGTTTTATTTCTACAGATTCGGTAAGTCAGATATATTTCCTGGTCTTGGAAAAGTGGCCTTATGTAGGAGACATCCTATTGGGTCCAGAAGCACACTCCCCTCTATCACCAGAGCTATATACTCTAGGAGTGCCCCCTGTGAGGGCTAAGGCCCTTCTGTTGTTGTGGGGCCACCTACTGTGAGAGTTTTTGTGGGCATGACTGGCCCCCAGCCTGGTTGGTGCCAGCTCTGCCTAGTGCAGTGGCTGCCAGCTGCTGGTGGGTGGGTCCAGGTCCTGGTGCTAATAAGCTAGAGGAAGTATTCCAAAATGGCTCTTGCCAGCACCAGTGTCCTTGTGATAGTACAAACTCTCAAAGGCTGCCACCAGCATCTGTGTCCCCAGGATGAGTTCCAGTTATAGCTTGCCTTTCCAGGAGGCTCTCCAAGATCAACTGGTAGGTCTGACCTGGGATCCTTTCAAATCACTGCTTCAGCTCTAGGTCTCAGGGCATGTGAGAGTTTGTGTGGGCCCTTTAAGAGCAAAGTCTGTTTCCTACAGCCCTCCAATTCTCCTGAATACAAGTCCTGCTGGCCTTCAAAGTCAGATGTTTGGGGGGACTCATCTTCCCAGTGCAGGGCCCCTGGTCTGGGGAGCTTGATGTGGGGCTCAGACTCTTTGATCTTTGGAGGGAATGTCTACAACTGTGATTATCCTCCCACTTGTGGGTCACCTACCCATGGGTGTGGGTGTTGACTATACTGTGTGTCCATTCCTCCTATTCATCTCATTGTGATTCCTTCTTTATATCTCTAGTTGTAGATATTTTCTGCGAGTCTTCAGATTGTTCTCATTAATAGTTGCTCTGTATGTGGTTATAATTTTGGTGTGCCTGTGAGAGGAGTTGAGTTCAGAGTCTACCTACTCCACTATTTTGGCCACTCCTTGGGCTGAAGTTATAAAACTGGGAAACTGGGAATACTCAGCATACAGATGATATTTAAAGCCATCAAAATAGATGAGGTCACTAAGGAGTGAAAGCTGATGGAGAAGAGGACCAAGGAGTAAGTCCTGGACACTCCAACACTGGAGACTGTGGAAAAGGGGATCCTCCTTCACAGAAGACTGAGAGGGAGGGACTGATGTTATATAGAAGGAAAGCACAAAAGGGTGTTGTGTTCTGGAAGCCAAATGAAGAGTGTTGAGAAAGAGAGTTATTGATTGTGTCAAATACTGCTGATAGGTAAGCCCAGATCAGGGCTGGAAATTGACCTTTGGATTTAGCTATGTGGAGGTCAGAAGGGACCTTGACAAAAGCAGTTTTGTTGAAGTGTTTGGGACAAACACCTGCTTGGAATGGTCTGAGAGAAAATGAGAGGAGAGAAACTGGAGGCAGAGATTAGAGACAACAATTTTGAAGAGTTTTGCTATAAAGAAGATCAGGCCAATTGGATGAGTATTTGGAAGGGAGATGGAGGTGCCAAGAAGTTTTTTATGATGGTTGTACCATCATGTAACCATGTAACATCATGGTTGTATGCCAAAGTGAATTATCCAGTAGAGAATAAAGAAATGATGCTTTTGAATAGAGGAGGGTTTCAGTAATGTTTGTGAGTAGGTGAGAGGGGCTGGGATCAAATGTACAAGTTGAGAGATTGGTTTTGGGTAGAAGCTTGGTCATTTTTCCACGATAATAAGTAGGAAGGAGGAACATAGAATCTGCTGGGCAGGTAGATGTGCTAGTGGAATATGTAGAGGTTTTCTATTGACTGATTCCAATTTCCAAGTGAAGTAGGAAACAAAGTCATCAGCTGAGAGTGAGGATTACAGTAGAGGGTGATGAGGTTTCAGCAGAAAGAAGGGTGTGGAATCACTATCTGTTAGAAGAGGGAGAGTGAGTGGACCTGAAACATAGAACCATTGCCCAGAGCATTATGGCTTACTTGACTCACATGATCATGTGTTTGAAACGAGACTACATCAACCCATACCAGGCACTCAAATATTTTCAATGAGTAAGTGTACAGTCTTTTATATGTTTACATGGTTATGCAGATGACCATATAAAAAGAGTTAAATTACTTTTTTATCGACACACAGGAAAACACTGAGTAAAGCAAGGGTTTTAGTAATTTAATTGGAAGAAATTTTTAAAAAACAATTTGATTCTCTTAAAGAATGTGGCATAGTGCCTTGAGTTATACCTACTTTGCAGGTGGAAATCTGCAGGATTGTTTACTCTGGTCATGATGAATATGAAAGTAGGTTCAGAAGTAAGAAAACTTTTTGTTGTGCAGAGAATAGGTTTTGATCAGAGGGGAGAGTTGCAGAGTTTGAGATCTTTGAATTAGCAATAATGAAGTTTAAAATGTGATAATGCCTCTGTTTGGGTGAAATCCAGTGATGATGAATTGATTGGTGCTGAAGAGGGTGAAAAACTACAAAGTTTCTTCCAAAAAATTGGATTTAAGAATTTCAGGCATTTATGTTTGTATGCCTGAAATTGTATGTCTGACAGAAATTAATACAGCATTCTTCTAGAGCTTACTAATCCCCTCAATAAATAAGATTATAAGTGGATATGTAGGTATGTATATTTAATTCAAATTTTAAAAATTTGTTAACAGATATACTTAGGTCTTGAAGTAATTGATAAGATTTATTTATCGCTTGTCTTTTTTTGGAAAATACATTTAAAGTATTGCTTTTAACTGTAGGCACATAAAACGTGAACGCATGTTTGATTTGAAAGACCCATTAAATGTCCTTTTTTTATTTTATACATTGAATTTTACACAATCAATTGGAAAAAAGGTTCTAAGAAAACAATGAAACACAGGTAGAGAATAACTAACTATAAAAGACTGATTCTGATTTATTTTCTTTGTGTCCTTAGTACACCATCATGCTACTTCTTTTTTTTTTTAATTTATTTATTTTTGGCTGCGCTGGGTCTTCGTTGCTGCGAGAGGGCCTTCTCTAGTTGCTGCAAGCGGGGGCTACTCTTCGTCGTGGTGTGTGGGTTTCTCATTGCGGTGGCTTCTCTTTGCGGAGCACAGGCTCCAGACGCGCAGGCTTCAGTAACTGTGGTGCGTGGGTTTAGTTGCTCCGCGGCCTGTGGGAACTTCCCGGACCACGGATCAAACCCGTGTCCCCTGCATTGGCAGGTGGATTCTTAACCACTGCGCCGCCAGGGAAGTCCCCACCATGCTATCTTTGATAACAAAAATGTCCTGATCTTGTGATAGAGAGGCCCCAAAGTGAAAGAAATACGAGTAATGAATGCATATGTTCATAGCAATGCTTAAATTATACTGTTTCCTAGTGGATACCATTTTTCTTCCTTGAGTGGGACACTACAGAGTTGGATATTAATTGCTCCTACAAAGGTGGTTTTGCTCTTTACAATAAGCATTAAGACATGTCCTTGGAGCTCTGTGACTTCATCATATACTACCTAAAAAGGGAGAGAATAAAAGTCAGATACGCTTAAATGCATCTTTTAAAAAATACTGCTTTTAACAAAAATATTTGCACACTGATATCTTGTACCTTGGAATGGATAGGTTAATGTTAGAATCTTTCATTTCTAACTCTAATTCTGAAGAGCGAAAGGTTCTGCTAACATAAAGGAGTTTAACGACAGAATATTTCTCTAAGAAGCTTAGAATTTACTCTGATTCCATTAAAAATTGTCTATCCCAAATTTAATAAGACTGTAAATCATTCTCTAGGAATAAATTTAAATACCTGTCACCTTTCAACTGTCCTTGGATTTATTGTGCAACATGGGACCTTGAACACTGTCTGTCTTTGTTGAAGGCTAATGAGGAAAGCAGACCAATCTCCATGATGTCCGTGTGTTAATTTAATGTAGTACAGTATTTCCTTCTACATGTGAAGCAGTCGCTCTATGGTTACTTTATTTAAAATTGTTTAATTTTTAGTTATGAAAATATATGCTCATTAAATAAAATATGGGGATGAAACAAAAAAAGAAAAAAGAAAGGAAAAATTTCTATTTCTACCATTAGGAGATAATCATTTTGATGTGTTTTTTGTTTTCTATATATAATTACTTTTTAAGAATCTGAGCTGTAATTATGTTGTGTGTATAGTTTTGTATTTTTCTCTTTTTCACTTACTAGTCATGTAACTATTTTTAAAAAAGAGAGGTGTTCAGCTGTGTTTTATAATATCCAAGAAATAAGTCACAGGCATTACCACTGGGTGCCTGCAGTGGTAAAGAAGCTTTAAAAGTGTAGTACTATCAAGAAATTAGTTATACATCAAAGGAGGGGAGAGCTGTGTATAGATCCAACATGGTTGCCAAGGAAACTCCTTATAACACATTTGGAGGAGTTTCATATGATGATACAAACATGCTTGCTTTTTACAGCTAAACTACAAGATAGACAGAAGCGTTCTCTATATATGCAAAAAAGAATCAGAGGAAACAAATTGAAAGGCCTTGGAATCCACTGTGAGGCCTGCTCAGTGTGTATGGATGCAATTTCTAGCCCATCGTACTGCATTTGCCTACCATTTACGAACCCATCAATTTATCAGTGAAATTCCATTCAATATCAATCTGTTAGCTGCTCAGAACAATGATTTACTTATCAAGTAAATAATAATTCAATCAAGGGAATGAGATACAATATAATATGCTAATCCAGTCTACCCTGCTTCCTGCGACATCTCCTGGCTACCGACTCTTCCAGAATGCTGCTCCCATTCCAGACAGGAGATTACCTTTTAAATTTCTAGGAAAGCTTATTCAAATTATTCCATTTAATTTATTGAGTTCCCCTGGATAGTAAAGGATTTTAAGGGCTGCCTTAAAAATTTCAAAAGCCTACCAATGTAATTCATCTTTCATCGCAAAGGGATGCTCAACGTGGACTCCGTGAACCACTCTTGTCTCCTGAACGCTTATCTTCCCAGGACTTCAGAGTAAGCTCCTTTCCTTTTCTCTACAGTGGTTATTTTGAACTGTCTAAATTATCCTCCATTTTCCTCCCCACAACACGTTCGGCAGATGAACTTATCTCCTATTTTACAGAGAAAGTAGACGAAAGGGCCCTCAAAGTGTTAGTGTGTGTGAAGAAAAATGGAATAATTCTAAGCATTAGGCCTTTGGAAAAGTCTGGTTTAAGAACTCTGTGAATCATATAAATTAGTGCTAAAGATGTAACTTTCTAAGAAACATATCAGTATCAATGATTCATATTTATATAAATCTGTTGTCAACTCCAGTTCTTCCTCCATTTACAGTGGGGTTACATCCTGATAAACCTATGGTAAATTGAAAATACTGTAGCCGAAAATGCATTTAATATACCTAACCCACCAAACATCATAGCTTAGCCTAACTACCTTAAACGTGCTCAGAATGTCTCATGTAATTTATTGAATACTGTACTGAAAGTGAAAAACAGAATGGTTGTCTGGGTACCAAGTGGTTGTAAGCGTATTGGCTGTTTACTCTCGTGATTGCGTGGCTGACTGGGAGCTGTGGCTCAGCATCAGGAAAGAGTATCCTACCTGGGAAAAGAGCAAAATTCAAAACTTGTAGTATGGTTTCTACTGAATGTATATCTCTTTTCCACCATCGTAAAGTAAAAAAAGTTTGAGGTTGAGCCATCCTAAGTTGGGGGCCATCTGAATGTGTTTTCTCATTCGAATATGGTGATAATATTTACCTTCTGGCATTGTGAGAAGGAATAAATGAGATAATGAATATAAGCCTTATTACAAAGCCTGATACATAGTAAACACTAATGAATTACAGCTGAAAAAGATCCATCAAATACACAAAAAAAGAACAGCTGTTTCTTGGTATTTTGCCTTCCCTGACTGGAGATAACAGTTGTACACAATATTGAGTCTCCCAGGTATTTAACAAGCTGAAATTCTTTAATAAATGACAGGAATTAATTGCCTTCCTGGTTAAAATACAAACATTTGAACTCCTAAGCTTATATTGCTTTATGGATTTTTTTCCCTGTGCTTCATTATGCAGAAGCTATTTTCCTGAAAGTGACTGAGGTTTTATAAACATGTAATCATTGTACATTATAGAAGGTATATATATATCTGTTCTAATTGCTTTACTGCATCCATAATGTTTAAAAAAAATAAGTGCTTTTTTCTTCCAATGCAATGAATAATTAGTGGGTAATGCTAGAGAAGTACACAGATGATTATATTCTTTGAGTCTTTTCACCAAATGATTTAATATGTATTCTGCCTTAATATAAACAGAACCAAAAATGCACAGCTCTTTTAATTTCACTTTATAATACTTTTTACCCATAGGCATGTGTCAAGTCTTCATTGCCTTCTGACAAACATTGAATTTGTAGGTCTGAAACTGTCACATCAAGTAGAAAAACACTGTTTAGGGTAATTTAATTAAGTAGGATAATATCTAAGAAAGGAATACAATGTAAACTATTATATATAGAATGGATAAACAATAAGGTCCTACTGTATAGTACAGGGAACTATATTCAATATCATGTGATAAACCATAATGGAAAAGAATATGAAAAAAAGAATGTCTACATGTGTATAACTGAGTCACTTTGCTGTACAGCAGAGATTCGCAGAACATTGTAAACTGGCTATACTTCAATAGAAAAAAAGAAAGGAATACAATGTACAACATACATTGACTATAACAATATAATTCTGTTTTAAAATAGAATCTGTATTTCTAATGAATCATTAAAAAAATAATGGTTCGGGCTTCCCTGGTGGCGCGGCATGTGGGATCTTCCTGGACCGGGGCACGAACCCGTGTCCCCTGCAACGGAAGGTGGACTCTCAACCACTGCGCCACCAGGGAAGCCCTGAACTATTGTTTTTGAAACAATTTTAAATGTGTTCAGTGTATAAGCACTGTGTGTCCAAGCTACAAGTATGTGCTGATGGAGAAAAGTATTGCATTGATTTCTAATCAATGGGCCATGAATGTGTGAGGACTCAGAATTATTGCAAGCCGTGAGACAATTTATGGACACAGCAAGCATCATAAAATAATCTCCACACATGTGCATTTATAGTACATATAGCTTGAGATAAATAAAACACAAATTTATTTAAACTCCTGGATTGTTAGTGGCTTTTCATCATTATGTGTTTCCTTAGATACAAATGCTGAAGTACAGCATGCAGTCTGAGAAGTTTCTTTATATTGATGTAGGGGGGGTCTTATACCCAGAACGTATGGAAACTAGGGATATATAGTTGGGAGGTATATACCTCTAGTTGTTGACATCATGACAAATATAAAATGTCAAAATATATTTCCTTACTAAAGTATCTATTATTTGAATATGTATAAATGTTTGATAGTTTTTTAGTTTGATACATTTTATACATGTACACATAAAGTGTCATTTATAAAACTATCCCAAATATTTAATTCCACAGATCTTTTTAGAAGTAGCTAAGTTTCAAAGATACTAAGAAAGCTAAGACATTTTCCTTGTCCTCAAGAAGTTTTCAATGTACTAGAAGAAAAAAGTCTGTGTAGGAATAAATAAGAGATGGTAAATGTGGCCTAAGAGACAGGGAAGAGAGACTGGTTCACAGAGTACATATTTGAGGTAAACCTCAAAGTTGGCAGAGAAGGGCAGGAGAGTGAACAGCTACATGAGCTCTATCACAGAGGTCATAGGGATTATTCAGGGAATGACAAGCTGTCTGATGTGACTTGAGAATATGACTAAGTATGGGGCAATGGAAGGGCATGAGCAAACAAACGTTCCTTATTATTTTTGTCAAAGGTGCAAAAGACATTTAACATAGGAAGAATTGCTTTTTCAATAAATGGTGCTGAAATAACTGGCATTCATAGGCAAAAAAAGTGAACCTCAACCTAAACCTCACACTTTTTTCAAAAATCAACTAAAAATGAATAATGGACTTAGATGTAAAATGTAAAACTATAAAACATTTAGAAAAAATATAGGAGAAAATCTTTAGAACTTAGTGCTAGGTGAAGAGTTCTTAGACTTGCCACCAAATATGCAGTCTACAAAAGAAAAAAAAATTGATAAACTGGGTTTCATCAAAATTGAAAATTTTTACTCTGTGAAAAACCGTGAGAAAAGCAGGAAAAGTCAAACTACAGACTGGGAGAAAATATTTGCAAACCACACATCTGACAGAGGATCATTATCCATTGTATATAAAGAATCTCAAAAGTCAACAGTAAAAATGAGTAAAAATGCAAACTATCTAATTAGAAAATGAACAAAGGCATGAAGAGACATTTCATGAAAGAGGGTATGCAGATGGTAAAAAAGCACATGAAAAAAATTCAGCATCATTAGCTACTAGATAAATGCAAATTAAAACCACAATGAGCTATCACTCTATACCTTTCAAAAGAACTAAAATTAAATATAGTGATAACACTAAATGCTGGCAAAGATGTAGAGAAATTGGCACAAACATTGCTGGTGGGAGTGTAAAATGGTATAGAAAAGCAGTTTGACAGTCTCTTGAAAAACTATGTACAGCATTACCATATACCCTAGTAATTACATCTTGAGCATTTGCTTAGAGAAATTACAACTTATGTTTACACAAAAACCTATATATCAATGTGCACAGCAGCTTTTTTTTTTTTTTTGTGGTACACGGGCCTCTCACTGTTGTGGCCTCTCCCGTCACAGAGCACAGGCTCCGGACGCCCAGGCTCAGCGGCCCTGGCTCACGGGCCCAGTCGCTCCGCGGCTGTGGGATCTTCCCGGACCGGGGCACGAACCCGTGTCCCCTGCATTGGCAGGCGGACTCCCAACCACTGCGCCACCAGGGAAGCCCGCACACCAGCTTTGTGTGCAATAGCCCCAAGCCAGAAATAACCCAGATGTCCTTTAATTGGTAAACAGTTAAACTGTCATACCTCCATGCCATGACTACTACTTAGCAGTGAAAATGAACAAACTATTGATACATGCAGCTACCTGGATGGATCTCTAGGGAACTATGGTAAGTGAAAATGTAACAAACTGTATGATTCCATTTACATAACATTTGAAATGACAAAGTTATAGAGAATAGATTAATAGTTGCCAGGGTTTGGGGATGGGGCATTAGAGGGAGAAGAGTGTCTGCGGCTATAATAGGGTAGCACCAGGAATCACCGTGATGTAATGTTCTGTACCTTGACTGTGGGGATGACCACACCTACACGTGTGATATAAATGCACAGAACTAAACATGCACACATATACATAAGAACACATGTAAAGCTGGAGAAATCGGAATATGGACAGTGGATCGTATCAATGTCAATTTCCTGGTAGTGATATTGTCAGTACTCAGGCAAAGTGTTACCATTGCAGGAAAGTGGTTGAAGGGTATTTGAATTCTCTATATATTATTTCTTCCAACTGCTTGTGAATCTACAATTACCTCAAAACAAAAATTTTTTTGAAGAAGTATATAAGGATGATATTGCTCCAGAGACAGCTCAGGAAAATTACTGAGTCAAATTTGAAAGGCTGTGAATGCCACACTTGGGGTTTTGGATATTATTCAGTAGGCAATAAGGAACATTTGAAAAAAGGTAGGAGAATAATAAATATGAGTAGTTTTTGACATCTTAGATAGAAATTTGAATGATTTAATTGAAAAACACAAGATAGGAGGCTGATAGGTGTGGCTCTTATATTAGCCAAAGTTGCCAGGCCTTCAAACAAAGAAGTAGCAATGGGACATAGAGGAGAAGATGGATTGAAGAGGCAGGTGGCTGCACAAGTAGAACTGACAAAACTTGGGGATTAACTGGACTTGTGAGTGAGGGAGAGGGTGATGTCATTAGAAAGTTTCTTCCGAGGAGATGGCAAACAGAGGAGGAAAGCCTGATTTAAAAGTGTGTAGGAGGCATCCTAAAGGGGCTCTTTAATAGAAGTACAGGTTTAAAGCTTGGGAGAGAAGCCAGGGCTTGAGGAATAAATTCAGATGCAACCTACAGGTGATAATTGAAAATCTGTAGATACATAAGGTACTTCTGAGTGTATATATCAAGAGATGAGGGTAGGTCATGGAACTCCAGCAAATATTTTCAGAGGAAGAATGGCAATGAAGGAAAATGAGAGAGTGGTTAGAGAAGATAGAAGGGAATTAAGAAAAGGTAGAACTCAATGAATAAGTCTGAAAGAGAAAAACAAATACTGTATAATATTGCTTATATGTGGAATCTACAAAAATGGTACAGATGAACTTATTTGCAACGCAGAAATAGAGACACTGATGTAGAGAACAAACATATGGACACCAAGGGGGGTAAGGACAGGTGGGATGAACTGGGAGACTGGGACTGACATGTATACACTACTATGTCCAACTCCCTCCGACGAAAACTCCTCTCCTTTAACCGACCCCCCCGAATCTCTTGCTGCCCCCCCTTTACACCTCCCCCACCCTACCCCGAAGCGGTTCCCCCTTCCCCTGAAGCCGCTCCTCCCACTGCTCCCCCGCCACCGCCGTCAGCTCCTTTGCCCACATCCCTCCCCTCACCAATTAGCGCACACACACGTTCGCATGATTCTCAGGATCCTAACCTCCTCTGTCCACTGAGGGAGGTAGCAGGGGCAGAAGGACTGGTCCGAGTCCACGTCCCCTTCTCCCTCCAAGATCTCTCTCAAATAGAAAAACGATTGGGTTCCTCCTCTGCTGACTCTTCCCGCTACATTAAGGAGTTCCGCTATCTCTCTCAAGCTTATGATTTAACCTGGCATGATATCTTCGTGGTTCTGTCCTCTACCTTAACCCCAAACGAAAGGGAAAGAATTCAAACTGCTGCCCGAAACCATGCAGATCATGTCCACCTTACTGATAATCCTATGCCAGTCGGCGTAACCGCTGTACCGGGCACCGACCCAGGCTGGACTTATCAGGACGGCCAAGATGGTCGCCGTAAACGTGATCTCATGATTCAGTGCCTCCTAGCTGGCATGCAGGCTACTGCCCATAAGGTAGTCAATTTTGAAAAACTAAAAGAGATAACCCAAGGACCCAGCTATCTTTCTCAATCGCCTTACAGAGGCCTTAACTCTCTACACCCGGCTGGATCCCGACACACCGGCAGGGGCAGCGGTCCTAGCCACCCATTTTATTACCCAATCAGCCCCAGACATTCGGAAAAAATTAAAACGGGCAGAGGACGGCCCTCAAACCCCTATTCAAGACCTGGTAAAAATGGCCTTTAAAGTCTAAAATGGCCGTAAGGATTTGGCAGAATCCAGCCGACAGGCTCGGATGCACCAGAAGGTGGCTCTCCAAACCCAAGCTCTTGTGGCCGCCCTAAGGCCAGCCATCTCCCATGGATCACAGCATCCACGGGGTCTGCAGAAGGCAACCCCGCCAGGGGCCTGCTTCAAATGTGGAAAAGAAGGCCACTGGGCTCGCCAATGTCCCAATCCCCAACCTCCTTCTAAGCCCTGTCCCAGCTGCGGGCTAACGGGCCACTGGAAGAGTGACTGCCCTACGACTGGCCCTCCCTCAGTGTCTCCAGGCGGGGGGCAGGCCAACCCTGCGCCATTGCCACTCGAACTGCTGGGACTGGCTGACGACTGACGGTGCCCAGACTCGAAGTACCCCATCACCCTCGCCGAGCCCAGGATAACGCTACAGGTGGCGGGTAAGTCCATTTCATTTTTGGTGGACACGGGGGCCACCTAATCGGTTCTGCCTACCTATTCCGGGCCAGTTTCTCCTTCCCAGAACTCGGTTATGGGTAT
Source organism: Phocoena phocoena (assembly GCF_963924675.1). Taxonomy (NCBI): domain Eukaryota; kingdom Metazoa; phylum Chordata; class Mammalia; order Artiodactyla; family Phocoenidae; genus Phocoena; species Phocoena phocoena. The sequence continues at coordinate 87,839,880 of NC_089229.1, forward strand.
TGACGGCAAATCCTTCTCCCCATTTCAAACCGGTTTACTCCCATGTAATCTTGACGGGATGCCATTTACTCATTCCTTTTTAATCATGCCATTCTGCCCGGTTCCCCTCTTAGGCCGAGATATCCTCTCTTACTTAGGAGCCTCCCTCCAGCTGGTCAGACTTGACCCTAAAGTCCCCTCCTCCCAGCTCCTGCTTCCTCTTCTCGGTCTATCTCTAGAACCCTCTCCCTCCTGCCCTCCTTTTTCAACCACACCATACCCAATCAATCCCCAAGTTTGGGATACTTCTAAGCCTATAATAGCAACACACCATTCCCCTGTTCTCATCCGCCTAAAGGACCCCTCCAAGTTTCCGTCAAGGCCCCAATTTCCCATCTCCGAGACTCACCTTAGGGGCCTACAACCTATTATCACCAGACTCCTAAATCAGGGACTTCTTATCCCCACTGACTCTCCCTGCAACACCCCCATCCTGCCTGTCCGCAAAGCCTCTGGAGATTATCGCCTGGTCCAGGACCTCCGAATAATCAATGAGGCCATAATTCCTCTCCACCCGGTAGTACCGAACCCATACACCTTGCTCTCCCATATTGCCCCATCCATACATAACCCACTTTACGGTTTTGGATCTCAAGGATGCCTTCTTCATTATCCCCCTACATCCCGACTCCTATTTCCTCTTTGCCTTTACCTGGACGGATCCGGATACTCATACTTCCAGCCAGCTCACCTGGACAGTTCTTCCCCAGGGCTTGCGCGACAGCTCTCATCTCTTTGGTCAGGCGCTGGCACGGGACCTCACTTCCTGCTCCCTTACCCCCAGCATACTCCTCCAATATGTAGATGACCTCCTCCTTTGCAGCCCATCTCTTAACCTCTCTAGACAACATACCGCAGATCTCCTCAATTACCTTGGCTCTCGCGGTTATCGGGTCTCCCCAGCCAAGGCTCAGTTACCTGTATCTTCTGTAACCTACCTGGGCCTCCACCTTACCCCTACCACAAAAAGTCTAACAACCGACCGCACCCAGATTATCCGTGAACTCCAACGCAAACACCAACAGTCCACCTCCCCAATTCCCGATTGGTGGCAATCCACCTTTTATACCTGGCTAACACCAATCTTGGGCCCCCTACTTCTTATTTGTATCCTGTTTATGTTTGCTCCCTGTTTTCTTAGGTTCCTTCGCAGGCGCATGGAAGAAGTCTCTTAAGTAGCCACAAACCAGATGCTTCTCGGCCCTTACACCCTTCTTCCTACAGAACCCCCCACTGGCTCTCCTTAAATCCGGGTCCCCGACCCCCAACGACGTCCCCACTCATGCAGGAAGTAGCCAGAGACAGAACGTCACCCCAATCCATCAAAGATGTCGGGATGTAAGGTCCATTGGCCCGGGTGAAAGAAGGCCCGGGGGGTAAGAGAAAACATCGACCAGTACGAGGTAGGAGAGGCATTGGGACATAACGACCTCACCTGTTCTGGGAATCAACAAGAGACTCTAACTTCCTGCCCAGAAAACAATGGGGCTGACGGGAAGGGAAAATGGGCTTACGCCCCACAACAGACCAACCAACACCTGGCCCTGCTGTATCCTCACCAAATAAGGAATTACCCTGTATAGCAAACCACCCCCTCCCCTTGCAAGCCGCCTTCTGCTTTTACCCCAATAAAAGTTCCCCTCATCCAGTACTGGACGCGACTTTTCTGGCCCCTTTCTCTCGGACCAGTGAACCTCGCCCGGGAGCGCTCCCTAATAAAGCTCACTTGAAGCTTTCCTTTGTTTCGCGGTGCCGTTTAAGATCCGACCTTACATAGATAACTAATGAGAACCTACTGTATAACACAGGGAACTCTACTCAATGCTCTGTGGTGACCTAAATGGGAAGGAAATCCAAAAAAGAGGGGATATATGTAATACCTATAGCTGATTCACTTTGCTGAAACTAACACAACATAGTAAAGCAACTATACTCCAATAAAAATTAATTATGTTGATTAAAAAAAGAGAAAAGGTAGAACTTAAGAAGCAAAACGGAGGTGTAAAGAAAGAGGAAGCAGTTAACAGTGCTGCCGTCTAACTGTTCCGGAGAGGAGAGCCTGATGGCTCATTGGATTGAGCAATTAGGAGTCTTTTGATGCCATTTAAATAAAACAGCATCAGTCAAGGTCAGAATCCACATTGCAGAGGATTAAAGGGTGAGAAGGAAGTGATGAACTGAGAGCAGGAAATGTATTAATTTTGCAAAAGTTTGGAGGTGATAGCGAGGGAAAGAAAATCTGGATGCTTTTAGAAAGGCTGAATTGAAGAGTTTGTTTTGTTTTGTTTTTTTTAAGATTTCTGAGTTGAGGATCCAGTGGATGAGACAGCCTTAAGAAAAGGTGAGCAAATAATTAAGTGAGCAAGGTACAGAGGAGATGGGAAAGGATGGAATCAAGAGAATAAATGTAGGGTTTGCCTTAGAATTAGGGGATCAGATGTTCAAATCATATACTACAAATGAATTAGAGAGCTATATATAATATAAATTAACTTCAATATAATTTGCACTTTGTACTTCTTTATATTTTTCAAAAGAGATTTTATAAAGTTTATTGCTATACACAGGTTAGACTATGATAAAGTTATTAGGTAAGGAAAACCAGGTAAAGAAAAACTTGTTAGAGAAAATAAGGTAGAGTCAGGGATAATGTTAGTAGGTGAAACAAATGCTGTAAAGTCTTGGGCTCTCGCTGGAGGCTAGCCACAAATTTGAAACTTGGTTCATAAGCACTTTGAAAGCAGTATCTGTATTTTCCAGTTCCTATAGCATCAAGAACTGTGATCGGCAGACAGTGGCTATTTTGGGAAATGACTTCCCTTTATGGAATAATGCTGCCAATTACTGTAAATTTTCCATATTTGGTTAAACTGAAAAATGGTAAGAAAAATACAAAACGACTGGACAAGAGTTGACTCATACTTACAATTTCATTGTAAGTGGGGTCGGTACATTTTGGAACAGATTTTGTTTTCCTCCTCTGAACGGCACTGGGGTATGATAAAAGATAAAATTCAACATGTGCACTGGGCGTGGAGCCATCTGGGAGATGCTGCAAAGGAAAATGGTTATAAATATTAATGTGCATCACTATTATAGAAAACAAGTACACAGCTACTAACTATCTAGACCAAAGGCAGGATCAAGATTTATTACAGTCACTGTTTATCAGAAAATAAGAGAACAATCAAAAGAAATACATCATTGCTCAAAAATAATCCCAAAATACAGTTTAAAAGAGTAAAACTGTCCATCTTAAATTAAGTATTGTGTCAGAGAACTACATTTAAAAGTCCATTAAATGTGATTGGCTCTAGCTTTTTATAGTAAAAACTAAATTTGCATTTTTTTAATTGGAGTATAATTGCTTTACAATGTTGTGTTAGTTTCTGCTGTACAATGAAGTGAATCAGCTCTATGTATATATATATCCCCTCCCTCTTGGACCTCCCTCCCACCCATCTAGGTCGTCACATAGCACCGAGCTAAGCTTCCTGTGCTTTATAGCATGTTCCCACTAGCTAAATTTGCGTTTTTGACAGAAATGGTCAAGAGATGAATATAACCCACAGGCAGAGACAGAAACTGAGTACCTCAGGAGACTGTACACCACTTGAAAATAAATAATTCAAGTTTAGCACATGAGATGTAGCATTTAATGACATGTAAATGCATATTATATAATATCACATTTTCAAACAGAAAAATATCAATTAGACCTACAAGTTTAATATACTTATAAGACTTTAAGAGTTATAATATTTTTATTATCTAAATTATCCTAAAATATATTGGATAATCCTTTTACAGTTGTGTTCTGTGGGGCTCCCAAGGTTGCCTAAGTTTCTGCCTGATGGGGTAGATCAATGATGCCAAATGAGTAGATCTCTGGACCCCCACTCTCTATCCTAACACCCCTGCTCCCCTATCCTGGTTTCAGAATGTCTCTCTTCCTTTTCCACTTTTTTCTTATGGATATTTTTATTTCTTAATAAACTTGAAGAATGAGTACACTGTTTTAAAAATTTGGAAACCACTGTACTTCAGAGAAATGGGTTCTAGCTTTGTGACCAAATGGAGAACAAATTGTACTAAAAAACTATGCATATCTAGTTTGATAAAATGAGAAATGCTTGTGTAATTTATATTTAAGTGGATGATTTGAAAGTCACAATTGAGGAATTAAATGGTTCTCTTGGTGAATACATTCTAACTATTAAATCAGTAATTTCCAACAAATACTTTTATATTCTGAATCACAGCGCCATTCACATGTAAACATCCAGTGACACCCCCAATGTCGTTAGCTTTAATTTTATATCTTTCTTTGGCATTCAGAAAAGCATATTGGAAAGTAAGAAAACGTGACATATATTATTATAGGACTTTTATTCCGTTCTAATTTACATGGTGAAAATTATGTCATTAGGAAAGTCTGGCTCTTTATTATTATTCGCAAATTAGATAAAATACATCTGGACACACCCACATGTCAAAACGCTACGATTGTCAAACCTGCTGCTTCAGATGGTGCTCAAGGTATCCCTGTCCCACGTGAAACCCTCCCCCAGGAGGAGCTCTGAAATGTATCAATGGCACAATGGAATTTTCTGTGATACAGAAAAAAACATTGCTATTAATATTTGAGAGTTGATTTGTGTGTGTGTATGTGTGTGAGAAAAATGAAGGGAGAAAAATGTTTTTGCTCTGTGTAACTGTCTCTCTTTTCTACCATTGGGCACTGGGCTTGAGGATACCATACCTATAATCATTGTATGTTTCATCTTAGTGGTTAGAATCATGGTTCTGGAAAAGGACTTTTTGGTTGCAATCTGGGCCTCCAAATTTCCCAGCCATGTGGCTTTTGGTAGATAACTTTTCTGTGGATCAGTTTCCTAACCTGTTAAATGAGGATAAAGGTGATATCTGTCTCAAAGCATTCAAAAAATTAAATAAACCATGTCATGTGAGTATAGTGCCTGAAATAGAGTAAGATTCAATAAATGCTTGTTTCTATTTTTATTTTCTATAAATTGAACAAGAATACACTACAATGCATTGACTGGACAAGATATGCCTAATGTACTGTGACATTTATGAGCAGGGTTTCTCAATCTTGGTACTAGTGGCATTGGGGCCAAATGATTCCTTGCTGTAGGCTGTCCTGTGCATTGAAGATGTTTAACAGCATTACTGACCTCCACCTACCAGACTGCAATAGCGCCATCCTCCCAGCTGTGACACCAGAAATGTCCCCAGCCATTGCTACATGTCCCCTGGGGAGCAAAACTGACCCCAGCTGAGAGCCACTGATGACTCCCAAATAAGAATCTGTAATTCATCCTTAGGATCTCAGCCTAGTGACCTGCAGAGTGTTACAGGTACCTTATACTCTAACCAAAATCTATCTTCTATCTTTCCTCACCACTCCAAAACAGATTTTTTCAACTTGTTAAAATTGCATTAAATGATACAATTTCATTTCTCCAGTGTCTCCCTTGTCATTGATTTTCAAATCCAAGTATGTACCAAGATCAATATCCTCCCTTTTTGCCCTAGTTCATCTGTCACCACAGATCTTTATTTCCTAACTTATAATTGGATTTTAATTACTTTTTTATGCTCCAGTCTTCCCACTTCATTCCTTCATTCATCCTGTATATCACTGTTGCATTTAACCTTCCTGTAAAGCTGCTTTGATCCTGTCACTTTCCTTCTCAAAACACTCAAGCAGTCCACCGAGGAATAAACTCCCAATCACAGAAGGGAAAAAGTATTTTGTATACCAGCCTTCACCAAGCATTTAGCAATTAAAGGTTTGGGCTTCTGTTTCCAATTAGTGTCTGACAAGATCCTTGAATATCCTGTTGTTTTCAGAATAATAGAACAATTTAAGTCAGGGATGCATTCGATCTGAGCAGCACACTTAGTCTTTCCTCCACGGCTGTTAAGTGCAGACATGGATTTCTTTTTAAGAGAATCCTTTCTCCCCCTGTAGCAGCTGTCTTATCAACACTTTTTCTTTTTCCTCTTCTTACTGGCGCTGTATCCTGCTCCTTAAAGATCTCATCTAATTTATTAAAGAGATCACTAGGTGTCTTTTCATCAACACTTCTCATTTTACTGTTTGCCCTTATGTTTATGTGAATTAAATTTTATTTTAAAATGATTAAATAGCTCCTACTTGTCCATCTTACCCCAGAAATTTTACTCTGGTTGTGTTTTAGATCTTCACAAAGATTTAACACTTTGACTTGAAGAGTCATAAGGCTTGGGGTTACAGAGTTCTTAGTCTGAGGCTCCATCTTGAGTCTGAGGCTCAAACAATGAGAAGTTTCCTTGTGTCACCCAGAGGATGTTTTTATTCACGGTGGATTGAAGTCAGGCAGCACTACCACTTTTTTTAGAATTCTGGCTAATATTTTTACTGTGCTCAGATGATGTGAAGTCATCCAAATTTGACTTTTTTTGCTCAGACTAACTCAGAATTTTATATATTCTAGATTTCCTGTTAAAATGCTTACCATTTTCTATGTTTAAAAATGGTTTCATATATGTGTCAGCTTCCTTATGAGATAAGAAAATATTTAAAAGGAAAATCCATGTCTTGTTCCATACTTCCCCTCCCCCCATGTTTGCTTTGGGTTTTGCTCCATTGGTTACTGTACCCTGCTACATTAACCCCACCCTCATTTCTTTCTTCCTAAGCTTTCAGTATGTTTCTGAATCTCCAATTAAAATTTTTAAATCCTCACTTGAGATTGGGCTTTCCTTTACCTTATTCGTTTCTTTCTTTTCATAGCTATGTCTTCCTTACAGCATTCTTTTCTTTTATAGGAGTCCTGTCCCTAACACAGTACTTGGCATATAGTGAATACTCAATAAACAGTTATCAAATTACTAATTAAATGAGCTATATATTCATAGTGCCTAGTTCTTTGAAAGTACTTCATAAGTATTTGTTGAATCATTATTTATAATGCAATATAAAAACCAGAAGTCTTCCTAACTTCCTAAGATTTAAGTAATTTCTCTTACCTATTGCAATGTTTCTTATTGTAACCAAACAATAAAAAGCCCACTGCAGGGTAAAAAAGATGTATCTTGGGGTCTATTTCCAAGGTCTGTCCTAGGTGTTTACCCTGAACTCTAAGCTGTTTGAAGGCATCTTTCTGCTAGAGCTGATCTTCTCAAGCACATCATTGCATCAGGAATATATGTGTTAAGTTCTGTTTGTTACATCCAATATCTTAATGCTCCACTTCGAAAACTTTGACTTTATCTCACCTCTCAGATCATGTTACACAATTAGATGCTTACTACATTTTCTTACTCCTTTTTTCTCCAACTGGGGCTAGACTGAATTTGTAACATAATTACTTGTACTTCTTCTCAGAACGAATCCTTGGTCACCATTTCTTCCACCTGGAGACTTGATCTGTAATTGCTGTCCTCTTCCTGAGACCGTGTTTACTCTTCTGTGATAGTCCTCTCTACCTCTCCAGACTTCTCCCACTAACTCATTAAAAATCTCCTTAACAATAAGCACAGTGGGTTATTTAAATCTCCTTCTAGGAGCTAATGATGACCTGACAATTTCTTGGGGGCTTAATATATGGTGAAGTGTGAACTAAAGTCATATTTTTGTGCTACATTCCTATGCCCTCTCTCAACCTCCTATAAGTTTTCCCCTCCATGTCCTGCTTTGTGGAGTACATGGAAGAAACAGAAAGAGGTACACTCAATTTAATTGGATGAGTGCCTTATGGGGACCTCTGTGTGGAGGCAGGGAGCTGGACCCACATTAGCACCAAGCACTCCCTGAAGAGGAAATAAATATGTCTCATACACGTTTACTACTATACTATTTTTTTCACATATCAATAGGTGCTTTTGTTAATACAATTTTATAATTTAAAAACACTACTGCATTTATAGTAGTTTTAAAAATTATTTTGTATTTCTTAAATTTATCAGATAGCAAAAGGACTTTAATGACATCTGAGAAATCAAAATTTTTTTCGTTCGTTTGTTTGTTTAAAGAGAGGTCCCTCTAGTTGAAAAGCCTTAGGATATTCTTAGCATTCACTGGTGGAAGAGACTTCTTTCTTAACTGAAGAATGAAATATAGGGGATTCTTAGCTAGGTTATTATTTTAGGTTATAAACATTATGTGTATTAGTAAATCTTTATTCACAATGTTGACTTCTAAATAATATTGTTAATAATTAAATATACCAATTTTCTGCCTTCATTTCTTGCCTCCCATTGCACACAGCATTTCAAATGGTTTTCAATGTTACTTTTTTTTATGATGAATGAAAGTATCTTGAAAATATGGTTAATTTATCAAAATTGAGGGAAAAAAAGTAAGCAGTTGTTTGTAAAGTAAATAAAACCATCTCACATTGTAGGCTATGCCAGCAACTATTTGGTATTTTCACATGAGTATATGAGAAATATATTTATTTTTCATACATAGTAATAATAGCTACCACCTACTGAATATTTAACTTATTTAAAGCACTCTCTTAAAATAATCCTTGAGCCAGTATTGTCTTTATTTTATTTAAGAGGTTTTTCTATAAAGCCTATGCTCTTAACCACTACCCTATACAGACTCTACAAAGAATGCAAAGGAAACTGTCAGATTCAAATTAAGAGCACTTCTAGATCAAATTTTATCAGGAACGTGATGAAGGTACATGGTTTAAAAATATCAGACACTTTGGAAATGTCTGTAGATTAATTCAAAGTTTAATTGTATTTAATAGGTTATTATCTTTTTGATGAATAATTTATGAGAATTTTCCATCAAGTTTTTTTTAACTTAAATGTTTCCAATCATAAGATAATATAGGCTTTGGAAGAACTCAACTGACAATGATTAAAAAATGATGGGACTATCAAAACCTGAGGTCTATGCCAGAAACAAAACAACATAATAAAAAAGCATTTTCCTCATCTATGTGCCTGCCAAATTTCAGTTCTGAAACTGAGGCTAGCCATCATGAAGAGGGTCTTTTTATAAAATGACAATGTACAACAAAAGTACAAAAGTACAATAAAAGTGCTTCTGATATGTGGTTTGCTGTATGCTTCAGTTAAAGAAATGGTGGAATGGTCTTTCCAATCTTTCTGTGTGTTAATTCATATAGAATGAGACGATTTAAGGTATTCATGAATTCAATTAGGATGGTCTTCTGCTTCATTTCACACCAATTTAAGCCTTTAATAGAACTTTTATCATCAATAGATGATTTCCAATAATTCTTAAAAAAATCAACTCAAAAACCAAACTGCCATGTGTCTAGCACTTTGGATGGTCTGGGAGAGGACACAGAAAAGTGGTAAAAATAGTTTCTGCTTTCAAAGAAATAAGCTCTTTGGCATCATCATCTGGTGTTTTATATATATATATGTATGTATGTGTATATATATATATATTTTTTTTTAATTTTAATCCTCAACTTGATGTAGTTAACAACCAGACAGAAGTCACAGTCTAGTAGATAGAATTCCTTTTCTGACTCAATACATACGGACTGAATTGTTTCTAAAAGTCCAGAATTCTAATTATGGCTCCAGAATTTATCACTGAAGTGTTTTGTTTGAAAAGTTTTTCCATTTCTTAATAACATGTAACAAGTAAGGCATTAAACCTCATTTATTTTTCACAATCTACTCAATAGCAAATACTGAAGAACTGTTTGTAAGTTAACTGGTAATTAATTTTTTTTTCTTTTTTCTTTTACAATTGCACTGAACCACCCTAAATGATTGCAAATTTCCTAACCCCTAGTCTCTATCCACAAGTGCTGAGAAAACTGTACAGATAAAGAGACAGAATATGCTTTGTTAGAGATGGCTGAGGAATTGTGAAGAACAGATGAAATAATGGAAGATTAGCTTTATGATATTAAATTTGATAGTATGGGAAAAAGATGGATTACAAAAAGCAGAAACTAGTAATTTAGAGGTAAAATACGAGTTTTTTACCCATATACCTCAGATATTTGTCTTGATCCTGTCCAACTAAACAGTTTTATCATGATTTAAATAAAGATATAGATATATGATGTAGAGGTGTTAATAATCTGAGTGTTATGGCCAATATGCTGGAACAGATCATCAGGACTGAGTTATGAGGGGCTGGAAGGATGAACTATATCTAACAAAGATGATAACAATAGACTGAATGTCAGGTTCTTCTTTTGGGAAACTCACTCTGCAAATCCAGGGTATGAAATTCTTGTTGCTTTCCTTCATTGGAATATGTATTTTTCTTTTGTTGCTGAAGGGTATATTCCCTGGCTATAGAATTCTAAGTTGACAATTCTTTTCTTTCAACACTTTAATGATGTTCCACTGTCTCTCGCTTCAATTTTTTCTTGCCTACATTGTTTCATTGTTCTCCTATATGCCAAGTGTTTTTCTCTAGCTGTTTCACTAGTTTTTCTTTGTCCTTGGTTTTTAGCAGTTTGAGAACAATGTATAAATGCATGCTTTTCTTTGAGTTTTTCCTTTTGGTACTCACTAAGGTACTTAAATTTATAAATTTATGTCCTTCACTAAACTTTGGAAGTTTTTGGCCATTATTTCTTCAAATATTTTTCTGCCCCAATCTCTTTCTTCTGTCCTGGGAGTCCAGAAAAAAAAATGTGACCTGTTAGATCTTTGGGTATTTTCTCACAGACCCCTAAAATTCTATTCTTTTTTTCCAATCTTTTTTCTCCATGTTCTTTAAACTGGATCATTTCCCTTGATCTATCTTCCAGTTCACCAACCCTTCCTCCCATCATCTCCATTCTTTTCCTGAGTCCCTCAAGCAAGATTTTAAATATTAGATATTTTATATTTCAGTCCTTAAAAGTACATTAGTACTTTTAAAATGAAGTTTATAATTAACTTTAATATAATTAATAGAACATTAAAATAACATAATATGACATTATATTACTTTCAGGTGTACAACATAATGATTTGACTAGTATGTCTAGTTTACATCCATCACCACACAGAGTTCCAAATTGTTTTTCTTATGGCGAGTACTTTTAAGATCTACTCTCGCCAACTTTCAAATACACAACACAGTATTGTTAACTATAGTCAGCCTGCTGTACACTATATCCTCGTGACTTATGTATTTTATAACTGATAGATTATACTTTTTGACCACCTTTACCAATTCACCCCTCCCCCGACCTCTGGCCGTCACCAATCTTTCCTCTGTATCTATGAGCTTGGTTTCATTTTGTCTAGATTCCACACACAAGTGAAATCTAGTGGTATTTATCTTTCTCTGCCTGACTTATTTCAGTAAGCATAATGCCCTTAAGTCCATACACCCATGATGTCACTAATGACAAGATTTTCTTCTTTTTATGGATGAATAATATTCCATTGTGGGTCTATACAACATTTTCTTTATTCATTCATCTTTTGATGGACACTTAGGTTGCTTCCACACCTTGGCTATAGTAAATAATGCTGCAATAAACATGGAGGTACACGTACCATTTTGAATTAGTATTTTCATTTTCTTTGAATAAATACTCAGAAGTAGAATTGCTGGATCATATGGTAGCTCTATTTTTAATTTCTTGAGGAACCTCCATACTATTTTCCATAATGGCAACACCAATTTACATTTCCACCAATAGTGTACAAGTGTTCCCTTTTCTCCACATCCTTGCCACCCTTGCTATTTCTTGTCTTTTTGATAATAGCCATTCTACATGTGAAGTGATATCTCACTGTGGTTTTGATTAGCATTTTCCTGATGATTAGTGATGTGGAACACCTTTTCATGTACTTGTTGGCCATCTGGATGTTTTCTTTGGAAAAATGTCTTTTCAGATCATCTGTTCCATTTTTAATTGGCTTGTTTGGCTTCTTTGCTGAGTTGTATGACGTCTTCGTATATTTTGGATATTAGTCCTTTACTAGGTATATGATTTGTTAATACTTTCTCCCATTCAGTAAGCTGCCTTTTCATTTTGTTATGGTTTTCTTTGTTGTGCAAAAGCTTTGTAGATTGATATAGTCCCAGTTGTTTATTTTTGCTTTTGTTGCCTTTATTTTTGGTGTCAAATCCAAAAATCATCACTAAGCTCAATGTCAGCGATCCTTTTTCCTATGTTTCTTCTAGGAGTTTTATGGTTTCAAGTCTTATATCCAAGTCCTTAATCCATTTTGACTTAATATTTGTGTATGGTGTAAGATAGTGGTCCAGTTCCTTTTTTTAGCATGTGACTGTCCCCAGCACCATTTAGAGACTGGTTTTCCCCATTGTATAGTTTTGGCTCATTTGCCATAAATTTGTTCTTTCTCAAGATTGCTTTGGCTATTTGTCCTCTTTTGTGGTTCCATACAAATTTTAGGATTGTATGTTCTGTTTCTCTGGAAGTGCCATTGGAATATTGATACGGACTGATTCAATATTGATTGAATCTGCAGATTGCTTTGGGTAGTATGGACATTTAAACAATGTTAATTCTTCCAATCCATGAGTAGGGAATATCTTTCCATTTACTTTTGTTTGTTCAATTTATATTGCTGTCTTATGGCTTTCTGTGTACAGGTCTTTCACCTCCTTGGTTAAATTTATTCCTAGGTATTTAATTCTGCTAAATGCAGTTATAAGTGGAATTGTTTTCTTAATTTCTCTGATTGTTCACTATTAGTGTATAGAAACACAAGTGATTTTTATATATAGGTATTCTCTGCTTTTTTGGAAGTTTGCTTTAGGCCACTTTGCTTTTAAGAAAGACTTACATTAACACCTGTTTTTGCTAATTGAACAAAATCCGAAGAGGATTTTCACTTTTACAAGTAAAGGTGAAAAGCAAAAACAGTGTTCAGTGTTTTTTGGGGGGCAGCAAGCTGTTATAGAGGTAGCATGAACACTGAGCAGTGAGAGTGGCACTGCTAAGCTCTTTTCCCAAGAGCTACACTCAGCATCTCAGCATCAAGTCGCCATAGCTTTGACCTGTGTCTATTAGCATGTGTGCTTTATCTCGATTTATTCTGTGAATTTGTTAGCAAGATGTGGCCTAAGATAATTGCTTCTTCATTTTTGCCATTTTGGCTTACTAAAGATTTTGTAGGAATGCTCTATTTTTGGATATCGAGGGAAACATATTGATTTTGTATGTTGCAATTTTACTGAATTCATTTATTAATTCTAATAGTTTTTTGTGAAGTCTTCAAGGTTTTCTATACGTAATATCATGTTACCTATAAATAGGGACAGTTTTACACCTTCCTTTCCAATTTGGACGCCTTTAATATCTTCTTCTTGCCTAACTGAATAAAAGTGGTGAGAGTGGGTATCCTTGTCTTGTTCCTGATCTTTGAGGAAAAGCTTTCAATTTTTTACCATTGAGTATGATGTCAGCTGTGAGCTTGTCATACATGTCCTTTATTATGTTGAGGTACACTCCCTCTATATCCTCCCTGTTGAGAGTTTTATCATGAATGGATGTTGAGTTTTGTCAAATGTCTTTTCTGCATCTTTTGGGGTGCTCATATGACCTTTAGCCTTCATTTTGTTAATGTGATCTATCACACTGATTTGTTTTCTGGATGTTGAACCCTTCGTTCACTTCTGGAATAAATCCCAGTTGATTCAGGTGTATGACTTTTTTAACGTATTGCTGAATTCAGTTTACTAATATTTTGTTGAGGATTGCTGCATTTATGTTCATGAGGGATACTGACTTGTAATTTTCTTTTCTTGTAGTGTTCTTGTCTAGTTTTGGTATCAAGGTAATGCTGGCCTCATGAAATGAGTTCAGAAGTGTTCTCACCTCTTCCATTTTTTGTAAGAGTTTGAGAAGGACTGATAGTAATTGGTGCTAATGTTTGGTAAAATTCACCTGTGAAACTTTCTAGTCCTGGTTTTTTCTTTGTTGAGAGGTTTTTAATTACTTATGCGATCTCCTTACTTGTTAGTGGTCTGTTAAGATATTCTGTTTCTTCATGATTCAGTCTTGGTAGGTTGTATATTTCTAGAAATTTATTCATTTCCTCTACATTGTTCAATTTGTTGGTGTATAATATTCATAATTTCTGATTATGCATTTCTTTGGTATCACTTTAATATCTCTCTTCTTTCATTTCTGATTTTGAGTCTCTCTCTTTTTTTTAGTCTAGGCAAACGTTTGTCAGTTTTATTTATCTTTTTCAAAAAAACAGCTCTTAGTTTCATTGATCGTTTCTATTATTTTCTCCTCTTTATCTCTGCTTTGATCTTTGTTATTTCTTCCTTTGTGCTAACTTTGGGTTTAGTTTGTTCTTCTTTTTTTAGTTTGTTGAGATGTAGAGTTAGGTTGTTCATTTGAGATCTTCTTTTTAAAAAATATTTTATACCCATGTGGCTGGAAGAGATTGTTGGTATGAATTTTATCTTCTTAAATTTGCTGAGTTTTTGTGTGTGTGTGTGAAATATAATATGTTCTATCTGGATTATGTTCTGTGTTTGCTTGAAAAGAATGTGTATTCTGCTACTGTTGGGTGGAATATTCTGTATATATATGTCTGTTAGGTATATTTGACCTAAAGTATGGTTTAAACCCAAGATTTTCATATTGATTTTCTTTCTGGATTATGCATTGTTGTAAGTGGGGTATTGAAGTCCATACTATTATTAAATTATTGTCTATTTCTCCCTTCAGATGTCAGTATTTGCTTAATATATTTTGGTGCCCCGATGTTGGGTGTGTATATATTTATGTTTCTTATACCTTCTTGATCCCTTTATCATTATATAATGAATTTGTCTCTTGTTACCATTTTTTGGCTTAAAGTCTATTTTGTCTGTTAAAACTACCTCACTCTCTTTTGGTTTCCAATTACATGGAATATCTTCTTTCATCACTTTACTTTGAGCTTATGTGTGTCCTTAAAGCTGAAAGTGTCTTATAGGTGGCATATAGTTGGATCATGGTTTGTTTTTCTTTTTTACCAACCAGCCATTCTATGTCTTTTGATTGGATAATTCAATCAATTTGCATGAAGAGTAATTACTGATAGGTAAGGACTTAACCCATGTCATCTTACTGTTTTCTTGCTGTTCTTTTGTTCCCTTCTTCCTCTCTTCCTCTCTTGCAGTCTTCTTTTGTAAACTGATGATTTTCTGTAGTGGTATGCTTTGATTCCTTTATCTTTATCCTTTGTGAATCTACTGTAGGTTTTTTCTTTGTGGTTACCATGAGGCTTAACAAAAAACATCTTACAGATATAATAATCTATTTATGCTGATAGCTTTACTTCAATCATATACAAAAACTCTACCCCTTTATTCCCCCCATTTTATGTTATTAAAGTCACAATTTACCTCTTTTTATGTTGTTTGTTCATTAACAGGTTATTGTAGCTATACTTATTTTTAGTACTCTTGTCCTTTAACCTTTATACTAGAATTAAGTGGTTAACACTCTACCATATTATAGTATCAGAGTAATCTAACTTTGACTATATACTTTACCAGGGTTTATACATTTTCATATATACGTGTTACCAATTAGTATCTTTTCATTTCAGCTTGAAGAACTCCTTTCAGCATTTCTCATAAGGCAGGTCTAGTGGTGGCAAATTTCTTCAACTTTTGTTTGTCTGGAAAAGTCTTTATCCCTACTTCATTTCTGAAAGACAGGCTTGCCAGGTAAAGTATTCTTGATTGGCATTTATTTTAGTTCAGTACTTTGAATATATCATCTCACTCTCTCCTGGTCTATAAGGTTTTTGCTGAGAAATCTGCTGATAACTCTACGGGGGCTCCCTTGTAAGTTACAAGCCTTTTATCCTCTTGTTGCCTTCAAGATTCTCTCTTTATCTTTGAATTTTGACAGTTTTATTATGTGCTCTGGAGAGAATCTCTTTTAAGTTGAGTTTTGTGACCTATGAGCTTCATGTACACGAATATCCAAATCTTCCCTCAGATTTGGGAAGTTATCAGCCATTATTTCTTTAAATATACTTTCTGCTCCCTTTTTCCTCTCTTTTCCTGGAACTTCAATATATCACATAGGCTTTCTTCACTCTCCTTTCTTTTTTCCCTTTGTTCTCCCCTGACAGGATAATTTCAAAGTTCCTGTCTCCTATCTCACAGATGCCTTTTCTGCTTGATCCATTCTCCTGGTGATGCTCTCTGTTGTATTTTTCATTTCATTCATCATATTCTTTAGCTGTAAAATTTCTGTTTGGTTTCTTTCATAAAAAAAATTTCTATTGGGCTTCCCTGGTGGCGCAGTGGTTGAGAGTCCGCCTGCCGATGCAGGGGACGCGGGTTTGTGCCCCTGTCTGGGGGGATCCCACATGTTGCAGAGCGGCTGGGCCCGTGAGCCATAGCCATTGAGCCTGCGTATCTGGAGCCTGTGCTCCGCAACGGGAGAGGCCACAACAGTGAGAGGCCCACATACTGAAAAAAAAAAAAAAAAAAATTTCTATCTCCTTGTTAAATTTCTCATTTTGTTCATGTATTATTTTCCTGATCTTTTTGAATTATCTTTCTGTGTTTTCTGTAGCTCATCAAATTTCCTTTAAATAGCCATTTTGAATTCCTTCTATCAGGTTAATCACAGATCTTCAGGTCTTTGAGTTCAGTTACTGGAAGATTATTGTCATCCTTTGGTGGTGTCTTGTTACTTTGATTTTCATGTTCCTTGAAATTTTGCATTGTTGTCTTCCTATTTAAAGTGGCAGTCACCTCCTCCAATCTTTACTCTCTGCCCATTTCAATGTATCCAGATTCATACTTTTTGCTACCACAGTGCTGTGGAACTTCTTCTCTGCATACCTGAAGTTCCACAAAGGCTCTTTTATCCATGAATGATTGTCTAAGACAATGCTTTCCAGGAGCTCCTGCACCCTGGCTGAGAGGACCAGGAGTCAGTACACAGCCCACTGCAGGGTCCTCAGCTGGGACTGAGGCCTATATGTCTATTACCTGAAGCATAGGTAGGTGAGACTCCTCCTTGATCCCTTGGTGGATGGTGTTGGGTCTCACTTTTGTCTGTGGATGGATGATGAATTTTTGTTGTTGAGTGGGAGACAAAATGAGGGATGGCTTTTGCCACTATTATGCTGATGTCACTCCTAAAGGGACTTCAGAAAAGTCAGGAAGGAACCAAATTATGAGAACCAATGTCAGGGCCTTAGCTTATGTGTTTCTGTTTGTTTGTTTTCTTAAAGTTACAATGTAGAATTAAGGGAGATTTTGGATAAAGGATAGAGATTAGGGTACAAGGCTTTCAATAAGAAGAGAGAATGATTAAATAAAATTTACATCATGTGGTGTCCTATACATTGATGGCTATGTCATCTGGGGAGATGGTGAGTGTCCAGAGCTGTTGAATATTTAGAGCAATAATTCTCAGCAGGAAATCACTTTATTCTTTTTTTTTTTTTTTTTTTTTGCGGTACGCGGGCCTCTCACTGTTGTGGCCTCTCCCGTTGCGGAGCAACAGGCTCCGGACGCGCAGGCTCAGTGGCCATGGCTCACGGGCCCAGCCGCTCCGCGGCATGTGGGATCCTCCCACACCGGGGCACGAACCCGTGTCCCCTGCATCGGCAGGCGGACTCTCAACCACTGCGCCACCAGGGAAGCCCTCACTTTATTCTTAAGTGAGACAGATGTGATGATCAAATATTTGTCACCTGACCATTCTCAGTTTAGTATCAAGTATTATAGAGAGCAGAATTCACTGAGAAAATCTATTCAATTGTAAATACAGCTTAAACTAAACTGCTGTGGACTGTGGCTGTTTTTCACAGACATACAATTAAGCAAACATTTACTCATTTAACAAACATGCATTAAAGGCACAGTATTGCGCTAGCACTATGAAATAAACAAAATATATTTCCCACAGCTTTTACAATCAGTAAATTTTCAATACAATTGAAACTACAGGATGAGCCAAGATGATAAGTTTCAAGAGCTGAGATAAGGCAGTGAATATCAAATGGCTGGTATATAGAGGAAATGTAACAGGAGGCCAAAGAAGGAAGGATAACTAGGAACAAGAGTGGCCCAGAAGGTTCAGAGAGAGTGAGAGGTTTGAGCTGAGCCTTGAAGTTGAGTTGGATGTAGAAGGTAAGCAGAAGTATGATATAGTGAGCTAGAATGACTGATGTGTGTCTAGTCAACAGTGAAGGTACCATCTAGAATATAACACAAGTTTTGTACTGTGGATGGTGGATATAAAAGGCAGGTTATGGCTAGACTGCGTAGTATCTTAAATATTAGGCTAAAGAATTTTAAATTTACTGAGACTCTATTAAAATTTTTTATTGATAT
The DNA here is from genome assembly GCF_963924675.1 of Phocoena phocoena. Classification (NCBI taxonomy): domain Eukaryota; kingdom Metazoa; phylum Chordata; class Mammalia; order Artiodactyla; family Phocoenidae; genus Phocoena; species Phocoena phocoena. The sequence continues at coordinate 87,858,223 of NC_089229.1, forward strand.
GATTAAAATGGAGTTGTAAGATGTTTTAGGCAGAATAGAGAAGTAGGAAACAAGGAAAGGAATACCACAGGAATCAACCAAAATAATCTATAGATAAATTAACAGAGACTATAGAGCCAAGTTTTAACAATAATAAAAGTAAAAGGAAACTAAAATGATTTGTTGATTACATATAGGAGTACTGGAGTAAGTTAAAATATAGAAAATAAATTACAGAGAAGTTTTCATCAAGAGTTACTTGGGGATGGTGCAAGTAGTTCTGAGTGAGAGTTGGTTTTAGTGGAAAGTAAGGACTATAATTTAGGATTGTTAAGTTTGAAGAGATGTCAAGATATCAGAGTGTAAATGCCTATCAGGCAGTTGGAAATATGTAAATTGAGTTCAGAGAAATATTAAAAGCAGAGACATAAATTTAGGAGTAATTCACATAATCTGAAGTTTCAAAACTGAATAAAATTTCTTAGGAAATTAGTTTGAAGAGTTGAAGCCCTGAACACTGTAAAATCTTCACATTTAAGGGCTAAAGATGAAGTCAACATCTATTAAAGCACTATGTACCTTATCTAGTTTAAATTTATAAGTGCTAAGGAAGCCTCAGAAAGAGATTTAGAGAATGTACAGACAGTGAAGTTTTATGGAGAGCCTGAGAATAGAAAAGTTCAAGAAAGAAGAACTAAAGGTGTTGGCTATTGGAAGAGATCAATTACCATTATCATACCAATTATCATAGGTTTATAGAACAATTTATGGTTTGTTTTATTAAGAAATAATTGGTAGGGCTTCCCTGGTGGCGCAGTGGTTCAGAGTCCGCCTGCCGATGCAGGGGACACGGGTTCGTGCCCCGCTCCGGGAAGATCCCACATGCTGCAGAGCGGCTGGGCCCGTGAGCCATGGCCGCTGAGCCTGCGCGTCTGGAGCCTGTGCTCCGCAAAGGGAGAGGCCACGACAGTGAGAGGCCCGCGTAACGCAAAAAAAAAAAAAAAAAAGAAATAATTGGTAATCTTTTTTTTTTTTTTTTTTTGCGGTACGCGGGCCTCTCACTGTCGTGGCCTCTCCCGTTGCGGAGCACAGGCTCCGGACGCAAAGGCTCAGCGGCCATGGCTCAAGGGCCCAGCCGCTCCGCAGCATGTGGGATCTTCCCGGACCGGGGCGCGAACCCGTGTCTCCTGCCTCGGCAGGTGGACTCTCAACCACTGCGCCACCAGGGAAGCCCAGTTGGTAAGCTTTGAGGGTTAATGTTTCTTTGGTTAAAAAAATCATGAAACACAATAAAATATCTATATCTGGCCTGGGTACTCTTCACTACCCATTGCTTTGCATCTTATTCTTTGAAACAGGAAATCAGTGCCGTAATGGGCCAACTCTGGAAGAACAATTTTTTATTCATGGAATATAAACCAAATATAATCAATGAGATAATTATTATTAGCAAATTGCCCTTTATCAAGAAACTGACATTTATTTAGATAAAGTGAATCTAGGATGGGGCAGTGACAAATTTCTTTTACAAATCTAGATTTTAAAAAATTGAAAAGAATTGGGATAGTCAGAGAACTTAGCCACGTTAGTTTAAAAAGATGCACAAGACTGATGGGCCAAGACAGCAGAGTAGAAATACCCTAAGCTCACACCCCCTCACAGACACACCAAAATTACCACCATTTACAGAATAACGATCAACAAAAAAGACTGAAACCTACCAGAAAAGATCTTCTACAACCACAATGAGACTGGTAGGAGGGGAGGAGTCACAATATAGTCTAGTCCTATACTCCTGGGTGAGCAATCCACAAACAGGAGAAAATTAACAACTTATTGACCAGAGATGTATCAATACGTTTTCAGAGAGTGATACAATTAATATCACCGTGTGAAGTTGTTAGAGCTTAAAATTGATCAAGGTTCATTATACAATTTATGATTGTCATTATCATTCACAGTTTGCCCCACTAGGTTTTTGTTCCAAACTTGTGTATATTATAAATTCAAGTTTATTACTGTAAAAATGACACATAGCAAACTTTTGAGTGAAGAAGAATTTTTCGGTGAATTTTATGCAGATACTTTCTCTGATTGTCCGAGCGAAATATATACTAGTGTCTCAGAAAATGACAGTTCTTCGGGATATAGTTCTGATTCAGACAATGTGAATATTAGACCCAAAAAAGACAAAGAACCTTAGTGATTGATTCTGATACGGAAAGTGGAAATGAAACTCACGGTGCTGGAGAATGCTCCTTTGCTTCTACAGAAGAGTGGATTGAAGACAACATTTCAGGAAAATTAGATGACTTTACAGATATGTCAGGTGTAACTACTGAATGTAATAATCCGCAAAGTGTTAGTGAAATAACAGAATTAATTTTTGGTAACGACTTTTTCGAGTTGGACGCTTCTCAAACAAACTTGTGTCCCCGACAGAATAAAAAACTATATAAAAAGTATGATAAGGCTTTAAAAGGGACTGATGTAACCAATAGTGACAGGAAGATGTTTCTTGGATTAATAATTTTGATGGGACAAATAAGAAAGTCACACTGGAAAGAATACTGATCGACTGGTCCCTTACTTGAAACACCTATCTTTCCAAAGATTATGACAAGAAGAAGATTCGAACACATAATGAAATTTCTTCACTTTAATGATAACTCGGAAACTCCACTTCCTGCAGACAGAATTTCAAATGTTAAACCTATTTTGGATTATTTTCTACCAAAATTTCAATCTATCTATATACCCAAACAAGAGCTATCACTTGACGAGGCAATGATAAAGTGGTGAGGATGCCTCAGATTCAAAACCTATAATGCCAGAAAACTTACAAAATATGGAATTTTGGTCAGGATGGTTAGCGAAAGTGAAACTGGATATATATGCAACCTTGAGATTTACACAGGTGAAGGAAAGAAACTGCAAGAAACAATATAATTGGTCCTACAACTTTACCTTGGTTCATGACACCATATTTACTGAGACAATTTTTACAACAGTGTGTCCACATCTGAAATACTGTTGAAAAATAAAACCAGAGATCGTGGGACTATAAGAGAGAATCGTGGTCTACCAAACCAATTAAGGAGAAATCCAAAAATCTACGGAGGGGAGAAATGACATTCTTACAGAAGGAAGAAGTGATTCTTCTTATATGGAAAGACAAGAGGCTAGTTCGCATGGTGACAATTATTCATGACGCCTCTATAGCATCTACAGGAAAGGAAGACAGGAGGACTGGCCATCAGATAACTAATCCCACTTGTATATTAGAGTATAATAAACATATGAAAGGAGTTGATCGATCTGATCAATATCTGGCAAACTTCAGTATCCTCTGGAAAACTAGCAAATGGTATAAAAAAGTGGGTTTCTATTTGAGTAATTGTGGTTTATTCAATGCGTTTAAAATTTATTGTAGCCTTAATGCACAGAATAAAATGACTTACATGCAATTTTTGTTAGCAGTAGTTAGAGAATGGGTAACTGACCATCCTGGTGAATGTAGTGGTAGTCCTGCACCTGGTTCTTCTTGTGGTGTTTCTAAAAGAGCCTCCCGCAAAGACCCACCTTGTCGACTATCAGGCAAAATAAAAGAACATATTCTAGAGGGAATAATACCCACAGAACTAAAAAAAAAAAAAAAAAAATTGCCACCAGAAAGTGTAGAGTCTGCTCTTCCAGGGGGAAGAGCAGTGAAACACGGTGTATTTGTAATAGGTGTTCTGTTCCCCCGCACAGAGGTGCCTGCTATACTGCCTATCACTATCACACTCTAACGAAATATTAGAATGCTTTAGTAAGACATGTACAAAGTTTCAAGTAAATGCATTAAATGCAAAAAAAAGTTGTTGATATTTAATCAAATGCAAGTGTTTTGATATTCACTTAGGTAAAGATCGCCAGCCACGGGTGTTAGTTTCACAAAATTCCACCAGTCAATAATGTGTTAAAATTGCAGAACTTCTCCCAAAGGAGTAAGAGGTCTGAGCCCCGCATCAGCTCCCCGGCCTGGGGGTCCTGCATCGGGAAGACAAGCTCCGGAAGGCCAGCAGGCCTTACTTTTGGGAGTCCCAGAGGGCTGAGGGAAATAGACTCTATGCTTAAAGGGTGCATATAAAATCTCACAAGCTCTGGGACCCAGGGCAAAAGTGATTCGAAAGGAGCCTGGGTCAGACCTACCTGCTGATCTGGAAAGTCTCCCAGAGAAGCAGGAGGCAACGGCAGCTCTCCCTGATGACACAGACGCTGGCGGCAGTGGACACTAGTGCTGGCAAGTGCCATTCTGGAATCCTCCCGCTAGCTTATTAGTCTCAGGACCCAGCCCCGCCCCCACTCACAGCCTGTAGGCGCCAGCACTGGAATGCCTCAGGCCAAGCAACTAACTAGGCAGGGACACAGTCCCACCCACCAGCAGACAGCTGCCTTAAGACCTCCTGAGCCCATAGCCTCCCCTGGACACAGCCATTGCCACCAGAGGACACAGGAACCAGCCCCACACACCAGTGGGCAGAAACCAACACCAGAATCTTTGGCTCCACCCACCAGCGAGCCTGCACTAGCCTCAGGACCAGCCTCACCCACCAGCAGGTGGACTCTAGCCACAGGACAATGGCAGCTCCGCAGCATACAAACCTAGTGCACCCACCAAGGCCAGAACCTGCCCTGGGACCAGCTGGGCCCTGGCCCTGCCAACTAATAGGCCAACAGAAGCTTTGGGACAGCCCAGACCCTGTACCCAACTGTGTCAGGAGGCCTCTCCCCCATTCCCCCACCTCCTTCCCAGCAATCTGACATCAACTCTGGGATTCCTGGGCGCTACAACCAGACTCCAGAAGCCGGCTCTGCTTGCCAGTAGTCCAGCACTAACTCCAGGACCTGGCTTTAGCCATCAGTGAGCCAGCACTAGCCTCAGGGCCCTGGGGTGCTGCAGCTGGCTGCCTTGTGACAGGCCCCGTAAACCAGTGGCTGGCAGCCTCTGCACAAGGCAGGGCCTGGCAACCAACCAGTCTGGGGCCAACCAAGCCCACCAGACCACCCTCAGTAGTCAGCCCACCACAAAAGAAGGACCCACACAGCCCACACAGGGAGCACCCTTAGAACATATTGCTCTGGTAACAAGAGGGGAGGGCACTGCCGGGATGCACAGGACATCTCCTACAAAGAGCCACTTCTCCAAGGTCAGGAAACATAACTAACCTACGAGATACATAGAAATAAAAACGGCAGCTTAGGCAGAATGAGGTAGCAGAGGAACATGTTCCAAATGAAGGAACAAGATTAAGCCCCAAAAGAAGCACTAAGTGAAATGGACATAGATAGTCAGTCTACCCAAGAAAGAGTTCAGGGTAATGATGGTAAACATCTTTTAAAGAACTCAGGATAAGAATGAATGCACAGGGCTTCCCTGGTGGCGCAGTGGTTGAGAGTCCGCCTGCCGATGCAGGGGGCGTGGGTTTGTGCCCCGGTCCGGGAAGATCCCACGTGCCGTGTAGCAGCTAGGCCCGTGAGCCATGGCCACTGAGCCTGCGTGTCCGGAGCCTGTGCTCCACAACGGGAGAGGCCACAACAGTGAGAGGCCCGCGTACCGCAAAAAAAACAAACAAACAAAAAAACCGCAAAAAGAAACAAAAGAATGAATGCACAGAGTGAGAACTTAGAAGTTTTTAAAAGGATACATAGAACATTGTTATTTTTACATGTCGAATATTGCCATCATCTGTGATTTATTTTCACAACCCTCTTGTGTTACCTTCACCAAGTCTACATGTTGTCTCTTTTACACCCGTGGGCAACACAAGTCACTTGGTGCTAAGTACAGAACTCCCATTGTATGCAGAGTGCCATCTATGGGGTAATTAGCCATGAGAAATGTTTCTCAAAGTGTGTCCACGGACCACTTGTGTCAGAGAACCTTCTGAAATGCTCGTATTTGGGAGCAGGAGAGAAGAAAACAAGTCTAGACGTGAAAGAGTAGAGGAATCCATGAGACCAGGAGAAGACTGTAAAAGGCAGATGTAGAAATTCCAAGCCAAACTACAGAATCATAGTCACTGGGAGTCACATCCAGGAATGTGGATTTTAAAAACAAGGACCCCCAGACTATACATACATAGTAAAATTGCAAGAATTCTTTAAAATAAAAAATAAAATGTAATAAAATTTTAACATGTGTGTGTGTGTGTGTGTGTGTGTGTGTGTGTGTGTTTAGCCTGGGTTCTTGTTGTGTTTGACTAATTCTCTCTCTCTTCTGTTAATTTCCATACAGTAATGATTTTCTGCGATTTTGTGTCTTATGAAAGGATAAACAGCACTCCATTTGAGATATACCCTGATTTACCTGACATGACTTGCTCCTCATTTGAAATGGCTTATTATTCTGTTACAGAGTAAGAGACTCTCATAATGTGAGCATATTCAATATCAGAAGGAAGTCTGGCATCCTTATTGATTACTTTTAGAGCCTTCTGGAATGGACTTATTCTGGAGCAGGTAGAAGAAAACAGTCTAGAAATGACACAAAACTAGGGGAATCCATGAGACCAGGAGAGACATTGTAATATATACAGAGACATTGCAGAAGTCAATGGAAGAGATCAGTTTAAAGTGGGCTACATGGGAAAACACTAGAAAGATTTAAAAACATATTTCAAATCTAAATGATTTTTCTATCTTCCTCTGTTACATAAACTGAAAAATTATTGAAAATAATCTTGGCCAAGCTTCTAAATACCTGCATTACTTTGTCAGTCCCTGTTCACTAGGATAAATCATATCGTGCTGCTTTGAAAGGAAAAAAATTTAGCAATTTTTTTTTAACTTGTGAATTCACAGGAGGGAAGTAATTCTTAGAGAAAGCTTCAAGGATTTAATATAAGATAAACAATTCTTTTCATCAAACTCACTATTAAATATAACAGAACTGCAGGCAGAATAATTCATTTTAATATTAAAACCAAGCACAACTTCTTTAGTCTGATTACTCAAGCATGTGAAAATACTAAAGTCTAAAAAAATAATTAGTTAAAACTTGAAATAAGAAAATATGTTGAGAATTTACAGATAGATTTTTCTGTCATTTACATTATAATGTTATCCCTGTCTTCAGATAAGCAGAAGAAATAAAATAGTCATTTAAGAGATGCTGTGAAAAATGCAAAGCCTGAGAACTTTGTTGTGATGATTTGGGGAAGGTGAAAAAAGTCTTAGTTCTTAACATTAGAAGTAATTTAACATTCTTTCATTTAACAAAGTATTCATTGAGCATCTACTATATACTTGGCCCTGCTTTAGCCTCCGGGTTTACAGCAATGATACAGGGCAGTGGAGAAAATAAAGTAGGAAAGGAAGTTTGGAAGTGCCAACCAACAGGGGTGGTTTTGCAGTTTTACATATGGGAGTCAGAGAGGACCTCACAGAAAAGGCGACAGTTAAACACAGTTGTTTAGGACATGTGAGATTGAACCATGGAGAATTTGAGTCATGGGCCTGGGAAGAGCAGTCCCAATAAGCTGAGTAGCAGGTACAAATGTCTTGGGGCAGAAACATGCAGAAACATTCAAGGCATAGGAAGAAAATCACTGAGGCTGGAGTGGAGTGATTCAGGGAGTCTGTAGCACGAGGTGAGGTAGGAGAGGTCAAGGGCGCCAATACTTGGCTTTCATTGTAAGTGGTATGAGATTCCTTCCCCAGAGGGATATGAGAGAGGAATGACAGGATTTGACTTTTACTCTCAAAGGAGTATTCTGGATGCTAGGTTAGGAAGAGACTAAAAAGATATAAAGGCAGAAGCAGGGAGACCTGTTAAGAGGCTACAGCAGTAATTCAAGTGAGAGATGATGGTAGATTGAACCAACGGTGGTAAGCAGTGGAGGTGAAACATGGTGGGATTCTGGATTTATTCTGAAAACTGAGCTCACAGAATTTGTTGATAAATTTGGTTGTAGTTTGTGAGAGCAGTCAAAAGGACTCTAAGGATTTTAACCTGAGCAATTAGTAGGATGAAGGTGCCATTTAGAGGTGAGACAGGTTGCCAAAGAAGCAGGTTTAGGGGGGTGATAATCAGAAGTCTGATTGGATGTATATTAAATTTATGCTGTCTATTGAATTTCTACTAGAGTTGTTGAGTAATCAGTTGTACATATAATTCTGGATTTTAGGGAGACTTTCAAGCTAGAATTATAAAATATGGAAGAAAAAGACATGTAAGTGGTATTTAAAGCCACAAGCCTGGAAATAAAAAAAGAGGAGTTCCAGGGCTATGTTAAGAGATTGTGGAGGAGAGAAGAACCAGTAGGGAGCATGACTTCATTATTAACAACTTTCCTTCTGAGGGCAACGGCAACGTAAAGGCTCTAGCGGCCCTAAGTGGTTTTCAAATTTTTATAGGATTCACCTGCTCATTTTCCATTTACCCATAACTTGATCTAAATCTTAAACTCTTGCTCTTAGTCACTTACTCCCCACCTTTATGCCTGCATCACACTGGTTTTGAATATACTTATTGGTAGTGCAACTTCATCTGAGTGTAAAGTGCATTTCTGAAAACTGTCAAAAGTAATTTGGGGATTTAGCTGATGAATAAAATGGGTGGCCAAGTTGGTTAATACTGCTTTTGATCAAACATTAGGCATGACTCCTGAATAGTATCAACAAGTTTATTGTGTGGTTTATATGCAGAGCTAAAAGCAATGTCAACAGGCATGTCCTAAAATGTTTTGAGCAATGACATTACTGAAATATATGTATAGTTTCCAAGAGGACTGTTTTCAATTGACAATTATATATCATACGCATATATAAGTTCTGTTAACTTGATTAACACTATTTCTAATAGTCTATTATTTTATCATGTATATTTATACAGATGCTTAAAGTCCACGAACATGCATACAGCTATAAAAAATATCTAACTCAATCTTCATTTCCCAGCCTAACAATTTCTTAAACAACTGCTATTCTCAGCTAAGCTGATTAACTTATCAAAAGCAATTGAAAATAATTATTTTAATGAGTGAAAGTTCTACAAAAACACATTTAATAATATTTGCCCAGCTCTTACAAAAATGGCTGATTGCAAACACTATAGATTTACAAACAAGTGTCCTTGGATATCTGGCTAATACTAAATTTGTAAAGGATGCATTCCCTGAAAGTTATGCCAAATATTTGTTCAATGAACAAATATTTATTAAGTTCTAGTGTGTTCCAAATGCATGTCATGTTGAGAAGAGTTTGCTCCTTTAAGTCCTTCAAAGTGCATCCTTAGAGATTTATGTGCATAAAGGAGAGAGCTAAGGTAGTGCTTCTGACTTTCTCCATGTGGAGTCTCCTGGGGAGTTTCACCATGTGGAGGACCTGTTTTGCTAGGCTAGCAAAAGACCAGAGAAATAGGTGAGGCTTAGAGTTACCCTTTTCTGTTTGTTGCACCCAGATTCAGACCTTTAATCAATTACCTTGTGACAAAGAAAGCTCCCTCTCTTACTTAACGACATGGCCCAGTTGCCATCCTTGCCTCTCTGACTTGACCAATCTTTAGGAAGGAATGGGGTATAATAGAGAAAGCAGCTTTTAGTTTTCCTTAGAGGCTAACTACCACTGACGTTCTTGGTTCTGGGGATGCAAAGATGGGGTCCCTGTCATCAAAGAAATTATTACTTTTTGAGGGAAGAGAAATACCTTTGAGCAATTACATCAGAATATGATAACATACTCAATGGCAATCTGTGGGAAAACACTAAGAGCTCCTGGCTTCACAAAGAAGGTGCTGGCACTATTCAAAGAGATGAGTCAGTTTTCCACAAAGCTCAGCGTGATGAGAGAGGGGTAAATTCTTGGGACATAGATTTTTTTCTTTTGGCTCTTAATACTCTAGGTAGTCCTGCTTTTTTGTTTTTTTTTTTCTGGTACGCGGGCCTCTCACTGTTGTGGCCTCTCCCGTTGCGGAGCACAGGCTCTGGACGCGCAGGCTCAGCGGCCATGGCTCACGGGCCCAGCCGCTCCGCGGCATGTGGAATCTTCCCGGACCAGAGCACGAACCTGTGTCCCCTGCATCGGCAGGCAGACTCTCAACCACTGCGCCACCAGGGAAGCCCTGGTAGTCCTGCTTTTTCAAAGCGTTTTCACTAGATTTGTCGTGACACTTCATTTTGAATAAAGTCTGGGTTTCATTCTATGACTTTCCCTGTGAAATATTTTATAGCCTTTCCCCCAAGGATCACAATTACACTGAGGCACAACGCTGTAACTGGTTCATTGTTCCTTACTTACACTTGGTGGCTGGCCCCATTTCTCTCACGAACGTTGACATTAATTGCTTAAAGAAAGAAAGTGATTTCTAAATGTAGGTTTACATGTTTCTTATTAGATAAGATAAACTCACAATGTTTTTCACGTGCTTCACGAGTATGGTCAGCTTCGCATCCTCGTATGTTATGACTAACTGCACCTTAGGCTTCTTGTCAGGAAACTTCTCACCTGATGAAACAGTAGAGTTTTAGTGGATTAAATTGGAAGTGGCTGATCACAGAACAAACTGAACATTCAAAGACTAAAGCAGGACCAATGAATAATATGAAAAAGAAACATTCTTCATATGACACTGAAAACATAATACTCTTCAGGAAACTGGGCTGGTTAAGACAGGATTTGTGTCTAATAATCCTGAATCTATTCTACCTCCTCATAGTCTATGTTTTGTTTCAATCGATACCATTATTTTCCCGATTATTAAAGCCTGAGACTTCAGTGTCATTTTTGGCCGCAATTTTCTCCTCAACATTCAGTACCATGAGCTTAAAGTATTAGAGAACATAGGGGTTGAAAGTGTTGGCTTCAGAAGTCAGTGAGTCTGGGGTGCAGGTCCCAGCACTATACTAAAGACTGTGTCAACATGACTAAGTTAATCGACTTCTGTAAAATGGAGATAATAGTCCTCTACTTCAGGACAGTTGAGATGATTAATTGATAACATTCAAAAGTTCTCACAATATAATCTCTCAGTGAATGTTTGCAATTACTCCATATATTTACACTCAGCTCTTCCTTTCCAGTTCTGCTGTGCCTAGTGCAGATGCATATGGATCTTTTGCCTGAACTACTGGAACATTCTCTTACCCTCCTCCAGAACCCAAATGTATTTGTACACAATTACCAGTATAATCTTCCTAGGGCAACTTTTATAAAATTACTCTTTGATCAAAGTACTGTTCATAGCTTTCCATAGCTTATGAAAAAGTTTGAATTTTTCAGCTTTGTATTACTGCTTCTTATTGAATGTGTCTGTCTTATTTCCCATTCTTATTATTTTATACTGCAGTCTGTATGTTCAGTTCTACAGACATGCTCTGCTATTTCCTTGCAGACATTGCTCATATTATTCCCTTTATTTAAAATGATCTCTTCCACCATTTTTGGCTATTGAAATTTTACCTTTCTGCAAGGCCTAATTAAAATGCAAAAGGGTTTCTGTGGTCGCCACCCTCTGAACTCCCCTTAGCATGGCCCTTATCACTTAATATTTATATTGTAATTATTACCTTACATGTCTCAATTTGCTTAGTGGATTACAATCTCCCTTAGGGCTTACTTTTTTCCTATTTCCCCAAGGGATATATAAATCAGTGCTTGCTCCATAAAGTTGCACTAAATGTTTATTTAATGACAAAAGTAATCTCAATTTTCCTTTCAAGTTATATCACTCCAACATTAAAACGAAGGCTTTAGTTTTTTAATTAAAAACTTCCTCCAGTTTATAGCTCAAGGATTAAGCATAATTCACAGTTTTCTAATATTTCCCTTGGTAATCTCTGGTTGTATGTTTTCTGAGGGAATTCAGAAAGAAGAAATTTACTACTAAGAAGGAATTTGGCAATGTTTTGTTGTGGGCTCATTGGGGTCCATGTTGTTTTCTGATAGTGAGTTTTAGCTCTCTAATCCTAACATTTGAAAATTAAACCTGAGCTTTATGTTTCTTCTCCCAAAGCCTTTTACATGTTTATTAGAATAGTTTACACATTCTAAATAGGTAATATTAATTAATTTTATTGTTAATGTGGATTATTGATATTGAAATAGTTAAAATTCACATTGAGTGTTTCTTACAACTGAAATGGTAATTACGTAAATATAATTAAAAAATTCTTCCTTAAAATATCTTGATTATGATGACTGAGTGACGCTGTGAGTTTGAGACATTACGAGATAATTTTGACTGTAGTACTTGGGTAAATTGTATTTCATAATACAAAAATGTAGTTGAACTTTTGGTATGAGTATGCTAAAAATGCTGATACTTTTTGATGCACAATGAACATAATTTTTGAATTAAAGAGTGAAAGGATTATTAATTAGAAACTTAATGTGTTTAATTAGAGAAGCTTTAATTCAGACAGGAAATTAGCATAAATTTATGGGTGAGTGTCTAAATGATAATCATACAACTGTTACTTGAATTGACTGAAGATGATATTCCACCCTAAACCTTTCACGCAAGATTAGTAATCACAGTATCCATCAAAACATGTTAGACTTTAGAACCCACTGAAAATACAGGCCACTCGGAAGTCTTAGTACTCAATGTAGTAATAGTAGAGGTACTTAGGAGCTTTAGAATTCTTATTGTGTGCCAAATGTTGGGCTAAGAGTTTCACATACATAAACTCACTAAATCCCCACAGCAAACCTACAAAGTCTGTGTTACCTCCATTTTACCCATGAGGAAACTGAGTTATTTTGGTCCAAGTTTAGGCAGGGTCAAATGATCTCTAAAGACTATGTTTTTGAACATCATGCTGTAAGGGACAACAAGGGGTCAATAACCTAAGGGAAATAATTTAAACGAAGAGCCCAGAGAGGAAGACTTTTGAGAATAGCTTCAGAGGGACAAGAAGATGCTAGAATATCTTGATTTTTCTGCTTCAAGTTATTCTGGGGGATCTAATCATGCTTAATCTAACCATTTATAGTAACCCCAAGAACTGTTAAAATATTATTGATCCAAAAAATGACTGTGTTGAAACGCTTGAATGCATGGCACTACAGCAGCTAATACGGGCTTATTATGCATAATGTGTCCATTAATGTTAAAAAATACCATTTCAAAATTTAACTTCCTTTCAGATATAATATATTCATATGATTCAAAAATGAAAATTTATTTTTAAAGTATACAGTAAAAAGCCTTCCTCCCACTCCTAACACCTATTCACCCAGTCCTCCCATTATTATCATTTTTTAAACATTTTTATTGGAGTATAATTGCTTTACAATGGTGTGTTTCTGCTTTATAACAAAGTAAATCAGCTATACATATACATATATCCTCATATCTCCTCCCTCTTGCGTCTCCCTCCCACCCTCCCTATCCCACCTCTCTAGGTGGACACACATCACTGAGCTGATCTCCCTGTGCAATGTGGCTGCTTGCCACTAGCTAGCTATTTTACATTTGGTAGTGTATATATGTCCATGCCACTCTCTCACTTTGTCACAGCTTACCCTTCCCCCTCCCTATGTCCTCAAGTCCATTCTCTACGTCTGCATCTTTATTCCTGTCCTGCCCCTAGGTTCTTCAGAACCATTTTCTTTTTTTGGATTCCATATATATGTGTTAGCATGCGGTATTTGTTTTTCTCTTTCTGACTTACTTCACTCTGTATGACAGACTCTAGGTCCATCCACGTCACTACAAATAACTCAATTTCGTTTCTTTTTATGGCTGAGTAATATTCCATTGTATATATGTGTCAAATTTTCTTTATCCATTCAGCTGTCAATGGACACTTAGGTTGCTTCCATATCCTGGCTATTGTAAACAGAGCTGTAATAAACACTGTGGTACATAACTCTTTTTTTTTTTTTCACATCTTTATTGGACTATAATTGCTTTACAATGGTGTGTTAGTTTCGGCTTTATAACAAAGTGAATCAGCTACGCATATACATATATCCCCATATCTCCTCCCTTTTCTGTCTCCCTCCCACCCTCCCTATCCCACCCCTCTAAGTGGACACAAAGCACCGAGCTGATCTCCCTGTGCTATGTGGCTGCCTCCACTAGCTATCTATTTTACATTTGGCATGAATCTTTTGAATTATGGTTTCCTCAGATATGTGTCCAGTAGTGGGATTGCTGGGTTGTATGGTAGTTCTATTTTTAGTTTTTTAAGGAACCTCCATACTGTTCTCCATAGTGGCTGTATCAAGTTACATTCCCACCAACAGGGCAAGAGAGTTCCCTTTTCTCCATATTCTCTCCAGCATCTATTGTTTGTAGCTTTTTTGATGATGGCCATTCTGACTGGTGTGAGGTGATACCTCGTAGTTTTGAATTGCATTTCTCTAATGATTAGTGATGTTGAGCATCTTTTCATGTGTTTGTTGGCTATCTGTGTCTTTTTGGAGAAATTTCTATTTAGGTCTTCTGCCCAGTTTTGGATTCGGTTGTTTGATTTTTTGATATTGAGCTGCATGAGCTGCTTGTAAATTCTGGAGATGAATCCTTTGTCCGTTGCTTCGTTTGCAAATATTTCCTCCCATTCTGAGGGTTGTCTTTTGGTCTTGTTTATGGTTTCCTTTGCTGTGCAAAAGCTTTGAAGTTTCATTAGGTCCCATTTGTTTATTTTTGTTTTTATTTCCATTTCTCTAGGAGGTGGGTCAAAAAGGATCTTGCTGTGATTTATGTCATAGAGTGTTCTGCCTATGTTTTCCTCTAAGAGTTTGATAGTGCCTGGCCTTACAGTCAGGCCTTTAATCCATTTTGAGTTTATTTTTGTGCATGGTGTTAGGGAGTGTTCTAATTTCATTCTTTTACAAGTAGCTGTCCAGTTTTCCCAGCACCACTTATTGAAGAGACTGTCTTTTCTCCATTGTATATCATTGCCTCCTTTATCAAAAATAAGGGCAACCATATGTGCATTCCATTGATCTATATTTCTGTTTTTGTGCCAGTACCATACTGTCTTGATTACTGTAGATTTGTAGTATAGTCCGAAGTCAGGGAGCCTGATTCCTCCAGCTCCATTTTTCGTTCTCAAGATTGCTTTGGCTATGCAGGGTCTTTTGTGTTTCCATACAAATTGTGAAATTTTTTGTTCTAGTTCTGTGAAAAATGCCAGTGGTAGTTTGATAGGGATTGCATTGAATCTGTAGATTGCTTTGGGTAGTAGAGTCATTTTCACAATGTTGATTCTTCCAATCCAAGAACATGGTGTATCTCTCCAACTGTTTGTAAAATCTTTAATTTCTTTCATCAGTGTCATAGTTTTCTGCATACAGGTCTTTTGTTTCCTTAGGTAGGTTTTTCATAGGTATTTCATTATTTTTGTTGCAATGGTAAATGGGAGTGTTTCCTTAATTTCTCTTTCAGATTGTTCATCATTAGGGTATAGGAATGCAAGAGATTTCTGTGCATTAATTTTGTATCCTGCTACTTTACCAAATTCATTGATTAGCTCTAGTAGTTTTCTGGTAGCATCTTTAGGATTCTCTATGTATAGTATCATGTCATCTGCAAATAGCGACAGCTTTACTTCTTTTCTGATTTGGATTCTTTTTTTTTCTTTTTCTTCTCTCACTGCTGTGCCTAAAACTTCCAAAATTATGTTGAATAATAGTGGTGAGAGTGGACAAGCTTGTCTTGTCCCTGATCTTAGAGGAAATGGTTTCAGTTTTTCACCATTGAGAATGATGTTGGCTGTGTGTCATACATGGCCTTTGTTATGTTGAGGTAAGTTCCGTCTAAGCCTACTTTCTGGAGGGTTTTTATCATAAATGGGTGTTGAATTTTGTCCAAAGCTCTTTCTGCATCTATTGAGATGATCATATGTTTTTCTCCTTCAATTTGTTAATATGGTTTATTACATTGATTGATTTGCATATATTGAAGAATCCTTGCATTCCTGGGATAAAACCCACTTGATCATGGTGTATGATCCTTTTAATGAGCTGGTGGATTCTGTTTGCTAGTATTTTGTTGAGGATTTTTGCATCTATGTTCATCAGTGATATCGGCCTGTAGTTTTCTTTCTTTGTGACATCTTTGTCTGGTTTTGGTATCAGGGTGATGGTGGCCTCATAGAATGAGTTTGGGAGTGTTCCTCCCTCTGCTATATTTTGGAAGAGTTTGAGAAGGATAGGTGTTAGCTCTTCTCTAAATGTTTGATAGAATTCGCCTGGGAAGCCATCTGGTCCTGGGCTTTTGTTTGTTGGAAGATTTTTAATCACAGTCTCAATTTCAGTGCTTGTGATTGGTCTGTTTTTATTTTCTGTTTCTTCCTGGTTCAGTCTTGGAAGGTTGGGCTTTTCTAAGAATTTGTCCATTTCTCACATGTCCATTTTATTGGCATATAGTTACTTGTAGTAATCTCTCATGATCCTTTGTATTTCTGCAGTGTCAGTTGTTACTTCTCCTTTTCTATTGATTTGAGTCTTCTCCCTTTTATTCTTTGTGAGTTGGCTAATTGTTTATCAATTTTGTTTATCTTCTCAAAGAACCAGCTTTTAGTTTCACTGATCTTTGCTGTTGTTTCCTTCATTTCTTTTTCATTTCTTTATGATCTGATCATCATGATTTCTTTCCTTCTGCTAACTTTGGGGTTTTTTTAATTCTTCTTTCTCAATAGCTTTAGGTGTAAGGTTAGGTTGTTTATTTGGGATGTTTCTTGTTTCTTGAGGTAGCATTGTATTGCTATAAACTTCCCTCTTAGAACTGCTTTTGCTGCATCCCATAGGTTTTGGGTCATCGTGTTTTCATTGTCGTGTGTTTCTAGGTATTTTTTTATTTCCTCTTTGATATCTTCCGTGATCTCTTGGTTATTTAGTAGCGTATTGTTTAGCCTCCATGTGTTTGTATTTTTTACAGTTTTCTCGTGTGATATCTAGTCTCATAGCATTGTGGTTGGAAAAGATACTTGAAACGATTTCAATTTTCTTAAATTTAGCAAGGCTTGATTTGTGACCCACGATATGTTCTATTCTGGAGAATGTTCCATGAGCACTTGAGAAGAAAGTGTATTCTGTTGTTTTTGGATGGAATGCCCTATAAATATCAATTAAGTTCATCTGGTTTAATGTGTCATTTAAAGCTTGTGTTTCCTTAATTATTTTCATTTTGGATGATCTATCCACTGGTGAAAGGGGGTGTTAAAGTCCCCTACTAGTATTGTGTTACTGTTGATTTCCCCTTTTATGGCTGTTAGCATTTGCCTTAGGTATTGAGGTGCTCCTATGATGGGTGCATAAATATTTACAATTGTTATATCTTCTTCTTGGATTGATCCCTTGATCATTACGTAGTGTCCTTCTTTGTCTCTTGTAATAGTCTTTATTTAAAGTCTATTTTGTCTGATATGAGAATTGCTACTTCAGCTTTCTTTTGATTTCCATTTGCATGTAATATCTTCTTTCTTCCCCTCACTTTCAGTCTGTATGTGTTCCTAGGTCTGAAGTGGGTCTCTTGTAGACAGCATATATATGGGTCCTGTTTTTGTATCCATTCAGCCAGTCTAGGTCTTTTGGTTGGAGCATTTAACCATTTACATTTAAGTTAGTTATCAATATATATGTTCCTGTTACCATTTAATTGTTTTTGGTTTGTTATTGTAGGTCTCTTCCTTCTCTTGTGTTTCCTGCCTAGTGAATTTCCTTTAGCATTTGTTGTAAAGCTGGTTTGTAGGTGCTGAATTCTCTTAGTTTTTGCTTGTCTGTAAAGGTTTTAATTTCTCCATCAAATCTAAATGAGATCCTTGCTGGGTAGAGTAATCTTGGTTGTAGGTTTTTCCCTTTCATCACTTTAAATATGTCCTGCCAGTCCCTTCTGGCTTGCAGAGTTTCTGCTGAAAGATCAGCTGTTAACCTTATGGGGGTTCCCTTGTGTGCTATTTGTTGTTTTTCCCTTGCTGCTTTTAATTTTTTCTTTGTATTTAATTTTTGATAGTTTAATTAGTATGTGTCTTGGCATGTTTCTCCTTGGATTTATCCTGTATGGGACTCTCTGTGCTTCCTGGACTTGTTTGACTATTTCCTTTCCCATATTAGGGAAGTTTTCAACTATAATCTCTTCAAATATTTTCTCAGTCCCTTTCTTTTTCTCTTCTTCTTCTGGGACCCCTATATTTCGAATGTTGGTGCATTTAATGTTGTCCCAGAGATTGTCCTCAATTCTTTTCATTCTTTCTTCTTTATTCTGCTCTGCGGTAGTTATTTCCACTGTTTTATCTTTTGGGTCACTTATCCATTCTTCTGCCTCAGTTATTCTGCTATTGATTCCTTCTAGAGAATTTTTAATTTCATTTATTGTGTTGTTCATCATTGTTTGTTTGCTCTTTAGTTCTTCTAGGTCCTTATTAAATGTTTCTTATATTTTCTCCATTCTATTTCCAAGATTTTGGATTATCGTTACTGTCATTACTCTGAATTCTTTTTCAGGTAGACTGCCTATTTCCTCTTCATTTGTTTGGTCTGCTGGGTTTTTACCTTGCTCCTTCATCTGCTGTGTGTTTCTCCGTCTTCTATTGTACTTAAGTTACTGTGTTTGGGGCCTCCTTTTCGCTGGCTGCAGGTTCGTAGTTCCAATTGTTTTTGGTGTCTGCCCCCAGTGGCTAAGGTTGGTTTAGTGGGTTGTGTAGGCTTCCTGGTAGAGAGGACTGGTGCCTGTGTTCTGGTGGATGAGGCTGGATCTTGTTTTTCTGGTGGGCAGGACCATGCCCGGTTGTGTGTTTTGGGGTGTCTGTGACCTCATTATGATTTTAGGCACCCTCTCTGGTAAAGGGTGGGGTTGTTTTCCTCTGTTGCCAGTTGTTTGGCATAGGGTGTCCCGCACTGTTGCTTGCTGGTCTTTGAGAGGAGCTGCGTCTTAGTATTGAAATGGAGATCTCTGGGAGATCTTTCACCATTTGATATTACATGGAGCCAGGAGGTCTCTGGTGGACCAATGTTCTGAACTCAGCTCTCCTACCTCAGAGGCACAGGCCTGACACCTGCCCAGAGCACCAAGACTCTGTCAGCCACACAGCCAGGTATGTGGGGAGTTTCTTGCCTTTTGGGAAGTCTGAGGTCTTCTGCCAGTGTTCAGTCGGTGTTCTGTAGGAGTTGTTCCACATGTAGGTGTGTTTCTGATGTATTTGTGGGGAGGATGGTGATCTCTACGCCTTACTCCTCCGCCATTTGAAGGTCTGCCTCCCCATATATTTCTCCAGATGGACACGTATTCTTCCAGAATTTCTCCATATAAGTAAATATGAATAAGTATTTTTATTCTTGCCCCCTTTTCCAAAAAGGAATAGCATATTTACTATTCTACACAACAGTCTTGGAGATACTTTCATGTCAATAATACAAAGCTTCTTTATTTTTTAAATATACTTTCACATTATTCCATCATGAGGAAATAGCATAATTTATTTAACACTTTACCCATTGATGGGCAAGTGGGCTGTTCCCAATGCTTTCCAGATGTTACAAACCATGCTGCAGTAAACAGCCTTGAATATGTATCATTTTGTACCTGTGCACAAATACCATAGGATAGATTTCAGCAGCAGAATTGCTGAGTCATAGGGTATTAGCATTTTAATTTTGGTAAACATTCCCAAACTGTCTTCCATGGAGGTTGTACCAATTTGCACTATCACCAGCAGTGTATGAGTGTCTGCTGATTTATAACCATGCTTGTTAATTAAATTTTTGAATTTTTTCCCATCTGATGAGTTAAAACAGCATCAGTATAGTTGTAATTTGCATTTTTCTTATGAGTGACCTTGAGGATTCTTTCATTTGGTTAAGAGCCACTTGTATTTTGTGTGTGTGTGTGGATTATTTTTTCGTATTCTTTACACAGTTTTCTATTTGGTCATTGGTCTGTTTCTTACCAATTTATAGGAGATGGTTGCATGTTAAATAATCAACCCTTCATATGTGATAAATTGCAAATATTTCCCCCATTTTGTCTCTCATCCTTGCTTTTTTTTTTTTTTTTGCGGTACGCGGGCCTCTCATTGTTGTGGCCTCTCCCGTTGTGGAGCACAGGCTCTGGATGCACAGGCTCAGTGGCCATGGCTCACGGGCCCAGCCACTCCGCGGCATGTGGGATCTTCCCAGACCGGGGCACGAACCGGTGTCCCTTGCATCAGCAGGCAGACTCTCAGCCACTGCACCACCAAGGAAGCCCTCTTTGCTTTTTTTGAACTTTGCTACAGTGTTTTATATCATGCAGAATTGGTATAGCTTCTGAATTTGTAGTCATAGTTACAGCAGCTCATCCCAAGATTAAAAAGGATTTTTTCCATGTTTTCTTTGTCATATACATGGTTTCATTATTTACATTTAAAAATTTTCACTCATTTTGTATTTATCCTGGCATATGGTGTGAAGTATACTATGCCAACATTATTTGTTGAATTTTCTCTTACTTGTTTGGGCAACTATTAAATTCCTGAATATATCTGACTCTATTTATGGACATTCCATTATGTTTTACTTGCTCATCTACTTATGCACTGACACCTGCACTGTTTAATTATTGATGCTTTGTAATGTGTTTTTATATCTGATAAGGCTAAACTCACCTCTTTGTTTTGCTAATTTTTCCTGGCTTTTCTTTGTTAATTTTTGTTTATGAACTGTATAATTAGCTTATTTAAATAAAAATAAATCTGTTGGAGATCAGTCAAAATGGTGGAGTAAGAGGATGTGGAGCTCATCTCCCAACATGAACACATCAAAAATACATCTATATGTGGAACAATTCTCGCTGAAAACTAACTAATTGGCAGAGGACTCCTGTACAACCAAGGCTGTAAGAAAGATATACATGTAATCAGGTATGAAGGAAAGAAAAGCAATTGGGTTGGGATCTTTGTCCCTGAGAGGGGCCCAGAAGAAAAGGGAGGATTCTTGGGCAGACACCTGCCCTGGGGAGTGAGCAGTGAGAGCCAGATTGGGCACTCCAGTCCTGGGGTCCTATACAGGGGAGAAGTGCCCTCTTGGCTGGTTAGAGGACCACTGGAACTAACA
The DNA here is from genome assembly GCF_963924675.1 of Phocoena phocoena. Taxonomy (NCBI): domain Eukaryota; kingdom Metazoa; phylum Chordata; class Mammalia; order Artiodactyla; family Phocoenidae; genus Phocoena; species Phocoena phocoena. Next base: position 87,879,226 of record NC_089229.1, read on the forward strand.
GGGGATCTGTGAGAAGCCTGGATTCTGCTCCTGAGGAGCACATGCATGCTGGCTTGACCCCAAGAAGGGCAGAAAGATCTAGCGGTTGCTGGGTTTCCTGCAACCACCTTGGTGCATGCCCCAGCCCCAGTTAAGTGAACACTCCAGCCCCATTCACTTCACATCACGGTGTGGTATTCGATCTGGGGCAACCAATGCTGGGGATAAGACACAACTGAGGGATACAGAGACTATGCAGAGCTTGGGCAAGCCTGGGTGGAATGGCAGTGGCCATCATTTGTGCTTACTCAAGAAGCACATCACAAGCAGCCCAGATCTCTGAGAGCAGCCACTCCACCACAGCTCACGCCCTGGTACATGTTGAGAGTCTACACAGGCCCTGCCTGTCCTGTGCTGTGGCTCCACAGTGGAAAGGAGGGTGGTGGAGGCTGGTGACAGTGACTGATTGAGAAGGATGACGAAGACTTGCACCTAAGGCTGCACCTGAGCCGAGTGAGGGGAAACTGCAGGTGCCTGCACAGTCAGTGCAGCAGACACAGCTTGGACCTCTGCTGTGGCCGACACAGGCTGACAGCCTGCATGGGCCCCCTTGCTTCAACATTCCCTCACTCTGGGGCAAGGGTTCCAGTGTGGGGCTAGGGGAACACCCACACTTAAAGGCACCTGTCATTTTTTTTCACACTCGACTCCAGCTTTAAGACCCTCCATTTCCAGCCCACTCTCTACCAAGGGGGTGGCTGTCAGTACACCCTGAGGAAAGATGTGATTTGCATCCATGTCAAAACCAGCTCTCCCACTAAAGGCACTGGGCACATACAGTATGTATAGGGATGTTCCCATATAGAGACAGCCCTTCAAGACTGCAACATGTAACTGTTTCATCTAAATTCATAGAGGCAGAGAAAGTTAAGCAAATGAAAAGGCAAAGGAACTGCTCTCAATTGAAACAGCAAGAGAAAACGGTTGAAGAAACAAATAATGAAACAGAAATAAACAATCTACTAGATAAAGAATTCAAAGCATTGGCAATAAAAATGTTAATTGAATTAGGGTAAATACATGTACACAGTGAAAATTTTAACAAGTAACCAGAAAATATTTCTTTAAAAATCAGAAATGAAGAATTCAATAGCTTAAATTAAAAAACACAATAGAAGGAATGAATAGCAGATTAAGTGATACAGAAGAAAGCATAAGTGATCAATGAAACCAAGACTTAGTTTTTTTAAAAGATAAACAAAATTGATAAACATTTATCCAGGCTCACCAAGAAGGAAAGAGGGAGGACCCAAATAAACAAAATAAGAAATGAAAGAAGAGAAATAACAACTGATACCACAGATTTTAAAAAAATCAAAAGAAAATATTACCAACAGTTATATGCCAACTAATTGGATAACTTAGAAGAAATGGATAAATTTCTAGAAACATACAACCTGTCAAGACTGAATCAAGAAAAATAGACAATTTGAACAAACCAATCACTGCAGTGAAATTGAATTTGTAATTAAAAACCTCCCAGAAAACAAAAGTCCCGGATGGCTTCACAGGGAAATTCTACAAAACATATAAAGAACGACTACTACTTATCTTTCTCAAACTATTCCAAAAAACTGAAGAGGACAGAAAACCCCCAAATTTATTCTATGAGGCCACCATTACCCTGATATGAAAACCAGACAAGGACACTACAATAAAAGAAAATTACAGGCCAATTTCTTTGATGACTGTAGATGCAAAAATCAACAAAATACTAGGAAAGTGAATCCAACAATCTATAAAAAGGATGATACACCACGATCAAGTTGGATTTATTCCAGGGGTACAAAGATGGTTCAACATTCACAAATCAACCAATGTGATACACCACATTAACAAAAGGAAGGATAATAATTACATGAGCATCTTAATAGATGCAGAAAAAACATTTCACAAAATTCAACATCAATTCATGATAAAAACTTTCATCAAAGTGGGTAGAGAGGGAACATATCTCAACATAATGAAGTCCATTTATGACAAACCCACAAGTAACATCATACTCAATGGTGAAAAGCTGAAAACTTTTCTTCTAAAATCAGGAACAAGACACTCTCACCACTTCTATTTAACATAGCGTTGGAAGCCCTAGACACAGCAATCAGACAAGAAAAAGAAATAAAAGACATCCAAATTGGAAGGGAAGAAGTACATCTATCACTATTTGCAGATAATATGATACTTTATATAGAAAAACCCAAAGTCTACAGCCAAAAACTATTAGAATTAATAAATAAATCCAGCAAAGTTGCAGGATATAAGATTAATATACAGAAATGTGTTACTTTTCTATATAGTAAAAAAAAAGAAATCCCATTTACAGTTGCATCAAAAAGAATGAAAGGCCTAGGAATAAGGTTAACCAAGGAGGTGAAGGACCTATACTCTGAAAACTATAAAACACTGATGAAGGAAACTGAAGGTGATACAAAGAAGTGGAAAGATATGCTCTTGGATTGGAAGAATTAATATTGTTACAATGGCTGTACTATCCAAAGCAATCTAGAGATTTAATGCAATCCTTATTAAAACACCCATGACATTTTTCACAGCAGTAGAACAAATAATCCGAAAATTCATATGGAACCACAACAGACCCTGTATTGCTAAAGCAATCTTGAGAAAAAAGAACAAAGCTGGGAGGGACCTTGAAGATGGCGGAAGAGTAAGACGCGGAGATCGCCTTCCTCCCCACGGATACACCAGAAATACATCCACACGTGGAACAACTCCTACAGAACACCTACTGAAGGCTGGCAGAAGACCACAGACCTCCCAAAAGGCAAGAAACTCCCCATGTACCTGGGTAGGGCAAAAGAAAAAATGAAAAAACAGAGACAAAAGAATAAGGACGGCATCTGCACCAGTGGGAGGGAGCTGTGAAGGAGGAAAAGTTTCCACACACTAGGAAGCCCCTCCGCGGGCGGAGACTGCGGGAGGCGGAGGGGGGAGTTTCGAGACCGCGGAGTAGTGCACAGCAACGGGTGCGGAGGGCAAAGCGGGGAGATTCCTGCACAGACGATCGGTGCCGACCGGCACTCACCAACCCGAGAGGCTTGTCTGCTCACCCGCCGGGGCGGGCGGGGCTGAGAGCTGAGGCTCGGGTTTCGGTTTTGGACGGAGCTCAGGGAGAGGACTGGGGTTGGCGGCTTGAACATAGCCTGAAGGGGTTAGTGCACCACGACTAGCCGGGAGGGAGTTCGGGGAAAAGCCTGCACCTGCCGAAGAGGCAAGAGACTTTTTCTTCCCTCCTTGTTTCCTGGTGCGTGAGGAGAGGGGTTTAAGAGCGCTGCTTAAAGGAACTCCAGAGACGGGCGCGAGCCACGGCTAAAAGCGCGAACCCCAGAGACGGGCGCGAGCCGCGGCTAAAACCGCGGACCCCAGAGACGGGCGCGAGCCGCGGCTAAAACCGCGGACCCCAGAGACGGGCGGGAGACGCTGGGGCTGCTGCTGCCGCCACCAAGGGGCCTGTGTGCGAGCACAGGTCACTCTCCACACCCCTCTTCCACGGAGCCTGTGCAGCCCTCCACTGCCAGGTTCCCGGGATCCAGGGACAACTTCCCCGGGAGTACGCACGGCGGGCCTCAGGCTGGTGCAACGTCACGCCGGCCTCTGCCGCAACGTCACACTGCCTCTGCCGCCGCAGGCCCGCCCCGCACGCAGTGCCCCTCCTTCCCCCATCCCCCAACCCCCGGCCTGAGTGAGCCGGAGCCCCCGAATCAGCGGCTCCTTTAACCCCGTCCTGTCTGAGCAAAAAACAGACGCCCTCCAGTGACCTACACGCAGAGGCAGGGCCAAATCCAAACCTGAGCTCCCGTGAGCTGTGAGAACAAAGAAGAGAAAGGGAAATCTCTCCCAGCAACCACAGAAGCAGCGGATTAAAGCTCCACAATCAACTTGATATACCCTGCATCTGTGGAATACCTGAATAGATAAGGAATGATCCCAAATTGAAGAGGGGGAATTTAGGAGCAAGATCTATGATTTTTTTCCCTTTTCCTCTTTTTGTGAATGTGTACGTGTATGCTTCTGTGTGAGATCTTGTCTGTATACTTTTGCTTCCACCATTTGTCCTAGGGCTCTATCCGTCCATGGTTTTTAAAAAAAATTTTTTTTCTTAATAATTAATTTCAATTGTAATAAATTTATTATACTTTACCTTCGTTCTTTCTTTCTTTCCTTCCTTCCTTCCCTCCTTTAGACAACGAATCACCCCAAATTGAGGAGGTGGTCTCTGAGAGCAAGATTTATGATTTTTCCCCCTTTACCTCTTTTTGTGAAGGTGTATGTGTATGCTTCTGTGTAAGATTTTCTCTGTATAGCTTTGCTTCCAACATTTGTCCTAAGGTTCTATCCGTCCCTTTTTTTTTTTTCTAAATATTTTTTAATTCAATAACTATATTATACTTTATTTTATTTTTACTGTATCTTCTTTCTTGCTGTCTTTTTTCCTTCTTTCCCTCCTTCCTTCCTCCCTCCCTCCCTCCTTTCTTTCCTTCTTTGCTTCTTTCTTCCTTCCTTCCTTTCCTCCTTTCCCTCTTTCTTTCCTCATACTTCTACCAATTCTCTCTACTTTTTCTCCCTTTTATTCTGAGCTGTGTGGATTAAAGGCTCTTGGTGCTCCAGCCCAGGAGTCAGGGCTCTGCCTCTGAGGTAGGAGAGCCAACTTCAGGACACTGGTCAACAAGAGACCTCCCAGCTCCACATAATATTAAACGGTGGAAATCTCCCAGAGACCTCCATCTTAACACCAGCACCCAGCTTCACTCAACGACCAGCAAGCTACAGTGCTGGACAACCTATGCCAAACAACTAGCAAAACAGGAACACAACCCCACCCATTAGCAGAGAGGCTGCCTAAAATCATAATAAGGCCACAGACACCCCAAAACACACCACCAGACGTGAACCTGCCCACTAGAGAGACAAGATCCAGCCTCATCCAGCACAACACAGGCACTAGTCCCCTCCACCAGGAAGCCTACACAACCCACTGAAACAACCTTAGCCACTGGAGACAGACATCAAAAACAACGGGAACTACGAACGTGCAGCGTGCAAAAAGGAGACCCCAAACACAGTAAGATAAGCAAAATGAGAAGACAGAAAAACACACAGCAGATGAAGGAGCAAGATAAAAACCCACCAGACGTAACAAATGAAGAGGAAATAGGCAATCTACCTGAAAAAGAATTCAGAATAATGATAGTAAGGATGATCCGAAATCTTGGAAGTAGAATGGACAAAATGCAAGAAACAGTTAACAAGGACCTACAAGAACTAAAGATGAAACAAGCAACGATGAACAACGCAATAAATGAAATAAAAAGTACTCTAGATAGGATCAATAGCAGAATAACTGAGGCAGAAGAACGGATAAGTGACCTGGAAGATAAAGTAGTGGAAATAACTACTGCAGAGCAGAATAAAGAAAAAAGAATGAAAAGAACTGAGGACAGTCTCAGAGACCTCTGGGACAACATTAAACGCACCAACATTCGAATTATAGGGGTTCCAGAAGAAGAAGAAAGAAAGAAAGGGACTGAGAAAATATTTGAAGAGATTATAGTTGAAAACTTCCCTAATATGGGAAAGGAAATAGTTAATCAAGCCCAGGAAGCACAGAGAGTCCCATACAGGATAAATACAAGGAGAAATACGCCTTGTATTAATTAATATTAATATTAATTAATATTAATATTAATATTAATCAATATTAATTAATATTAATCAATTAATATTAATATTAATAATTAATTAATTAAAATTAATATTAATTAATATTAATTAATATTAATTAATATTAATTAATATTAATCAAACTGTCAAAAATTAAATACAAAGAAAGCATATTAAAAGCAGCAAGGGAAAAACAACAAATAACACACAAGGGAATCCCCATAAGGTTAACAGCTGATCTCTCAGCAGAAACCCTACAAGCCAGAAGGGAGTGGCAGGACATACTGAAAGTGATGAAGGAGAAAAACCTGCAACCAAGACTACTCTACCCAGCAAGGATCTCATTCAGATTTGATGGAGAAATTAAAACCTTTACAGACAAGCAAAAGCTGAGAGAGTTCAGCACCACCAAACGAGCTTTACAACAAATGCTAAAGGAACTTCTCTAGACAAGAAACACAAGAGAAGGAAACGACCTATAGTAACAAACCCAAAATAATATAGAAAATGGGAATAGGAACATACATATCGATAATTACCTTAAATGTAAATGCACTAAATGCTCCCACCAAAAGACACAGATTGGCTGAATGGATACAAAAACAAGACCCATATATTTGCTGTCTACAAGAGACCCACTTCAGACCTAGAGACACATACAGACTGAAAGTAAGGGGATGGAAAAAGATATTCCATGCAAATGGAAACCAAAAGAAAGCTGGAATAGCAATTCTCATATCAGACAAAATAGACTTTAAAATAAGGACTATTAAAAGGGACAAAGAAGGACACTACATAATGATCAAGGGATCGATCCAAGAAGAAGATATAACAATTGTAAATATTTATGCACCCAATATAGGAGCACCTCAATACATAAGGCAAATACTAACAGCCATAAAAGGGGAGATCGACAGTAACACATTCATAGTAGGGGACTTTAACACCCCACTTTCACCCATGGACAGATCATCCAAAATGAAAATAAATAAGGAAACACAAGTTTTAAATGATACATTAAACAAGATGGACTTAATATTTATAAGACACTCCATCCAAAAACAACAGAATACACATTTTTCTCAAGTGCTCATGGAACATTCTCCAGGATAGATCATATCTTGGGTCACAAATCAAGCCTTGGTAAATTTAAGAAAACTGAAATTGTATCAAGTATCTTTTCTGACCACAACACCATGAGACTAGATATCAATTACAGGAAAAGATCTGTAAAAAATACAAACACATGGAGGCTAAACAATACACTACTTAATAATGAAGTGATCACTGAAGAAATCAAAGAGGAAATCAAAAAATACCTAGAAACAAATGACAATGGAGACACAACGACCCAAAACCTATGGGATGCAGCAAAAGCAGTTCTAAGGGGGAAGTTTATAGCAATACAAGCCCACCTTAAGAAGCAGGAAACATCTCGAATAAACAACCTAACCTTGCACCTCAAGCAATTAGAGAAAGAAGAACAAAAAAACCCCAAAGCTAGCAGAAGGAAAGAAATCAGATCAGAAATAAATGAAAAAGAAATGAAGGAAACGATAGCAAAGATCAATAAAACTAAAAGCTGGTTCTTTGAGAAGATAAACAAAATAGATAAACCACTAGCCAGACTCATCAAGAAAAAAAGGGAGAAGACTCAAATCAATAGAATTAGAAATGAAAAAGGAGAAGTAACAACTGACACTGCAGAAATAAAATAAATCATGAGAGATTACTACAAGCAACTCTATGCCAATAAAATGGACAGTCTGGAAGAAATGGACAAATGCTTAGAAATGCACAACCTGCCAAGACTGAATCAGGAAGAAATAGAAAATATGAACAGACCAATCACAAGCACTGAAATTGAAACTGTGATTAAAAATCTTCCAACAAACAAAAGTCCAGGACCAGATGGCTTCACAGGTGAATTCTATCAAACGTTTAGAGAAGAGCTAACACCTATCCTCTCAAACTCTTCCAAAATATAGCAGAGGGAGGAACACTCCCAAATTCCTTCTACGAGGCCACCATCACCTTGATACCAAAACCAGACAAGGATGTCACAAAGAAAGAAAACTACAGGCCAATATCACTGATGAACATAGATGCAAAAATCCTCAACAAAATACTAGCAAACTGATTCCAACAGCACATTAAAAGGATCATACACCATGATCAAGTGGGGTTTATTCCAGGAATGCAAGGATTCTTCAATATACGCAAATCTATCAATGTGATAAACCATATTAACAAATTGAAGGAGAAAAACCATATGATCATCTCAATAGATGCAGAGAAAGCTTTCGACAAAATTCAACACCCATTTATGATAAAAACCCTCCAGAAAGTAGGCATAGAGGGAACTTTCCTCCACATAATAAGGGCCATATATGAGAAGCCCACAGCAAACATCATCCTCAATGGTGAAAAACTGAAAGCATTTCCACTAAGATCAGGAACAAGACAAGGTTGCCCACTCTCACCACTCTTATTCAACATAGTTTTGGAAGTTTTAGCCACAGCAATCAGAGAAGAAAAGGAAATAAAAGGAATCCAAATCGGAAAAGAAGTAAAGCTGTCACTGTTTGCAGATGACATGATACTATACATAGAGAATCCTAAAGATGCTACCAGAAAACTACTAGAGCTAATCAATGAATTTGGTAAAGTAGCAGGATACAAAATTAATGCACAGAAATCTCTGGCATTCCTATATACTAATGATGAAAAATCTGAAAGTGAAATCAAGAAAACACTCCCATTTACCATTGCAACAAAAAGAATAAAATATCTAGGAATAAACCTACCTAAGGAGACGAAAGACCTGTATGCAGAAAATTATAAGACACTGATGAAAGAAATTAAAGATGATACAAATAGATGGAGAGATATACCATGTTCTTGGATTGAAACAATCAACATTATGAAAATGACTCTACTACCCAAAGCAATCTACAGATTCAATGCAATCTCTATCAAACTACCACTGGCATTTTTCACAGAACTAGAACAAAAAATTTCGCAATTTGTATGGAAACACAAAAGACCCCGAATAGCCAAAGCAATCTTGAGAATGAAAAAAGGAGCTGGAGGAATCAGGCTCCCTGACTTCAGACTATATTACAAAGCAACAGCAATTAAGACAGTATGGTACTGGCACAAAAACAGAAAGATAGATCAGTGGAACAGGATAGAAAGCCCAGAGATAAACCCATGCACATATGGACACCTTATCTTTGATAAAGGAGGCAGGAATGTACAGTGGAGAAAGGACAGCCTCTTCAATAAATGGTGCTGGGAAAACTGGACAGGTACATGTAAAAGTATGAGATTAGATCACTCCCTAACACCATACACAAAAATAAGCTCAAAATGGATTAAAGACCTAAATGTAAGGCCAGAAACTATCAAACTCTTAGAGGAAAACATAGGAAGAACATTCTATGACATAAATCACAGCAAGATCCTTTCTGACCCACCTCCTAGAGTAATGGAAATAAAAACAAAAATAAACAAATGGGACCTAATGAAACTTCAAAGCTTTTGCACAGCAAAGGAAACCATAACCAAGACCAAAAGACAAGCCTCAGAATGGGAGAAAACATTTGCAAATGAAGCAACTGACAAAGGATTAATCTCCAAAATTTACAAGCAGCTCATGCAGCTCAATAACAAAAAAACAAACAACCCCATCCAAAAATGGGCAGAAGACCTAAATAGACATTTCTCCAAAGAAGATATAACGAATGCCAACAAACACATGAAAGAATGCTCAACATCATTAATCATTAGAGAAATGCAAATCAAAACTACAATGAGATATCATCTCACACCAGTCAGAATGGCCATCATCAAAAAATCTATAAACAATAAATGCTGGAGAGGGTGTGGAGAAAAGGGGACACTCTTGCACTGCTGGTGGGAATGTGAATTGGTTCAGCCACTATGGAGAACAGTATGGAGGTTCCTTAAAAAACTACAAATAGAATTACCATATGACGCAGCAATCCCACTACTGGGCATATACCCTGAGAAAACCAAAATTCAAAAAGAGTCATGTACCAAAATGTTCATTGCAGCTCTATTTACAATAGCCCGGAGATGGAAACAACCTAAGCGCCCATCATCGGATGAATGGATAAAGAAGATGTGGCACATATACACAATGGAATATTACTCAGCCTTAAAAAGAAATGAAATTGAGCTATTTGTAATGAGATGGATAGACCTAGAGTCTGTCATACAGAGTGAAGTAAGTCAGAAAGAAAAAGACAAATACCGTATGCTAACACATATATATGGAATTTAAGGGGAAAAAAATGTCATGAAGAACCTAGGGGTAAGACAGGAATAAAGACACAGACCTACTGGAGAACGGACTTGAGGATATGGGGAGGGGGAAGGGTGAGTTTTGACAGGGCGAGAGAGAGTCATGGACATATACACACTAACAAACGTAGTTAAGGTAGATAGCTGGGGGGAAGCAGCCGCAAGGCACAGGGATATTAGCTCGGTGCTTTGTGACAGCCTGGAGGGGTGGGATGGGGAGAGTGGGAGGGAGGGAGACACAAGAGGGAAGACATATGGGAACATATGTATATGTATAGCTGATTCACTTTGTTATAAAGCAGAAACTAACACACCACTGTAAAGCAATTATACCCCAATAAAGATGTTTAAAAAAAAAAAAAAAAAGAACAAAGCTGGAGGAATCATACTTCCTGACTTCAGACTATACTGCAAAACTACAGTAATGAAAACAGCATGGTACTGGCATTAAAAACAGGCACACAGATCAATGGAACAGAATAGAGAGCCTAGAAATAAATCCATGCACCTGTGATCAATTAATCCACGACAAAGGAAGCAAGAATATACAATGGAGAAAAGACACTCTCTTCAATAAGTGGTGCTGGGAAAACTGGACAGATACATGTTAAAGAATAAGATTAGAACATTTCCTCACACCATATACAAAAATAAACTCAAAATGGATTAAATACCTAAATGTAAGATGTGAAACAATAACTCTCATAGAAAAGAACTTAGGTAGAACACTCTTTGACATAAAGTGTAGTAATATTTTTTTGGATCTGTTTCCTAAGCCAAAAGAAATAAAATAAACAAATGGGACCTAATTAAACTTAAAAGCTTTTGCACAGCAAAGGAAACCACTGACAGAACGAAAAGGCAGCCTACTGAATGGGAGAAAATATTTGCAAATGATATGACTGATAAGGGGTTAATACCCAAAATAACATAAACAGTTCATACAACTCAATATCAAAAAAACAAACAACCTGATTAAAAAATGGGCAGAAGGTCTGAATAGACATTTTTCCAAAAAAGACACACAGATGGCAAACAGGCACATGAAAAGATGCTCAACATCATTAATCATTAGAGATATGAAAATTAAAACAACAATGAGATATCATCACGTCACACCTGAGAGAATGGCTATTATCAAAAGATCTACAAATAATAAATGTTGGCGAGGACATGGAGAAAAGGGAACCTTCATACACTGTCGGTGGGAACATAAATTGGTGTAGCCACTATGGCAAACTGTGGAGATTCATCAAAAAACTGAAAATGGAACTATCATATGATCCAGTATTCCACTCCTGGGTATATAACCAGAGAAAACAAAAACACTAATTCAAAAAGATACATGCATCCCAATGTTCTTGGCAGTAGTACATGAGCCAACACATGGAAGCAACTCAACTGTCCATCAACATATGAATGGATAAAGAAGATAAAGAAGATGTGGTGTATATATATACACACACACACACAATCACATACACACACACACAAACACACAATGGAATACTACTCAGCCATAAAAAAGAATGAAATTCTGCCATTTGCAGCAAAATGGATGGACACAGACAATATTATACTTAGTGAAATAAGTCAAATAAAGACAAATATTGTATGATACCACTCATATGTGGAATCTAAAAAGTAAAACAAAAGAATGTATATAGCAAAACGGAAACAGACTCACAGATACAGAAAATAAACTAGTGGTTACCAGTGGGGAGGGGGAAGAGGAGAGGGGCAAGATATGAGTATGGGATAAGAGATACAAACTATTATGTATAAAATAGAGAAGCAACAAAGATACGTTATATAGCTCAGGGACTTAAAGCCATTATCTTGTAATAACTTTTAATGGAGTATAATCTATAAAAATATTAAACCATTATGCTATACACATGAAACTAATATAATATTTTATTTTATTTATTTATTTATTTTTTAAACATCTTTATTGGGGTATAATTGCTTTACAATGGTGTGTTAGTTTCTGCTTTACAACAAACTGAATCAGCTATACATATACATATGTTCCCATATGTCTTCCCTCTTGCGTCTCCCTCCCTCCCACTCTCCCCATCCCACCCTTCCAGGCTGTCACAAAGCACCGAGCTAATATCCCTGTGCCTTGCGGCTGCTTCCCCCCAGCTATCTACCTTCCTACGTTTGTTAGTGTGTATATGTCCATGACTCTCTCTCGTCCTGTCAAAACTCACCCTTCCCCCTCCCCATATCCTCAAGTCCGTTCTCCAGTAGGTCTGTAATATAATATTTTAAATCAACTATACTTCAATAAAAAATACTTAAATCTGTTTGTAGTTTAAAATTTTATATTTCAAAATTAAATTGGAAATATCTGACATCTTTATGATGTTGAATCTTCCTACCCAAAGTATGCTGTATCTTTCCATTCGTTCAAGGCATCTTTCAATAGTGTTTTAAAGTTTTCTTCATTTGGTATGGTACTTTTCCTGTTAAATTTATTCCTAGGGTTTTTTGTTTTGTTTTGTTTTGGTTTTCTGGGGTTTTTTTTCGCTGCCATTGTAATGGGGATCTTTCTTTTATTATATATTCTAACTAGTCATTACATATATGTAACAATATTTTATATACATATATATATATGTATGCAATAGCTATCTATATATGAAGTTGGTACCTGATACCTTTGTTGAATTTCATCATTTGTGATAGATTTTTAGTTGATTCTCATTTTTCTAGGTATGTGATCATATTACTGGCAACCAGTAATTAATTTTGTCTTCTCTTTGCCAAAGTTTATGCTTCTAATTTTTTTCTATTTAAAATAACTTAGTTCACAGATATTTATTGACCTATTATGGACAAGGCACTGTTCTAGGCCTTTGGAACATATTAGACAAAATCCCCCTCTTGGCAATTCTATAGTATTGGGGGAGATATTAAAAAAGCAATAAACATAATAAATAAGTAGAATTTATAATATGCTGAATACGATTAATGATAAGAAAAAAACCACAACAGGATAAAGGCACTGGGAGCTTCCAGAATACGAGGCAGATTGCAGTTTTAGATGGGATGATCAGGGTACTTCTCATTGAAAAGGCAAATTTAGAGCAAAGACCTTCAAAAGAGGGGATGGAGGCATCACATGTTGGCTAATATTTTCAGCACAATGTAATGTAATCGTGATGCTCAAGGGCATAGTACCTTATTTTATACTCTAGTGGAAATATTTTTCCACTATTTCTCTGCATTCCTGATGTGGGCTTTGGATAGCCAAGATAGATGCATTTTCTCCTGTTAAGGCATTACCCATTTATTTTTATTTGAGTGTTTAATCAGGAAAGTTTATTGAAATTTATCAAAAGCCTTTTCAGTGTCTGTAATGAAGACCATGCTATTTTCTCCTTCAATCTATTAATATGATAATGTGTATTATACACTATGTGCATTACCAGCATTGAAATATTCTGGCATTTATGGTCATGGTGAATTATATTCCTTTAGTGTGCTGATGGATTAATTTGGTTAATATTTTATTTAGAATTTTCCATTATATTCAGAAGTGAGGTTAACCTGTGATTCCTTATTTTTTTTTTTTTTTTGCAATCCTTGTAATCATTGAAGCTACTGGCATAACTACTTTATTTGCTTCATGAAAGTAATACAGAAAATTTTCCTTACTTTTCTCTGTTCTGGAATTGTTTAAATAACAGTGGAATTATCTGCTTTTTAAAAGTTTGGCATAGTCCCTCTGGAAATCATCGGAACTTGGTACTGTTTCATAGGTTGCTTTTTGAAACTTTTTCTATTTATTCTATCTACTTTGATCTTTTCTGGGGTAAATTGTGCTTTCCTAGAACACTACCTATTTCAGACATTTACAAATTTAGTTTTTTAAAGTTGAACAAAGTCTCTTACTACTCTTCAATTTCATCTCTTTCTATGGTCACTTCTTGCTTCTCCTTTTGTATTTTGTGTATTTGCATTTGCCTCCATTCTTTTGATTAGATTAGCTAGTGACTTATTTATTGTTTACTTTTAACTTCCAGATTTATTTAATCTACTGTTTTCTGTGTTCTAAATCATAAATCTACTTTTATCTTTATCCATGTTTTTCTTTTTGTCATCCTTTAGTTTGTTTTGCACCTCTTGTTCCAATTTCCCTCTGAGCATTCCTTTATCTTTCTCTCATGGTTTCTGAGATGTGGTATTTCATTATTGCCCTTCTTTGGAAAGTTTGCAATTTTGATTTATAAGTCCTTTTGACCCAAGAGATGTTCAAGAGAGTTTAATTTTTTATATCTCCAAATTTAAGTATCTTTTAGCTTTCTGAATTTTTCCATTGATTTCTCACTGTATTGTCTCATGATTAGAGAATATGTCATACTATTTCTATTTTTGAGGATATATTGAAATTTCCTTTGTGACCTAATATATAATCTATTTTCATGGATGTTCCATGGGCACTTGAAAATAAGATATATTCTCTATTTTTAGGATAAAGAGTTTGATACAAATTAACAAAATCTGCCTTATTAATTTTACTATTTAATTTTTCTATGTGTCACTTATGTTTTTCTACTCAGTCTTTCATAAATCAAGAGAAGCAAATTAGAATATCCTATTACTAGTTTGTTTTTGTGTGTTTCTCCTTGTATGTCCCATAATTTCTGTTTTATACATGCTGCTGTCATATTTGATATGCTGTCATAACTGCTTATATTTTTATTGAGAATTGTACTTGTTATAGTTAAGTTCCATTCCTGTTTAATTCAAGGTTTTTTGGACCAAATTCCGCCTTTTTTATATAAGACTGTGACTTCTGGTTTCCACGTCCTTGCATTGCCTAATATACCTATGCCTTTATTTTAATCTTCAATCTTTTAAAATCACTTTAAAGTGATTTAAGTGTGTTTTTACATTAAATATAGAGTTACGGTTTTCACTTTCACTCCAGTTGGAATTTTCTTAATAGATGAGTTAAGCCTATTTATGCTTATTGATATAATAGATATGTTTTCTCTTTGTTCTTATTGTTTTAAGTTATTAAAGAAATAGAACATTTTTGTTTTCATGGTTTTTAAAGAAAGTCTTTCACAAAGTAATTTGTTTTTATTTTTATGTACTTATGATACTTAGGGAAGTTTTAATTTTTGTTCTAGTGGTTACTTTTATTTAATATTCTTTTCACAATATTTGTTTCCTAATAGAAACAAAGATAAAATTAGTGTGCATAATCTTTCTCATCTACTTTGATCTACCACCCAATTTTTGATATATTCAATGTTGTGATCTTTTTCAGTGTTTCTCTAACACTAATATTACATATGCTAAGATTTTTTTATTGCTTGATTTGTTAGACTTTAAGTGATATCTTTTGACACCCAGCTATTAGACATGGGGTAATTAGAGAAAGTCCTCTAACTCTCATTTTTTTCATCTTTTCCTTCTCACATCAGCCACAAGTAAAAATCTAAAATAATCTTCTAATTAGAAACATGAGATTATATGATATAGTATAGCAAAATGCATATTTTAAAGCTTTCAATTGAAAATTTGAAAAACAACTTAATACAAGCATTTATTTCCAAGTAGTCCTAACCCATCACCTCTTGTCCTTCCATATCATTAAAATTTAAATTGAAAACCTGGATAACATACTTCAACTTACAGATAATTGGTCTGGGCTTTGCCACAGCAAGTAGCTAGAACATTAACCAGAGAGACTCTGCCATGGAGACTGCATGGCTTCAAGCTCCCTTTTAAATTAACATCTCAAAGGAGAGGTAGTGATGTGAGGTAATGATTGAAAGCTCCTGTTTGCCATCATTTGTAATTATCAATGGAGTCTAAACAAGCTCATTAATTCATCCTCTTAACGCTGGCAACTGTCTTCTTTGATCATGTTCTACTCCATTACCTATGGTATTGTTTCTATATCTTAACAAAAATCAATCTTCTGTGTGTCAGAGTTGTGTATTGGTGGATAATTTTTATTTTCCTGGAGGTATTATTTGGCATTAGGGCCATATTAATTTGTGGGGAATTTAAACAGTCTGTCATTAAAGAATATACAAGATCTATCAACTTTCTGGTTAGTGCCCTGGTTGGGTCTAGTGTCTGTAATATTTGATGCAGTAACTTATAGATTTTTTTTTCCAGGCGATACTTCAAGAGAATTCTAGCGGTTGGGAAGCACTGAGTTCCTTGTGCCAGGGCTTTTCCACATAAAATGGTGAGTGTGAGAGAAGTAGCATAAATTTGGGTTTTGATTTCTTCTCTCTTGTCCTTTCTATAAAAATGGCAAGCTACCTTGGCACAGAATATTAACATATCTCCCATTATTGTTCTTTCTATCATCAGGTTTTTGTTCAGTAATTCTTTATGAGCATATAGAGAAGGCTAGACACTGTGCTATGCACTGGGGTTACAAGGTTGAGCCATACAGACATGGATTATGTGTTCATGGGTTTTTAGCCTACAAAGAAGCAGATAATATAGGTATCATTGCAATACATATTTTGAGGAAAAAACATTACAGGACTATATAGCAAAGGCAATTGAGATGAGATCTGAAGGATGCAAAAAATGATGAGGATGTTCTTGGATTAGAAGAATCAACATTGTGAAAATGACTATACTACCCAAAGCAATCTACAGATTCAATGCAATCCTTATCAAACTACATGGCATTTTTGACAGAACTAGAACAAAAAATGTCACAATTTGTATGGAAACACAAAAGACCCCGAATAGCCAAAGCAATCTTGAGAACAAAAAACGGAGCCAGAGGTATCAGGCTCCCTGACTTCAGACTATACTACGACGCTACAGTAATCAAGACAGTATGGTACTGGCACAAAAACAGAAATATAGATCAATGGAACAGGATAGAAAGCCCAAAGATAAACTCACACACATATGATCACCTTATCTTTGATAAAGGAGGCAAAAATATACAGTGGAGAAAAGACAGCCTCTTCAATAAATGGTGCTGGGAAAACTGGACAGCTACATGTAAAAGAATGAAATTAAAACACTCTCTAACACCATACACAAAAAAAAACTCAAAATGGATTAAAGATCTAAATGTAAGGCCAGGCACTATAAAACTCTTAGAGGAAAACATAGGCAGAACACTCTATGACATAAATCACAGCAAGATCCTTTTTGACCCCCTTCCTAGAGAAATGGAAATAAAAACAAAAGTAAACAAATGGGACCTAATGAAACTTCAAAGCTTTTGCACAGCAAAGGAAACCATAAACAAGACCAAAAGACAACCCGCAGAATGGGAGAAAATATTTGCAAATGA